>NC_060130.1:401678543-402373043 GCF_021461395.2 Schistocerca americana
AGACATGTCAGAATTGACTGAGGCATGTCAGAATTTCACCAATTTCCCTCAAGGGAATCCCAGTGAGAGGGTCATGAAGGAGTTGAACTGGTTATGTAGGACTTATTGTCACAGGAGAAACACAACTTGGGCAAACTATATTGTAAATTTTGAAAAGATAATCAATAATGTATGGCATGAAGCAACAGGTTTTGCACCATGTGAAGTAAGGTTTGGATGTAACCAAAAGAATGTTATTGGGGGTGAAGTAATTTTTCCAGTGAGCAGAGTTCTAACTAATGATAAAATAGAAAAGTTCGCCAAAGAAAGAATGTGTCAACAGGTAGCTGAAAGAAAGAAAAGACATGATGCTAGGGCTCAGGCACCTATGTTTAAATGAGGGTATTTGGTACTAGTTAAGACCAAAGAACGATTGAAAAAGGTGTCTGGAGAGATAAAGAAATTTCTGCTAGTTTATCATAGCCCATTTTTGGTGAAGAGTTCACTACATATTAATACCTATCAACTCGTCTATCCTGGTTACAAACAAGTTTTTAGACTAAGGAACGTAATAGAACTGAAGAGGTATGTGAGTGGAGAGAGTGATAATTAAGCATATAGAGTCTCTCAGTCAAGAAGAGACTTCACAGTGTGCGACTGTGTGTGCCTCAGCAGTCTGAAGCAATTCTTCCTTTCTGTGTTTCACTCTCTTCTATTAACCATTTGCCTATCAAGGATTCTTCACAGGAGTGCAAAAGGAGGGAGGACAAGAGTCCAAGTGGAGAGAAGTATTTGCAGAAATGCAAAGTAACAGAATTTACCTGTGGTAAAGGGTATTTAATGTTAAAGGAAAGGATTAATTTTTAAGATGAAGGAAGATGGAGTCTAGTACTATATGTGAGAAAGTGCTGGAATGTGAAACAAATTGAAAGTAGAGAGCAAAGATGAGGAATAATGATCAGAGCCCATAGAAAGCACTAATTATTAAAGAAGCATTACGTTTAAGTTTTCCTGTAGTAGTAGTTAAGGAAGCAAGACACTATGACACAGTTGTAAGGTGTGAAAGTAGAGTCCTGTAAGATGTTTGGAATGGACTGAGCAGCCATGAGTGCCAGACATATTTTATTATAGTCTTGTACATGTATTAGGTATATTAATGTGATTAAAAAGTTTAAGAACACAAGAGAGCGTAACAGATCTGTACTAGATACATTTGTAGTAATATTATGTACAGTAGAACTAAACTCACACAGCAAATGGTAATGTACAGATAAGTAGTACAAATAGGAAATACAATTTGTACTAATCTGGGCCCACTGGGTCATATATGCTCTATAAGGATATTACATAGTCTGCTATGAGACCAAGACCCTGCTGTGTTCAATCACATATTTTTATTACAGAGTGACTGTCATCATCACATTATCTGTGGAAATAAATAGTTGGATACAATATTTTAGATTTTTGTGTAGGTGATTTAAAGTATTATATAATTATGCTTTGCTATGTTAATCAGTTGGCCTGATGTATGTAAATCCTACAACACACAAATAGGCAAGATTTAGATATGCAGAGTAGAGATTGAATACATTCCCAACAACAGAAAGCTGAAGATACAAGACTGATGTACAAAAATACCACAACTCATTCAGCACATGATAAACCAAACTATAAAGAAACAAAACGTCACAAGACACACAAAATGTGACTGAATATAATTAATTAATGTGTAAGAAAAAACTGATATTGTCATGGTATACAAGTCTGCTTCAGAAATTTGCTTTTAAAAGAAAAGTGGCAGATTAACCAAGTGTTGTCAAAATATGTTACATCAAAGACCATATTTGTACATTGCACTGTACAATATAATGTGAGTTTTTTCCCACTTTACTGAATACTCATGCGTTCAGTAAAGCCTAGTGAAACAAACTCACAGGTTCATCCAAGACTGAAAAGGACCATGGTAAAAAGAAGTGTATTACTCGATTTCTAATTTTCATTCCAGTACGAACATGAGTCTAGTGTACTAGTACCTGCAAATGTGTATTGTGTTTAGGACTTGTTAATAATGAGTGGATACATTATCGTTATTACTACTTCATTTTTAATGATTATTATAAAGAATTCACTACATTTTGAATGTACATTTGGAAGACCTACACTAAGCTCCACTAATGGTTATCAATTGTAGCCTCTAAATCCATTTGAAATTATATCATCTTGAAAGATGTTGTGTTACTTCCGGGTACCTTGGTTTTTTGCATTAATGTTCCAAACAGCAAATTACTACCTTTCTAACTAATAAGGGTTTATAGCTGGTTTCTCAAAAAGTTTGTATTCTCATGTAACATGTCTTTAATATCATATCCTCCATTTCAATGCCACACAAAACAGTCCTTCAGTTATAATGAAATTCACATTCATTATTGTGACAGAGAAACATTATCCCACTTGGATGATCAGCATAGCATAATGTCAATGAATTGCTTAATATGGGTTTCCAGTATTATGTTTAATTATTTACAATAACAAGTAGCTGAATCTGGTATTTCCACAGTTAACTACTGACACTAAAAGCATGTGCAATTAGCAGTTCCATACATCACACTCTATCAGTAGGCCTGCTGAGTATTGGAGTACTGGACACATCTGTAGAAGAACATTTACTTGCTAAACTCTCTCTGTAATAGTAATGAGACACCGACATTACAAGACATACTGAACAAATAAATATAATATAACAAATGAGTTTAAAATAAATGTTCTTCTAACTGTGTCATTCATTACTTGAAAAAAAATTAAAAAACAGCCATTTCACCCAACCCTGTCCATCGGTTCAGAGGACAATCCAAAACAAATTATAGTATAGTATGTTTCATTACTACGTGTTTCATAAAAAAACATTATTGGGCTATAATCTTGCAATTAATACTTCCTCTGCTTCCAATTTAATCTCTAATTGATTTGCTTCATGCACTCACCTGCGTACCAATTTTCTTGTGTAGGTCTTACCACGAAAGATAAGTGGTTGCTCCGTGTCCTGTCTGTTTGTAGTCACCTCCCTGCAACATTCAGAAAATGACAACCAAATGAGGCACATAATACTTGAGGAAAAAAGCTACATACCACAAATCTATAAGTCATCAAACCAACTAATATAATTTAACAAAAGTAATTGAGTTCTAGGAATCATTTAGTGTGTGTCATCATAATATGAGCACCTGTAAATAGAATTATTTATTAAAGGTAAATGGAAAGACAAATAGTATGACAAGCACTTGTAAAGTGTATGGAGTTCACTCTCTGCCATATACCCAATCCTAGGAGGGCTGTTGCTACGTGGCTCATGTTTTTACAGTATAGGAACAATTTCTGTCCCACAAAACACAATAGGTAAATTTTAGATGTGGCATGTACAGGCTGAACACATTCCCAACAAACAGAAACATCAAAATGCTACAACTCAGTATAATCTGTCTTAAAAGTTGTTATTTCTGTTCTGTTACTTTCATTCTTGAAATAAACATTCTGCACAGTAAATGATTAAATTCCTCACTAATGTGTTTACTACCATATCTTTCACTAGGTTTGCAGTCTTGTGTAACTGGTCATTAGCTCCATATCCTATGTTTCAAAGCCACATAAATCAGGTCCTTCAAATATATTGAAATTCACAATCAATATTGTGTAAGAGGTATCATTCCACTCTCAAATGCTGAACACCAACCTAATGAGTTTGCTTGTATAACAGATCTGCTCTGAATACATCTGTAGTAATGCTATGATGGTAAGTCTTGTAAACTTCTATGAAAGAATGGACCTGTTCCATTGTGCCATTGTGATTGGTAAGCTGGATTATTCCAAGTACAGCACAAAGAATTCCAACAGTGTACAGCACATAGTTCATTGCTGATGCCATATGAATTAATCTGTGTCAACTGTAATTGAAAATGGAGAAAACTGAGTTTCGTGCTGTTGATTAATATTTTCATATGAATGGTTGGAACGCTGCACAAATGAAAACAGAACTATACAAAGTTCACATGGACCTGCACCATGATTGAAGACAATTTGCTTCTTGATTAATGAATCTGAAAGGAGACAGAGGATCACCAAAGTGAAGCATTCTCCAGCTGTACAGTTGAGGTCACCACAAAAAAACAATGTTAAAATCCATAATATGGTAATGCAAGGCAGCAATATAAAATTTATGTTTTCTAACACTGTAGGTACCTCAACCTGTGAGTGAACTGTATCCTGCTTGGTGAACTGACTATAAAGAAGCCATGTGCAAGGTGGGTGCTGCAATTGCTCACAGTCATCTAAAAGCACATATGGCACAACTTTCCAACACAATGTCTGATGATGTTTTATCACAATCTGCAAAACTTTTGCCCCAGTTTGAGACTCTTGGTGGAACCTGGAACCATTATTACACACCAGAGACAAAACAAAAGTCAAAACAAAGGACAAATGGCTGGTGAAACTGCTCCAAAGGAGGCAAAGACCATTTTGTCAGCTGGTAAGACGATGGCCACTGTTTTTTGGGATATATTAGCAATAATTTACATAGATTACTTGGAATAAATCAGTCTTATATTTGGATCCAGTCACATTTCATAGTTTGAAACTGGTGTTGGCTGAAAAAACACCAAGGCTGGCACACCAAAAAGTGCTACTTCACCAGCGCAATGCCCAATCCCATACATCAGTATAACAATGGAAAACGTGCAGAATTGTGCTTTGAAATTGTTCCTCATCCACACTATCCACCAGACATAGTCCAAAGTCACTTCCTCTGGTTCTCCTGTTCCCTATCTGCATTGCTAGGATGAAAATTTCATAAAATGTCAAAAGAAATACTTGCAGTAAATGAGTATTTGGCATAGTTTGAAAGAGAGCTATTGTTATGCAACTCTCAAGTTAACAGTGTACAAACAATTGCTGTCTCAGTTTTTGTAGTAATAACACTTCCTTCAATGTTAGCCCATGTCTCACACACAAAACCTACTCAACATCATCAATTCACAGAACAATGACAAAATACAGTGGACTAAACAACCAACCTCAGTCGATTTTTCATCCCACAACACACAAATATGCAAGTTTTAGATATATAGTGCACAAACTAAGCACATTTGCAACAAACAGGAATTTCAAGACACAAGAACTCCCAATGATCAAATTGACGTACAAACATATTACAAATCAGTCACAGAAGATGAACAAAACTATAAAGAAAACAAAGACAGTCGCAAGACTCAGACCCTCTGAGTGAAACTATCACATCACATTAAAATTTTTACAGCAGGTAGCAACAACACAGAGATCACAGATGTAAAACTAGAGAGATTCGAGCATGCACGGAGGCTTTCCGGAAGTCGTTCTTTCCGCGAACCTTACGCAACTCGGACAGGAAAGGGAAGCAATGACAGTGGCAAGTAAAGTGCCCTCCACCACACACTGTTGGGTGGCTTACGGAGTATAAATGTAGATGTAGATGTAGTCACATGTACTGTGGGATAGAGACAAGCTGGCAGCAGCTCCATTACGCTCTGGGGAACATTCATGTGATCATCAACATGACGAGAGGGGCTCATGCAAAGCATACACCACTTCATCATGATCAGGATACCTGATAACAGTGGCAAGTTTCAGTTGATGTGCTGGCCTCCCAAGTCACAAGATCTGAACCCTACCACACAAATCTGGGATGTGATTGAATGTGACATCAGAGCCATTGCCCTCATCCACAGAATTTATGGGAATTAGGTGACTTGTAAGCAGATGTGGTGGTAACTGCCTCCAGTGATCTACCAATGCCTCATTACTTACACGCCATTATGAGATGCCACTTTTATGAATAACAAAGATGAACATACCAGCTATTAGTTAGGTGGTTATAATCTTCTGAATGATCGGTGTATCTTATTTGTCATATGACAGGGTGTAGCCAAAAGTTCTGTAGAGCCAAAACATCCCTTTCCCAACAACACCAATTCATCTGTTTGATTGTAAATCTACAGATATTTATTTCATAGAAACATTCTTTTTTATCTATTTATAACAAAATGTATATGCCATGATCTCGATACAAGATCACTGCTCCCAGTTCAATCTCTAAATGGTTTGCCTGATGCACTAACCTGTTTTCTGGGATTATTCCGCTGGCCTTGCTGTGTGAGGATACTGGGAGTGTCACTCCTGGTATGTATGAGGGTTTCTTCCTGCAGCATTCAGAAAATATCAGCCACTTTAGACATACTGTTCTTGCAGTTTTGTTATCAAACTTAATAAATTGTTCTAGAACAACCATAACTGTATCCAACAAACCATTAAGTGTGTGTCACTGTCACCCAAGCAACTGTCCTCAGAACTGTTCATTACTGGCAACTGACAAGATAATAAAGTAGGATGAGCACACTGTAAGTGTAAGCGTTCACTCCATGCCAAATGCCCATTCCTGACAGAGCCGTAGTAATGCAACTAGTGTTTCTACAGTATAGAAATAATTTTTGTGTCAGTTTTTGTTGTTATATCCATGTCTCAAACGGTTACCAATGTCTCACAGTTGAGAACAAAAATCAACACCATTTGTCCTCCGAACAAAGAAAATCACAGCCTCACACAACAGATTTAACAATCCAAAAATATATGAAAAGACAAGTTCTAGATATGCAGTGTAGAGCTTGAACATAATCCCAATAAACAGAAACTAGAAGACACAAGAACTCAACACAATAAAAAGGATGAACAAAAATATTAGAAATCAGTCACAGTAGAAAAATCAAACAATAAGGAAAATGAAAACTGTCGCAAGACAGATATCATTTAACTGAAACATCACACTGCAGTAATAATCTTACAGCTGCAATCTGGCATATAAAAATTAGTGCACATAAAAATAAATAAATATGTGAAATATAACAAACGTTACAAATGTAAATGTTAAACTAATATTTCATTCATCATGTGACAGAGTGTAGCCAAAACCTCTATAAAACCAAAACATACTGTTCCCCCCCACCCGATGCATCTGTTTAGGAGCCAATCTACAGAAAGTTATTTCATAGTATGTTTCCTTTGCGTTTGTCATACAACGAAATTTTTTGGCAACATGCTTACAATTGGTACCTCTTCTCCTCCCAATTTAACCTGTAATTGGTTTGCTTGTTGCACTGACCTGAGTATTGACTGTACTTTGTAGGGCTGTTGACCTTTTTTGCTGCTTGGAGCCCCTTCCCTGCAATATTCAGAAAATATGACAAAATAACATTAGAAATCAGTGTCCAGTTACAGTAATTAAACTTCTTAATGTCTTTTACTAGGCTTGCATTCTTGTGTAACTGGTCATTAGCAAAATATCCTATGTTTCAAAACCACATTAATCAAGTCCTTTAAACATACTGAAATTCACAATCAATATTGTGTAGGAGGTAACTTTCCCCTCTCAAATGCTCAACACATAACTAATGAGTGTGCTTGTATATTAGATCACTTCCGGATAAATCTGTAGTAATACTATGAGGGTGATTTAATAAGTCTTGTTAACTTCCACAAAAGAGTGGAATACTTTTGTTGTGCCTTCATGACTGATAAGGTTCATTATTCCACGTACCGTATAAGGAATTTCAACAGCATACAGCACACACTTCACTGCTTATACCATACTAATTAGTCTGTGGCAACTGAGATTGAAAATGGAGAAAACCAAATTTTGTGCTGTTAATAAATATTTTCATATGTAGGGTTTCAATGCCGCAAAAAGGAAAACAGAGCTGTCCAAGGTAGACATGGAATCTGCACCATCATTCAAGACCATTTGCTTCTGGATTAATGAATTTTAAAGTAGTTATAGGAGCCTCAAAGCAAAGCATGCTCCAGCTGTCCAGTTGAGGTCACACCTAAACAACCAACGTTAACATCCATGATATGGTAATGCATACCACCTGAAAAAATTTTTTAACATTGTGGGGTTGGACAATTGCTGGTGAATGTGCAACAAAGGTGGCATTTTGTCAGCTGGTAAAATGATGCCCACTCATTTTTGGGATTTCCAAAGAATAATCTACATACATTACTTGGAAAAAGTCAGTCTTATATTTGGACCCAGTCAAATTTCATTGTTTGAAACTACTGTTGGCTGAAAAAATACCAACGCTGCCACACAAAAATGTGCTACTTCACCAGCTCAAAGCATCATCACGTACATCAGTTATAACAATGGCAAAACTGTATGAACTGGGCTTTGAAATAGTTGCTCATCCAATTTCTGCACCAGACTTAGCTCCAAGTTAATGCTTCCTGTTCCTTTCTTAACTATCTCGAAACTTTGGATTGCTGGGAAGAAATCTGCATACAATGATAAAGGAAGTACTTGCAGTCAACCAGGATTTTGCACGGATCGACAGAACCTATTTTCCCAGTGGGATGAAAACACTGGAGGAGCACTGGACCAATACTACAAACCTCAAAGAAGACTATTAGGAGAAGTAGGGTCAGCTGTTTATGAAAGAATATTTTTGTTTATTTTTTAACACATTAGTCAAACCAACCTCTTACATCCAGTACAACTAAGCTCACACAGTGAACAGTAACACATAGATATGTAGAACAAAGAAGAAACACTTATATTTTCGAAACCATCTCTGCACTAGTGACACACCACTGGCTATAACAAATTACTGCCAGAACAAAATCTTTGCACTTCCTTTCTATGTCCAGAAGTAGTAGAAGTAAATAAAGTGCAGAATTGATTTTAGCACTCCCTGCCTTGCACCGTCGCCCACAGCTATTAACATTAATCACATTTAAACTTGTCACTGTCACATTCGTTCTACAAAACACACACACAACCACAAACAACTACAACCACTATTTCTAGTACTATCTCTCACATAAGACTACAACTTAGTTCTTTTTCACTCTTGCAATTAATACTTCTTTGCCCCCAATCTGTAATCAATTTGCATGGTGCGCTCACTGCTTGCTGACTTTATTTTGCAGGGTTTATTGTGGGGGGAAACTGGCTGTTGCATTTCCTGCCTGCATGAAGGTCCTTGCCTGAGAAATTAAGATGGCGTCAACCTAGTGAGGAAAATAGTGAGATACTCTACCATATATTCAGCCCAATAAAGGGCTATCGTTATGCAACTGTCATGTTTACAGTGTACAAACAATTGCTCTCTCAGTTTTTGCTATAATAACATTTACTCCAGTTTTAACCTGTGTCTCACAATTGAGAACTAGTCAACATCATTGGTTCTCAGAATAAAGATAAACAACAGTGAGCTGAATAACCATCCTTAATAGATCTACACAACCCACCACACACAAAAGTGCAAGTTTCAGATAAGTAGTGCAAAATTTGAACACTTTCCCAATAAGCAGAAACTTCAAAACACGAGAACCCAAGGTAATTAAAATTGATGCAAAACCATGCTGCAGATCAGTCACAGTAGATGAGCCAAGCTATAAAGAAAACAAAAACTGCCACAAGACACATACAATTTGAGTAAAATTATCACATCACATTAAAATTATTACAGCAGGGACCAACAACGCAATCTACATAATATGAGGAAATAAAAATATCATCAATACCTATAACACAAAGTCTTATAAGCAAGAAATGCACATCAATACAATTTCTTAACAGACCGAAAAAAATTGATATTGTCATGCTCTCTATAGCATGCACTAGTTCATCAAAGATTAAAAATTACTATGGTGAAAAGAAATGATGTATCCTACAATCTATTTATCATCCACATTAGTAGAATTGCAAATATTTTCTTAGCTTACACAGAATTACAAACATTTTGTAAAATATGAAACAAAAAGAGTTACATTCCTGTAAAAGTTACATCACCTAAATACTGGGCTACCTTACGTAGTTGCAAAAGAAATAGAGCAGGCATATCAGCTAAACAAAAATATGTTTAACTGTAGCAGATTGATGAAGAGGACTCTATGTGAATGTAATTTATTATACTCGTAATGAGAATATCAAATGTTTCATTTTAAAATTTCCTGTTTGAGTGACATCTTAGTAAAGTCAAGAACAATCATAACACACAGAGAAATGTGAGTTTGTGAATAAAAAACTTATGGGTCCAGTATTGATTATTCTTTGAATGAAAATTCAAAACCAAAGTAGCAGTATAATAATTTCTATAAATTCCAAACCATGACTAAAGAGCATCAATACAATGAGTGTAAATTAATTTTCAATCCAGATTACATCAATAAATTTAGTTATTATTATCATGTTAAAATATTATTTGCCTAAAATTGTTAGAATACATATGGACTGGCTTCATATCAGCATACATCCTTTTATACTTCCCAGTTGCTACTGACAGCCCACATATGGAACTGGCTTTATATTAGCATACATCCTTTTATACTTCCCAGTTGTTACTGACAGTAGTAGCACTGTAGAAAAACTTTGAAGTACAAAAACTCATGACAGATAAGTAAACACATAAAATATAATAAATGAGTAAAATATAAATCTCGAACTAATACACTGATCAATCCGAACATTATGACCACCTGTACGCTTGACAGAAGTGTCACCTGTCGAGGAATGACTGCTAGTCAGACACACACTTGGTGCATGCAGTATCAGTGAGCATGCTGTCTGTGTATAGAATTGGGAAGGCATATGATCTACCTAAGTTTGACTAAGGGTGGATTGTGATAGTCCATAGGCTCAGCATGAGCATTTCAGGAACTGCATGCCTTGTTAGGTGTTTGGGGAGTGCTGCAGTGAGTATCTTGAAAATATGGCAGAACCAAGGTGAAACCACATCCAGATGTCGTGGGGTTAGGTGGCCACCCCTCAATACAGATGTCGGACATCATAGGTTGTGCTGTCTGGTAAAGCAGGTTGTTAACTGTGTCAGAACTAATGCAACACTTTAATGCTGGACACAGTACAAGTGTTTCTGAACAAACAATGCATCAAACACTAGTAATGGTGGGACACCACAGACGATGACTCATACACGTATAACTGTAACACTGGCAATGGCGACTGAATTTGGCATGTGATTATTAGCATTGTATGATGGCACAGTGCAGACCATTCTATTGTCTGATGAATCTATATACCTTCTTCATCATGCAGATGAGAGGGCATGAATCTGTCACCTTCCAGGGAACATCTCCTTTATAGTATGATTATATTATAGTGGAACAAACACTCCTAGCAGTTACTTCTGTAAAATATCTGGAAGTTTGCGTATGGAATGATTTAAAGTGGAATGATCATATAAAAAGAATTGTTGGTAAGGTGAGTGCCTGGTTGAGATTCATTGGGAAAGACCTTAGAAAATGTTGTCCAGCAACAAAGGAGATGGCTTACAAAACACTCGTTCGACCTATACTTCAGTATTGCTCATCACTGTGGGATCCATACCAGGTTTGGTATGGGTTATTTGGTAAGCGTGATAGCGTTACGGAAATGTTCAGCAAACTCAAGTACCAGACTCTGCAAGAGGGGTGCTCGGCATCATGGTGTTGCTTGCTGTCCAGGTTTTGAGAGGATGCGTTTCTGGATGAAGTATCAAATACATTGCTTCCCCCTACTTATACCTCCCAAAGAGATCATGGATGTAAGATTAGAGACATTCGAGCACGCACGGAGGCTTTCCGGAAGTCGTTCTTTCTGCAAACCATACGCAACTCAAACAGGAAAGGGAAGCAATGACATTGGCAAGTAAAGTGCCCTCCAAAACACACTGTTGGGTGGCTTACAGAGAATAAATGTAGATGTAGATGTAGACACATGTACTGTGGGTTAGATACAAGCTGGCAGCAGCTCCATTACGCTCTGGGGAACATTCATGTGATCATCATCAGGTCGAGTGGGGCTCATGCAAAGCATACACCACTCCATGATTATCAAGATACCTGATAACAGTGGCAAATTTCAATTGATGTGCTGGCTTCCCAAGTCACAAGATTTGAACCCTACCACACAAATCTGGGATGTGATTGAATGTGACATCAGAGCCATTGCCCTCATCCCCAGAATTTATGTGAATTAGGTGACTTGTAACCAGATGTGGTGGTAACTGCCTCCAGTGACCTACCAATGCCTCATTACTACCATGCCATTATGAGATGCCACTGTTATGAATAACAAAGATGAACATACCAGCTATTAGTTAGGTGGTTATAATCTTCTGAATGATCAGTGTATCTTATTTGTCATATGACAGGGTGTAGCCAAAAGTTCTGTAGAACCAAAACATCCCTTTCCCAACAACAACAATTCATATGTTCAGTTGTAAATCTACAGAAATTTATTTCATAGAATCATCCCTTTGTATCTATTTCTAACAAAATGTATGTCCCATGATCTTGATACTAGTTCTTAGCTCCCAGTTTAATCTGTAAATGGGTTGCCTGATGCACTAACCCATTTTCTGGGATTATTCCGCTGGGCTTGCTGTGAGAGGATACTGGGAGTGTAACTCCTGGTATAGATGAGGGTTTCTCCCTGCAGCATTCAGAAAATATCAACCACTTTAGACATACAGTTCTTGCAGAAATAAGTGAAATATCACGGACATATTTGTTATCAAACTTCCTACAGTTCTAGAACAACCATAACTGTATCCTACAAACCATTAAGTGTCTGTCACTGTCACCCAAGCAACTGTCCTCAGAACTGTTCATTACTGGCAACTGACAAGATAATAAAGTAGGATGAGCATACTGAAAATGCACGTGTTCACTCCATGCCAAATGCCCATTCCTGACAGACCCGTAGTAATGCAACTAATGTTTCTACAGTATAGAAATAATTTTTGTGTTAGTTTTTGTTGTTACATCAATGTCTCAAATGGTTACCAATGTCCCACAGTTGAGAACAAAAATCAACACCATTTGTCCTCCGAACAAAGAAAATCACAGCCACACTCAACAAATTTAACAATCCAAAATCAAATGAAAAGGCAGATTTTAGATATGCAGTGTAGAGGTTGAACATAATCCCAATAAACAGAAACTAGAAGACACAAGAAATCAACACAATAAAATGGATGAACAAAAATATTAGAAATCAGTCACAGTAGAAAAATCAAACAATAAGGAAAATGAAAACTGTCACAAGACAGATATCATTTAACTGAAACATCACACTGCAGTAATAATCTTACAGCTGCAGTCTGGCATATAAAAATTAGTGCACATAAAAATAAATAAATATGTGAAATATAACAAACATTACAAATGTAAATGTTAAACTAATATTTCATTCATCATGTGACAGAGTGTGGCCAAAACCTCTGTAGAACCAAAACATCCTGTTCCCCCCCACCCGGTGCATCTGTTCAGGAGCCAATCTACAGAAAGTTATTTCATAGTATGTTTCCTCAGCGTTTGTCATACAATGAAACTTTTGGCTACATGCTTACAATTGGTACATCTTCACTTCCCAGTTTAACCTGTAATTGGTTTGCTTGCTGCACTGACCTGAGTATATGCTGTACTTTGCAGGCCTGTTGCACTTCTTTGCTGCTTGGAGCCCCTTCCCTGCAATATTCAGAAAATATGACAAAATAACATTAGAAATCAGTGTCCAGTTACAGTAATTAAACTTCTTAATGTCTTTTACTAGGTTTGCATTCTTGTGTAACTGGTCATTAGCAAAATATCATATGTTTCAAAGCCACATTAATCAAGTCCTTCAAATATACTGAAATTCACAATCAGTATTGTGTAGGAGGTATCTTTTCCCTCTCAAATGCTCAACACCTAATTAATGAGTGTGCTTGTATATCAGATCACTTCCGGATAAATCTGTAGTAATACTATGAGGTTGATTTACTAAGTCTTGTTAACTTCCACGAAAGAATGGAATAGTTTTGTTGTGCTTTCATGACGGATAAGGTTCATCCAGATGTCGTGGGGTTAGGCAGCCACCCCTTAATACAGATGTTGGATGTCATAGGTTGTGCAGTCTGGTAAAGCAGGTGGTTAACTGTGTGGAACTAACACCACACTTTAATGCTGGACAGAGTACAAGTGTATATTAACAAACAATACACCAAACACTACGAATGATGGGATTCCACAGATGATGACACACGCACGTAAAACTGTAACACTGGCAATGGCGACTGAATTTGGCATGTGATCATTATCTTTGTATGATGGCACGGAGCAGATCATTCCATGGTCTGATGAATCTCCATACCTTCGTCATCATGCAGATGAGAGGGCACGAATCTGTCACCTTCCAGGGGAGCAACTCCTTGACACCTGTACTGTGGGATGGAGACAAGCTGGCAGCAGCTCCATTACGCTCTGGGGAACATAATGAGGTCATCAACAAGTTGAGTGGGGCTCATGCAAGACATGCACCACTTCATGATGATCATGATTCCTGATGATAGTGGCAAGATCCAATTGATGTGCTGCCCCCCCCCCCCCAAGTCACCAGATCTGAACCTGACCAAACAAATCTGGGATGTGACTGAATGTGACATCAGAGCCATTGCCCCATCCCCAGAATTTATGGAAATTAGGTGATGTGTGTGCAGATGTGGTGCCAACTGCCTCTAGCGACCTAACAGTGCCTCATTACTTCCATGCCATTGTGCAATTCCACTGTTATAAATAACAAAGGTGAACATACCAGCTATTAGTTAGGTGGTTACAATCTTCTGAATGATCAGTGTATCTGATTTGTCATCATGACAGGGGGTAGCCAAAAGCTCTGTAGAACCAAAACATCTCTTTCCCAATACCCCCAATTCATCTGTTCAGGAGTAAATCTACAGAAATTTATTCCATAGAAACTTTCCTTTGTATCTGCATTACAACATAATGTGTATGCCATGATCTTGCTACTAGCTCTTCTGCTCCCACTATAATTTGTAATTGGTTTGCCTGATTCACTAACGTGTTTTCTGGGATAATTCTGCTCGACTTGCTGTGAGAGAATACTGGGTGTCCAACTCCCGGACTATATGAAGGTTTTTCCCTGCAGTATTCAGAAAATATCAAACACTTCAGACATACAGTTCTTGCATAAATAAGTTAGATATCAGGTTCACATTTGTCATCAAACTTCCTGAACTCCTAGAACAACTGAAACTGTATCTTACAAAACATTAAGTGTGTGTCCCCATCACAAAAGAAACTGTCCACAAAATTTTTCATTAGTGGCAACTGACAAGATAATAAAGTATGACGAGCACTGTATGTGTAAGAAGTTCACTCCATGCCATGTACCTATTCCTGACAGAGCTGTAGTAATGCAACTAGTGTTTCTACTGTGTAAAAATAATTTTTGTGTTAGTTTTTGCTGTTATGTCCATGTCTCATAGTTGAGAACAAAAATCAACACCATTCGTGCTCCGTACAAAGAAAATCACAGCCACACTCAACACATTTAACAACGCACAAACATATGAAAAGGCAAGTTTTAGATATGCAGTGTACAGGCTCAACATATTCCCAATAAACAGAAATTAGAAGACACAAGAACTCAACACAATAAAATGGATGAACAAAAATATTAGAAATCAGTCACAGTAGAAAAATCAAACAATAATGAAAATGAAAACTGTCACAAGACATATATCATTTAACTGAAACATCACACTATAATAGTAATCTTACAGCAGCAATGTGGCATACAAAAATTAGTGCACATAAAAATAAATAAATATGTGAAATATAATAAACATTACATATGTAAATGTTAAACTAATATTGCATTCATCATGTGACAGACTGTAGCCAAAACCTCTGTAGTACCAAAACATCCTGTTCCCCCCCACCCAATGCATGTGTTCAGGAGCCAATCAACAGAAAGTTATTTTACATTATGTTTCCTTTGCATGTGACATATAACAAAACTTTTAAGCTACAGTCTTACGGTTAGTACTTCTTCTCCTCCTAATTTAATCTCTAATCGGTTTGCCTGATGCACTGACCTGAGTACTGACTGTACTTTGTGGAGGTTGGAAGTGACGATTGGCTGTTGCACTTCCTTTCTGCTTGGAGCCCCTTCCCTGCTATATTCAGAAAATATGACAAAATAACAGTGTCCAGTGGACTGCTGTTATGTGTTAGAGTTTTGTGAAATATTCTTCTTCCCAATTGTACACCTATGCCTTACAATTGATAAATGAATCAACACCATCAATTCTCACAAAACAAATAAACAACAGCAGTCTGATCAATCATCCACCACAGATCTCTACTATCTGCCAACACACTAACACACAAGTTTCACTATACATTGTGGAAGTTGAACACAGTTCTAATGAACAGAGAGATCTATGTGCAGGAAAATTAACCAAAACTTAGTGACAGTATAAGCTATTATTGCACCACATAATATGATACATGGAAATATTTTACATGTAGATAAATATTCATACATTGGATTGTATAATAGAGTGTTAACTTATTTCCACTGGTAATATATTTAGTGAATCCTAGTGTAGCCCCTTCACTAGATATTCAGTGCTAATGTGGAAATAGCAGCTTGACTGTTGTTATGCTGATAGCACTGGGCAGCTGACTAGCACAGAAGCAATGAATTGCTGATTTCAAGAACAGACATATTTACAAACGATGAGTTGGATGAGGCCACACCTAACAATGCTGGCCGTAAAGCAGATGTGCAATGCAGCAGCAAGTTGGGTCAATGGGTTACTACATCGCTGAGTCACAGAAGTACAGATTCATATGTGATTGGAAGCACTGCATCAGAGTAACATACATTCAATTAACCAGAACAAAAACTCTTTTATTTTAGGAATGATATGAACAGTCTGGCAGCCCTAACAATGATGTGAGGGCAATGCCTGTCGCCACTAGGTTATAGGGCATTAACTAATTTGATACCAGGAGAGCCTCCATCTCCTCCAAAATGCTCCTAGTATCAAGTACAGTAAATAAGGTCTTAGTACTGTGTGACATATGAGCTACTTGGAAGCTCTCTTCAGCACCAGCCAAGCTCCTGTCTTTGAGGGCAGTGGTACATATCTTTGTGCTTGGACTGCCAGCACACCAACATTGGGATGAGTGCCCCAGCACCCACAATAATTACCCTCTGGAGTGAGTGCACCTTTCGGATTCTAGTAGTTTCTGTGAGAATTCTGACAGTCAACATGTCTCTGGCACTCGTCATTGTTCAAACTCAGACACATGTTGTTGCTTGGGCTAAATAAGTGACATAATCACTGGGTATGGACGTCATAGTCAGCCACACTGCCAGCAGCTGGCTTCTCGATTTGAAATTGAGGCGTCCAGGCCACAGCCCTTGAAGAGTGTGTACACACAGCACTATGAATGTTGTAGTTCAATAAAATTGTTTTATCTTCTAGCTGTGTTTTCCTAGCCGCAACACCCAGTTATACCTCAACATCTCCACCATAGTGGCCCCACACCACTGGGCAACTATAGCTTGGTGCCAACAGATTCAGCCTCCTCATAGAACAACTGCAGCACACAGTATTGTCACATAGTGGGATGAGAGAGCAAACTACTAGTATTTTTGTGTGTGTGAAGAACATGAAGTCTATGTGGGAGAATCACCAAAATTTGAGGGTAACTTTACTGCAGCCATCTGAATTGGCTTGCCCTCAGTTCCATGGATATACCAGGGAGCAACATTTGCAACCCCTGAGAAGTAGTCTGTGTTATTTTCCAGATCATTCTGCTCCATGTACTGATTCAGTGGCAGTAGTTTGGTGTAGCTGGCAAAGATATCAGCATGTGATTACACAATGCACAGATTTCTGATGGCTCAGGATGAGACATGCGATGTAACTCATATATTGTATTATATAAGCTATTGTCAATTTTTATTGTTTTGTTTTATTCATTGTGTATTGGAGATTAATGTTCTGCCAATTTGATTACTCCACTCTTAAGAAATCAGCTGAGGATACCATCACTTTTTGGATGATCTGCAGTTATTGGTTAAGATTGGAGAGTGGTCACAGGATCAGTTATTGCAAAGTTACAGTTGGTAGGGGAAGCAAAACCTATAACAGGTATTCAGAGGATTTAAGAACCACACAGACATATAATGTGTTTCAACATGGCCTCCTGGAAAGATATAAGAAACAGAACAGTGTGCAATTTTCCCTCGAGCAGTTGAGTACTGTAACAGAGAAGCACAGTAAGGTGGTCAAAAATTTTGTGGATGGAATACATATGATTAATGTACAAACATAGAATATGGGAGAAAGTGAGGAGGCAAATAGAGTTGTGCTCTAGATAGCCAAACATAGCGCATTAGATATATTTTTGAGGGGCCTGCCACCCAATACATCATAAAGGGTGAGGATACGTACCCTTACAGATTTCCACTCAATTGTCAGGTTTGAGTAAATTGATGTAGCAGCAAGGATACATGATAAACAAAGAATATTTTCCACTAGCATGTCCAGAGACAAATTTCAACACCATCATTGTAGTATGTGCGGTGTGGTTGGATCATCATCAATGGGATTGTAATAGAAGTTAAAGTAAGCAAGGGGTTAATTAGACTAGTGTTAAACACAAAACGAACCCCAAATATGATGAATAGCAGTCTTGATAAATTGTGATGCTACAGAGGTGCAATAATAATGTACTGGAGATACAATGTCATTCTGTGAGAAGAAGCTCTCAAAGTGTACAGGTGAAAGGTGGTCAGAAAATAATACCCATAAATATAGATAATTTTGGTGTTAATTTGGTAAAGCTGACCAAGGGATTGTTCGTAGATAGTCTGGATATCCTACAGGAGACTGATAGGGACATGGAAAGTGTGCACCATGATCAGACGCTGTCCAACATTAAAACTGCATGATGTAAGGAGATAAAAGAGCTTAAAAAAGTTAAAGAAACACTGCACTTGTCACATATAAATTAGTTGATTAGGTCACTCCCACATACACCCCCTACCCCTAAAGTGTGAAGCACTGGGCAAAAATGTGAATTCTGAACTGGAATGTGTCAATAGCTCAAGTGTAGGCAGCTGCATGTGAAAGACATGAACCTGTAATAGGCAATGTTGATGATTCACCATAAAATTTTCATTGCAGTGGGAGAATATTTATAGTACCTTGATTTCCACAAATGGGTATTTTTTTTCTAGTACCTGTTAATAACATTTGAACGCATTTTCATCATTACTGTTTCATTTTTAGCATTTGTGAGCAACTTTAACAGCACTTTTTGACAGAACATGGTACCATGATGTGGTGACAGGACTGGACTCCACTTAATGTTGTTATATCTGAAATTGTGTTGTCTTTCATTTTATTGCTTTTGTTCTGTTTCAGCTTTTACTAAGATAAAGTTTCCACACAGTCCATGACTGCCTTCTTAGTTAAAAGGTGTTCATTACCAGTGTAGTCACAGCATTTGTAGTCTCATGAAACATATTGTTAATATCATATCTCTGTTTCAGTGCTACACAAAACAAGTCCTGCAGTTATAATGCAATTTGCATGCATTATTGTGCAGGAGAAATATTTTTCCATTTGAATGCTCAGCTTAATGTAGTAGAATCGCTTAATATAAGTTTCCAGTTCTATGTCTACTAGTTTACGATAACAAGTAGCTGGATCTGGTATTTCCACAACTGCGTACTGAAGCTAATAGATTAGATTAGATTTACTTTCATTCCAATTGATCCATAGCGAGGAGATCCTCCAGAATGTAGAACATGTCAGAAAAACAATAATACATGATAAATATTTACAACTCAAACAAACAAGGTAATGTACCATTCCACAGGTCCCAAGCTACTGTGAAATTCATCAATGGAGTAGAAGGAGTTGGCCACCAATAAATCCTTTAGGTTTATCTTAAACTGAATTTCATTGGTTGTTAATCTTTTTATGGCTGCTGGCAAGTTATTGAAAATGTGTGTTCCTGAATAATGCCCACCTTTTTGTACAAGAATAATGACTTTAAATCCTTGTGAAGATTATTCTTATTTCTAGTATTGATTCCATGAACTGAGCTGTTGGTTTGAAAAAGTGATGTATTTTTAATGACAAATTTCATTAAGGATAAACATATTGGAAAGCAGTAGTTAGTATCCCTAGTTCCCTAAACAGGCTTCTGCAGGATGTTCTTGAGTTCACACTACATATAACTCTTACTGGACGTTTTTTTGCCTGGAAAACTTTTACTTGGCTTGATGAATTACCCCAAAAAATAATTCCATATAACATTATGGAATGAAAGTAAGCATAGTATGCCAGATTTTTCATTTTTATATCCCCTATGTCTGACACAATTCGCATTGGAAATAGAGATTTGTTAAGACGCTTCATCAGTTCTGTGGTGTGCTCCTCCCACTTGAATTTATTATCAAGCTGTAATCCCAAGAATTTAACACTCTCCACGTCTTCTATCTGCTTGTCATCATATGTTAGGCATATACTTGTGGGACACCCCTTACAAGTTCTGAACTGCATGTAGTGTGTTTTTTCAAAGTTTAGTGACAAAGAATTGGCTAGGTACCAGTGATTAATGTCCACAAATATTTTATTAGCCAATCTTTCTAAGACTACACTTGATTTACTGTTTCTTGCAATGTTTGTATCATTGGCAAACAAAACAAATTTGGCATCTGGTAATGTTACTGATGAAAGGTCATTGATATACACAAGAAGAAGTAAGGGCCCTAAAATGGAACCTTGTGGGACCTCACATCTAATTAGTTCCCAGTTGGATGACGACTGATAGCTTAATACATGTCTCTTTCCTAATAACACCCTTTGTTTCCTGCCAGAGATATAAGATTTGACCTATTTTGCAGCATTTCCTGTTACACCATAATAGTTTAATTTACTTAAAAGGATATTGTGATTCACACAGTCAAATTCCTTTGAAAGATCACAAAGTATACCAGTTGTCTGCAATTTTCTGTCTAATGAATTAAGCACATTTTCACTGTAAGTGTAGATAGTGCTCTCAATATCAAAACCCTTTAGAGATCTGAAATGCAACTTTGACAATATGCATTCATTATTGTGCAGGAGAAATATTTTTCCATTTGAATGCTCAGCATAATGTAGTAGAATTGCTTAATATAAGTTTCCAGTTTTATGTCTACTAGTTTACGATAACAAGTAGCTGGATCTGGTATTTCCACAACTGCGTACTGAAGCTAATAGATTAGATTATATTTACTTTCATTCCACTTGATCCATAGCGAGGAGGTCCTCCAGAATATATGGTCCTCCAGATATATGGTTATAAACCCGAGTGTACATTACTTTTTCTACAATTTTTGAGAATGCTGGTAAAAGTGAAATTGGACAGAAATTTGGTGCTATTTCTTTGTCTCCCTTCTTAAACAGTGGCTTAACTTCAGCATATTTCAACAACTCAGGAAATATTCCAGTGATAAACGACACAGATACCTTAATATATTAATTAACTCATAATGACATTCTTTAATTAACTTTGTAGATATTTTATCATACCCACTAAGAGTTTTTGATTTTACAGATTTTATGATAGACGTTATTTCTGCTGGGGTAGTGAGGGTCAAATTCATATTACAGAAGTTACTTGAAATGTCTGGTCTGAGATATTCCATAGCAGCATCTACAGAACCTGACAACCCCATCTTTTTAGTAACAGTTATAAAATGTTTGTTACAAAGTTCTGCAACAATATACACATCTGTCACCAATGTATCATTTACTCTTAATGCTATTTGTCCCTCTTCATGTCTGGTTCTACTGGGCTCCTCCTTCTCTATATCCCATATTGTCTTTATTTTGTTATCCGATATGACTATCTTTTCCTTGTAAAATATTTGCTATGATGTCCATATTACAGTCATCAATATTTTGCAGTATTTCTTGTAATGTGCTATAGCATCAACATCAGAACTGTTTCGGATTGACAGATACAGTTTTCTTTTTGTTTTAGAAGATACCCCTATTCCTTGAGTAACCCATGGCTTCTTTGTAGACTTTGCTCTAACCTTGGTTAGTTTTGGGGGGAAACTGTGTTCAAATAAGGTAACCACTTTATTAGCAAAAGTGTTATATTTTTCATTCATACCATGAGCGCTGTAAACATCAGTCCAGTGAATGTCTCTGAGGAGTGTCCTGAAATAATCAATTTTTGGCTTATTGATTACCCTCTAGAGCTCAGATTTAACAGATTTTATATCCTGTTCAGTATTGACATTTAACAGAAGTAACTGCATGTGATGGTCTGAGAGGCCATTGACTATTGGTCCCGTAATATAATTTTATTCATTGGTCTTTTCGACAAAGATATTATCAATGGCTGTTTGTGAGCAATTGGCTACCCTAGTGGGGAACTTTACACTTGGAATTATGTGTAATGATAGTGTTACTAACTCAGTTAACTTCTTATTGGGAGGGTCTTTAAGGAAATCTACATTGAAATCACCAGCAACCACTATCTCTTTGTTTTTGGTTGTTAAATGGGCCAGTACAGCTTCAAGGTCATTTATGAACAGATTAAAGTTATTTGCAGGTGCTCGATATATGCTTAATATTATGAAGGATTTTTTGTGAACTTCTACTTCTGTTGCACATGCTTCCATATGCTTTTTGAAGCAAAATTTATTAATGTCTATGTTCTTAAATTTATGACAGTTTCTGATGAATGTGGCAACTCCCACTTTCTCCATTTCTCCTCTACAAAAGTGAGATGCTAACCTAAACTCTATAACACTTAAAATTTCTATACCAGTGGTCACATGATGTTCAGAGAGGCAGAATATGCCAGCTGGGTTCGAAGACTCTAACTGATCTATGCAGATAATTAATTCATTAATTTTATTTCTCAGTCCTCGAATATTCTGATGCAATAAAGGTAGCTGACATTTCACATTGACAGAGTTAAAATTTGTAGACTTGAAATATCTGCTGACTGTCGCAAATTCTTAACCAAAAGCTGTTTATGCTCATGTAATAAGCTAGAATTATGTTTTTGGATTTCTTTCTCAAACTGAATGTTTCTCTCAGTCCTAATCTCTCTTAAAATTTAGTTTCTTTCTGTCCTCCCTACCCTAAAAAAGGGTCTTTTCTGAACCCTATAACCACTGGTATTTTATCACTCATGACAGTGCCTCCCCCCTTTAATGTTCCTGCTATTTTCCCAACCAGTTTACCCTTCCCTTTCCTGTTGAGGTGAAGGCCATGCCTAGCAGTTCCATAAATCCCACCGTATCCGTAGGCATAATGAGTATACTTGGTAACAGATCTGTACTGGGCACATCTGTAGCAGAATATTTAATAGCTAAACCTTCTCTGTAGTAGTATGATGTTACAGAGATTACAAGCCATACTCAACAAATAAATATAACAAAACAAATGAGTAAAAAATAAACGTTCATCTAATATCTTGTTCATTATTTCAAAACAAAGATAAAGGCCAAAATGTCAGTAAACCAAAACAACAGTTTCACCCACCCCTATCCTTGTGTTCAGAGGAAAATCAGAAAAAAATTATTGTACAGTATGTTTCATTTCTATATGTTTCATAAACAAGATTATTGGGCTATATTCTTGCAATTAGTACTTCCTCTGTTTTCAAATTAATCTCTAATTGATATTCTTGATGCACTCACCTGCTTACTGGTGTTTTTGGTGTAAGTATTACCCGACACTTACGAGGTTGCACCAAGTCCTGTGTGCTTGTAGCCGCGTCCCTGCAACATTCAGAAATCTTGGGATTGCTGGAAAGGAATATCCATAAAATGATTAAAGAAATAATTGCAACAACCAGCAATTTGCACAGTTTGACACAATCTATTTTTCCAATGGGAGCAAATCGCTGGAGAAACACTGGAGCAATAGTATACACCTCAAAGGAGGATATCAGGAGAAGTAACATCAGCTCTTTATGAAAGAAACATTTTTGTTGATTTTTTGCTCCACTAATCAAACCACCCCCTTACATGCAGTAGCACTAAGCTCACACAGTGAACAGTAACACATAGATATGTAGAACAAAGTAGAAACACTTATATTTTCGAAACCATCTCTGCACTAGTGACACACCACTGGCTATAACAAATTACTGCCAGAACAAAATCTTTGCACTTCCTTTCTATGTCCAGAAGTAGTAGAAGTAAATAAAGTGCAGAATTGGTTTTAGCACTCCCTGTCTTGCACCGCCGCCCGCAGCTATTAACATTAATCACATTTAAACTTGTCACTGTCACATTCGTTCTACAAATCACACACACAACCACAAACAACTACAACCACTATTTCTAGTACTATCCCTCACGTAAGACTACAACTTTGTTCTTTTTCACTCTTGCAATTAATACTTCTTTGCCCCCAATCTGAAACCAATTTGCATGGTGCGCTCACTGCTTGCTGACTTTATTTTGCAGGGTTTGTTGTGGGGGGAAACTGGCTGTTGCATTTCCTGCCTGCATGAAGGTCCTTGCCTGAGAAATTAAGATGGCGTCAACCTAGTGAGGAAAATAGTGAGATACTCTACCATATATTCATCCCAATAAAGGGCTATCGTTATGCAACTGTCATGTTTACAGTGTATAAACAATTGCTCTCTCAGTTTTTGCTATAATAACACTTACTCCAGTTTTATCCTGTGTCTCACAATTGAGAACTAGTCAACATCATTGGTTCTCAGAATAAAGATAAACAACAGTGAGCTGAATAACCATCCTTAATAGATCTACACAACCCACCACACACAAAAGTGCAAGTTTTAGTTAAGTAGTGCAAAATTTGAACACTTTCCCAATAAGCAGAAACTTCAAAACACGAGAACCCAAGGTAATTAAAATTGATGCAAAACCATGCTGCAGATCAGTCACAGTAGATGAGCCAAGCTATAAAGAAAACAAAAACTGCCACAAGACACATACAATTTGAGTAAAACTATCACATCACATTAAAATTATTACAGCAGGGACCAACAACGCAATCTACATAATATGAGGAAATAAAAATATCATCAATACCTATAACACAAAGTCTTATAAGCAAGAAATGCACATCAATACAATTTCTTAACAGACCGAAAAAAATTGATATTGTCATGCTATCTATAGCATGCACTAGTTCATCAAAGATTAAAAATTACTATGGTGAAAAGAAATGATGTGTCCTAGAATCCATTTATCATCCACATTAGTAGAATTGCAAATATTTTCTTAGTTTACACAAAATTATAAACATTTTGTGAAATATGAAACAAAAAGAGTTGGATTCCTGTAAAAGTTACATCACCTAAATACTGGGCTACCTTACGTAGTTGCAAAAGAAATAGAGCAGGCATATCAGCTAAACAAAAATATGTTTAACTGTAGCAGATTGATGAAGAGAACTCTATGTGAATGTAATTTATTATACTCATAATGAGAATATCAAATGTTTCATTTTGAAATTTCCTGTTTGAGTGACATCTTAGCAAAGTCAAGAACAATCATACCACACAGAGAAATGTGAGTTTGTGAATAAAAAGCTTATGGGTCCAGTATTGATTATTCTTTAAATGAAAATTCAAAACCAAAGCAGCAGTATAATTATTTCTATAAATTCCAAAACCATGTCTACAGAGCATCAATACAATGAGTGAAAAATAATTTGCAATCTAGATTACATCAATAAATTTAGTTATTATTATCATGTTAAAATATTATTTGCCTAAAATTATTAGAATACATATGGACTGGCTTCATATCAGCATACATCCTTTTATACTTCCTAGTTGTCACTGACAGCACACATATGGAACTGGCTTCATATTAGCATACATTATTTTATACTTCCCAGTTGTTACTGACAGTAGTAGTACTGTAGATAATCTTGTAAGTACAAAAACTCATGACAGATAAGCAAATACATAAAATATAATAAATGAGTAAAATATAAATCTCGAACTAATACACTGATCAGTCCGAACATTATGACCACCTGTATGCTTGACAGAAGTGTCACCTGTCGAGGAATGACTGCTAGTCAGACACACACTTGGTGCATGCAGTATCAGTGAGCATGCTGTCTGTGTATAGAATTGGGAAGGCACATGATCTACCTAAGTTTGACTAAGGGCAGATTGCGATAGTCCATAGGCTCAGCATGAGCATTTCAGGAACTGCATGCCTTGTCAGGTGTTTGGGGAGTGCTGCAGTGAGTATCTTCAAAATATGGCAGAACCAAGGTGAAACCACATCCAGATGTCGTGGGGTTAGGTGGCCACCCCTCAATACAGATGTCGGACATCATACGTTGTACAGTCCGGTAAAGCAGGTTGTTAACTGTGTCAGAATTAATGCAACACTTTAATGCTGGACACAGTACAAGCGTTTCTGAACAAACAATGCATCAAACACTTGTAACGGTGGGACACCACAGACGACGACTCAGGCATGAATAAATGTAACACTGGCAATGGCTACTGAATTTGACAAGTGATCACTATCATTGTATGATGGCACGGTGCAGATCATCGAATGGTCTGATGAGTCTCCATACCTTCTTCATCATGCAGATGAGAGAGCATGAATCTGTCACCTTCCAGCGAACAACTCCTTTATAGTATGATTATATTATAGCGGAACAAACACTGGTAGCGGTTAATTCTGTAAAATATCTGGAAGTTTGCATATGGAATGATTTAAAGTGGAATGATCATATAAAAAGAATTGTTGGTAAGGTGATTGCCTGGTTGAGATTCATTGGGAAAGACCTTAGAAAATGTTGTCCAGCAAAAAAAAAGGAGATGGCTTACAAAACACTCGTTCGACCTATACTTCAGTATTGATCATTACTGTGGGATCCATACCAGGTTTGGTTGACAGAGGCGATACTGAACATCGAGAGAAGAGCAACGCGTTTCATCACAGGGTTGTTTGGTAAGCGTGATAGCGTTACGGAAATGTTCAGCAAACTCAAGTACCAGACTCTGCAAGAGAGGTGCTCGGCATCATGGTGTTGCTTGCTGTCCAGGTTTTGAGAGGATGCGTTTCTGGATGAAGTATCAAATATATTGCTTCCCCCTACTTATACCTCCCAAAGAGATCATGGATGTAAAATTAGAGACATTCGAGCATGCATGGAGGCTTTCCGGAAGTCGTTCTTTCTGCAAACCATACGCAACTCAAACAGGAAAGGGAAGCAATGACATTGGCAAGTAAAGTGCCCTCCAAAACACACTGTTGGGTGGGTTACAGAGAATAAATGTAGATGTAGATGTAGACATATGTACTGTGGGTTAGATACAAGCTGGCAGCAGCTCCATTACCTTCTGGGGAACATTCATGTGATCATCAACAGGTCGAGTGGGGCTCATGCAAAGCATACACCACTTCATGATGATCAAGATACCTGATAACAGTGGCAAATTTCAATTGATGTGCTGGCTTCCCAAGTCACAAGATCTGAACCCTACCACACAAATCTGGGATGTGATTGAATGTGACATCAGAGCCATTGCCCTCATCCCCAGAATTTATGTGAATTAGGTGACTTGTAAGCAGATGTGGTGGTAACTGCCTCCAGTGACCTACCAATGCCTCATTACTACCATGCCATTATGAGATGCCACTGTTATGAATGACAAAGATGAACATAGAAGCTATTAGTTAGGTGGTTATAATCTTCTGAATGATCAGTGTATCTTATTTGTCATATGACAGGGTGTAGCCAAAAGTTCTGTAGAACCAAAACATCCTTTTCCCAACAACAATATTTCATATGTTCAGTTGCAAATCTACAGAAATTAATTTCATAGAATCAACCTTTGTATCTATTTCTAACAAAATGTATGTCCCATGATCTTGATACTAGTTCTTAGCTCCCAGTTTAATCTGTAAATTATTTGCCTGATGCAACTAACCTGTTTTCTGGGATTATTCCGCTGGGCTTGCTGTGAGAGGATACTGGGAGTGTCACTCCTGGTATGGATGAGGGTTTCTCCCTGCAGCATTCAGAAAATATCAACCACTTTAGACATACAGTTCTTGCAGAAATAAGTGAAATATCACGGACATAATTGTTATCAAACTTCCTACAGTTCTAGAACAACCATAACTGTATCCTACAAACCATTAAGTGTCTGTCACGTCACCCAAGCAACTGTCCTCAGAACTGTTCATTACTGGCAACTGACAAGATAATAAAGTAGGATGAGCGCACTGAAAATGCACGCGTTCACTCCATGCCAAATGCCCATTCCTGACAGAGCCGTAGTAATGCAACTAATGTTTCTACAGTATAGAAATAATTTTTGTGTTAGTTTTTGTTGTTACATCAATGTCTCAAATGGTTACCAATGTCCCACAGTTGAGAACAAAAATCAACACCATTTGTCCTCCGAACAAAGAAAATCACAGCCACACTCAACAAATTTAACAATCCAAAATCAAATGAAAAGGCAGATTTTAGATATGCAGTGTAGGGGTTGAACATAATCCCAATAAACAGAAACTAGAAGACACAAGAAATCAACACAATAAAATGGATGAACAAAAATATTAGAAATCAGTCACAGTAGAAAAATCAAACAATAAGGAAAATGAAAACTGTCACAAGACAGATATCATTTAACTGAAACATCACACTGCAGTAATAATCTTACAGCTGCAATCTGGCATATAAAAATTAGTGCACATAAAAATAAATAAATATGTGAAATATAACAAACATTACAAATGTAAATGTTAAACCAATATTTCATTCATCATGTGACAGAGTGTAGCCAAAACCTCTGTAGAACCAATACATCCTGTTGCCCCCCACCCAATGCATCTGTTCAGGAGCCAATCTACAGAAAGTTATTTCATAGTATGTTTCCTTTGCGTTTGTCACACAATGAAACTTTTGGCTACATGCTTACAATTGGTACATCTTCACTTCCCAGTTTAACCTGTAATTGGTTTGCTTGCTGCACTGACCTGAGTATATGCTGTACTTTGCAGGCCTGTTGCACTTCTTTGCTGCTTGGAGCCCCTTCCCTGCAATATTCAGAAAATATGACAAAATAACATTAGAAATCAGTGTCCAGTTACAGTAATTAAACTTCTTAATGTCTTTTACTAGGTTTGCATTCTTGTGTAACTGGTCATTAGCAAAATATCATATGTTTCAAAGCCCCATTAATCAAGTCCTTGAAATATACTGAAATTGACAATCAGTATTGTGTAGGAGGTAACTTTCCCCTCTCAAGTGCTCGACACCTGGCTAATGAGTGCACTTGTATATCAAATCACTTCCGGATAAATCTGTAGTAATACTATGAGGGTGATTTAATAAGTCTTGTTAACATCCACAAAAGAATGGAATAGTTTTGTTGTGCCTTCATGACTGATAAGCTTCATTATTCCACATACCGCATAAGGAATTTCAACAGGGTACAGCACAAAGTTCACTGCTGGTACCGTATTAATTAGCCTGTGTCAACTGTGATTGAAAATGGAGAAAAACAAATTTTGTACTGTTAATAAATATTTTCATATGTAGGATTTCAATACCGCAAGAAGGAAAACAGAGCTGTCCAAGGTAGACATGGAATCTGCACCATCATTCAAGACCATTTGCTTCTGGATTAATGAATTTTAAAGTAGTTATAGGAGCCTCAAAGCAAAGCATGCTCCAGCAGTCCAGTTGAGGTCACACCTAAACAACCAATGTTAACATCCATGATATGGTAATGCATACCACCTGAAAAAAATTTATAACATTGTGGGGTTGGACAATTGCTGGTGAAAGTGCAACAGAGGAGGCAAAGACCATTTTGTCAGCTGGTAAAATGATGTCCACTCATTTTTGGGATTTCCAAAGAATAATCTACATACATTACTTGGAAAAAGTCAGTCTTATATTTGGACCCAGTCAAGTTTCATTGTTTGAAACTAGTGTTGGCTGAAAAAATACCAACGCTCCCCACACAAAAATGTGCTACTTCACCAGCTCAAAGCACCATCACATACATCAGTTATAACAATGGCAAAACTGTATGAACTGGGCTTTGAAATGGTTGCTCATCCAATCTCCACACCAGACTTAGCTCCTAGTTAATGCTTCCTGTTCCTTTCTTAACTATCTTGAAACTTTGGATTGCTGGGAAGAAATCTGCATACAATGATAAAGGAAGTACTTTCAGTCAACCAGGATTTTGCACGGATTGAAGGAACCTATTTTCCCAATGGGATGAAAACACTGGAGGAGCACTGGACCAATACAACAAACCTCAAAGAAGACTATTAGGAGAAGTAGGGTCAGCTGTTTATGAAAGAATATTTTTGTTGCTTTTTTAACACATTAATCAAACCACCCTCTTACATCCAGTACAACTAAGCTCACACAGTGAACAGTAACACACAGATATGTAGAACAAAGAAGAAACACTTATATTTTCGAAACCATCTCTGCACTAGTAACACACCACTGGCTATAACAAATTACTGCCAGAACAAAATCTTTGCACTTCCTTTCTATGTCCAGAAGTAGTAGAAGTAAATAAAGTGCAGAATTGGTTTTAGCACTCCCTGTCTTGCACCGCCGCTCGCAGCTATTAACATTAATCACATTTAAACTTGTCACTGTCATATTCGTTCTACAAAACGCACACACAACCACAAACAACTACAACCACTATTTCTAGTACTATCCCTTACATAAGACTACAACTTTGTTCTTTTTCACTCTTGCAATTAATACTTCTTTGCCCCCAATCTGAAACCAATTTGCATGGTGCGCTCACTGCTTGCTGACTTTATTTTGCAGGGTTTGTTGTGAGGGGAAACTGGCTGTTGCATTTCCTGCCTACATGAAGGTCCTTGCCTGAGAAATTAAGATGGCGTCAACCTAGTGAGGAAAATAGTGAGATACTCTACCATATATTCATCCCAATAAAGGGCTATCGTTATGCAACTGTCATGTTTACAGTGTACAAACAATTGCTCTCTCAGTTTTTGCTATAATAACACTTACTCCAGTTTTAACCTGTGTCTCACAATTGAGAACTAGTCAACATCATTGGTTCTCAGAATAAAGATAAACAACAGTGAGCTGAATAACCATCCTTAATAGATCTACACAACCCACCACACACAAAAGTGCAAGTTTCAGATAAGTAGTGCAAAATTTGAACACTTTCCCAATAAGCAGAAACTTCAAAACACGAGAACCCAAGGTAATTAAAATTGATGCAAAACCATGCTGCAGATCAGTCACAGTAGATGAGCCAAGCTATAAAGAAAACAAAAACTGCCACAAGACACATACAATTTGAGTAAAACTATCACATCACATTAAAATTATTACAGCAGGGACCAACAACGCAATCTACATAATATGAGGAAATAAAAATATCATCAATACCTATAACACAAAGTCTTATAAGCAAGGAATGCACACCAATACAATTTCTTAACAGACCGAAAAAAATTGATATTGTCATGCTCTCTATAGCATGCACTAGTTCATCAAAGATTAAAAATTACTATGGTGACAAGAAATGATGTATCCTACAATCTATTTATCATCCACATTAGTAGAATTGCAAATATTTTCTTAGTTTACACAAAATTAAAAACATTTTGTAAAATATGAAACATAAATAGTTAAGATTCCTGTAAATGTTACAACACCTAAATACTGGGCTACCTTAAGTAGTTGCAAAAGAAATAGAGCAGGCATATCAGCTAAACAAAAATATGTTTAACTGTAGCAGATTGATAAAGAGAACTCTATGTGAACGTAATTTATTATACTCATGAGGAGTATATCAAATGTTTCATTTTAAAATTTCCTGTTTGAATGACATCTTAGCAAAGTCAAGAACAATCATACCACACAGAGAAATGTGAGTTTGTGAATAAAAAGCTTATGGGTCCAGTACTGATTATTCTTTAAATGAAAATTCAAAACCAAAGTAGCAGTATAATCATTTCTATAAATTCCAAACCATGTCTAAAGAGCATCAATACAATGAGTGAAAATTAATTTGCAATCTAGATTACATCAATAAATTTAGTTATTATTATCATGTTAAAATATTAGTTGCCTAAAATTATTACAATACAGGGTTATTACAAATGATTGAAGCGATTTCACAGCTCTACAATAACTTTATTATTTGAGATATTTTCACAATGCTTTGCACACACATACAAAAACTCAAAAGGTTTTTTTAGGCATTCACAAATGTTCGATATGTGCCCCTTTAGTGATTTGGCAGACATCAAGCCGATAATCAAGTTCCTCCCACACTCGGCGCAGCATGTCCCCATCAATGAGTTCGAAAGCATCATTGATGCGAGCTTGCAGTTCTGGCACGTTTCTTGGTAGAGGAGGTTTAAACACTGAATCTTTCACATAACCCCACAGAATGAAATCGCATGGGGTTAAGTCGGGAGGGTGTGGAGGCCATTACATGAATTGCTGATCATGATCTCCACCACGACCGATCCATCGGTTTTCCAATCTCCTGTTTAAGAAATGCCGAACATCTTGATGGAAGAGCGGTGGAGCACCATCCTGTTGAAAGATGAAGTCGGTCTCCAGTTATGGCATGAGCCAATTTTCCAGCATGTCCAGATACACGTGTCCTGTAACATTTTTTTCGCAGAAGAAAAAAGGGCCGTAAACTTTAAACCGTGAGATTGCACAAAACACGTTAACTTTTGGTGAATTGCGAATTTGCTGCATGAATGCGTGAGGATTCTCTATCGCCCAGATTTGCACATTGTGTCTATTCACTTCACCATTAAGAAAAAATGTTGGTTCATCACTGAAAACAATTTTCGCACTGACCGCATCCTCTTCCATGAGCTGTTGCAACCGCGCGGAAAATTCAAAGCATTTGACTTTGTCATCGGGTGTCAGGGCTTGTAGCAATTCTAAACGGTAAGGCTTCTGCTTTAGCCTTTTCCGTAAGATTTTCCAAACCTTCGGCTGTGGTACGTTTTGCTCCCTGCTAGCTTTATTCATCAACTTCCACGGGCTACGCGTGAAACTTGCCCGCACGCGTTCAAGCGTATCTTCGCTCACTGCAGGCCGACCTGTTGATTTCCCCTTACGGAAGCATCCAGAAGCTTTAAACTGCACTTACCATCGCTGAATGAAGTTAGCAGTTGGTGGATCTTTGTTGAACTTCGTCCTGAAGTGTCGTTGCACTGTTATGACTGACTGACGTGAGTGCATTTCAAGCACGACATATGCTTTCCCGGCTCCAGTCGCCATTTTGTCTCACTGCGCTCTCGAGCGCTCTGGCGGCAGAAACCTGAAGTGCGGCTTCAGCCGAACAAAACTTTATGAGTTTTTCTACGTATCTGTAGTGTGTTGTGACCTTATGCCAATGAATGGAGCTACAGTGAATTTATGAAATCGCTTCAATCATTTGTAATAGCCCTGTACATATGGACTGGCTTCATATCAGCATACATCCTTTTATACTTCCCAGTTGTTACTGACAGCACACATATGGAACTGGCTTCATATTAGCATACATCCTTTTATACTTCCCAGTTGTTACTGACAGTAGTAGCACTGTAGAAAAACTTTTAAGTACAAAAACTCATGACAGATAAGTAAACACATAAAATATAATAAATGAGTAAAATATAAATCTCGAACTAATACACTGATCAATCCGAACATTATGACCACCTGTACGCTTGACAGAAGTGTCACCTGTCGAGGAATGACTGCTAGTCAGACACACACTTGGTGCATGCAGTATCAGTGAGCATGCTGTCTGTGTATAGAATTGGGAAGGCATATGATCTACCCAAGTTTGACTAAGGGTGGACTGTGATAGTCCATAGGCTCAGCATGAGCATTTCAGGAACTGCATGCCTTGTCAGGTGTTTGGGGAGTGCTGCAGTGAGTATCTTCAAAATATGGCAGAACCAAGGTGAAACCACATCCAGCCATTGTTGGGTTAGGTGGCCACCCCTCAATACAGATGTCGGACATCATAGGTTGTGCTGTCTGGTAAAGCAGGTTGTTAACTGTGTCAGAACTAATGAAACACTTTAATGCTGGACACAGTACAAGTGTTTCTGAACAAACAATGCATCAAACACTTGTAACGGTGGGACACCACAGACGACGACTCATGCACGTATAACTGTAACACTGGCAATGGCGACTGAATTTGGCATGTGATCATTATCATTGTATGATGGCACAGTGCAGACCATTCCATGGTCTGATGAATCTCCATACCTTCTTCATCATGCAGATGAGAGGGCATGAATCTGTCACCTTCCAGGGAACATCTCCTTTATAGTATGATTATATTATAGTGGAACAAACACTCCTAGCAGTTACTTCTGTAAAATATCTGGAAGTTTGCGTATGGAATGATTTAAAGTGGAATCATCATATAAAAAGAATTGTTGGTAAGGTGAGTGCCTGGTTGAGATTCATTGGGAAAGACCTTAGAAAATGTTGTCCAGCAACAAAGGAGATGGCTTACAAAACACTCGTTCGACCTATACTTCAGTATTGCTCATAACTGTGGGATCCATACAAGGTTTGGTTGACAGAGGCGATACTGAACATCAAGAGAAGAGCAACGCGTTTCATCACAGGGTTATTTGGTAAGCGTGATAGCGATACGGAAATGTTCAGCAAACTCAAGTACCAGACTCTGCAAGAGAGGTTCTTGGCAATAATGGTGTTGCTTGCAGTCCAGGTTTAGAGAGGATGCGTTTCTGGATGAAGTATCAAATATATTGCTTCCCCCTACTTATACCTCCCAAAGAGATCATGGTTGTAAAATTAGAGACATTCGAGCAGGCACGGAGGCTTTCTGGAAGTCGTTCTTTCTGCAAACCATACGCAACTCAAACAGGAAAGGGAAGCAATGACATTGGCAAGTAAAGTGCCCTCCAAAACACACTGTTGGGTGGCTTACAGAGAATAAATGTAGATGTAGATGTAGACACATGTACTGTGGATTAGATACAAGCTGGCAGCAGCTCCATTACGCTCTGGGGAACATTCATGTGATCATCAACAGGTCGAGTGGGGCTCATGCAAAGCATACACCACTTCATGATGATCAAGATACCTGATAACAGTGGCAAATTTCAATTGATGTGCTGGCTTCCCAAGTCACAAGATCTGAACCCTACCACACAAATCTGGGATGTGATTGAATGTGACATCAGAGCCATTGCCCTCATCCCCAGAATTTATGTGAATTAGGTGACCTGTAAGCAGATGTGGTGGTAACTGCCTCCAGTGACCTACCAATGCCTCATTACTACCATGCCATTATGAGATGCCACTGTTATGAATAACAAAGATGAATATACCAGCTATTACTTAGGTGGTTATAATCTTCTGAATGATCAGTGTATCTTATTTGTCATATGACAGGGTGTAGCCAAAAGTTCTGTAGAACCAAAACATCCCTTTCCCAACAACAACAATTAATATGTTCAGTTGTAAATCTACAGAAATTTATTTCATAGAATCATCCCTTTGTATCTATTTCTAACAAAATGTATGTCCCATGATCTTGATACTAGTTCTTAGCTCCCAGTTTAATCTGTAAATTATTTGCCTGATGCACTAACCTGTTTTCTGGGATTATTCCGCTGGGCTTGCTGTGAGAGGATACTGGGAGTGTCACTCCTGGTATGGATGAGGGTTTCTCCCTGCAGCATTCAGAAAATATCAACCACTTTAGACATACAGTTCTTGCAGAAATAATTGAAATATCACGGACATATTTGTTATCAAACTTCCTACAGTTCTAGAACAACCATAACTGTATCCTACAAACCATTAAGTGTCTGTCACGTCACCCAAGCAACTGTCCTCAGAACTGTTCATTACTGGCAACTGACAAGATAATAAAGTAGGATGAGCACACTGAAAATGCACGCGTTCACTCCATGCCAAATGCCCATTCCTGACAGACCCGTAGTAATGCAACTAATGTTTCTACAGTATAGAAATAATTTTTGTGTTAGTTTTTGTTGTTACATCAATGTCTCAAATGGTTACCAATGTCCCACAGTTGAGAACAAAAATCAACACCATTTGTCCTCCGAACAAAGAAAATCACAGCCACACTCAACAAATTTAACAATCCAAAATCAAATGAAAAGGCAGATTTTAGATATGCAGTGTAGAGGTTGAACGTAATCCCAATAAACAGAAACCAGAAGACACAAGAAATCAACACAGTAAAATGGATGAACAAAAATATTAGAAATCAGTCACAGTAGAAAAATCGAACAATAAGGACCGAGCGAGGTGGCGCAGTGGTTAGACACTGGACTCGCATTCGGGAGGACGACGGTTCAATCCCGCGTCCGGCCATCCTGATTTAGGTTTTCTGTGATTTCCCTAAATCACTCCTAGCAAATGCCGGGATGGTTCCTCTGAAAGGGCACGGCCGACTTCCTTCCCCATCCTTCCCTAATCCGATGAGACCGATGACCACGCTGTCTGGTCTCCTTCCCCAAACCAACCAACCAAACAATAAGGAAAATGAAAACTGTCACAAGACAGATATCATTTAACTGAAACATCACACTGCAGTAATAATCTTACAGCTGCAATCTGGCATATAAAAATTAGTGCACATAAAAATAAATAAATATGTGAAATATAACAAACATTACAAATGTAAATGTTAAACTAATATTTCATTCATCATGTGACAGAGTGTAGCCAAAACCTCTGTAGAACCAAAACATCCTGTTCCCCCCCACCCGGTGCATCTGTTCAGGAGCCAATCTACAGAAAGTTATTTCATAGTATGTTTCCTTTGCGTTTGTCATACAATGAAACTTTTGGCTACATGCTTACAATTGGTACATCTTCACTTCCCAGTTTAACCTGTAATTGGTTTGCTTGCTGCACTGACCTGAGTATATGCTGTACTTTGCAGGCCTGTTGCACTTCTTTGCTGCTTGGAGCCCCTTCCCTGCAATATTCAGAAAATATGACAAAATAACATTAGAAATCAGTGTCCAGTTACAGTAATTAAACTTCTTAATGTCTTTTACTAGGTTTGCATTCTTGTGTAACTGGTCATTAGCAAAATATCATATGTTTCAAAGCCACATTAATCAAGTCCTTCAAATATACTGAAATTCACAATCAGTATTGTGTAGGAGGTATCTTTTCCCTCTCAAATGCTCAACACCTAATTAATGAGTGTGCTTGTATATCAGATCACTTCCGGATAAATCTGTAGTAATACTATGAGGTTGATTTACTAAGTCTTGTTAACTTTCACGAAAGAATGGAATAGTTTTGTTGTGCTTTCATGACGGATAAGGTTCATCCAGATGTCGTGGGGTTAGGCAGCCACCCCTTAATACAGATGTTGGATGTCATAGGTTGTGCAGTCTGGTAAAGCAGGTGGTTAACTGTGTGGAACTAACACCACACTTTAATGCTGGACAGAGTACAAGTGTATATTAACAAACAATACACCAAACACTACGAATGATGGGATTCCACAGATGATGACACACGCACGTAAAACTGTAACACTGGCAATGGCGACTGAATTTGGCATGTGATTTTTATCGTTGTATGATGGCACAGTGCAGACCATTCCATGGTCTGATGAATCTCCATACCTTCGTCATCATGCAGATGAGAGGGCACGAATCTGTCACCTTCCAGGGGAGCAACTCCTTGACACCTGTACTGTGGGATGGAGACAAGCTGGCAGCAGCTCCATTACGCTCTGGGGAACATAATGAGGTCATCAACAAATTGAGTGGGGCTCATGCAAGACATGCACCACTTCATGATGATCATGATTCCTGATGATAGTGGCAAGTTCCAATTGATGTGCTGCCCCCCCCCCCCCCCCCCCCCCCCACCAAGTCACCAGATCTGAACCTGACCAAACAAATCTGGGATGTGACTGAATGTGCCAAAAGCTCTGTAGAACCAAAACATCTCTTTCCCAATACCCCCAATTCATCTGTTCAGGAGTAAATCTACAGAAATTTATTCCATAGAAACTTTCCTTTGTATCTGCATTACAACATAATGTGTATGCCATGATCTTGCTACTAGCTCTTCTGCTCCCACTATAATTTGTAATTGGTTTGCCTGATTCACTAACCTGTTTTCTGGGATAATTCTGCTCGACTTGCTGTGAGAGAATACTGGGTGTCCAACTCCCGGACTATATGAAGGTTTTTCCCTGCAGTATTCAGAAAATATCAAACACTTCAGACATACAGTTCTTGCAGAAATAAGTTAGATATCAGGTTCACATTTGTCATCAAACTTCCTGAACTCCTAGAACAACTGAAACTGTATCTTACAAAACATTAAGTGTGTGTCCCCATCACAAAAGAAACTGTCCACAAAATTTTTCATTAGTGGCAACTGAAAAGATAATAAAGTATGACGAGCACTGTATGTGTAAGGAGTTCACTCCATGCCATGTACCTATTCCTGACAGAGCTGTAGTAATGCAACTAGTGTTTCTACTGTGTAAAAATAATTTTTGTGTTAGTTTTTGCTGTTATGTCCATGTCTCAAATGATTACCAATGTCTCATAGTTGAGAACAAAAATCAACACCATTCGTCCTCCGTACAAAGAAAATCACAGCCACACTCAACACATTTAACAACGCACAAACATATGAAAAGGCAAGTTTTAGGTATGCAGTGTACAGGCTCAACATATTCCCAATAAACAGAAATTAGAAGACACAAGAACTCAACACAATAAGATGGATGAACAAAAATATTAGAAATCAGTCACAGTAGAAAAATCAAACAATAATGAAAATGAAAACTGTCACAAGACATATATCATTTAACTGAAACATCACACTACAATAATAACCTTACAGCAGCAATGTGGCATACAAAAATTAGTGCACATAAAAACAAATAAATATGTGAAATATAATAAACATTACATATGTAAATGTTGAACTAATATTGCATTCATCATGTGACAGACTGTAGCCAAAACCTCTGTAGTACCAAAACATCCTGTTCCCCCCCACCCAATGCATGTGTTCAGGAGCCAATCAACAGAAAGTTATTTTACATTATGTTTCCTTTGCATGTGACATATAACAAAACTTTTAAGCTACAGTCTTACGGTTAGTACTTCTTCTCCTCCTAATTTAATCTCTAATCGGTTTGCCTGATGCACTGACCTGAGTACTGACTGTACTTTGTGGAGGTTGGAAGTGACGATTGGCTGTTGCACTTCCTTTCTGCTTGGAGCCCCTTCCCTGCTATATTCAGAAAATATGACAAAATAACAGTGTCCAGTGGACTGCTGTTATGTGTTAGAGTTTTGTGAAATATTCTTCTTCCCAATTGTACACCTATGCCTTACAATTGATAAATGAATCAACACCATCAATTCTCACAAAACAAATAAACAACAGCAGTCTGATCAATCATCCACCACAGATCTCTACTATCTGCCAACACACTAACACACAAGTTTCACTATACATTGTGGAAGTTGAACACAGTTCTAATGAACAGAGAGATCTATGTGCAGGAAAATTAACCAAAACTTAGTGACAGTATAAGCTATTATTGCACCACATAATATGATACATGGAAATATTTTACATGTAGATAAATATTCATACATTGGATTGTATAATAGAGTGTTAACTTATTTCCACTGGTAATATATTTAGTGAATCCTAGTGTAGCCCCTTCACTAGATATTCAGTGCTAATGTGGAAATAGCAGCTTGACTGTTGTTATGCTGATAACACTGGGCAGCTGACTAGCACAGAAGCAATGAATTGCTGATTTCAAGAACAGACATATTTACAAACGATGAGTTGGATGAGGCCACACCTAACAATGCTGGCCGTAAAGCAGATGTGCAATGCAGCAGCAAGTTGGGTCAATGGGTTACTACATCGCTGAGTCACAGAAGTACAGATTCATATGTGATTGGAAGCACTGCATCAGAGTAACATACATTCAATTAACCAGAACAAAAACTCTTTTATTTTAGGAATGATATGAACAGTCTGGCAGCCCTAACAATGATGTGAGGGCAATGCCTGTCGCCACTAGGTTATAGGGCATTAAGTAATTTGATACCAGGAGAGCCTCCATCTCCTCCAAAATGCTCCTAGTATCAAGTACAGTAAATAAGGTCTTAGTACTGTGTGACATATGAGCTACTTGGAAGCTCTCTTCAGCACCAGCCAAGCTCCTGTCTTTGAGGGCAGTGGTACATATCTTTGTGCTTGGACTGCCAGCACACCAACATTGGGATGAGTGCCCCAGCACCCACAATAATTACCCTCTGGAGTGAGTGCACCTTTCGGATTCTAGCAGTTTCTGTGAGAATTCTGACAGTCAACATGTCTCTGGCACTCGTCATTGTTCAAACTCAGACACATGTTGTTGCTTGGGCTAAATAAGTGACATAATCACTGGGTATGGACGTCATAGTCAGCCACACTGCCAGCAGCTGGCTTCTCGATTTGAAATTGAGGCGTCCAGGCCACAGCCCTTGAAGAGAGTGTACACACAGCACTATGAATGTTGTAGTTCAATAAAATTGTTTTATCTTCTAGCTGTGTTTTCCTAGCCGCAACACCCAGTTATACCTCAACATCTCCACCATAGTGGCCCCACACCACTGGGCAACTATAGCTTGGTGCCAACAGATTCAGCCTCCTCATAGAACAACTGCAGCACACAGTATTGTCACATAGTGGGATGAGAGAGCAAACTACTAGTATTTTTGTGTGTGTGAAGAACATGAAGTCTATGTGGGAGAATCACCAAAATTTGAGGGTAACTTTACTGCAGCCATCTGAATTGGCTTGCTCTCAGTTCCATGGATATACTAGGGAGCAACATTTGCAACCCCTGAGAAGTAGTCTGTGTTATTTTCCAGATCATTCTGCTCCATGTACTGATTCAGTGGCAGTAGTTTGGTGTAGCTGGCAAAGATATCAGCATGTGATTACACAATGCACAGATTTCTGATGGCTCAGGATGAGACATGCGATGTAACTCATATATTGTATTATATAAGCTACTGTCAATTTTTATTGTTTTGTTTTATTCATTGTGTATTGGAGATTAATGTTCTGCCAATTTGATTACTCCACTCTTAAGAAATCAGCTGAGGATACCATCACTTTTTGGATGATCTGCAGTTATTGGTTAAGATTGGAGAGTGGTCACAGGATCAGTTATTGCAAAGTTACAGTTGGTAGGGGAAGCAAAACCTATAACAGGTATTCAGAGGATTTAAGAACCACACAGACATATAATGTGTTTCAACATGGCCTCCTGGAAAGATATAAGAAACAGAACAGTGTGCAATTTTCCCTCGAGCAGTTGAGTACTGTAACAGAGAAGCACAGTAAGGTGGTCAAAAATTTTGTGGATGGAATACATATGATTAATGTACAAACATAGAATATGGGAGAAAGTGAGGAGGCAAATAGAGTTGTGCTCTAGATAGCCAAACATAGCGCATTAGATATATTTTTGAGGGGCCTGCCACCCAATACATCATAAAGGGTGAGGATACGTACCCTTACAGATTTCCACTCAATTGTCAGGTTTGAGTAAATTGATGTAGCAGCAAGGATACATGATAAACAAAGAATATTTTCCACTAGCATGTCCAGAGACAAATTTCAACACCATCATTGTAGTATGTGCGGTGTGGTTGGATCACCATCAATGGGATTGTAATAGAAGTTAAAGTAAGCAAGGGGTTAATTAGACTAGTGTTAAACACAAAACGAACCCCAAATATGATGAATAGCATTCTTGATAAATTGTGATGCTACAGAGGTGCATTAATAATGTACTGGACATACAATGTCATTCTGTGAGAAGAAGCTCTCAAAGTGTACAGGTGAAAGGTGGTCAGAAAATAATACCCATAAATATAGATAATTTTGGTGTTAATTTGGTAAAGCTGACCAAGGGATTGTTCGTAGATAGTCTGGATATCCTACAGGAGACTGATAGGGACATGGAAAGTGTGCACCATGATCAGACGCTGTCCAACATTCAAACTGCATGATGTAAGGAGATAAAAGAGCTTAAAAAAGTTAAAGAAACATTGCACTTGTCACATATAAATTAGTTGATTAGGTCACTCCCACATACACCCCCTACCCCTAAAGTGTGAAGCACTGGGCAAAAATGTGAATTCTGAACTGGAATGTGTCAATAGCTCAAGTGTAGGCAGCTGCATGTGAAAGACACGTACCTGTAATAGGTAATGTTGATGATTCACCATAAAATTTTCATTGCTGTGGGATAATATTTATAGTACCTTGATTTCCACAAATGGGTATTTTTTTTCTAGTACCTGTTAATAACTTTGAACACATTTTCATCATTACTGTTTCATTTTTAGCATTTGTGAGCAAGTTTAACAGCACTTTTTGACAGAACATGCTACCATGATGTGGTGACAGGACTGGACACCACTTAATGTTGTTATATCTGAAATTGTGTTGTCTTTCATTTTATTGCTTTTGTTCTGTTTCAGCTTTTACTAAGATAAAGTTTCCACACAGTCCATGACTGCCTTCTTAGTTAAAAGGTGTTCATTACCAGTGTAGTCACAGCATTTGTAGTCTCATGAAACATATTGTTAATATCATATCTCTGTTTCAGTGCTACACAAAACAAGTCCTGCAGTTATAACGCAATTTGCATGCATTATTGTGCAGGAGAAATATTTTTCCATTTGAATGCTCAGCATAATGTAGTAGAATTACTTAATATAAGTTTCCAGTTCTATGTCTACTAGTTTACAATAACAAGTAGCTGGATCTGGTATTTCCACAACTGCGTACTGAAGCTAATAGATTAGATTAGATTTACTTTCATTCCAATTGATCCATAGCGAGGAGGTCCTCCAGAATGTAGAACATGTCAGAAAAACAATAATACATGATAAATATTTACAACTCAAACAAACAAGGTAATGTACCATTCCACAGGTCCCAAGCTACTGTGAAATTCATCAATGGAGTAGAAGGAGTTGGCCACCAATAAATCCTTTAGGTTTACCTTAAACTGAATTTCATTGGTTGTTAATCTTTTTATGGCTGCTGGCAAGTTATTGAAAATGTGTGTTCCTGAATAATGCCCACCTTTTTGTACAAGAATAAGTGACTTTAAATCCTTGTGAAGATTATTCTTATTTCTAGTATTGATTCCATGAACTGAGCTGTTGGTTTGAAAAAGTTCTGCAACAATATACACATCTGTCACCAATGTATCATTTACTCTTAATGCTATTTGTCCCTCTTCATGTCTGGTTCTACTGGGCTCCTCCTTCTCTATATCCCATATTGTCTTTATTTTGTTATCTGATATGACTATCTTTTCCTTGTAAAATATTTGCTATGATGTCCATATTACAGTCATCAATATTTTGCAGTATTTCTTGTAATGTGCTATAGCATGAACATCAGAACTGTTTCGGATTGACAGATACAGTTTTCTTTTTGTTTTAGAAGATACCCCTATTCCTTGAGTAACCCATGGCTTCTTTGTAGACTTTGCTCTAACCTTGGTTAGTTTTGGGGGGAAACTGTGTTCAAATAAGGTAACCACTTTATTAGCAAAAGTGTTATATTTTTCTTTCATGCCATGAGCGCTGTAAACATCAGTCTAGTGAATGTCTCTGAGGAGTGTCCTGAAATAATCAATTTTTGGCTTATTGATTACCCTCTAGAGCTCAGATTTAACAGATTTTATATCCTGTTCAGTATTGATATTTAACAGAAGTAACTGCATGTGATGGTCTGAGAGGCCATTGACTATTGGTTCTGTAATATAATTTTATTCATTGGTCTTTTCTACAAAGATATTATCAATGGCTGTTTGTGAGCAATTGGCTACCCTAGTGGGGAACTTTACACTTGGAATTAAGTGTAATGATAGTGTTACTAACTCAGTTCACTTCTTATTGGGAGGGTCTTTAAGGAAATCTACATTGAAATCACCAGCAACCACTATCTCTTTGTTTTTGGTTGTTAAATGGGCCAGTACAGCTTCAAGGTCATTTATGAACAGATTAAAGTTATCTGCAGGTGCTCAATATATGCTTAATATTATGAAGGATTTTTTGTGAACTTCTACTTCTGTTGCACATGCTTCCATATGCTTTTTGAAGCAAAATTTATTAATGTCTATGTTCTTAAATTTATGACAGTTTCTGATGAATGTGGCAACTCCTACTTTCTCCATTTCTCCTCTACAAAAGTGAGATGCTAACCTAAACTCTATAACACTTAAAGTATCTATACCAGTGGTCACATGATGTTCAGAGAGGCAGATTATGCCAGCTGGGTTCGAAGACTCTAACTGATCTATGCAGATAATTAATTCATTAATTTTATTTCTCAGTCCTCGAATATTCTAATGCAATAAAGGTACCTGACATTTCACATTGACTGAGTTAAAATTTGTAGACTTGAAATATCTGCTGACTGTCGCAAATTCTTAACCAATAGCTGTTTATGCTCATGTAATAAGCTAGAATTATGTTTTTGGATTTCTTTCTCAAACTGGATGTTTCTCTCAATCCTAATCTCTCTTAAAATTTAGTTTCTTTCTGTCCTCCCTACCCTAAAAAAGGGTCCTTTCTGAACCCTATAACCACTGGTATTTTATCACTCATGACAGTGCCTACCCCCTTTAATGTTCCTGCTATTTTCCCAACCAGTTTACCCTTCCCTTTCCTGTTGAGGTGAAGGCCATGCCTAGCAGTTCCATAAATCCCACTGTATCCGTAGGCATAATGAGTATACTTGGTAACAGATCTGTACTGGGCACATCTGTAGCAGAATATTTAATAGCTAAACCTTCTCTGTAGTAGTATGATGTTACAGAAATTACAAGCCATACTCAACAAATAAATATAACAAAACAAATGAGTAAAAAATAAACGTTCATCTAATATCTTGTTCATTATTTCAAAATAAAGATAAAGGCCAAAATGTCTGTAAACCAAAACAACTGTTTCACCCACCCCTATCCTTGTGTTCAGAGGAAAATCAGAAAAAAATTATTGTACAGTATGTTTCATTTCTATATGTTTCATAAACAAGATTATTGGGCTATATTCTTGCAATTAGTACTTCCTCTGTTTTCAAATTAATCTCTAATTGATATTCTTGATGCACTCACCTACTTACTGGTGTTTTTGGTGTAAGTATTACCCGACACTTACGAGGTTGCACCAAGTCCTGTGTGCTTGTAGCCGCGTCCCTGCAACATTCAGAAATCTTGGGATTGCTGGAAAGGAATATCCATAAAATGATTAAAGAAATAATTGCAACAACCAGCAATTTGCACAGTTTGACAGAATCTATTTTTCCAATGGGAGCAAATCGCTGGAGAAACACTGGAACAATAGTATACACCTCAAAGGAGGATATTAGGAGAAGTAACATCAGCTCTTTATGAAAGAAACATTTATGTTGATTTTTTACTCCACTAATCAAACCACCCCCTTACATGCAGTAGAACTAAGCTCACACAGTGAACAGTAACACACAGATATGTAGAACAAATAAGAAACACTTTTATTTTGGAAATCAACTCTGGGCTAGTAACACACCACTGAGGTTACAAGCTGTACTCAAGTGGCTGCCTGTACGAGATCGTTGCATATCCATTCTATGTTCAGAAGTAGTAGAATTAAATAAAATGCAGAATTGATTTTAGCACTCCCTGTCTTGCACCACCCTCCACTGCTATTAACATTTATCACATTAAAACTTGTCACTCTCACATTCGTTCTACAAAACACACGCACAGCCATCCGCAACAACAACCAACATTTCTAGTACTATCTCTCACATAAGACTACAACTTTGTTCTTTTTCACTCTTGCAATTAATACATCTTTGCTCCTAATTCAACCTGTAATCAATTTGCATGAGGCACTCTTTGCTTACTGACTTTATTCTGTACGGTTTGTTGGGGGGAACAACTGGTTGCTGCATTTCCTGCCTGCTTGAAGTTCCTTGGCTGCAAAATTCAGATAGCATCAACCACCTGAGGAAAAGAGTTAGAATCCAGAAACCTACAACAATCATCAAAATCTCTAATGTCCTTCAACAACTACAATCATATCTTAGTGCACATTAAGTGTGTGTCATCATGATGTGAGCAGGTGTCCACAGACTGATTATTAATTGCAGCTGACAAGACAAATAATATGCTAAAAACTTGAAAAGTGTACACAGTTCACACTGTATCATATACCCATTCCAAGAGGGCTATTGTTATGCAACTGTCATGTTTACAGTGTACAAACAATTGCTGTCTCAGTTTTGTTGTAATATCACTTGCTCCAATGTTAATCTGTGTATCACAAATGAAAACTAATCAACGGCGTCAGTTCTCAGAATAAAGATAAACAGTGGGCTGAATAACTATCCTCAATAGATCTATACAACCCACAACAAACAAATATGCAAGGTTTAGATCAGTAAAAAATTTGAACACATTGCCAACAAACAGAAACTTCAAGATTCAAGAAACCAACATAATTAAATTTATGCAAAAAAATGTTGCAGATCAGTCACAGTAGATGAATAAAGCTGTAAAGAAAACAAAGACAGCCACAAGACACAATTTGAGTGAAACTATCACATCACATTAAAACTCTTACAATAGGTAGCAACAACTCAACCTACTTAAGATAAGGAAATCAAAAATGGCAACAAAACTTAAAACTCACTGACATATACTAATGAAATGCACATGCACACAATTTCTTAATAGACTGAAAAAAATTGATATTGTCATGATATCTACATCTCCATCATGGAATTGCTTCTCAAACAATAGACGCAATAGATAGGCATTGTGCCAGATAGTACAACACTGTGTAAATATTTTACATCGTAGTGCATATTTTTATAGTGGATTTCCATCTACTGATACTCCCATATTTCATAAGGCCTAGTTAAACAAAACCACTAATTCATCAAAGATTAAAAATTACTGTGGTGAAAAGAAATGCTTTATTACTAACGTGAATTATTCACTTTCATATTTTCATTCCAGTGGGAGCATAAACCAAGTGCACTAACTTCAGCAATATTTTCGTAATTTTTATTATGTTTTAAGTATTTATACTGAAGAATGCACTGTGTAATTGCACTGTGGTTAAAAGTAACACCTCAAATGCACTCCACAAATGTCTCATCTACAATCGCACTTTCTTGAAAGTTAAATCACTGTTACTATCTCATTCATTCTAAACAACAAGTATACGTAGTCACCCACATCCAAAACAAGCAGCCACCTATCCATGCCTCCATCTCAAATACAAGCTGACAATGAAATATTTTTTTCTTAGTTTATATAAAAGGAATAACATTTTGTAAAATATGAAAATTGGATATTAAGTTTCTTGCAAATGTTACAGCACCTAAATATAGGACTCCCTTACATAGTTGTAAAAGAAACAGAGCAAGCATATCATTTATACCAAATAAGTTTAACTGTATTATACTGGATGTAATTTTACATCCACGTGAGTAGAATATCAAATATTTTCTATCATAATTTCCTGTTTGAATGACATCTTAGCAAAGTCAAGGACAACCACACCAGACACAGAAATGTGAGTTTGTGAATAAAGAACTTATGGATCCAAAATTGGTTATTCTTTAAATCAAAATTCAGAATCAATATAATAGCATAATCATTTCTATAAATTTCAAGTCATGTCTAAGAGCTTCAAATTAAATAAGTGAAAATTAATCTGCAATTATATAACATCATTAAATTTAGTTATTATTATGATGTTTAGATCATTTATGCCTAGGATTATTGAAATGCATATTGAACTGGTTTGATATTAATCTACACTCTTCTATACTTTCTAGTTCTTACTTACAGTAGTAGTGTTGAAAATCTTGTAGATACAAAAACATAGTGCTTATGACAAATAAGTAAATAAATAAAATGTAATAAATGAAATACAAAGCTTGAACTAATATACCAATCCACCAGCACATTATTGCCACTGACCTACTGTTAACATAAACCTGTCCATGGGATACCAGTGTCACCTGGTGAGGTATAACAGCTAGTCACACACAAAAGTGGTACTTCTACTACCAGTGAGCATGCTGTTATTGCATAGAATGGTGAAGGTTCATAATCTATCTGAGTCTGAGCAAAGGCATTTGTGATAGCCCATGGTCTCAGCACGACCATTCCAGAAACTTGGTGACTTGTCAGTTGTTCAGGGAGTGCTGCAGTGAGTATCTTCAAACTATGGTGGAACCAAGGTGAAACCACATCCAGATGTTGTGGGTTAGATGGCCACCCATCATTACAGATGTTGGACATTACAGGCTGGGCAGACAGGTAAAACAGATGGTGAACAGTGACAGATCAAACATTAGACTTTAATGCTGGACAAAGTCAAAGTGTGTCTGAACAAACAATGCAAAAAACACTCCTAATGATGGGCATCCGCAGAAGACAACACATGCACATGCCAATGTTAACACTGTGATATCGGCAACGATGACTGACATGGGTACGTGATCACCAGCATTGGATGATGGTGCAGTGTAGAGCATTGTGTGGTCTGATGAATCTCAGTACCTTCTCCATCATGCAGATGAGAGGGCACAAATCTGTCATGTTCCACAGAAACAGCTTCTTGAAACCTGTATTGTGGAATGTAGACAAGCTGGCAGCAGTTCCATTATGCTCTGGGGAACATTTATGTGGTCATCCATGGGTGCAGTGGAGCTTATGCATGGCACCATGATGGCAAAGAGTATCTTGTACTGGTTACACACCATATACATCCCTTCATGATGATCGTGATTCCTGATGGCAGTGGAATTCTAAAGTGAGATAATTCATCATGTTACAAGGCTAGGGCTCTGATGGAGTGGTGCAGGGAACACAGTGATGAGTTCCAGTTGATGTTCTGGCCCTAAACTCACCAGATCTGAATTCGGTGAAACACATCTCGGATTTGACTGAATGTGACATCAGAGCCATTGCCCCCCTCCCCAGAATGGACAGGAAATAGGTGGCTTGTGTGGCAGATGTGGTACTAACTCCCTCCAGTGATCTACCAAGGCCTCATTACTTCCATGCCATGATGTGTCGCCACTCTTATGCACGCCAAAGGTGAAAATACAGGAAATTAGTTATGTGGTTATAAAGTTCTGGTTGATCAGTGTCTCATTCCTCATTTGACAGAATGCAGACAAAATGTCTGTAGAACCAAAACATCCTTTCCCAACACTGCAATTCCTATGCTCAAAGTCAATCTACAGAAATTTGTTCATAGATTCTTCCCTTTCTATCTGTCTTGTAGCAAAATGTTTATGCCAAGATCTTGCTATTAGTTCTCCTCAGCTCACAAATTTAATCTGTAATTGGTTTGCCTGATGCAGTGACTCTGGTTATTTTCAAAGCCATCAGCTGATGGGCACTGAAGCATTGAATTGCTGATTTCATGAACAGACCTATTTATGAACTATGAGTGGGACCAGGCCACACCTATCAATCCTGCCAATAGAGCAGAATTGCAGTGCAGCAGCAAGGTGGGTCAATGGGTTACTACATTGCTGAGTCACAGAAGTTTGGGTTCATATGTAGTTCAAAGCACTGCATCAGCATAACCAACATTCCAGTAACCAGAATAAAAACTCTTTTATTTTAGCTGAGATATGAAGTCTGTCAGCCCCCACAATGATGTAAAGCCTATGCCTGTCACCACTAGGTTATAGGCCACTAAGCATTTGATACCAGTAGGGCCTCCATGTCCAACAGACTTGTTCCTAGTACCAAGTACACTACCTGAATTCTTAGAGGTGTGTGGCAAAAGATCCACTTCCTGGCTCTCTTCAACAGAAGCCTAGCTTCTACCTTGGTGGGAAGTGGTACATATCATTTGCGGTAGGACTGCCGGCATGCCAACATTGAGACGAGTACCCCAGCACCCACAATAGTCACCCTCTGGTGTGAGTGCACCTTTCGGATTCTGATGATTTCCACGAGAATTATCTGACAGTCATACACGTCTCTGGCATTGGCCAATGTGCAAATTGAGACACATGTTGCTGCGTGGACTAAATAAGTGTCAGAATCACTGGGCATGGACGTCATAGCCACCCACACTGCCAATAGCTGGCTAATGCAGTTGCCAGTGGGGTGTCCAGGCCACAATCCTTCAGGAGTGTGTACATGTTATCACAGCATGATGAATGTTGTAGTTCAATAAAAGTGTTTTATCTTCTAGTTGTGTTTTCCTAGCCACCACACACAGTTATGCCTCAACATATCTACCACAGTGGCCCTCACCACTGGGCATCTATAGCTTGGTGTGAGAAGTCCATGTCTGGAAGCTGGTGCCAGCAGATTCAACCTCCCCATATCAAAACTGCAGCACACAGTGTTGTCACACAGGGGGATGAGTGAGCAAACTACTAGTTTTCTGTGTGTGTGGAGAACATGGAATCTATATGGGAGAATCACCAGAATTTGAGGGTAACTTTACTGCAGCCTCAGAACTGGCTTATGTTACCCAGTTCCATGGAAATAACAGGGAGCAATGTTTTCAACCCCTGAGGAGTAGTCAGTGTCATTTTCCAGATCATTCTGCACAATGCACTGATTCAGTGGCAGTAGTTTGGTGTAGCTGGCAAAGGTATGATCATGTGGTTACATCGCTCAGGATGAGACATGGATTGTAACTGCTGTATGGTAGTATATCAGCTGTTGTCATTGGTTGTTCTTCTGTTTCATTTAGTGTATATTGGAGATTAAGGTTCTGCCAATTTGATCACTCCCTTCTTTAGAAATCAGCTGAGGATAATCTGTAGTTATTGGTTAAGACTGGAGAGTGGTCACAGGATCAGTTACTGCAAAGTTACATGTTGGTGGGGGAAGAAAATCCTATGCCAGTCATGGAGAGGATTTAAGAACCATACAGACATTTAATGAGATTCAAAATGGCCTCCTGGAAAGATATTGGAATCAGAACAGGTTGAGATTCTCCTGTGAGCAGTTGAACACTGTAACAAAGGAGCACAGTAAGGTGATAAATATTTTTGTGGATAGAATACACATGATTAATGTGCAAATTTACGATATGGGAGAGAGTGCGGAGGCAAATAGAGCTGTACTCCAGATAGCCAAACATAGAGCATCAGACACATTTTTCAGAGTCGTGCCACCCAATACATATTCTCACAGACTTCTACTCTGTTGTCAGATTTGAGTAAACTAATGTAGCAGCAAGTATACATGACAAGCAAGGGGTAGTTTCCACTAGCATAAAATGCTATAGATATGGACAAACAGGATATGTCTCAAGACAAATTTCAACACCATCACTGTAGTAGGTGTGGTGTGGTTGGACCACCACCAATGCAATTGCAATGTTAGTTAGAACAAGCAAGGGGTTAAACAGACAAGTGTTAAACAGAAATAGGAACCCCAAATCTGCCAAACAGCATTCTTGACAAATTGTGATGCAACAGAGGTGCAACAATAATGTACTGGAGATACCATGTTGCTCTGTGAGAAGAAGCATTGGAAGTGTATAGGGGAAAGGTGGTCAGAAAATAGTACCCATAAATGTAGATAATTTTGGTGTTAATGAGGTAAAGCTAACCAAGTGATTGTTGGCAGATAACCTGGATATCCTACAAGAGACTGATAGGGACATATAAAGTGTGCACCATGATCACATGCTGTCCACTGTTAAAAGAGTATGATTTAAGAGAGATAGAGGAACCTTAAAAATTTACAGAAACACTGCACTTGTCACATATCAATTTGTTGGTTAGGTCACTCCCACATAGTGCCCCTCCCCCTACAGTGTGGAGCAGTGAGAATAAATGTGAATTTCGAACTTGACTGCGTGAATAACTCAAGTTTAGGCTGCTGGGTGTAAAAGGCATGTAACTGTAATAGACAATGTTAAGGATTCATCATAAAATTTTAATTGCAGTGGGAGAATATTTACAGCACATTGCTTTCTGCAAATGGGTGTTTTTTTTCTAGTACCTGTTAATAACATTTGAACACATTTTCATCATTACTGTTTCATTTTCAGCATTTGTGAGCAAGTTGAACAGCATTTTTTTACACAAACAGTCCCATAACATGGGTGCAGGACTGAACTCCACTTAATGTTGTTATATGCTACCCACAAGTTCATCTGAAATTGTATGGTCTACATCTACATATCTACATTTATACTCCGCTAGCCACCAAGCGGTGTGTGGCAGAGGGCAGAATTCACACCGAAGTCATATTTCCCCCCTTCTGTTCCACTCGCAGACCATGCAAGGGAAAAACGATTGTCTGAACACCTCAGTATGAGCTCTAATTTCCCTTATCTTTGAATGGTTATCATTACGTGATTGGAAAATTGGTGGTAATAATATATGCTCTACATCCTCAGTGAAGACCGAATTTCAGAATTTAGTGAGCAGCCCATTCCGTTTAGCGGGCCGTCTATCTGCAAGTGTCTCCCACTTCAAACTTTCTATGAGATTTGTAACGCTCTCATGATGGCTAAATGTACCAGTCACAAATCTTGCGGCTCTTCTTTGGATCTTCTCAGTCTCTTGAATCAAACTGGTAAGGGTCCCATACAGATGAACAATACCCTAAGACTGGATGAACGAACGTATTGTAAGCTATTTCCTTTGTTGAAGGACTGCATCACTCTAGGATTCTACCAATAAACTGCTATCTAGGGTTCACCTTACCCATTACTTGTGTAATCTGATCATTCCATTCGAGATAATTTTGAATAGTCACACCCATATACTTGATAGATGTTACCGCTTCCAAAGACTGGGCATTTATTTTGTACTCATACATTAACGGGGGTTTTTGCCTTGTTATATGGAGTAGGTTCCACTTACTAATAATGAGAGATAAGTGCCAGTACTTACACCACAGATTTATTTTCTACAAATCCTCATTGATTTGTTCACAACTTTTGTGTGATACTACTTTCCTGTAGACTATAAAATAATCGGCAGACAGTCTAATGCTGCTGTCAATACCATCAACCAGATCATTTATATAAATCGTAAAAGCAGCAGACCTATTACGCTGCCCTGAGGCACACCTTAAGTTACGCTTGTTTCTGTTGAAGTCACCCCGTTCAGGACAACATGCTGCTCCCTGTCTGTTAGAAAACTTTCTATCCAGCCGCATACGTGATCAGATAGACCGTAATCATGCACTTTTTGGAGCATGTGAAAGTGAGGAACTGAGTCAAATGCCTTTCGAAAGTCAAGAAATATGTCATCAACCTGGGAGCTGGTATCTAGAGCCCGTTGTATATCATCCACAAAGTGGGCCAGCTATGTCTTGCACGGCCGCTGTTTCCTAAAACCATGCTGGTTTCTGCAGATGAGTTTCTCAGAGTCCTAAAGGTCATCATGTCTGAACACAAAATATGTTCCATGGTTCTACAAGAAATTGATGTCAGTGAAATTGGCCGGTAATTATGTGCATCTGATTTTCTACCCTTTTCATAGATTGCTATGGCTTGGGTCTTCTTCCAGTCCCATGGAACTATCCACTGTTCCAATGATCTCTGATAGATGATGGATAAGAATGGTGCTATATTTGTAGTGGGGATATCGTCTGGGCATCTAAGGATCTTAACTGTTTTACAATCCCAGATACGCTAAACACAATGTCAGCCATCCTTACGTTCGTTCGGTAAGTGAAAGGGAGTATGGTGCTACAGTCCTCTACCGTAAATGAGTTTTTGAAAGCTAGATTTAGAATTTCAGCCTTCTGTTTATCATCATCAGTTACATTACCCGTACTGTCAGCAACAGAAGTTATTGAACTGTTTGTACGGTTCATAGAATTCACGTACAACCAAAATTTTTTTGGGTTATTTTTAGAATCTGCAGATAAAATATTGGTTTCAAATTTGTTAAAAGAATCTATCATTGTCCTTCTGACAGCTGCGTCCATTTTGCATAATTTCTGTTTGTTAGCAGGGCAGTGACTACACTTAAAATGACTGTGCAAAATTCTCTGCTTCCTCAGCAACTTCCTAATATGTTTGTTGTACAAAGGTTGATCCTTTCCCTCCCCTATATTTTTGCTAGGGACATACTTCTCTAGCACAAGGTGGACAATACCTTTAAATTCTGACCAAATATGCTCAATACCTTTGTGCCCCATGGTGAATGCTTGGAGCTGACTATGAAGATATACATGAATTACACTTTTATTTGCTTTCCCAAACAAGAAAACTCTAAGCAGTTTCTTTGGTTTTTTTTTTGCAACTTCCACTGACATAGAAGCCACAAGGACATTATGGTCACTAATACCTTCTTCTAGATTAACTTCCTCAAAAAGCTCAGGTCTCTTTGTCACAAAGATATCTAATATGTTCCCATCTCGAGTTGGTTTTCTAACCAATTCCTCAAGGTTGTATGTTGAGAGCGCTCCTGGAATAACTTCACATGAATCTTTGCTTCTGCCCCCTGTGATAAACGTGTAATTTTCCCAGTCAGTGGATGCCAGATTAAAGTCTCCACCTATAACTAATGGATAATTTGGATGTTTACTTCTTATGTACTCAAGACTTTCCGTGAAACATTCTGCAACATTTGTTGTGGATGCTGGTGGTCTACAAAAACACCTAATACAATGGTCAATCCCTGTCTGGTTGACAGCTTTATCCAGACTATTGCACAGTCCAACCCAGTATCGATCTCAACTGCAATTAAACAGCTTTTAACTGCAATGGACACACCACCTCCCATAGCATCACTCCTATCCTTCCTAAACATTGTCCAATCCGAGTTCAAAATTTCACTGCTTTTTATGTCTGGTTTCAACCAGCTTTTGATACCTAATACAATACTGGTACTGCTACTGTTTATTTTGGAGAGTAACTCAGGGATTCTGCTACAGACACTTCGACAATTTACTAACATGAGATTAAGCATATTTAAATCCTTTATAATGACCTGTTTAGGTGAACTAACAATTTTTACAGTTGGCACATCCACATCAGTGACATGAACTGGTACTTTTTCAGGCTAGCGATTTGTTTCCCATGGGGAAGAACCTAATTTGAAAACACCCATGTGCATGCCACAAGTACTGCGCTACCCACATAGCTACTTCCTGTGTATAGTGCACCCCTGATGTATCAAGGGGCATCCTACAACCTTCCATCTCATAGCATAGGTCGAGGAATCTACAATCATTTTCGTCACACAGTTGACATAGCCTCTGGTTTAGATTCTCCACTCGACTCCACACCAGAGGACCCCGGTCAACCCTGGGTACGATGCTGCAGCTCGTCAGCTTCGCTTCCACTCCTCGAGAGATGGAGGCTGCCTTCACCAATTTAGCCATCTATCAAAAGGACCCAAGGATTTCCTCAGAACCCCGACGATAGGCATCGTTGGTGCCAACATGTGCAACAATCTGCACTGCAGCTGACTAAATCCTGTGACTTTGATAGCTGCTGGACAAGCCCCCCCCACCCACCCACGGTAAGCACACCGAGAAAACATTGGACTTCTTCCCCATCCTAGCTGCTATGTTCCTGAGGGGCTCCATGACCCGCCTAACATTGGAGCTCCAAATAACTAACAAACCCCTACCCCCCATGCCTGTCTGGACCTTGCTGAAGGAGCAGCCACTATCCTGGCAGAAGGTGCATTCTGATCCGGTTCAGCCCCCCCCCCCCCCCCCCCCTCCAGCATCAGATAGCACACTGAATCTATTAGGAAAGTGCATGGTATTTGGCAGGAGCCTGCGTCCCCCATGCAGTCTTCACCTTGAGGCTCGAGACCTCGACATAGTCTGTCACCCACACTGAGGTGAAATGAGAGTGGGCTGGCCGGCCCAGTCACACCTGAGATCAGCTCAGTGACAGACAGCTGTGATATCCCCCGCTGCACATCTAGTACAACAAAGGCTGCCCCAGGCACCCCATCCCCACCGCACCTCAAGGCGGCACTCTGGAGCTTGTTGTCTGTGGCCAACAAAGCTTCTAGCTGTATTTGGACTGTGGCCACCTACTCCTGCATCTGCTTACATTTTATTGATTTTGTTCTGTTTCAGCCTTTATTAAGATACATTTTCCACACAGTACCTGACTGCCTTACTAGTTAAAAAGTGGTCATTACCAGCACAGTCACAAAGTTTGTAGTGGCATGTAACACGTCATTAATATTATAGCCTCTGCTTCGTTGCCAAACAATACAAATCCTTCAGTTATAATGCAATTTGCATTCATAATTGTGCAGAAGGAATATTTCCCCACTTGAATGCTCAGCATATGTCTAATTAATTATGATACCAAATAGCTGGAGCTGGTATTCCCACAACTGAGTACTGAAGCTAATAGGATGTACAATTGACAGTTCTATAAATCATAGTGTATCAGTAGGCCTAATGAGTATACTTGTGTAACAAATCTGTACTGGACACATCTGTAGCAGAGTATTTATCTCATAAACCTTCTCTGTAGCAATAAAAAGTCACTGTCATTACAAGCCATACTCAACAAATAAATGCCGTATAACAAATGAGTCAGAATATATGTCCATCTAATATCTCGTTCATTACTTGAAAACAAAGTGTGAAGACAAAATGTCTGTAAACCAAAACACCTGTTTCACACACCACAATCCATCTGTTCAGAGGAAAATCAGAAAAATTTTTTGCATAATATTTTCCACTTCTATGCATTTCATAAATAACATTATTGGGCTATACCCATGCAATTAATACTCTCTCTGCTTCCAATTTAATCTCCATATAGATTTGTTTGATGCACTCACCTACTTACTGATGGTGTTTTGTAGTAAAATGTAAATGGCTGCTGCATCTGATTTCCGCTTGTAGCTGCCTCCCTGCAACATCCAGGAAAATGTCAACCATCTGAGACAAATAATACTTTAGGAAAAAGCTAGATACCAGAAATCTATTAGGCATCAAACCTCCTAATATTCTGTAACAAATGTAATTGAGTCCTAGAAAGCATTTAGTGTGTGTCATCATAACATCAGCAGTGGTACATAGAATTATTTTTTAATGGCAAATGGCAAGATGAAAAGTATGCCAAGCACTTGTAATGTATACAGAGTTCACTCTATGCCATATACTCAATCCTAGGAGGGCTGTTGTTATGTGGCTCATGTTGTTACTGTATAGGAATAATTTCTGTCCCACAAAACACAAAAAGATAAATTTTAGATGTGCCATGTAGAGACTGAACACATTCCCAATAAACAGAAACATAAAAATGCAACAACTCAACATAATGTGCCTTAAGAGTTGATATTTCTGATCTGCTAGTTTCTTGCTAAGAGTAATCATTCTGCACAGTCAATGACTTCTTCCTCACTAAGTTGATTATTATCATATCTTTCACAAGGTTTGCATTTGTGTAACTGGTCATTAGCTCCAAATCCTGTTTCACAGTCACAAAAAACACGTCCTTCAAATATATGGAAATTCACAATCAGTATTGTGAAAGTGGTGTCTTACCTCTCTCAAATGCTCAGCACCTACCTAACGTGTGTGCTTGTATTACAGATCTGTTTGGGATACATCTTTAGTAACATTAAGAGGGTGATTTAATAATTCTTGTTAACTTCCATGAAAGAATGGAACAGTTTTATGTGCTTTTGTGACTGGTAAGCTTGATTATTCCAAGAACAGCACAAAGAATTTTAACAGTGTACAGCACATAGTTCATTGCTGATGCCATATGAATTAGTCTGTGTCAACAATGATTGAAAATGGAGAAAACTGAGTTTCATACTGTTAATTAAAGTTTTTGTATGAATAGTTGGAACTCCACACAAATGAAAACTGAACTCTACAAAGTTCACATGGACCTGCACCATCATTGAAGACCATTTGCTTCTGGATTAATGAATCTGAAAGTAGACAGAATTACCTGTATGAATGACATCTTAGCAAAGTCAAGAACAATCATATCAGACAGAGACATGTGAGTGTGTGAATAAAAAACTTATGGGTCCAGGATTTGTTATTCTTTACATCAAAATTCAAAACCAAAATAACAGTATAATCATTTCCATAAATTTCAAGACATGTCAAAGAGCATCAAATTAAATAAATGAAAATTAATCTGCAATTATATAACATCATTGAATTTAGTTATTATTATCAAGTGTAGATCATTTTTGCATGGGAGTATTGGAATGCATAGGGAACTGGTTTGATATAAGCCTACACTTTGATACTTCCCAGTTCTTACTGACAGTAGTAGACAGTAGCAGTACAGTAGAAAATCTTATAGTACAAAACCATAGTACTTAGGACAAATAAGTAAAATATAATAAATGTGTAAAATATAAATCTTGAACTAATATATTGATCAGCTAGTACATTACGACCACTGACCTACTATTTATATAAACCTGTCCACAGGATACCAGCATCACCTCGTGAAGAATAACTGCTAGTCAGACACTCAAGTGGTGCCTCTATTATCAATGAGCATGCTGTCTCTATGTAGAATGGGAAGGCACATGACCTATCTGAGTTTGACTAAGGAGGATTATGGTGGCCCACAGGCTCAGCACATGCATTTCAGAAATTGCACAACTTGTCGAGTGTTCAACGAGCAGTATGAAAAGTATCTTCAAAATGTGGTGAAACCAAAGGGAAACCACATCCAGATGTCATGGGAATAGGTTGCACCCCCTCATTACATACGTCAAACTTTACTGGTTGGGCAGATAGGTAAAACACACGGTGATCAGTGATGGATCTAACATCATACTTTAACACTGGACACAGTCAAAGGTGTCTGAGCAAACAATGCAACAAACACTCCTAATGATGGGCATCCGCAGATGATGACACATGCACGTGCAAATGTTAGCACCATGACATCGGCAAAGATGACTGAAACGGGCACGTGATCATTGGCATTGAATGATGATGAAGTGCAGAGCATTGTGTGGTCTCACGAATCTCTATACCTTCTACACTATGCAGCTGAGAAGGTACAAATCTGTCATCTTCCAGGGGAACAGATTCTTGACAGCGGTATTCTGAAATGGAGAGAAGCTGGCAGCAATTCCAGTATGGTCAGGGAACATTCTCGTGGTCATCCATGGGTCCAGTGGGGCTCAATGAAGGCACCATGATGGATAAGAAGTATTGTGCACTGGTTGCAGACCACATACAACCCTTAACAACGATTAACAATGGCAGTGGCATTTTTCAGCACGATAATTCATCATGTTACAAGGCTAGGGGTCTGCAGGAGTAGTTCAAGGTATACAGTGGCGAGTTCCTATTGATGTTCTGGCCCCAAACTCACCAGATCTGAATTCAACCAAACCCATCTCGGATGTGATTGACTGTGACATCAGAGCAATCGCACCCATCCCCAGAATTGATGGGAATAAGGTGACTTGTGTGTGCAGATGTGATGCTAAGTCCCTCCAGTGACCTATCTAGGTCTCATTATTTCCATGTCATGATGTGTCGCCAGTGTTATCCATGCCGAAGGTGAACATGCCACACATTAGTTAGGTGGTTATAATTTTCTGGTTGATCAGTGTATCTCATTTGTTTTTGACAAGGTAAAGCCAAAAGGTCTGTAGAACCAAAACATCCCTTCCTAACACCGCAATTCATCCATACAGGAGTCAATCTACAGAAATTTATTTCATAGAATCTTTCCTTTGTACCTGTTTTATAACAAAATATTTATCCCCCAATCTTGCAATTAGTTCCTCCTCCGCTCCCAGTTTAATCTGTAATCGGTCTGCCTGATGTCCTGACCTGCTTTCTGGCATTATTCCACAGGGTGTGCTGTGACAGAATAGTGGGTGTATTACTGGTGGTCTGTGCAAAGGTCCTTCCCTGCAGTATTCAGAAAATATCAACCACTTTAGACATACAGTTCTTACATAAATAAGTCTGATATCAGAGACATACAAGCCATCAAACTTCCTAAGGTCCTACAACAACTGTAACTGTATCCTAGAAAGCATTAAGGGTGTGTCATCATCACCCATGCAGCTCTCCTCAGAACTGTTCATTAATGGCAACTGACACGATAATGAAGTATGACAAGCACTGCATATGTACGGAGTTCACTCCATGCTATATACCCATTTCTAAGGAGGCTGTTGTTATACAAGTAGTATTTCAACAGTGTAGAAAGCCTTTTAGATATGCAATGTAGAGGTTGAACATATTCCCAATAAACAGAAACTAGAAGGCACAAGATCTCAACACAATCAAAGTGATGCGCAAAAATATTACATTACAAATCAGTCGCAGTAGATATATCAAACAATAAGGAAAAGGAAAACTGTCACAAACGTATACCATTTGACTGAAACATCACACTACAGTAAAATCTTAGAGCAGCAATGTGATATGTAAAAATTTGTGCTCATGAATATAAATAAATATATGAAATATAATTAACATGTCAAATACAATTGTTAAACTAACATTTCATTCATCATGTGACAGAGTGTAGCTAAAATCACTGTAGAATCATAACATTCCTTTCCCCCCACCTCAATGTTACACTCTTATAACTATTACTTCCTCTCCTCCCATTTTAATCTGTAATTGGTTTGCCTGATGCACTGACCTGCTTTCTGGCATTATTCCACATGGCACACTGTGAGAGAATACTGGCTGAGGTACAGACAGTAAGTATGAAGGTCCTTCCCTGCAGTATTCAGAAAATATCAACCGCTTCAGACATACAGTTCTTGCAGAAATAAGTCAAATATCAAAGAATATTAGCCTTAAAACTTCCTATGTCCTACAACAATTGTAACTATATCCTAGAAACCATTAAATGCTTGTCATCATCAACCATGCAGCTCTCCTCAGAACTGTTCATTAATGGCAACTGACACGATAATAAAGTATGACAAGCACTGCATATGCACTGCCTGATGCACTGACCTGAGTATTGATCTTACTACTTGGGGGTTGCTAGAAGAGACAACTGGCAGCTGCATTTCCTTGCTACTTGAAGCCCCTTCCCTGCAATATTCAGAATATGTGATGAAATAACATTAGAAATCTGTGATCAGTTACAGTTATTAAACTTCATTATGTCTTTTAGAAAATGTAATTGCATACTAGCAAATATGGAGTGTGTCTTGACAGCACTCAAGTAGCTGTCCGCTGAATGGTTTGTTTATGCCTTTTATCAAGGCAATAAGCATAAGACACTTGATATAAGCAGTGAGTTTGGTCTTTGCCATATACATATACCTAAGTAGGCTGCTGTTAATGTGTTAGTGTTTGGTAAAATACCCTTTTTCTCAATTGCACCCCTAGGCCTCCCAGTTCTCACAACACAGATAAGCAAAAGCAGTCTGATCAATCATCCACCACAGATCTCAACTATCTGTCAACACACAAGCACCCAAGTTTCACTATACACTGCAGAGACCTAACACAGTCCCAATGAACAGAGAGATCCATGTAAAGGAAAATCAACCAAAACTTAGTGACAGTATAAGCTATTATTGTGCCACAGAATATGATCCAAAGAAAAAATTCTCTGTATAAATGCATATTTGTACAGTGGATTGTATAAAATAGTATTAACTTAGTAAAGCCTAGTGTAGCCCCATCACTATTTTTGGAGTGCTGGTGTGGAAACAGTAACTTGACTCTGGTTATTTTCAAAGCCATGGGCAGCTGACTAGAACTGAAGCCATGAACTGCTGATTTCATGAACAGACGCATTTATGAACTATGAGTTGGACCAGGCCACACCTATCACTCCTGGCAAAGGAGCAGAAGTGCAGTGCAGCAGCAAGGTGGGTCAATGGGTTACTACATCACTGAGTCACAGAAGTTTGGATTCATATTCGGTTCAAAACACTGCTTCAGCATAACAAACATTCCAATCACCAGAATAAAAACTATTTTATTTCAGCTGAGCCCCCACAATGATATGAGGCCCATGCCTGTCACCACTAGGTTATAGGCCATTAAGCATTTCATATCAGTAGGACTACCATGTCCACCAGACCCGTTCCTAGTACCAAGTACATTACCTGATGCCCTAGAGCTGTGTGACAAATGAGCCACTTCCAAGCTCTCTTCAGCAGCAGCCAAGCTTCTGCCTCAGTGGGCATCGGTACATATCCTTTATGGTAGGACGGCTGGCACACCAACATTGGCACGAGTGCCCCAACACCCAAAATTGTCACCCTTTGGAGTGAGTGCACCTCTCAGATTCTGATGGTTTCCATGAGAATTCTGGCAGTCATACATGTCTCTGGCACTGATCATTGTGCAAACTGAGACACATGTTGCTGTATGGACTAAATAAGTGTCAGAAGCACTGGGCACGGACATCATACCCGGAGGTGCAGCTGGTTACTGCACTTGTCATTGGGGTCTCCAGTCCATAAAACTTGAGGGATGTGTACATGGACATCACAACACTATGAATGTTGTAGTTCAATAAAAGTGTTTTATCTTCTAGTTGTGTTTTCCTAGCCACCACCCCATGTCATACCTCAACATCTCCACCATCCTGGGCCCTCACAACTGGACAACTGTTGTGAGAAGTCAATGTATGGATGCTGGTGCCAGCAGATTCAGCATCCCCATAGCACAACTGCAGCCCACATTATTGTCACACAGGGGACTGAGTGAGCAACACTACTAGTTCTTTGTGTGTGTGTGTGGAAAACATGAAGTCTATGTGGGAGATTCATCAGAATTTGAAGATAACTTTATCGGAGCCATCAGAATCGACTTACATTACTCAGTTCCATAGAAATATCAGGAAGCAATATTTGGAACCCCTGAGGAGTAGTCTGTGTTATTTTCCAGATCATCCTGCACCATATACAGATTCAGTGACTCTAGTTAGGTGTCGCTGTCAAAGGTACAGTCATGTGGTTACACAATACACATATTTGTGATTGCTGAGGATGAGACATGGGCTGTAACTGATGTAGTGTAGTATATAAGCTATCATCAATTTTTATTGTTCTGTTTTATTTTGTATGTATTAACGATTAGGATTTCTGCCAATTTACTGACACCTCTCTTTAGAAATCAGTTGAGGATACAATGACTTTTTCGGATGATCAGCAGTTATTGGTTAAGACTGGAGAGTGGTCACAGGATCAGTTACTGCAATGTTAAAGTTGGGAGTGAAAAATAAAAATGTATGTCAGACATGTAGAGGATTTAAGAACCACACAGACATTTAATTTGTTTAAACATGGCCTCCTGGAAATATATAAGAAACAGAACTGTGCAATATTTTTCTGCAATCAGATGAGTGCTGTAACAAAGAAAAACAGTAAGGTTGTAAAAATTTTTGTATGCATATATTGCATATGATTAATGTGCAAATGTAGAATATCAGAGAAAGTGAGAAGGCAAATAAATTTGTTGCTCTCCAGATAGCCAAACATAGGGCACTACATACCTTTTAGAGGGGCCTGCCACCCAAAAAATATGAAAGGTTTATGGTACATACACTTACAAGCTTCTACACTGTTGTCAAGTTTGAGTAAATTGATGTAGAAAAAGGAATATATGACAAGCGCGGGGTATTTTCCACTAGCATAAAATGATATAGATATGTACAAACAGGATATGTCCAGAGACAAATTTCAACACCATCAATGTAGTAGGTGTGGTGTGGTTGGATCATCACCAATGTGATTGCAATGATAGTTAGACTAAGTGAGGGATTAAATACACAAGTGTTAAACACAAATACGAACTCTAAATCCGCCGAACCACATTCTTGAAAAATTGTGTTGCGACAGAGGTGTAATAATAATGTACTGGAGCTACCATGTTGCTCTGTGGGAAGAAGCATTGTAAGTGTACAGGGGATAGGTGGTCAGAAAACAGTACCCATAAATAGAGAGAGTTATGGTGTTAAAGAGGTAAAGCTGAAAAGGGATTGTTGGTAGATAACCTGGATATCCTATAAGAGACAGATAGGGACATGGAAAGTGTGCACCGTGATCATCAGCTGTCCACCATTAAAACAGCACGATGTAAGAGAGATAAAACAGCATAAAATGGTTAAAGAAACACTGCAATTGTCACATATAAATTAGTTGGTTAGGTCACTCCCACATAGCACCCCCCTCCCCCCCCCCCGCCCATAAGTGTGGAGCACTAAGGATAAATATGAATTTTGAACTTCACTGCATCAATAGCTCAAGTGTAGGCAGCTGGGTGTGAAAGACACATACCTGTAATAGGTAATGTTTATGATTCACCATAAAATTTATAGTACAGTGGGAGAATATTTATAGTACATTGATTACTGCAAATGGGTGTTGTTTCTAGTACCTGTTAATGACATTTGAGACATTTTTACATTACTGTTTCATTTTTAGCATTTGTGAGCAAGTTGAACAGCACTTTTTGGCACAACACAGTACCATAATGTGGGAGCAGGACTGGACTCCACTTAATGTTGTTATATCTGAAATTGTGTTGTCTTAAATTTTATTGCTTTTGTTCTGTTTCAGCCTTTACTAAGGTAAAGTTTCCCCACAGTACCTGATTGCCTTCTTAGCTAAAAGGTGTTCATTACAAGTATAGTCACAAAGTTTTTATTCTCATGTAACATGTCATTAATATCACATCCTCCATTTCAATGCCACACAAAACAAGTCCTTCAGTTATAATGAAATTCACATTCATTATTTTACAGAATAAATGTTTCCCCACTTGAATGCTCAGCATAATGTAGTAGAATTGCATAATATAGGTTTCCTGTATTATGTCTAATTATTTATGATAACAAGTAGCTGGATATAAATTACACTATATCAGTACGCCTAATGAGTGTACTTGTGTAACAAATCTGTACTGGACACACCTGTAGCAGAATATTTACTTCATAGACCTGTGCTGTAGTAGTAACAAGTCACTGAGTTTACAAGCCATACTCAACAAATAAATATAATATAACAAATGGGTCAGAAAGAAATGTTCTAGCAGTAACAAGTCACTGAGTTTACAAGCCATACTCAACAAATAAATATAATATAACAAATGGGTCAGAAAGAAATGTTCATCTAATATCTCATTCATTATTTGAAAACAGAAAGTAGCTAAAATGTCTGTAAACTAAAAACCCTGTTTCTCCCAGCCCTATCCATCTGCTCAGAGGAAAATTAAAAAAAAAAAATTCTACAGTATGTTTCATTTCTATGTGTTTCATAAACACCATCATCTTCCAATTTAGTCTCTAACAGATTTGCTTGATGCACTCACTTGCTTACTGATTGTGTTTTGTGGTAACAGCTACATGTGTGCTGCATCTGGTGACTACTTGTAGCCACATCCCTGCAATGTTCAGAAAAATGTCAACCATCTGAGATAAATATAGCTTGAGAAAAAAGCTAGGTGCCATAAATCTATTAGTCATCAAACTTCCTATTATTCTATAACAATTGTAATTGAGTCCTAGAAAGCATTTAGTGTGTGTCACCATAACATGAGAAGCTGTATATAGAACTATTCATTGACACCAAATTGCAGGACAGAAAGTATGACAAGCACTTATAATGTGTAGACAGTTCACTCTGTGCCATTCAGATTCAGATTCTTTATTAGTCATTCAGCATTATTACATGCAGTGGACTTCGTCAGTTCACTTAACCTATTAATTTTACAAAATAAATTTTTACATATTTATGTTAATATTGGGCATTTCTAAAAATTCTTCTAATGAATAGAATGGATTAGTTAACAAGAAGTTATGTACACTTTCTGTAAATAATTTGTCACTCTTGATTGAAGCATTCTTAGTCAATTTGTTATATATTGTAATTGCCATATACTTATTACTATTGTTAGTTTTAGATAATCTGTTTTGTGGCAACAGCAGAGAAGTACAGGTTCTTGTATAGTAGTCATGCCTTTGATTTGTTACACTTGAATTAGGTAGTGCAGCAAGTATGTAGTTAACACTGTCAAGAATATATAAATTAATAACTGTTAAAATTCTATATTTAATGAACAATGGTTTACAATTTGTTGTATTATCTACCTTAGCCATTACTCTGATTGCTTTCTTCTGGGTCACCATAATTTCGTTTATTTTTCTGCTGTTTCCCCAGAGTATTAACCCATACCTTAAAACAGACTGAAAAAAGGCAAAGTACACCATCCTTAGGTACTCAAATGTCGCACAACACATCAGTCTCTTCAACAAATATATAACTCTTGACAACCTAACCATTATGTGATCAACATGAGAGTTCCATGTTAGACTGTTGTCAAGTATGATACCTAAAAACTTTGCATTTTGTTTTTCCATTTGTCTAGTCTTTGATAGACTGAACCACATATTCTGGGTCTTTTTCTCATTTAATAGTAGACCATTTGCATTAAACCATGATGTTGCATTTTCTTTTGCCAATTTCATACGACTTACAAGGTTATCAAATACATGGTTTACAGATAGAAAAGTTGTATCATCAGCACACATATACATCTTTACATCCATATTTCCTGGTAAGTCATTCATGTGTACAAGGAAGAGAAGTGGTCCCAATTTCGATCCCTGTGGCACTTCATGTTGAACCTCGGGTGTGTTTGACAGATGACTTCCTGAACTCACCACCTGATTCCTTTAATTGAGGTATTATTTGATGAGTTTCAAACTTTTATCACATATTCCATAGTACTCAAGTTTAGAGAGCAAAAGTGAGTGCTCAACACAGCCAAAGGCTTTGCTCAGATCACATAAGGTTACCTGTGTGTGAGCATGGTCCTTGAATGCTGCTAAATGTCTGTGACTAAGAGATCTATGGCATGTATAGCTGACCTTCCTTTCCTGTAACCAAACTGTGATGCACTTAACATATCACTTAGTTCTAGGTACTCATACATCTGCTTATATATTATGCCTTCAAAGACTTTTCCTAGTACTGGAATTAGTGACATTGGTCTTTAGTTTGCAGGATATGATTTGATACCCTTCTTAAAGACTGGAGTACCCTTGGATAGTTTGAGAGGATCAGGAAAAACCCCTTCAATGAGACACAGTTTAATAGAATATGTTAATGGTGGTGCAATATAATGTATGATTTCTTTCAATAGATTGTTCGACATATTAAAAATATCTGTACTGTATGAATTTTTCACTTCTTTGACTATTTTAAGAACTTCATGTTGACATACCTCTTTAAAGTGGTTCAATGATGATATGGCACTATTTTTATTTAGGTTTGCACTCTTAAGGTAATCTATATATGTCACATTTGGTTTACTGATCAACTTTTTGATATCTTCAGCACAGCTTATAAAATATTTGTTGAATGTATCTGCTAGTATTGGGACTGTCTTGTCAAATTTTCTGACTTCACCTTTAACAGTATTAATTACTGACCAGGCTGTTTTGCATTGGTTTTCACTATTTTTTATGAGATTTGTGTTTATCTTTGCTTCGCCAATTGTAACTCTTTCTTATACAGGTTCTTAGTGTTCTTTTTGAGATCCTTAATTTCATTAGAATTATTTACTTTGCCAAGGTGCTTCAACAGCAGTAGCTTATTTTTTAGATTCTCCAGTTCTTTGGTGTACCACAATTTACCCTTTCTTGTTTTATGATGTTCCTTTTGAACAAGATGGGCTTTGAAAGTACCTATTAAGTAACTGTGGAATGTTTCATAAACTGTTTTGGCACTGGAATCACAGTTTTGAAATAATTTGTCCCAGTTAGTTACACTCAGCTGGTATGTTAGTTTTCTGAGATTGTGTTTTGTTAATATTAAGGTATTAGATTTTGTTAACTTTTGTGCAGACTTGCTCTCATCCCCTTTTTTAAAATGTCTTAACTCTACTGTTAACATGGAGTGGTCTGAGAAAACAAATTCCTTTACCGTGGTGGAGTACATATCATGAGGACAGTTGACAACAGCATTATCAAAGCACACTTTTAGTCTTGTTGGTTCTGAATTTACATGATGGAAGTTGTGCTGCCTTAGCATATTCAGTAACTTATTTACACTGCGTTTGTTACATGTTACATCAAAGCTTGAATTAAAGTCTCCCCCAATTAGAGTTACATATTGTTTCCACTTCATTATGTAGCAGAGTACACTGTCTAAATTATCTAAAAAGGTTTCATCATCTGAGTCAGGGGAGTGGTAGACACATCATTATATCACATTATATCACATATGATCCTGGTAATTTCAAAGTGTTTCTCTACATATGCCCAACTAAGATCTAGTGCTCTACACTCTACTTCATTTTAAACATAGATAACAATACCACCATTGCGGTACTGAGATCTGCGAAAACTATTTCCATGTTTATAACCTTCTGGTACATAGTACTGTATTTGTTCTGGTTTAAGCCAATGTTCAGATAGAGATAAGAAAGAATACTTATTCTGTGGCAATGACTCCAGAATTTCAACTTTACTTTCAGGACTCTCAATGCTTAAAAATAAGATTTTGCTGTGACCTATCTGTGAGTTAGCAGGCTGGTTTTTCAGATTTTTATTTTCTTCTAGGGTTGAAACCATAAAGAATTATCACTGAATAACACAGATGTATTTTTGCTTTGGCTCCTTCTTAAGCATTGCTGTGTCACTGCTCTAGTTGTTAGTTCTGCTACTGTTGCTTCTGCTCTTGTTGCTGTTGCTGCTTCTGACGATGATGATGATGAAGTTGCTGCTGCTGTTTCACTTATTTCTGATGCTTGTTGTTCCACAACTGCTGTGCCTTTCTGTGAATTGTTAACATTTGGGGTGTTCACTTGCATTAATAAAATTTCTCAATTGTCTTGGAGAGGTGTAGCTTCACTGACATCAGATTTCATATTTGAGTCTCCAGGTAACACACACTTCCCGTCCATGAGAGGTATGACTTTTCTAACATCACACTGCACATTTGAGATTTTACTTAATAGTTCCAAAATTTTTGTTACTATTACGTTTATTTTCCAAGTACATTTACATGATACCCGTGTGTTGTGTGAAATTTTTTCCCTAAATTGCTGATATTCACAAATATTACATTCTCAAACCACTTGCAAATATTTTGCATCTCTTTATTTGCAGTTTCATTTTTTTTATTTACACAGGACAATTCCATCAAATCGTAATGGTGTGGCACTGAAATAGCAATAACATTTATTCCTCTCAGCTCATACAGTTTTCTGTTCAGCGAGATTCAGAGTTACACTCAATCGTAGGGAGGCTGTTGTTAGGTGGCTCATGTTGTAAGAATTTCTGTCCCACAAAACACAAAGAGACAAATTTTAGATTTGCTGTGCTCAGACTGAACACATTTCCAATAAACAGAAATATCAAAATGCAACAACTCAACATGATCTGTCTTTAGAGTTTTTATTTTTAGCTGGCTGCACCCGACAAGCAAGATAGCCACCGGAAAAGCTTCTTCAACATCCCAGACGAGGCCCCACTGGCTAGCACACCAAGCAAATGGACTTCTTCACTGCCCTAGAAGCTATGTTCCTGAGGGGCTCCATGACCCACATAACATTGGAGCTCCCAATAACTAACTAACCACTACCCCCACATGCCTGTCCAGACCTTGCTGAAGGAGCAGCCATTAGCCTAGAAGAAGGTGCATTCTCATCAGGCTCAGCCTCCCCCACAGCATTAGATAGCACACTGAATCTATTAGCAAACTGCATGGGAGAATATTTATAGTACATTGATTTCTGCAAATGGGTGTTGTTTCTAGTCACCTGTTAATAACATTTGAGCCATTTTCATCATTACTGTTTCATTTTTAGCATTTGTGAGCGAGTTGAGCAGCACATTTTGACATAACACAGTACCATAATTTGGGAATACGACTGGACTATACATAATGTTGTTATATCTGAAATTGTGTTGTGTTACATTTTATTGCTTTTGTTCTGTTTCAGCCTTTATTAAGATAAAGTTTCCACACAGTACCTGTTTGCCTTCTTAGTTAAAAGGTGTTCATTACGAGTATAGTCACGAAGTTTTTATTCTCATGTAATGTGTCATTAATATCATATCCTCAGTTTCAATGCCGCACAAAACATGTCCTTCAGTTATAATGAAATTCACATTCATTACTGTACAGAAAAAATATTTCCACACTTGAATTCTCAGCATAATGTGGTAGAATTGCATAATATAGGCTTCCAGTATTATGTCTAATTATGAATTAACAAGTAGCTGGATATAAATCACACTTTATCAGTACACCTAATGAGTGTACTTGTGTAACAAATCTGTACTGGACACACCTGTAGCAGAATATTTACTTTATAAACCTGCTCTGTAGTAGTAACAAGTCACTGAGCTTACAGACCATACTCAACAAATAAATATAATATAACAAATGGGTCAAAAAGAAATGTTCATCTAATATCTCATTCATTATTTGAAAACAGAAAGTAGCTAAAATGTCTGTAAACCAAAACACCTGTTTCTCCCAGCCCTATCCATCTGCTCAGAGGAACATCAAAAAACATTTTTGTACCATATGTTTCATTTCTATGTGTTTCACAAATAACATTATCTTCCAATTTAGTCTCTAACAGATTTGCTTGATGCACTCACCTGCTTACTGATTGTGTTTTGCGGTAACAGCTACATGTGTGCTGCATCTGGTGACTACTTGTAGCCATATCCCTGCAATGTTCAGAAAAATGTCAACCATCTGAGACAAATATAGCTCGAGAAAAAAGCTAGCTGCCAGAAATCTATTAGCCATCAAACTTCCTAATATTCTTTAACAATTGCAGTAGACTCCTAGAAAGCATTTAGTGTGTGTCACCATATCATGAGAAGCTGTATATAGAACTATTCATTGACACGAAATTGCAGAACAGAAAGTATGACAAGCACTTGTAATGTGTACAATGTTTTTGACTCTGTGCCATATACCCAATTGTAGCAGGGCTGCTGTTAGGTGGCTAATGTTGTAACACTGTAGGAACAAATACTGTCCCACAAAACACAAATAGGCAAGTTTTAGATTTGCCATGCTGAGCCTGAACACATTTCCCTTAATCAGAAACATCAGAATGCAACAACTCAACATGATCTGTCTTTAGAGTTGTTATTTTTAGCTGGCTGCAGCCCACATGTTCGATAGCTGTCTCAAGAGCCTCATCAACATCCCGCACAAGGCCTCCCCAGCTAGCACACCAAGCAAACATAGGACATCTTCCACGACCTAGCCGCTATGTTAGGGATGGGCTTCATGATCCGCTTCACACTGGAGATCCCAATAACTAACAAACCCTTACCTCCACGTACCTGTCTGGACCTTGCTGAAGGAGCAGGCACTATACTGGCAGGAGGTGCATTCTGATGAGGCACAGCCTCGCCCACAGCATCAGATAGCACACTGAATCTATTAGCACATGGGATAATATTTATGGTACATTGATTTCTGCAAATGGGTGCTGTTTCTAGTCACCTGTTAATAGCATTTGAGCCATTTTCATCATTACTGTTTCATTTTTAGCATTTGTGAGCAAGTTGAGCAGTACATTTTGACATAACACAGTACCATAATTTGGGAGTACGATTGGACTATACATAATGTTGTTACATCTGAAATTGTGTTGTCTTACATTTTATTGTTTTTGTTCTGTTTCAGCCTTTACTAAGATAAAGTTTCCACACAGTACCTGTTTACCTTCTTAGTTAAAAGGTGTTCACTATGAGTATAGCCACAAAGTTTGTATTCTAATGTAATGTGTCATTAATATCTTAACCTCCATTTCAATGCCACACAAAACAAGTCCTTCAGTTATGATGAAATTCACATTCATTATTGTACAGAATCAATATTTCCACATTTGAATGCTCAGCATAATGTAGTAGAATTGCATAATATAGGTTTTCAGTGTTATGCCTAATTATTTATGATAACGAGTAGCTAGATATAAATCACACTTTATCAGTACACCTAATGAGTGTACTTGTGTAACAAATCTGTACTGGACACACCTGTAGCAGAATATTTACTTTATAAACCTGCTCTGTAGTAGTAACAAGTCACTGAGTTTACAAGCCATACTCAACAAATAAATATAACAAATGGGTCAAAAAGAAATGTTCATTTAATATCTCATTCATTATTTGAAAACAGAAAGTAGCTAAAATGTCTGTAAACTAAAAACGCTGTTTCTCCCAGCCCAATCCATCTGTTCTGGACACATTTGTAGTACAATATTAAATGCAGTGGAACTGTGCTCAAACTGTAATGAGTACTGATATATAATATGCAGCACAAATACGTTTTTATTATTATATACTATTTTTTAAATCTACTATGTAGTAGCAGCACATCTCCAAGAGTGCAAGCTATATTTTCTGTGTTAAGATGTAGCAGCATTAAACAAATACAGAACCACATTTCTCACTACCTGTTTTGTAATGCCCTCCACTGTTATTAACATTTATTACCTCAAAACATATAATCATCATACTCATTCAGATGTTAGATGCCATCTCCTCCCCGACGAGGTATTTGATGTGGCTCTTGAAGAGTGTTAGTAAGTTTCGATGTCATTTCACTCTATACGAGGGTCCCTCTTTTGGATTCATTGTCACTTATCGGCAATAAGTTTACAGCCGATATAACGGCGCTGTTTCACCATGCCCTGTCCTCTACTTACTTTCTATTTAATAATGAATATTTTGAGCAACTTGACGGTGTTGCCATGGGCAGTCTTCTGTCTCCTCTGGTAGCAAACTTTTATATGGAAGACTTTGAGGAGAGGGCTCTCGATTCGGCAATGTTGAAACCAACAGTCTTCTGGCGGTACGTGGACGATACCTTTGCAGTGTGGCCTCATGGTGAAGAAGAGCTTTCACGGTTTTTACAACATCTGAATTCCATCCACACAAACATTCAGTTTACGATGGAAGTTGAATAAGATGGTTGCCTACCATTTCTGGACGTCATGGTTAAACGCAGGGTGGATGGGTCATTGGGGCATTCGGTCTATCGAAAACCCACGCATACGGATCTGTACCTGCAGGCGTCAAGCTGTCATCACCGGTCACAAACTATGGGCGTCCTTCGAACGTTGGTGCATAGGGCACATGTCGTGTCTGATAAAGACAGCCTCGCAGACGAATTAGAGCACTTGAAATCGGTATTTCAACATAATGGATATTCTGCACATCAGGTCAGTACTGCTTTAAGGAGGAAAAAACGTGACCACCAACAAGATCAAGAGGATAAGGAGGTGTTGAAGTCCAGAGCATTTCTCCCATATGTCGGGAACGTTTCATCGAAAGTAGGCAGAATTTTAAAGAAACATCGTGTGAAAGCAATCTTCCGCCCACCTACAAAGACTCGTGCTCTTCTGGGCTCAGCCAAGGATGATCTGGGATTACGGAAGGCTGGAATTTATAAAATACCTTGCGAGTGTGGGAAAGCCTACATTGGTCAAACCACACGCACAGTACACGACCGCTGCGTTGAACATGAGCGCCACACTCGACTTTTACAGCCAAGTAAGTCGGCTATAGCCAAACATTGTATTTCCACAGGACATACTATGGATTATTCGGCCACGAAAATCTTGGCCCCATTGAGATCCTTCTGGGATTCAGTTGTGAAGGAATCCGTGGAAATACGTTTAGCAGATAATCTCATTAATCGTGATGGCGGCTTTTTATTGAATAAGGCCTGGGACCCGTTGATTTCTTTAATTTCAACCAAAAGAAAACTCTTTATGGCTTCTGACACGTCGAGCGACAAGTAATTTTAATATTGAAATTTTGCATTTTATTGTTTTGGACACGTCTGCGTGCATGTTTTACTTTTTTCACGCATTCGATTGCGCTCCATATATGCAGTAATATTGTAGAGGGCCTTGGAATCGACAGGTGGCGCGCATGCTACGGTAACTTGCACATGCGCGCCTGCGGCACTTTTACGTATAAATAGAGCGACTTGCACTAGCAATCTCCAGTGTCAAACACTTGCCTGAAGATGGATGTAAGGTTGTCAGCTCAGATATCATGGAAAGAAGTCGATGAGATCCGGCTGCAATCCCGAAATCTTGTGGAATATCTCATTCATTATTTGAAAACAGAATGTAGCTAAAATGTCTGTAAACCAAAATGCCTGTTGCTCCCATCCCTATCCATCTGCTCAGAGGAAAATAAAAAAAACATTTTTTGTACAGTATGTTTCATTTCTATGTGTTTCATAAACAACATTATCTTCCAATTTAGTCTCTAACAGATTTGCTTGATGCACTCACCTGCTTCCTGATTGTGTATTGCAGTAACACGTACATGGCTGCTGCACATGGTGACTGCATTTAGCCACATCCCTGCAACTTTCAGAAAAATGTCGACCTTCTGAGACAAATATAGTTTGAGAAAAAAAGCTAGATAAAAGAAATCTATTAGTCATCATATTCCTAATATTCACTAACAATTGTAATTGAGTCCTACAAAGCATTTAGTGTGTGTCGCGATAACATGAGCAGCTGCATATAGAACTATTTACTAATACCAAATTGAAGGACAGGAAGTATGACAATCACTTATAATGGGTACAGAGTTCACTCTGTGCCATATACCCAACGATAGGAAGGCTGTTGTTAGGTGAATCATGTTGTAACAGTGTAGGAAAAATTTATGTCCCACAAAACACAAATAGGCAAATTTTTGATTTGCCATGCTGAGACTGAACACATTTCCAATAAACAGAAACATCAAAATGCAACAACTCAACATGATCTGTCTTTAGGGTTGTTATTTATAGCTCACTGGGCCCCGCATGCTCAATAGCTCCAGAAGAGCCTCTTCAACATCCCGGACAAGGCCCTCAGGGCTAGCACACCAAGCAAATGTTGTACTTCTTCCCTGCCCAAGAAGCTGTGTTCTTGAGGGGCTCCATGACACGCCTAACATTGGAGCTCCCAATAACTAACAAACCCCCACCCCCACGTTCCTGTCCAGACCTTGCCGAAGGAGCAGCCACTATCCTGGCAGAAGGTGCACTTTGATCAGGCTCAGCCTCCCCCACAGCATCAGATACCACACTGAATCTATTAGCAAAGTGCATGTGAGAATATTTATAGTACATTGATTTCTGCAAATGGGTGTTGTTTCTAGTCACCTGTTAATAACATTTGAGCCATTTTCATCATTACTGTTTCATTTTTAGCATTTGTGAGCGAGTTGAGCAGCACATTTTGACATAACACAGTACCATAATTTGGGAATACGACTGGACTATACATAATGTTGTTATATCTGAAATTGTGTTGTGTTACATTTTATTGCTTTTGTTCTGTTTCAGCCTTTATTAAGATAAAGTTTCCACACAGTACCTGTTTGCCTTCTTAGTTAAAAGGTGTTCATTACGAGTATAGTCACGAAGTTTTTATTCTCATGTAATGTGTCATTAATATCATATCCTCAGTTTCAATGCCGCACAAAACATGTCCTTCAGTTATAATGAAATTCACATTCATTATTGTACAGAAAAAATATTTCCACACTTGAATTCTCAGCATAATGTGGTAGAATTGCATAATATAGGCTTCCAGTATTATGTCTAATTATGAATTAACAAGTAGCTGGATATAAATCACACTTTATCAGTACACCTAATGAGTGTACTTGTGTAACAAATCTGTACTGGACACACCTGTAGCAGAATATTTACTTTATAAACCTGCTCTGTAGTAGTAACAAGTCACTGAGCTTACAGACCATACTCAACAAATAAATATAATATAACAAATGGGTCAAAAAGAAATGTTCATCTAATATCTCATTCATTATTTGAAAACAGAAAGTAGCTAAAATGTCTGTAAACCAAAACACCTGTTTCTCCCAGCCCTATCCATCTGCTCAGAGGAACATCAAAAAACATTTTTGTACCATATGTTTCATTTCTATGTGTTTCACAAATAACATTATCTTCCAATTTAGTCTCTAACAGATTTGCTTGATGCACTCACCTGCTTACTGATTGTGTTTTGCGGTAACAGCTACATGTGTGCTGCATCTGGTGACTACTTGTAGCCACATCCCTGCAATGTTCAGAAAAATGTCAACCATCTGAGACAAATATAGCTCGAGAAAAAAGCTAGCTGCCAGAAATCTATTAGCCATCAAACTTCCTAATATTCTTTAACAATTGCAGTAGACTCCTAGAAAGCATTTAGTGTGTGTCACCATATCATGAGAAGCTGTATATAGAACTATTCATTGACACGAAATTGCAGAACAGAAAGTATGACAAGCACTTGTAATGTGTACAATGTTTTTGACTCTGTGCCATATACCCAATTGTAGCAGGGCTGCTGTTAGGTGGCTAATGTTGTAACACTGTAGGAACAAATACTGTCCCACAAAACACAAATAGGCAAGTTTTAGATTTGCCATGCTGAGCCTGAACACATTTCCCTTAATCAGAAACATCAGAATGCAACAACTCAACATGATCTGTCTTTAGAGTTGTTATTTTTAGCTGGCTGCAGCCCACATGTTCGATAGCTGTCTCAAGAGCCTCATCAACATCCCGCACAAGGCCTCCCCAGCTAGCACACCAAGCAAACATAGGACATCTTCCACGACCTAGCCGCTATGTTAGGGATGGGCTTCATGATCCGCTTCACACTGGAGATCCCAATAACTAACAAACCCTTACCTCCACGTACCTGTCTGGACCTTGCTGAAGGAGCAGGCACTATACTGGCAGGAGGTGCATTCTGATGAGGCACAGCCTCGCCCACAGCATCAGATAGCACACTGAATCTATTAGCACATGGGATAATATTTATGGTACATTGATTTCTGCAAATGGGTGCTGTTTCTAGTCACCTGTTAATAGCATTTGAGCCATTTTCATCATTACTGTTTCATTTTTAGCATTTGTGAGCAAGTTGAGCAGTACATTTTGACATAACACAGTACCATAATTTGGGAGTACGATTGGACTATACATAATGTTGTTACATCTGAAATTGTGTTGTCTTACATTTTATTGTTTTTGTTCTGTTTCAGCCTTTACTAAGATAAAGTTTCCACACAGTACCTGTTTGCCTTCTTAGTTAAAAGGTGTTCACTATGAGTATAGCCACAAAGTTTGTATTCTAATGTAATGTGTCATTAATATCTTAACCTCCATTTCAATGCCACACAAAACAAGTCCTTCAGTTATGATGAAATTCACATTCATTATTGTACAGAATCAATATTTCCACATTTGAATGCTCAGCATAATGTAGTAGAATTGCATAATATAGGTTTTCAGTGTTATGCCTAATTATTTATGATAACGAGTAGCTAGATATAAATCACACTTTATCAGTACACCTAATGAGTGTACTTGTGTAACAAATCTGTACTGGACACACCTGTAGCAGAATATTTACTTTATAAACCTGCTCTGTAGTAGTAACAAGTCACTGAGTTTACAAGCCATACTCAACAAATAAATATAACAAATGGGTCAAAAAGAAATGTTCATTTAATATCTCATTCATTATTTGAAAACAGAAAGTAGCTAAAATGTCTGTAAACTAAAAACGCTGTTTCTCCCAGCCCAATCCATCTGTTCTGGACACATTTGTAGTACAATATTAAATGCAGTGGAACTGTGCTCAAACTGTAATGAGTACTGATATATAATATGCAGCACAAATACGTTTTTATTATTATATACTATTTTTTAAATCTACTATGTAGTAGCAGCACATCTCCAAGAGTGCAAGCTATATTTTCTGTGTTAAGATGTAGCAGCATTAAACAAATACAGAACCACATTTCTCACTACCTGTTTTGTAATGCCCTCCACTGTTATTAACATTTATTACCTCAAAACATATAATCATCATACTCATTCAGATGTTAGATGCCATCTCCTCCCCGACGAGGTATTTGATGTGGCTCTTGAAGAGTGTTAGTAAGTTTCGATGTCATTTCACTCTATACGAGGGTCCCTCTTTTGGATTCATTGTCACTTATCGGCAATAAGTTTACAGCCGATATAACGGCGCTGTTTCACCATGCCCTGTCCTCTACTTACTTTCTATTTAATAATGAATATTTTGAGCAACTTGACGGTGTTGCCATGGGCAGTCTTCTGTCTCCTCTGGTAGCAAACTTTTATATGGAAGACTTTGAGGAGAGGGCTCTCGATTCGGCAATGTTGAAACCAACAGTCTTCTGGCGGTACGTGGACGATACCTTTGCAGTGTGGCCTCATGGTGAAGAAGAGCTTTCACGGTTTTTACAACATCTGAATTCCATCCACACAAACATTCAGTTTACGATGGAAGTTGAATAAGATGGTTGCCTACCATTTCTGGACGTCATGGTTAAACGCAGGGTGGATGGGTCATTGGGGCATTCGGTCTATCGAAAACCCACGCATACGGATCTGTACCTGCAGGCGTCAAGCTGTCATCACCGGTCACAAACTATGGGCGTCCTTCGAACGTTGGTGCATAGGGCACATGTCGTGTCTGATAAAGACAGCCTCGCAGACGAATTAGAGCACTTGAAATCGGTATTTCAACATAATGGATATTCTGCACATCAGGTCAGTACTGCTTTAAGGAGGAAAAAACGTGACCACCAACAAGATCAAGAGGATAAGGAGGTGTTGAAGTCCAGAGCATTTCTCCCATATGTCGGGAACGTTTCATCGAAAGTAGGCAGAATTTTAAAGAAACATCGTGTGAAAGCAATCTTCCGCCCACCTACAAAGACTCGTGCTCTTCTGGGCTCAGCCAAGGATGATCTGGGATTACGGAAGGCTGGAATTTATAAAATACCTTGCGAGTGTGGGAAAGCCTACATTGGTCAAACCACACGCACAGTACACGACCGCTGCGTTGAACATGAGCGCCACACTCGACTTTTACAGCCAAGTAAGTCGGCTATAGCCAAACATTGTATTTCCACAGGACATACTATGGATTATTCGGCCACGAAAATCTTGGCCCCATTGAGATCCTTCTGGGATTCAGTTGTGAAGGAATCCGTGGAAATACGTTTAGCAGATAATCTCATTAATCGTGATGGCGGCTTTTTATTGAATAAGGCCTGGGACCCGTTGATTTCTTTAATTTCAACCAAAAGAAAACTCTTTATGGCTTCTGACACGTCGAGCGACAAGTAATTTTAATATTGAAATTTTGCATTTTATTGTTTTGGACACGTCTGCGTGCATGTTTTACTTTTTTCACGCATTCGATTGCGCTCCATATATGCAGTAATATTGTAGAGGGCCTTGGAATCGACAGGTGGCGCGCATGCTACGGTAACTTGCACATGCGCGCCTGCGGCACTTTTACGTATAAATAGAGCGACTTGCACTAGCAATCTCCAGTGTCAAACACTTGCCTGAAGATGGATGTAAGGTTGTCAGCTCAGATATCATGGAAAGAAGTCGATGAGATCCGGCTGCAATCCCGAAATCTTGTGGAATATCTCATTCATTATTTGAAAACAGAATGTAGCTAAAATGTCTGTAAACCAAAATGCCTGTTGCTCCCATCCCTATCCATCTGCTCAGAGGAAAATAAAAAAAACATTTTTTGTACAGTATGTTTCATTTCTATGTGTTTCATAAACAACATTATCTTCCAATTTAGTCTCTAACAGATTTGCTTGATGCACTCACCTGCTTCCTGATTGTGTATTGCAGTAACACGTACATGGCTGCTGCACATGGTGACTGCATTTAGCCACATCCCTGCAACTTTCAGAAAAATGTCGACCTTCTGAGACAAATATAGTTTGAGAAAAAAAGCTAGATAAAAGAAATCTATTAGTCATCATATTCCTAATATTCACTAACAATTGTAATTGAGTCCTACAAAGCATTTAGTGTGTGTCGCGATAACATGAGCAGCTGCATATAGAACTATTTACTAATACCAAATTGAAGGACAGGAAGTATGACAATCACTTATAATGGGTACAGAGTTCACTCTGTGCCATATACCCAACGATAGGAAGGCTGTTGTTAGGTGAATCATGTTGTAACAGTGTAGGAAAAATTTATGTCCCACAAAACACAAATAGGCAAATTTTTGATTTGCCATGCTGAGACTGAACACATTTCCAATAAACAGAAACATCAAAATGCAACAACTCAACATGATCTGTCTTTAGGGTTGTTATTTATAGCTCACTGGGCCCCGCATGCTCAATAGCTCCAGAAGAGCCTCTTCAACATCCCGGACAAGGCCCTCAGGGCTAGCACACCAAGCAAATGTTGTACTTCTTCCCTGCCCAAGAAGCTGTGTTCTTGAGGGGCTCCATGACACGCCTAACATTGGAGCTCCCAATAACTAACAAACCCCCACCCCCACGTTCCTGTCCAGACCTTGCCGAAGGAGCAGCCACTATCCTGGCAGAAGGTGCACTTTGATCAGGCTCAGCCTCCCCCACAGCATCAGATACCACACTGAATCTATTAGCAAAGTGCATGTGAGAATATTTATAGTACATTGATTTCTGCAAATGGGTGTTGTTTCTAGTCACCTGTTAATAACATTTGAGCCATTTTCATCATTACTGTTTCATTTTTAGCATTTGTGAGCGAGTTGAGCAGCACATTTTGACATAACACAGTACCATAATTTGGGAATACGACTGGACTATACATAATGTTGTTATATCTGAAATTGTGTTGTGTTACATTTTATTGCTTTTGTTCTGTTTCAGCCTTTATTAAGATAAAGTTTCCACACAGTACCTGTTTGCCTTCTTAGTTAAAAGGTGTTCATTACGAGTATAGTCACGAAGTTTTTATTCTCATGTAATGTGTCATTAATATCATATCCTCAGTTTCAATGCCGCACAAAACATGTCCTTCAGTTATAATGAAATTCACATTCATTATTGTACAGAAAAAATATTTCCACACTTGAATTCTCAGCATAATGTGGTAGAATTGCATAATATAGGCTTCCAGTATTATGTCTAATTATGAATTAACAAGTAGCTGGATATAAATCACACTTTATCAGTACACCTAATGAGTGTACTTGTGTAACAAATCTGTACTGGACACACCTGTAGCAGAATATTTACTTTATAAACCTGCTCTGTAGTAGTAACAAGTCACTGAGCTTACAGACCATACTCAACAAATAAATATAATATAACAAATGGGTCAAAAAGAAATGTTCATCTAATATCTCATTCATTATTTGAAAACAGAAAGTAGCTAAAATGTCTGTAAACCAAAACACCTGTTTCTCCCAGCCCTATCCATCTGCTCAGAGGAACATCAAAAAACATTTTTGTACCATATGTTTCATTTCTATGTGTTTCACAAATAACATTATCTTCCAATTTAGTCTCTAACAGATTTGCTTGATGCACTCACCTGCTTACTGATTGTGTTTTGCGGTAACAGCTACATGTGTGCTGCATCTGGTGACTACTTGTAGCCACATCCCTGCAATGTTCAGAAAAATGTCAACCATCTGAGACAAATATAGCTTGAGAAAAAAGCTAGCTGCCAGAAATCTATTAGCCATCAAACTTCCTAATATTCTTTAACAATTGCAGTAGACTCCTAGAAAGCATTTAGTGTGTGTCACCATATCATGAGAAGCTGTATATAGAACTATTCATTGACACGAAATTGCAGAACAGAAAGTATGACAAGCACTTGTAATGTGTACAATGTTTTTGACTCTGTGCCATATACCCAATTGTAGCAGGGCTGCTGTTAGGTGGCTAATGTTGTAACACTGTAGGAACAAATACTGTCCCACAAAACACAAATAGGCAAGTTTTAGATTTGCCATGCTGAGCCTGAACACATTTCCCTTAATCAGAAACATCAGAATGCAACAACTCAACATGATCTGTCTTTAGAGTTGTTATTTTTAGCTGGCTGCAGCCCACATGTTCGATAGCTGTCTCAAGAGCCTCATCAACATCCCGCACAAGGCCTCCCCAGCTAGCACACCAAGCAAACATAGGACATCTTCCACGACCTAGCCGCTATGTTAGGGATGGGCTTCATGATCCGCTTCACACTGGAGATCCCAATAACTAACAAACCCTTACCTCCACGTACCTGTCTGGACCTTGCTGAAGGAGCAGGCACTATACTGGCAGGAGGTGCATTCTGATGAGGCACAGCCTCGCCCACAGCATCAGATAGCACACTGAATCTATTAGCACATGGGATAATATTTATGGTACATTGATTTCTGCAAATGGGTGCTGTTTCTAGTCACCTGTTAATAGCATTTGAGCCATTTTCATCATTACTGTTTCATTTTTAGCATTTGTGAGCAAGTTGAGCAGTACATTTTGACATAACACAGTACCATAATTTGGGAGTACGATTGGACTATACATAATGTTGTTACATCTGAAATTGTGTTGTCTTACATTTTATTGTTTTTGTTCTGTTTCAGCCTTTACTAAGATAAAGTTTCCACACAGTACCTGTTTGCCTTCTTAGTTAAAAGGTGTTCACTATGAGTATAGCCACAAAGTTTGTATTCTAATGTAATGTGTCATTAATATCTTAACCTCCATTTCAATGCCACACAAAACAAGTCCTTCAGTTATGATGAAATTCACATTCATTATTGTACAGAATCAATATTTCCACATTTGAATGCTCAGCATAATGTAGTAGAATTGCATAATATAGGTTTTCAGTGTTATGCCTAATTATTTATGATAACGAGTAGCTAGATATAAATCACACTTTATCAGTACACCTAATGAGTGTACTTGTGTAACAAATCTGTACTGGACACACCTGTAGCAGAATATTTACTTTATAAACCTGCTCTGTAGTAGTAACAAGTCACTGAGTTTACAAGCCATACTCAACAAATAAATATAACAAATGGGTCAAAAAGAAATGTTCATTTAATATCTCATTCATTATTTGAAAACAGAAAGTAGCTAAAATGTCTGTAAACTAAAAACGCTGTTTCTCCCAGCCCAATCCATCTGTTCTGGACACATTTGTAGTACAATATTAAATGCAGTGGAACTGTGCTCAAACTGTAATGAGTACTGATATATAATATGCAGCACAAATACGTTTTTATTATTATATACTATTTTTTAAATCTACTATGTAGTAGCAGCACATCTCCAAGAGTGCAAGCTATATTTTCTGTGTTAAGATGTAGCAGCATTAAACAAATACAGAACCACATTTCTCACTACCTGTTTTGTAATGCCCTCCACTGTTATTAACATTTATTACCTCAAAACATATAATCATCATACTCATTCAGATGTTAGATGCCATCTCCTCCCCGACGAGGTATTTGATGTGGCTCTTGAAGAGTGTTAGTAAGTTTCGATGTCATTTCACTCTATACGAGGGTCCCTCTTTTGGATTCATTGTCACTTATCGGCAATAAGTTTACAGCCGATATAACGGCGCTGTTTCACCATGCCCTGTCCTCTACTTACTTTCTATTTAATAATGAATATTTTGAGCAACTTGACGGTGTTGCCATGGGCAGTCTTCTGTCTCCTCTGGTAGCAAACTTTTATATGGAAGACTTTGAGGAGAGGGCTCTCGATTCGGCAATGTTGAAACCAACAGTCTTCTGGCGGTACGTGGACGATACCTTTGCAGTGTGGCCTCATGGTGAAGAAGAGCTTTCACGGTTTTTACAACATCTGAATTCCATCCACACAAACATTCAGTTTACGATGGAAGTTGAAAAAGATGGTTGCCTACCATTTCTGGACGTCATGGTTAAACGCAGGGTGGATGGGTCATTGGGGCATTCGGTCTATCGAAAACCCACGCATACGGATCTGTACCTGCAGGCGTCAAGCTGTCATCACCGGTCACAAACTATGGGCGTCCTTCGAACGTTGGTGCATAGGGCACATGTCGTGTCTGATAAAGACAGCCTCGCAGACGAATTAGAGCACTTGAAATCGGTATTTCAACATAATGGATATTCTGCACATCAGGTCAGTACTGCTTTAAGGAGGAAAAAACGTGACCACCAACAAGATCAAGAGGATAAGGAGGTGTTGAAGTCCAGAGCATTTCTCCCATATGTCGGGAACGTTTCATCGAAAGTAGGCAGAATTTTAAAGAAACATCGTGTGAAAGCAATCTTCCGCCCACCTACAAAGACTCGTGCTCTTCTGGGCTCAGCCAAGGATGATCTGGGATTACGGAAGGCTGGAATTTATAAAATACCTTGCGAGTGTGGGAAAGCCTACATTGGTCAAACCACACGCACAGTACACGACCGCTGCGTTGAACATGAGCGCCACACTCGACTTTTACAGCCAAGTAAGTCGGCTATAGCCAAACATTGTATTTCCGCAGGACATACTATGGATTATTCGGCCACGAAAATCTTGGCCCCATTGAGATCCTTCTGGGATTCAGTTGTGAAGGAATCCGTGGAAATACGTTTAGCAGATAATCTCATTAATCGTGATGGCGGCTTTTTATTGAATAAGGCCTGGGACCCGTTGATTTCTTTAATTTCAACCAAAAGAAAACTCTTTATGGCTTCTGACACGTCGAGCGACAAGTAATTTTAATATTGAAATTTTGCATTTTATTGTTTTGGACACGTCTGCGTGCATGTTTTACTTTTTTCGCGCATTCGATTGCGCTCCATATATGCAGTAATATTGTAGAGGGCCTTGGAATCGACAGGTGGCGCGCATGCTACGGTAACTTGCACATGCGCGCCTGCGGCACTTTTACGTATAAATAGAGCGACTTGCACTAGCAATCTCCAGTGTCAAACACTTGCCTGAAGATGGATGTAAGGTTGTCAGCTCAGATATCATGGAAAGAAGTCGATGAGATCCGGCTGCAATCCCGAAATCTTGTGGAATATCTCATTCATTATTTGAAAACAGAATGTAGCTAAAATGTCTGTAAACCAAAATGCCTGTTGCTCCCATCCCTATCCATCTGCTCAGAGGAAAATAAAAAAAACATTTTTTTGTACAGTATGTTTCATTTCTATGTGTTTCATAAACAACATTATCTTCCAATTTAGTCTCTAACAGATTTGCTTGATGCACTCACCTGCTTCCTGATTGTGTATTGCAGTAACACGTACACGGCTGCTGCACATGGTGACTGCATTTAGCCACATCCCTGCAACTTTCAGAAAAATGTCGACCTTCTGAGACAAATATAGTTTGAGAAAAAAAGCTAGATAAAAGAAATCTATTAGTCATCATATTCCTAATATTCACTAACAATTGTAATTGAGTCCTACAAAGCATTTAGTGTGTGTCGCGATAACATGAGCAGCTGCATATAGAACTATTTACTAATACCAAATTGAAGGACAGGAAGTATGACAATCACTTATAATGGGTACAGAGTTCACTCTGTGCCATATACCCAACGATAGGAAGGCTGTTGTTAGGTGAATCATGTTGTAACAGTGTAGGAAAAATTTATGTCCCACAAAACACAAATAGGCAAATTTTTGATTTGCCATGCTGAGACTGAACACATTTCCAATAAACAGAAACATCAAAATGCAACAACTCAACATGATCTGTCTTTAGGGTTGTTATTTATAGCTCACTGGGCCCCGCATGCTCAATAGCTCCAGAAGAGCCTCTTCAACATCCCGGACAAGGCCCTCAGGGCTAGCACACCAAGCAAATGTTGTACTTCTTCCCTGCCCAAGAAGCTGTGTTCTTGAGGGGCTCCATGACACGCCTAACATTGGAGCTCCCAATAACTAACAAACCCCCACCCCCACGTTCCTGTCCAGACCTTGCCGAAGGAGCAGCCACTATCCTGGCAGAAGGTGCACTTTGATCAGGCTCAGCCTCCCCCACAGCATCAGATACCACACTGAATCTATTAGCAAAGTGCATGTGAGAATATTTATAGTGCATTGATTTCTGCAAATGGGTGTTGTTTCTAGTCACCTGTTAATAGCATTGAGCCATTTTCATCACTTTCATGACTACTTGTAGCCACATCCCTGCAATGTTCAGAAAAATGTCAACCATGTGAGATAAATATAGCTTGAGAAAAAAGCTAGGTGCCATAAATCTATTAGTCATCAAACTTCCTATTATTCTATAACAATTGTAATTGAGTCCTAGGAAGCATTTAGTGTGTGTCACCATAACACGAGCAGCTGTATATAGAACTATTTATTAATACCAAATTGCAGGACAGAAAGTATGATAAGCACTTGTATAGTGTGCAGAGTTCACTCTGTGCCATATACCCAGTCATAGAAGGGCTGTTGTTTGGTGGCTCATGTTGTAACAGTGTAGGGACAATTTCTGTGCCGCAAAACACAAATAGGCAAATTTTAGATTTGCAAACATTCCAGTAACCAGAATAAAAACTCTTTTATTTTAGCAGAGACATGAAGTCTGTCAGCCCCCTCAATGATGTGAGGCCCATGCCTGTCACCACTAGGTTATAGGCCATTAAGCATTTGATACCAGTAGGGCCACCATGTCCAATAGACTTGCTTCCAGTACCAAGTACACTACCTGAGGTCTCAGTGCCGTGTGACAAACAATATGTGGGGAGATAACGCTAGAAACCCATGAACAGTTATCATTATGAAACTTTCTAATGTATTTTTGAACTATAATTGTGTTCTTGCATGTGTGTATATGTCACATAAGCACATGAGAAGCTGTTCAGAGAATTGTGTATTTATGGCTGCTGACAAGACAACAAATGTTATGAGTCATTGTAACGAGTGTGGAGCTCACATAATCCTTAATGTATGGCATAAAATCTTTTTTCTGTGTACCTTGAACCAGTGCCAGTTGTGAGCATATTCTTATCTTCATTCTTTGGACCATGCAATATTGAAGTCTTTTTGGTCAGATGTAAGTGGCATATCAAATTGTTCAGTTCAGTTTGTGTAAATAGTTGTGATGTACTATTGCCTGGTTCATATTCCTCTTTGTTATCTTTGGTTTTGTCATTTTTCTGAACCACATAAGCACTGGTATGTCTGGACCATAAGGGACAAGACATAAAACCAATGGCACATTTGAAAATAAGATGTTCTTTTTTTCTTTTCATTGAAACCAAGAAAAGTGGTTGAACGAAAGTAACAATCATCAGCATGATTTTATGACTCTCAGCATACCATTGGAAGGCCAAATCTGAAAGCATGTTGTTCACCTTTTGACCACCATCTCAGTCCTTCAGCATATGCATAGCAACCATAGTACGGTGTCCAAGTTTTGTCTTGATCTCCTATGTTTACACCAAAATGGTGACATACACTTACTGTATGGATGATTTTATATGTCTTTTTTGCTCTGACAACATTAACTCACCATATATGTAACAAAAGGAATCTACAGACTTTTTACAGCCTCTTGATGCCATTATGAACACTGTATCTTTGCTTTTTTATGTATATCAATCAACACAAGCACTTTTGATTGTGGAGGATATATATTGCTAAACCACAGCATAGTATTCCCGGTAGATACTAAAAATTTGTCGTAGTTCTGCCTTGGCCAAACGTCCTGTGTCAATGACTAATAGACTCCCAGCTAAGGGGAAATGCTGAGCAAGTTGTGGTAGACAAAGGGTTATACTAGTGACAAATCAGAGTGTCATAAGAAGGCCTAGGTACAATGGAACAATAAGCATTTAGGTGCTGAACCAGTAGAAAAGAGCCTCTGAAAGGTTAAGCTACAAAAGTCTGAAGTCACTAGAAGAGCTGACAGTGAGGGAAAACCAGCACACATGACATCACTGCCATCCCCACAGCTACAGAGTGCATAGGAAGCACCCTCGGCATACCTATGGAACCATGAGTCTGGCTGGAAGAACACTGCTACTGCCAGTTTCCAAGGCAATGCCAACAGAGCTTCGATGATACCATCATACTGCATGCCTACTGGAGGCTTGACCTGCATGATCAGGATGCTGTCCATCACGTGCCTTTGAGAGGGAGGGCCACAGCTCAGGCACATTCTGTTCCTGAGGCCAACACCAATGCTGCTGGCTTCTGTCTCCCAAACAGGAGCTGAGAGCCAGCCCCTGTAAGGCAGGAAGTACTTCAGGTGGACTCGGGGGTGTGACTCCTGAGTGCAAATCTTTGACATCAAAGAGAGCACATTGGATATTGATACAAACATTCAGAGGCTGTCAGATTCCATAGGCACAGGGCCACCCCATGACATAACTGCTGCAATCCAACACTTCGCTGCACTGGTGGAATTGCAATTCAAACACATATCGACCCTCTTCTGCCGACAAGGCTGCTGCCCAGCTGTTGTATGCTGCTTTGGAAGACAGTCCTGTATTGCTGCTTAGTAAATATTTTACTGACAATGATATTTCCTTGGCCCTCTCAAGCCCTCTCTTAGCTAGGTCCTCAGCACCACATCCCACATGGCTCTCTACTGACAATTGTAGGAATTTGGGACTGCACTCCTGTAGTCTGATCTGTTGGGCCAACATTGACAGTTGAGATGTATAGCACACTTAATGCTGAAAGTACTACCATCAATGAGATGACGTCAAAGATTCCTTCTCACCATAAACTGACATAGGGCAGTATTTCCTATGTATTCAAATCTATCAAAAGTTCTGATGATATGGAAAAAAGCTAAGGCCATTTTTGGATTTAGCCCACAAACATACTTAGAAGTCCATCATCAAAATTTAAAAAAAAGATAGAATGCAAAAAATGCTGGCCTGTGTTCTCTTACAGGAGGTAGCAACAACACCCAAAGAATATAGGAAGAGGAAACCCAGATCAGCATAAAAACATGGCACTCATTGATGTTTAATGATAAAACCAACTAGAAACAGATGGACTGATATGCTGGGAAATTTGCCACAGTCACAGTAAGTATTACAAATTTGAATGTAATTACTTTTTGGCAGAAATTGTGTTTTGAAATCTTAGGGGTGGAATAAGCAATTATGGCGCCAGATACCAGTATCACAGTAATAGCATTTGGAAAATATGGGGCTCAGTTAGCTAAATTAAAACAGGTTTTAGTTACAAATCTAACATGATGAAGGATACGGACGGCAATATGATTACTGAACAAAGAAAAATTTTATCAACAAGCAAGAAATATTTTAACAATCTACTGAATTGTTCTGACCCAAAATGATCAGTTACAAATTCTAGCATTAGCCTCAATAACAACAAAATTTCGACACATATTAGGAGGTGATGGGAAGTATCGAAAATGCAAAACACAGCAAGGCAACTGGAAGTGATGCCACTCCACCTGAGGTACTAACTTATGGAGAAGAGGAACTGCATAGATGTTTGCTTTGCCTTTACATGTAATCCGGAAAGCTAAGACCATACCAACAGAATGAAAACAATCATTACTAGTAAGCTACAATTGCATAAAAAGGAGAGAGGATGGACTTTAGAAACTACACACAAAAATCATTAGTTAACACAAGTTATAAGATTCTATCTAGTTTACTGCTAAACCTCTTTAAACCATACACAGAAAATATAACTGGGAATCATCAAAATGATTGTTGCAGAGACTGATCCACTGCTGAGAATAAATTTGTAATCAGGGCAATAAATGTTAAAGTACACAAATGTAAAAAAAATACAGTAGTTGTCATTTGATTTTATGGACATTTATGATTCTATTCAAAGGTAAACATTCAGGAATGTAGTGACAGTTTGGATTTCCAATAAATCTTATAACTATTTGTAAAATGTGCGCAGATGATAATAGATACAGAGTTTTGCTAAATGGAATAATATCTAACCAGTTGGAGAATTAAACTGGACTCAAAGAGGATGATGCTCTGTCCCTTGGCGTTTTCAATCAAACTTTGAGGGGAGTTATGAGGAAACTGAAACTGACAGGCTCCTCCAAAGAGATAAAGTTAAGGTGTTCCGGAATGCAGGTGATATGGTACTCACTGGAAAAAAAATAAAGATTAAGCATTTGTTTTTCGATTTTGCAGAAACACCATAGAAACTTGGCACAAACAAAAAGCATCAGAAATGAGAATAGACAGTACTCCAAAGACGTAGACACGAACGAGACTACCAATCAAATTTAATAATCAGCAAACATAAATTCAAACACAATGAACAATTCAAATTTCTGGGTGCAATGATAGATGAACACAATTAAAGACAAGTAGAAGTGAAAATGAGACTACAAAAGGCTAAAAGAGCCTCCTACCTCATACAAAAAGTCTAGGGTCTTAACAAATGACTTAAGAAAGCTAAAATGAACTTATACAACACTGTCATCAGACCAGTCCTATCCTATGGAGCAAAGGATTTTCACTAAAATGAAAAACCAGTTACAAGTTTTTAAAATGAAGTTTATAGGAAAATCTTTGGTCTGTACTGTGATAATGAATCACAAAGCTGCAAGAGAAAATATAACACAGAAGTCCACATTCTGTAACAATAGGTGACAACAATGATCGTATTAAATTCCAGAAGACAGGACATATGATGAAAATGAAAGAGGTTCAGGTCTTTTCAGAAATATTCAGGGGGAAATTAATTGATAAAAAGCAAAGTGGGAGATGCTGGAGTACATGGCAAAATTAAATTAAGACAGTATACAACAGGTTACGTATAGATAGATGGCATGAAAGAGGACAACATAGAGGAATATATAGACAACATGTGAGATCTGCATGGGGTCTTGTAATCCATTAGAAACCAAAAAGGAAGAAGAAGTAGTAGAAGATGAAGGCTATGCAACACAACACATCAATGAGAATACAAGGCACACTTAAGTGCCAATAATCAACATATGCTCATCCTTTTTGTGTCCAGATGTAACAGAATTTAATAAATATAGAACCACAGAACATGACAGTGTCTTATTGGATTGCTTTTGTAAACTCGTCAGCACTGGGGATATGGCACCAGCGAATATGACAATGGGTGACCAGCATGATTCAATGGACAGGGGCGTAGGGACAATATATATAAATGACCTCGTAGATAGTGTCGGAAGTTCCATGCGGCTTTTCGCGGATGATGCTGTAGTATACAGAGAAGTTGCAGCATTAGAAAATTGTAGCGAAATGCAGGAAGATCTGCAGCGGATAGGCACTTGGTGCAGGGAGTGGCAACTGACCCTTAACATAGACAAATGTAATGTATTGCAAATACATAGAAAGAAGGATCCTTTATTGTATGATTATATGATAGCGGAACAAACACTGGTAGCAGTTACTTCTGTAAAATATCTGGGAGTATGCGTGCAGAATGACTTGAAGTGGAATGATCATATAAAATTAATTGTTGGTAAGGCGGGTACCAGGTTGAGATTCATTGGGAGAGTCCTTAGAAACTGTAGTCCATCAACAAAGGAGGTGATTTACAAAACACTCGTTCAACCTGTACTTGAGTATTGCTCATCAGTGTGGGATCCGTACCAGATCGGGTTGATGGAGGAGATATAGAAGATCCAAAGAAGAGCGGCGCGTTTCGTCACAGGGTTATTTGGTAACCGTGATAGCGTTACGGAGATGTTTAACAAACTCAAGTGACAGACTCTGCAACAGAGGCGCTCTGGATCACGGTGTAGCTTGCTCGCCAGGTTTCGAGAGGGTGCGTTTCTGGATGAGGTATCGAATATATTGCTTCCCCCTACTTATACCTCCTGAGGAGATCACGAATGTATAATTAGAGAGATTAGAGCGCGCACAGAGGCTTTCAGACAGTCGTTCTTCCCGCGAACCATACGCGACTGTAACAGGAAAGGGAGGTAATGACAGTGGCACATAAAGTGCCCTCCGCCACACACCGTTGGGTGGCTTGCGGAGTATAAATGTAGATGTATATGTAGATGTAAGGTGGTGGATATGTGTGTGTGTGTGTGTGTGTGTGTGTGTGTGTGTGTGTGTGTGTGTGAGTGGGTGCATGGGTGGGCGGGTGTGTGTACACACAGCATACCAAAGGTATCAGAAGACTACTTTGCAAAAAATTATTCCTCATTAGTTTGACCACAAGTTTTAAATATCGTAACTTTTATGGCTGGGGGGAGGGGAAGAGAGGAATTTTATGGTTCAAGAAGTGTGTCCTGGCATTTAAAAATTTAGAAATTAAGCACTGTGGCCACACTGTGTTCTAAGAAAATACAAAACACCTCTGTCCCTCTACCTCATATGAGCACTATTTCTTTACCCTGAGAAATTTCTTTCTTCTATGTACGAAAACCTTTCGAAGATGAGAGGATAGCCTCTAGCAGATATTATCATTCATATATGAAGTTTTACCCTTGATAACTAGAACCAAAGCCAAATAGTCACAGCATCTAAACAAAAATTAAATCTCACTGTGAAAGGTCAATAAAGAAAACCCATTGTGAAATTATTTTATTGTCCACATGAGCTCAGCCAGAATTTTTTTTCTTCCACAATTTATAATTTCAACAACATCTTGGAGATGTGAAGACAGATTAAACAGGAAAAGGAAAATCTGAGTTTGAGATTAAAATAACCATGGGTGCAGAAGTAATTATTGTTTAACCTCATCTCAAAACCATAACACAGGGAAAAGCAATTCTATAAATTCCCAGCCACATTAAGGAGCGACACATTGAAAAAGGACAAACTAATTTACAATTAAGCTGACACCTGTAGTTATTATTATCTCTGTGTTAATGACTGAATTAAACTGAAGCCAATTTTATTTTATCCAGGAGGATTACATGGTGTACAGTGATCGTACATGTAATATAGGACATGTCAAAAATACAAAAACCTTCATTATTACATTCTTTCTATCTATTCTAACATCATTGATTATAATTAACAATATTTGCAAATTTCATGTGATCTGTATTCATCGACACTGTAAAATTTATTTTCCATGAGATAGTCTTTAGATTCTCTGAAAACGTAGTGTCATGGACGTTGTCATGCAGTTTTTTTAAGGTAGACTTCTTACTGATGTGATGCCTGAGTACTGAGGTCCTTCTCCAAGCATTGTCAGTCAGTGGGGTATGCTTCGTATGTCATTCTTCCCCCATGTGTTGTGGGTGTGTACACTAGCATTTGTAGTCTTTTGTGACATACAGTACAGTTTTATACATGTACAAGGAGGAAAAAGTTAAGATGCCTAGTCTTTTGAGCCAGTTCTGCATGTTTCAGAAGTCTTTCTTCCCAATAATATTCTGACTTCTTTTTGTTGTGATGTGAACACCCTTTTTATTTCTTGATTCTTTGAGTTTCCCCACTCTATCACAACATACTGCAGGTACATTTCGGAGAGTCCATGGTATACTGTACACAGAAGCTGTTTGTCCACATACTGTGCTAGCTGCCTCATTATAAATATGCTGTAGCTAAGTTTCTTACAGATAGAATTAATATGTTGTTTCCAATTCAGGTCTTTATCTACAGTAATACCTAATAATCTAGTGAATTCTACTTATTCTAATCTCATTTCATCCTCCTCCAAACCCATGTGCATAGCCTTATTTTTATTTCTGAACACTGCAACATAGTCTTTTTTTAGGTTCATAACAAGTCCACTTTCCAGGAGCCATTGAGCTGTGGTGTTTGCAGATATGTATAGTCTTCTCTCAAGCTGTGTCACAGTTTGGTCATTGTTCAGTATTGTCATGTAATCTGTAGACAATATTTTCTTACCTTTGCCTTCAACACCTATGTCATTAACAGACAGATTAAACAGCAATGGCCCCATTATTGATCCCTGCAGCTCTCCATATTTGATAGTTCTGGTTTCTGACTGATATGCATCCCCTGTTGATACATATTGCTTCTTGTTACATAGCTATGATACCATCCACTTCCCTGCTTGCCCCTAAATACAACAGTTTTCCCATTTCCGTGCCAGTATTTCAAGGTCAATAGTGTCAAATGCTTTGGAGAGATCCAGAAACATTGCAGATACAACTTGTTTCTCATCTAAGGACTCTATAATGTATTCTGTCAGACTAGCAATTGCTGATTCCATAGATCTACTCTTTCTGAAACCGTGATGTGATGGTATGAGAATTTTGTATTTAACCAGGTAATGAACTAATCTATAACACATAAGCATTTCCAAGATTTTTGAGAAACCTGATATCAATGAAACTGGCCTGTAGTTGCTTATCCACTTCCTTGTACACTGGTAGTACCATGCTTATCATCAGTATTTCTGGAAAAATTCCAGCTCTGATAGAGCTGTTTGCTTAGTCCAGCAATGGTGAGATTATTTTATCACTTAGGTTTATTACATGATTTGATATTTCGTCATCGCCTGCTGATATCTTGGACTACAGTTTCTGTGTAGTTTTCCACAGTTCATCTTCTGTGTCTGATTTCAAGAACATGGTTCCGCTTGATTTTTGTGATAACTTAGTAACCTTCTTTTGTGGACTATTTCCTTCCAATTTTAAGTTGTCTACCACATTTAGATAGTTATCATTGAATATGTTAGCTATTTTTTTACCATCTGTAAGCACTGTGCTGATTATTTTCATTGACCTGATATGTTTTTTTGTTTGATCTAGCTTTTCCCTGTCTTTCGTCATTAATTGCATTCCAAGCTGCCTTTGTCTTGATTATCGAGTTCATTATGGTAGCATTAATTGCTCTTGATTTTTGCCTCTCCTATTACTTTTCTATATTTCTTTTGTACTATTTTATAATTTTCACTTCACCCCTCTGTCTCAGTTCCCAGATCTTCATTCACACTTCTATTATTTCACTGGTAATCTACTTTGTCTGATCCTACATCTTTTCTTGTATCTTTACTTTGGGGAATGTTACATTAAAATGGAGTTTAATTGTTGTAATTGAGAATCATATTTTTCATTTACATTCTGTATCTGTAGGGCTTCATTCTACCCTTTTCTGCTTAATAATGCTCTAAAGATGTTAATATTTTGTTCGCTGATTTTCCTGATTTCTTTGGTTGTTTGTTTTGGTTTAGATATTATGTCCTTACCTCTGCATAAGCAGATCAGCTGTCCATGTGCTCAGGCACTTCTGTTTGGCCTACATGTGACTCATAGTTAGATTTACTACGGTAATATTAGTAATGATGTTGTCAATAACTGTCTGACTTTGAGAAGCCACACTTGTTGGTGCAGATATTGTTGCCATGTTGTACTGTATTAACAATTCTTCAAAATCTTGTCTTGGTTTTGATTCTTTTCTCTTGTCAATATTGAAGTCTCCACATAGGGTACAATGTTTTTCTTCATATTCATTCTTAGTAAGTTGGCCATTTTTTTCAGAAAGATGCTAATATTGACACTTGGCGATCTGTACACACAAATCAATCTAAAGTCATCAGTCACTAAACCAGTATTTCAAAGTCTTTTTCTCTACTTATAAGTAATCTCGCGCTTTTACTGCCCGCAGTCTTTAGGGTCTTTCCTGTTTTAATATATATGGAAACCCCACCACCTTTATGTCTAGATATACAGAAGTAACTGGATAAGATAATATAGTCCTTTATTGTCAAGTTAGCTACTTGGGTTTCATTTGGTCCACGTTCGCTGGTACATAGTATGTCTGGTCGTATTTCACTTAGGACTATTTCCCCTTCTAGTTTCTTGTTACGAACGTATTGAATCTTCTGATGTAGTACTTTTATATAACTTTTCTTTTGTTGACTTGCATATTGTGGGCGCGCATTCTGAGGGCAGATTCTGTAGTCCCTCCTTTTTAGTGTGGTGCTTATTTTTTGCTTTAATAGCTGCAGTAATTGGATTTTCACCCCCATTAGGCCATATTAGTTTCCCTTTCTTTTGATTGTTGTACAGATATCTGTAAACATTCTGCTGAATGTTAGAGACGCTAATCTGTTTATATCCGTGACATTCTTTCCGAGGCAGGTTTCAACTCAGAAGTTTGATTGGGTCTATAAAAACAGCACCAAGGCGATCACAGTGGTCTTTGACGGCGTAATTTAATTTGCAGATATATTTGTCACTCAGTGACCTTCTTTTTATATTACCACTAAGTATCAGCCTGGATCCGGTTTTGTATTTGTCTGCTTTGATTTAGCATATTTTTAAAATCTTTGCTGAGTTGTTGCGTTCTAATTCCCGGTTTGACGTCGATTTTGCAGTTGGGTACAGCAATAGTTCCCAGCAGCGAGTCACCAATTATTAGAAACTCATTTTCGTCCCTTTGCATTGCCGTGTTGTACTCTTTTCTTTTATTGTGTGTCACCGTCTGCCACTTACATTTATCTACAGATTTTTGGCTTGCTGAGTTTATCGTGACTTGAGGAAACACTTGACGTGTGGTTTTCAGTGTTCGTAGGCGCACATGTATTTTCGCCGTCTTGCTTTTCCATTTGTTGTATGTCACACACGCATGACTGCCTTTCACGTCTTAATCTATCGTTTTCTTTCTTTATAGTGAATAATTCTGTTTTCAGTGGTTCAATTTCACTTTAAACTAGCTTTATAATTTCGCTTTTTGAGTTCACTGCACTTAAAAGATCGCCGTTTCGTCACGTAAACAGCCGTGGCATGTCTACCGAAAGTCATCACTGATGAATTCCAAATTTACTTTCGCGCACTTTTCGTGTAACCAGGAGTTGCATTTTACACACAAAACACCTTCCATCACTCGCTTTTCACACTATCTCCACGAAGAACTGTTTATTTTTTGCCTTTTTAACGGCAGCGAAGTGTCACTACACTTTCCTATTGGCGCATTCTACAGAAATGTTCAAATGTGTGTGACTTCCTATGGGACCAAACTGCTGAGGTCATCAATCCCTAGACTTACACACTACTTAAACTAACTTATGCTAAGAACAACACACACACCCATGCCCGAGGGAGGACTCAAACCTCCGGCGGGAGGGACCGCGCAATCAGTGACCGCGCTGCTCCTCTATACAATTCGAAACAATAGAAAAGATAGAAGTCCTGTTGACAATGTTCCAGTTCAACATCAGATGCAAACATTAGTGCACATGACAAAACAAATAAAAAATGAAATGGAAGCGACAAAAATTGATGTGGAACTAATATCTAGTTCATTATTTCAAAAGTATGACTGTAGCCAATGGCTCTGCAAGGACAATGGAATCCCCAACCCGTGTTGAGGTAAAATCGATAAAAATTTATAACATAGTATTTTTTTTCTTTGTATGCGTGTCATTAACCAAATATCTGGCCCAAGTTCACGTAATTGGTACTTTTTCTGCTCCTTAGTTATTTTGCAATCAATTTACTGCATGCACTTACCTGCTTAATGGCCTTTCTGCATGAGGGAGGGGGGGAGAGATTAGTGACAGCCGCACTACCTTCCTGCCTGAAGTCTCTACCCTGCAACATACAGAAAATCTCAGCCACCTGTGACAAACAATACACTAAGAAATAATGTTAGAATCTGAAGAACAATTACAGTCATCAAAATACCTAATGTCTTTTAAGAACTGTAATAGACGAGTGCGTTATTTTAGCAAGTGAGCAGCTGTCCATGGAATTGTGTATTTCTGGCTGATGTCATAAAGACAAGCATGATGAGCCCTTATGATGAATATGGCATTCACGCATTGTCATACACGTATTTATAAGTAGGCTCTAGTAATGTGGCTTATAATGCTACTGAGTACACACAATTTGTGGTCAGTTTTTGCTCTAATATGCCTTTTCATGAATGTCCTCCCAGGTCTCACAATTGAAAACACAAAATATCAGTTCCCATTACAAAGGAAACCAACAGCAAAACTGAACATTAATACACAACAGACCTAATCGTCCAACAGTAGGAAACAGGCAACTTTCGGATACACATTGCAGAGGCTAATCACAGTTCCAGTAAATGGAGAGATCTGTATATAAGAACGGAACATAATCAAATCGATGCAGCAAAAATGTTGCAAATCAGATACAGTGAATCAAATCAGACAAATTGAAGTACAAATAAAACTTTAAGAGCAGAAAGGACAATATGGCAGGTATTGAGATTTAATAGCAAAGAAGTATAGAATACAATGAATTACTATGACATGTAATTTTCCTTTAAATACTATCATTTCTTGGCACAGTGCATTTTCAAATTTTTGTAATGGAATAAGCAATAATTGTACCAGATACTATTACACAATAAAAACATTCTGCATCACGTTGGATTGTATAGTATAGAGTAAATGTATCTCCAGCGTAATGGATGTTCTTGCATTTAGTAAACCCTAGTTCCAAAAAATTCAGTAGTACATTCAACATTGAAATCTGTTAGTGGCAAGCATCAGTGGTGTGAATTTTAAAGTGTAATATTTGGTCTGAAATTTTTTTACAGTAGGAGCATAATTATAGTGCACTGTTCTCTTCAAATTCCTGTTAACAACACGTGAATCCAGTGTTGTAACTTGTATTTTATATTTGGAATGCTCTATGACCGTACTGTATCTTTTGACATTATACTGTATTTCAAAGTGGGAACTGAAGTGGACTAAACTAAATGTTGTTACATGTTGTCCCTGTGTTTGTCTTCTTTTCTAAAGTGAATATTTTCTTCTATTCCTTTTTTTCTACATTAAATATTCTGCACACTACATGACTGCCTTTCTAGTTACGAAGTATTTGTTATCAGTGTATTCACAACAACCGTATTCTCTAGTAACAAGTCATTAACACTTTCTCCTCTGTTCCCAAGTCACACAAAACAGATACTTCAAATAGAATGACATTCACACACATTCTTGAGATAATATGCAATGCAGTGGAAATCTTCCTCCAACGGAATAATCAGCGTAATGTAGTAGAATGGGTTAAAATAGGTTTACACTATTAGGTATAATTATTTATCACAGTAAGTATATGGATTTGGTATTTGCTTAATTGAGTTCTGAAGCCAACATCAGATACAATTAGTGGTTCTACAACTTCCACTGCATCAGTTTGGCCTATTCAGAGTACTTGCATAAAAAAAAATTTGTTCTGGACACATTTGTAGTACAATATTAAATGCAGTGGAACTGTGCTCAAACTGTAATGAGTACTGATATATAATATGCAGCACAAATACGTTTTTATTATTATTACTATTTTTTAAATCTACTATGTAGTAGCAGCACATCTCCAAGAGTGCAAGCTATATTTTCTGTGTTAAGATATAGCAGCATTAAACAAATACAGAACCACATTTCTCACTACCTGTTTTGTAATGCCCTCCACTGTTATTAACATTTATTACCTCAAAACATATAATCATCATACTCATTCTCCAGAACACACTCATCCCAGATCCAAAACATTACATAAAACCCTTGTTCCTCCATCTCATATCATCACTATATCGTTACACTGAAATATCTACTCTGTGTACAGAAATAAATCTGTCCTTTTGTAATATGTGAACAGTGGGTGGATAGCTTCTTGTAAATATTACTGTATCTAAACACAGTGTTATCTTTCATAATAGTAACAAAGCACAACAGTCATAGCATCTAAACCAAAACTAATTTTCATTGGACGGTTAATAAAGGAATTGCACCATGAAAGTAGTCTATCATTCCTATGTGTTTAATCAGAATTTTTTTCCTTCCACAAGGTTTGGTTTAAATTACATCGTAGCAAAGTGATGATGGGTCAGAAGGAAGGAAAAATTTGAGTCTGAGATTAAAATATTTGTAGATGCAGAACTGATTATTCTTTATATAACAATGGCAACTGTATGTACAGTCCCAGCTGTCAGTCACACATTGTACTCCAGGAAATCAATAACTTTGTTTGTCTTTATATCTTACTAAGATTTTACATTTCGTACCCACTCGTTACAACCAGCGACTATATGTGTGCTGAATTCACAGGCCAATGTCCAAGGGCAGTAGAGACTTGTACTAAGTCACTTTATAATCCTGTATACTTTGAAAAAGCATCAGTGAGCAGGGCCATGTGTCTGCCTCCCGTGTTTGCCCGCAGAGAGATGCCCCTGGAGCTAACTCGCCTGTGATTATGCACTACTACTGAACAGACAGCTTTATGTTGTCTCCATTTGTCTCTCCTGTGTTTTAGATCTCCTCCACCACCAGTGGCTTAAACCATTTGCTCCTTCCTCTTTCATATTTCAGCTCTGCTTTCAAACAGACAGTTACATGCTATCCTGTTTCTGTGTCTCTTTTGTGACGTGCATCTGTTCCCCTCTCTACTAATCAATTCTCACCCGTATCGTATCACTATTCCTTTAAAATTGTCTATATATCTGGCCAACCATACCTGTCACTCATGCAAACTGGCGTACAGGAAATCTATATCCTTCCTGGAGATGTCCACTGTGATACCGACATCCTTTCCATCCTGAAATGGAACTTCAGAAGCGCAGTCTCCCACCTTCTGCACCAAAGGGGGACCTTACATTTGTGGCAAACAGTTTATACAACAGTCATCTGAGGCAAGCATGAGCATAAGCAGGGAGTGAATTCATGTTGTTTCTACGCATATGGAGCTGTTCGAATTGTTGTCAATGCTCACTACACAGGCGCTGTGACCTAAGCCCTGGCGGCCAAGTTGAGCAAGCCACGTCACTACTGCATGCCTGCACTGTGGCTGCTGGGTAGACACCTTCTTTGCCAGCTATGACACCGTTGGCTGCCCACAGCCTGGCCACAGAGTCCACTACTTGTTAGTCTCATCTCATTGCTACATGTCACAATCTCTCCAAAGCCTGCCTACTCTGGATAAAGTCCACGGGCTCGCTACACTCTGGCTGCCACAGCCTTTCCAGATGTTGAGTGAGCACCTGTCGATGCCAGGCCATAGTCTGTGGCCACAAGCATGGCTCGTTGTCGTAGTCACACATTTCGCTGCTTCTTAAGGCATGTCCAAGTTGTGCAATCGGAGTTGGGCAGTAAGTATCCCTGGTCAAGGCATTGATACCACCGTGTATCGCCATGGGGTCCACATCCCACCACGCAATACAGCAGCTGAGTCTCGCTGTCACTATCCGTGACTAGCCGTGTGTTCTGGGGCAATGTCGCCATCTGAGCTGACAGCTATAACAATCGCTGTTACCACACTACTGACCTGCAAGTGTCAAGTTTGGTGCATCACATCTTATTCTGTCACACCACGCTAGTTATTGTAAGGGTCTTGACCACAAAGCATTTCATTTGCCAGCCAGCCAGCAGAGGATGTGGGAACACCAGGAAAAATATATTATTTTTTTTTCCAGGTGCTGAGCACTAGGGAGATGGTGCAGCTTTCCTATATACGTATAACTCTTCTTGCAGTTTTAAGTCATACAAGGCCTATTGCATGATCGCAGGCGAAAGTCACTGCTTGTGGACTGCATTATCTTTAGAAGTGTATTTTCCAGATGTTGTTTCCTACATGACATTTGACAGGGTTTTACCTCGTTCTCCTGGAGTGATTGAGTATGTGAGTTGACGAACACAGAGATATGGCTTGGGTTGTGATATTTCTTCGATTTTCATTCTTTCTAGCATCACACTCGATTCTACACACTTTATTCCTCTCTTGTCCTGTCTGAAGTGATTACGCATTTAGACATCACTGGCAACTCGAGAATGCTCCTAAAGGCTATTGAAGTAACACATATTTACAGATATGGTGATTCGGTTACATTAGGAGAAGCGTATTTTTAGTTGGAATATGGCATTTGCCATGGTGCATGCCTCCGCTACCACAATTTCACTGTTATATGATGATGATATTTTTATGGTTTTATGATGTTTTACGAGTTGTATGACAATGATGTATATGATGCACTGGTATGCTAAATAATTAAATGATGACGGCGATATTGACGAAGGCACCTGTGAAGTTTTCATTTAGAGTTAAAAGCCAATCCCTAGATTTAGTCTCTGCGATATGCCACTAAAATACCTGAGCCTTGACTGAAAAACCACTTACGGTATTGTCACTGTTTCTAAAAAGAAGTGTTTTACGCAAGAGATTAAACAAACAGGTGCGAGCATATACTGAACAAAAACCCTGGTTCTGAACTCCAATTAATCTGTATATTTCCATCATTAGAAACCGAACTGTGTTTTTTAGTAACGATTCTACTTTCATGTAAGTTTCATGTATTTTAGAGTTGAGGCGATCTCTTCTTTGTGTTTCCTATCATCGTTTTCTGACGAGGTCACTGTGAAATGTACATGGTTCAGTCAATTAATGTACCCACCGCCTATGTAGGACGTCAGCATGCAATAACCACTCACAGATAACAAGCGGCAGCACTAGCAGAGGAGGATACACATAGTATGTCAGGGGGACACAGAAACAGTCTAGTCGTTGTCGCAATGTGGAAACAGAACGACTTATCTGAGTCCTAAAGGGCATGATTATTGGCTTTTCAGCCAAAGGTGTAAGCATTTCAGAAACGGTGAAGTTTGTAAACTGTTAACATGCTGCTGTGGTTAAAGTATACCGTGAATGGCTAAATGGTGCTATCCGACACCAACAACAAGGTAACTGTAGTGCACTATGGGACTTAGATGACGGGAGTGAACAACGGATGTGGAGAAGTCTTTGAGTGAATAGACGTGCAACCGTTGAGCAACTGGCCACTCTGATGAACAATGGGGCTATCAACCATGTCTTTTCAACGACTGTTTAGTGAATGTTGCTGCAGATCGGCCTCTGCAGCAGGAACTTGGTTGAGGCATTCACACTGATTGCTGCTCATTGGCGATGAAGACTGGAATTTGTACGCCAGTGCTGCAACTGGACCTCCACTGAGTGGCGACAGGTAGCCTTTTCAGATGAATCACGTTTCATACTCCATCAGACAGATGGCAGTTGGTGTGAGCAATGAGAAATATCTCACAGGAAAGGGTCCAGAAAAGAGGATGGAGTGTTATGATCGAGGTAATGTTTTCGTGGCAATACCTGAGTGATCTCATCACTCTGGAAGACAAAATCGATCAGCACAAGATGCACGTGTCTTTGTGCATCACGTCCACCCTTACATGCAGTTTGTTTTTCCTCAGTGTGAGGATACGCAGTGGCAAAGTTCATGATTGCCAGATCAGTCGAGAAGTCTGCCACTGCTCCAACCACGGTAGCCTGCTAAGAGCCGAGTCACTGCACAACACTGTCAACTCCAGAATGGTATGCTGGGCTCTCAGCCACCAGGGTGGCCATGTAACGTAAGAAACAAGAGCCGCACTCGCCCTGGAGTTGCGCCACCAACTGTCAGTGATAGCTCTATGCAGAGAGACACCACAGGCATTCCATCCATTCAATAACCTAACGCAAAATGGAGTTGGTTGGTTGGTTTGGGGTTAAAGGGACCAAACTACTGGGTCATCAGTCCCTTTTTCTTCATGCAAACAAGGCTCAAGTGTAAATAATTCCCAAAAGGAGTCGGGGAAATGAAAAGGGCGTAAAACTAACAGGGAACCACACAGAAAGAAAAAATGAAAGAAACTAACCAAAACCGTAAAATGTACACTAAAAGGAAAAGTTTTGGAAGGTATTAAAATAATATATCAGATGGCCGAGGCTGGCTGATCACAAGAATAAAGACAGATGAACCAGCCACTCTGCAACACACTAAAATCTCCAGCCTAAAAGAGAAGGTGAGATGAACACACATAAGGGCAAGAAGAAAACCAAGGCAAACATACAGCAAAGAAAGAGTGAGGAAGAGTTAAAATGGAGGGAGGGTGGAGGTCTGGAAGAGAAAGCCAGGCGCCCAACCTTACATTGTGTGATAAAACCCCTCTTACGAATACAATGTAAAACAAACCAGCCACTGAGGCATTGTCGCCAATACCAAAGGTAGGGTGCTCAGAACGTTATAAGGCTGCCACAGGGCAGCTAAATTTGGGCAGTCCAACAAGATGTGGACGACAGTCATGTGGGATCGTAGAAGTTTTGATTCCCAACACTAGTATGCTGTTGTGACTGCATTGTAGCCACAGCCTGCATGAGCTCAGTTAGAATGACACAAAACTAGAAAAATACGGAAAGCACATTTCTAATTTAACTCAAATGATGGAGAATCAAAATTCACATAAGCTCAAAATAACCTATACGGCCCCTTGTGCAAAAAAAATAAGTTCAGACACTAAAACTAAACTCCGTCCAAACAGGCCAGGAAGATCCAACGGTACCGACCAGCCATTGTGTCATCCTCAGCCCACGGGCATCACTGGATGTGGATATGGAGGGTCATGTGGTCAGCACACTACTCATCTAGGCATATATCATTTACCAAACTGGACCCGCTACTTCTCGATCAAGTAGCTCCTCAGTTTGCCTCACAAGGGATGAGTGCACCCCGCTTGCCAACAGCGCTTGGCAGATCGGGCGATTACCCATCCAAGTGCTAGCCCAGCCCGACAGTGCTTAACTTCGGTGATATGATGGGAACCGGTGTTACCAGTGCAGCAAGGCCTTTGGCAAGTTCAGATACTAGGCTTACAAAATTCACGACAAAGAAAATTGTGTGAACAATGGATTATGAATATTTACCAACAGTAACACAGCCTGACGCCATAGTACTGTTTTAAACTGATTGTTCTCATATGCAGCACCCACATAGCAACACATTTGAGAATGAAACATGCCCACACTTCTTTACACATCGAATAGTAGCCATCAAAAACGCGACAAATACATATGAGACGAAAGTATGATATTTTCTACTAGAATAGTGGTCGATTCCATCATTGTACACACTTCAAGACGAAAAACTGAACTATTTTTACAACAAAGTGTAGTGCCAACTAACGGCAGATGGCCATAGCTACACTCGTGACACAACACAGGTCACTACCTCCACCTGGTGGGGTGAATATGAACGATATACCTCACGAGTGCAGGCAGAGACCTAATGGGAAATCACATGGCTATGACAACCATGGGAGAAAGTGATACATCACTGTAAAGCCACTATGATTCACACAAGTTTCTGTCGACTGTGGTTCTGCCTGGAGTGCCGATAGCTAGCCATCGCTGACAGCTAGAACTCATGTGCTTGGGTAGCTCAGTTGGTAGAGCACTTGCCCGCGAAAGGCAAAGGTCCTGAGTTCGAGTCTTGGTCTGGCACACAGTTTTAATCTGCCAGGAAGTTTCATATCAGCACACACTCCGCTGCAGAGTGAAAATCTCATTCTGGAGCAAGAACTCACGCTGGTCTGGCAGTATGTGATACACTCAGTGTCAGCTGTGTAAAAAATTACAGAGTATACACAGTAGCTTTTCTAACGCTTGTACCATCGTACGAAGACTACAGATTATACTGCCTGGGCTACCTCAGGGTGTAATCTATGGTTTCCAAACGCCTATTGCCCTGTGGCCAAGCGGTTCTAGGCGCTTCAGTCCAGAACTGCGCTGCTGCTATGGTCGCAGATCCTGCCTTGGGCATGGCTGTGTGTGATGTCCTTAGGTTAGTTACATTTAAGTAGTTCTAAGTCTAGGGGACTGATGACCTCAGATGTGTTTAGAGCCATTTGAACCATTTTTGAACGCCTCTTGCTGTTACCGTCTGTCTGTCTGTCTATCTGTCTGACTGCCTGGTTGCCTGCCGGCCACTGTTGTCTGTCCACCATCGCCACCATCCGCCATCCGTCCATCTGCCAGCCGAAGCTGAAGTTGTCTGTCTGTCTGTCTGTCTGCCTGCCTGCTTTGTCTGCCTGCTTGCCTGCTTGCTTGCCAGTCACTGTCGTCCATCCGCCGTTGCTCAGTGCTCACCGCCACCTGCCCGTCTGTCAGCCGCTGCCAGTGTTGTTGTATGTCCATCTGCCTGCCTGCCTGTTAGCCGCCACCCAGACCTCGCCGCCGCTGCCAGCCCAGGATGCTGAGCCTCTCCCCTTTTGCCATCGTAGTCCAGACACTGCCCAGAGGGATTCATCAAACCACCTTCACCGCCTGCCAGAGGGGTGCCGCCCCCTCTCATGAAGGCTCCCTCGCCGCCATCACTGCCGTCACCACCGCTGCCATCCATGTGGTCTTCATCTGCCACTTACACACCACCAGTACTGGAACAAGGGGATGCTACCCCAAGGGGGGACGCTACCCTAAAGTACCGTTATCCAAGATGGCGGCTGTGACGTCACGTGAAGACGTCATCTAAGATGGCGCGTGTGGCATCATTCAATATAGCGGATTTTGGCAGGAAGTTTCAATTTGGACGGGAAGATAGGTCAATTGTGCTACCTCCACGAAACTAACCCCTTCCCTCCCCAGAAAGTGGTGGGAAGTTCAAATTCCATCAGGATAATACAGCATCTACTAACGTAAGAAAAATGGCTGGCTACCTCCACTAACCCAAGTCATCTGACCATCATCTCTTCCCAGAGATTGGTGCGAAGTTTGGATATTGGCGGTAAAGAAAGGTCACTTGGGCTATCTCTACTAACCTAAGAAAATAGTGGGAAAGAAAGGGCACTTGGATACCTCCACTACCCTAACTCGCCAGACCACCACCTCTTCCTAGGAAATGGCGGGGGAGGACTCGACCTGTGCTGGACATAAGTCTTTATTTTGCATGCACCAGTCTTTATTTAAACAATTTGATGCAGTACAGCCATCCAGTGTGTTCACCATGAGGTCCGGACTTCAACTGGCCTAGTACACAGTATAGCCGCCAGTGGGTGCTCTCATCCCTGGCGTAAGCCAAGATGACGGCCATGACATCAGCTGATGACACAAGTACCATTATCCAAGATGGCGGGAAACAGAGTGTTCAGTACGAGGTCTGGCCATAGTACACAGTACCGCCACCAAAGTTGCTGTCGTCCGTTCCATGATGTAATGCAAGACAGTGGGGGAAAATGGCGGGAAACAGTGTGGTCGACACGAGGTATGGGCATAGTACACAGTACTGTCACCAAAGGATGCTGTCGTTGGTTCCGTGACATAACCCAAGATGACTCTCTAGGGGGGGGAAATGACAGCCTGTGCCGGGCTGCTGGAGAGAGGAAGGAGTGAACTTTATTTATTTTGGAACAATTTATTTAGGGATGGTTTTGAGATAGTATATTCATCACACTGATACAAAACACATGCTCTGACATGCTTGGGGTCACAAAACACAGCCCAAAGATCTGTAAACTACCCCTAAATAACGCTCTGCAGATACGCAAACAACTTCAAAATTACCTAAATAAATTCAGTACAGATATGCAAACTCCTCCTAAATGATACAGTAGAGTGATATGCAGACACGAAATCAACTAGCAAACTGTTCAAATAATGCATAGCACAGCCTACAGACCTGCTCGCAAAATAATGCAACAGACGCAAACAACATACGCAGGCTCCACCCACTGCCCCCTGTCCAGCAGGTCACACAGAAGCCAATCACACATACTCCCAGATGTCAGGATGCACTGGTACCCCCGACAAACAGATGCACAGCTGCCCGTTCGGTTCCTGCAAGCATGAGGTGGCAACATCCCTTTCATACGTGGTACCTGAGAAATTCGTCTTAAAATAAGTGTTCTCCTAGGCACTGTTGCTCACTCGATTGGACGGGGGAGAAAACCTAGTTCCAGAGCGCAGACGCTCCAAAGGCACACCTGCGTCAATGCCGTCGCTAGCCAGCGCTGGACGCAAGCCACCAGGAACCATCACTCTCACTCGGCTGCCGATGGCATGTGAAAGTTTTTCGGGTGTTATACTGATGTCACATGTATATCTAAATAAGCGCCAAATCATCCTCTGGAATGCACGAGCGTGTGTTTACTGTTTCTGGCATGATGATTCATAGCTGCAGTGCGGGTCCAGTGGGAGCACCGTTCACCACTGTTGCAGATGAGACTTTCAGTGCTAAAATTATTTTGCACAAATCGCTAAATTACACTGACAGTTAAACCCACAAAAGTTGTCTACAGATCATCAAATATATACAAGATCCAGAAGACTATTGGAAGGCAGGAACATATTTACCAGTGTAACTACAATTAAATATTACGATTGCTGCTACTGTCTGACGCCGATGAATGTACAGGTAATGTCTCCTCCTGACGTCTGTGGTTCTGCAACGAATCTCAGTATTTATAGTGCACATAATTTTCCACGTAAAAAATCTCTCTCATACCCTCGTGGTTATCAATGTGCTGAATCTATATGTCCCTCACGATAGGACACACACTCATCGTCTGTGGTCATGCCACAACATAAGCCACAGTAACTTTACACTGCAACATATACACATTTTACACAAACAATGCAGTTATCTTTTATATCTGTACAGAGTCCGAAAAAATTATGGTATGCCTACACTCACACTGGCTATATGTCTCGATTCTCCTCAATCCTAGGAAATTATCTTACAAAGTCTTACATTCAGCGCTTCTGGAAGGTGCTGCATCCTGCCAAGATTCTCTCAAAGAAATGTTATGACAGACGGGAGTCTGGCACTATGTGTGATAATGAATACCGCACCAGCGGACGTAATGCATGGAAAGACATCACCGATGCGGGTTGGTGTATTGTAATCATGATCACTATCGATAGAACAACAAGGAAAATGCGAATTCGCTCTTCCTCGCGGTCCTAACGTGGCACCCCATCCATCACATGTTACTCTTCCTGCTTTCAACATACACAAACGTTCTCAGTGCTGTAGAGACTCTTATACCCCAGCACAAAGGATGTCTTGTGAATGAATGAGGGATTATGGCTGGCTCTTATCGAAATTACTTGCCGAATTACTGGTGCACTGTGGAAGCACCGTCTGTCTTTTTTTTTTCTTTCTGCAGACGAGACTTTCAGCGGGTAAAAAGTATTTTACACTGATCACCATATTGCACCGACAACTAAACCCCGAAAAGTGTCCTACAGTTCGTCAAATACGGAAAGACTCTTACTCAATCACACTACTCTCCCACTGAGGACAAGAGCTTGAATATTATAGCTCGAAACAGATCTCCAACCCAGCAATATATCACCGCGTACCATGTCGATGTATTAAACATACAATTCATATCCTGCGCCATACAAAATCAGTCCTTTTACGTCATTTGTACATTTACCATGAAGACAGACAGCACCGTATACACTCCTCGCAGCGCTTGATATATCCCTGTGAGGTCGGTGGTCATGCACCCCTGATGGGTGACCAGAGCACCCTCAGCAGACCAAAGTCTCACTCAGAACTGTTCTACAAATTCACGTTCGTTCCCCCTCAACACAAACACATTACTGTTTCTGGTCTGGACCTGCTTACTTGCTTGCTTTTCTACACCCATCTCCAGACTCTGGGATTACATTTTCTTAGGTTAGTAGAGATAGCCCAAGTGACCTTTCATGACCAACAAAGTTCAAACTTCGCGCCAATCCCTAGGAAGAGGTGGCGGTTGGATGACTTGGGTTAGTGGAGGCAGACCAACTGAACTTTCTTTCCAGCCATTTTTCTTACATTAGTAGAGGCTGCAATGTCCTGATGGAATTTGAACTTCCTGCCATTTTCTGGGAGGAAGGGGTTAGGTAAGTGGAGGTACCCAATTTACCTATATCCCCCCCCCCCCAAATTCAAACTTCCGTCAAAATCCGCCATGTTGCATGATGTCACAGCCGTCATATTGGATGACGTCAACAGATGACATCACAGCTATCATTTTAGATAACGGTACTTTGGCTGCCTGTAAGAGCCCCCTACCTGTCCCCACTGCAAAGCTTCCCACTTCTTGAAGAACTGCCCAACCTCGCCTCTCCCTCCCTCCTGTAATACCTATAACGAACACCATCCTACCTAGTCATCAAAATGTAAAGCAAAACCTCCTCCCGTCGCCCTGAGCTCACCGTTCCTGTCCGCCCCATCAATGACCTCATCCACCCCAACAACTCGCTCCGCCCTCTCCCAGTTGCAGAAGACATCATCTGCTTTGTCACCATAGTCCTGCAAAACATACACCCCTTAAAACACCTCTACATCCTTTCCCAAATTGCCCTTGCTGCCTTTTCCATCTTCCACCTCACCACCTATGCCATCTGCTCCCACAACTAGGTCCACTTCACCTTCACCCCCCTCACTGCCGTTGTCTAAATCTCCCCTACCATGGCGAGACAACATTACAGCATCCTTTACCATAATATCCACTCCCAACCCACCCACAAACTCCTCTTTCTCCACACCCTCCATCGACACCTCATGGATGCCTTCATTGCCCAATACACCCAACCTAAATCCAACACCACTCCCGACGTGATCCTACCCTCTCCCAACCTCCTTTGGCGCATCACTGCGGATGTCCTTGACCTAATTGGCAGTGACCATCCCCCTGTCCTCCACACTACTCTGATGTTGCCATCCCCCCCACATTCCCCACCCTGGCATTCCTCCTAAACTTGCCCATGACTACTCCCACACCAACTGGGATGCCTACAGGGAATCCACACACACCTAGGCTGAACGCCATGACCCTACCCTCCATCTCCCAATGACATCTCCTGAACCGCTGCCTTCCTCCACCAGACCTTGTCTGATGCCATCGCCACCCGCATCCCTACCAAAGCCATCCACACTCACTACCCGACCCTGCCCTCCCAGGCCATCCTTCTCCTTCACGAATCCTGTCACCTCCACTGACACTTCCTCCACACTCATGACAGTGACACACTCACTTGCCACTGGCAATTACGACGCATTAGCAATATGCTTACTGTGAAGAAACGCCGTGCCTGGCGACAGACATTCACACAACTCAACGCCACACTCCCAATAAACTCTTCCAAGTATTGGTCTGCTTCCCACTGCCTTACTGGCAACTGCCTCCAACACAGTACCCTCTCCTCCTTGATGATAATCCCTTTCCTGACAACCTCAGTAAGGCCAACCACTTTGCCTCCCACCTATCCAATGTCTTTTCCATTCCAGATGATCCCCAATTTGATTATTCCCTCTTCCTCACATCATCATACTACGCAGTACATCAGCCTCACACTCCGCACTAAACACAACACTCCTTCAGGCCACGACTGCATTACCTACTGCTATCTCAAACACTGCCCTCCCTCCTTCCTTGCTGCCCTCTACAACGTAATCCTTGCCAGTGGCTTCTACCCTGACCTGTGGAAAACCTCCCATATCCCAAGAAGCCTCCATCTGATGTCTCTTTCTACCACCTTATATGTCTCAACTCGGTGTTTAGCAAGCTCTAGGAATCCATCCTTACCTCGCGCATCCACCACCACCTCCACTGACACCACCTCCTCACCAACACCCATTGTGGTTTTTGACCTTCCTTCTCTGCCGATGACCAACACCCACGCCTCAATCATCCCCTCTCCCTCCAGTTTAACCCCCGTTGCTCCACTATTTTTGTCTCCCTAGACCTTGAAAAGGTCTACGACTGTGTATGGCATCCCGGTCTCCTGTTTAAACTCCAGACCTACGCACTTCCTCTCAGCTATGTCTGTCTGATTGCCTCCTTCCTCTCCCACCGCCCCTCCCATGTTACCATCCATTACGCCGATTCCCGCATCTTCCACCCCTCCACGAGTGTACCCCAGGGCTATGTCCTCTCGCCTCTTCTCTACCTCCTGTGTAAGGCAGATATGCCCTAACCCCCCCCCCCTCTCTGTTCCACCTCCTGCAGTATGTCAATGACACCACCTTCCTTGCCCTTGCTCCTACCCTTCAACGGTCCCAGTGCCTTCTCCAGAATCACCTTGACCTTTTTGCACATGTTGTAAGCAGTGGCTCCTCAATCAATCCTTCAAAGACCCAGGCAATCATCGTAGGTCATACCACTCGCTCGTTCCGGCTCCTTGATTTTTCCCTTACCATCTGTGCTTGTCCTGTCTGCCTCTCCCCCACCCTCACCTACCTTGGACTCACCATTGACTGAAACCTCACCTGGATCCCTCATCTACACTCTATCCAATCCAAAGCCCACAATCGCCTCCATCTCCATAAACTCCTCTCTGGCTGGATATGGGGTTGAACCCCTCTACCATCCACCACACCTACAAATCCTTAATCCATACCATCCTCTGTTATGCCAGTCCCACCTGGATATCTGCCCCCCTCCCCCAAATTCTATGAGTCATTCCAGATCCTCAAGCACCAAGCACTCCATCTCACCTTCTGTATACGCCTCCCGTCCCCCATCTGATATTCTATGACCTCATTCCTTTCCCCCATCTGCCCCTTTTCCTTCAACATGTCCATGTCCTCTACACCTCTCGCCAACTTGATCCCCCTCATCCCCTGTTTGCTCCTCTCCTCTGTGACCCCCTGCTTCGTCTTCACCATTGTGTCCTCCCTACCCTCCACCACTACACCCTTCACCTCCTTTCCCGAGCTGGCTTCCATCAACTCCCCCTCCTGGATGATGCCCTCTCTCCCTCCATTTATCCCTCCTATCAACTGTGATCCTCACCTCCCCCTCCCTCCCTCTGTCCTTTTTCCGGGTTCCCTCTCCCCCCCCCTTCCATTCCGTTTTTTCTCCACCTAAACACTTGTTGACTCCATTCTCTCCCCTGAGTCTTTTTTCTTTCCCCACCACTGTCTTCATCACTCCTTTCTTGTGTCTGTCCTGCTCCACGTCCCTTGATACTGTGCCCTCTCCCTCCATTGGCTCCCCCCCTCCTCCCCCCCCCATCTGTCTGGTTCCTCCCCCCATACCCAAATGCCTTTGTTCTCTACACTGCAGTGTTTTTTGTACGTGTTCAGTGTTGTGCGTCCCCTTTTTACAGTGCTGCAAACAGAAACCAGACCGTTGCAGTGTTTTTTAATTGTGTCTGTCTATTTCCTCAGTGTCTTTAATCAGCATCACTGACATCTTTGTTTTTTATGGTTTCTTCACAAATTTTTCGCCATGTACCAGTTTTACAGTCACCATTTTATCACCTCTTTTTATTGTTATATCTCCTCATTATGTTTCTTAACTTCATCTGTAGGCTGTAGAGCGGCGTATTATGCTGCTGCCAACCCCCCCTCCCCCCCTGCCCCATCAGGGGAATCGAAATACAATAAATCAAAGAAAGGCTTGTACCTTAGCAGAAGGAGTGTGAAAGTCTCTAGCGTGGAATAGTACGAAAATTTCAGATGTTACTTTCTTCACATTACACAACAGTGCACCACTTAACATCATTTAGGAATAAATTGAAACAATTCTCAAGGCACTGGATATAGTATCGGAAAAGCCTATCACTTTGCTGACTACAAAAGATCAAATTTTCTGTCATGTAAGAGAACTTTTACATCTACGCAGCGATACACATCCGTAGTAGGGCACACCGGGTATGGCCCCACTCTGCATTGTTGTGAAATTTATCCAAGATGGCAGCCATAGATGTGGCAACTTCACAGTGACGTCATGGTGGGAAGTTTAAATTTTAGCGGGAAAATAGGTGAATTGGGCTACCTCCACTAATCTGACCCCCTCTCCTGGCCTCTTCCCTCCCATCCCCTCTCCTTCCCTCCCCTCCCCCGCTCCCACCCATCCGGAAATCGGTGAGAAAAGGATTCAGTCTGTGCTGGGCTGTTGGATAGGACAGACTAAGTCTTTATTTTACATGCATTGCTCCCTTACCCTCTCCTTATCCATCAGGACATTGGTGGGACAGTCTGTGCTGGACTGCTAGATTGGACAGGCATAAATTTTTATTTTTCATGCATCATTTATTTAAACAATTTGAACCATCGTAGACAGTAGCTCCATCCAATGTGTTCACCATGCAGTCCGGAGTCCAACTAATTTAGTGCACAAGAATGTCACCAGAGGGTGATGTTGTCCTTTCCCCTTTCCCCTCCCATTACGCAATCCAAGATGGCGGTCTGGGGGAAAATGATGGGAGAAGAACTCAGTCTGTGTACTGGGAGGACATCCAAATTTATGTACTGTGTTCAATGGACGAGATGTCTGTGCTGGTGAAGGAGGCACTCTAGAAGCTGAAAAGTGAACTAATACTCAGAAGGTGTTGGGCAGCCTTCGTGAGCATGTGTGTTCTCCATGAAATTTGAGGAAATTCAATATGGACGTGTGTTTGCTTGGTCCATTATTCCCTTCCATGTAAATTGCCCAGTTGACTGCATCTTCACATTTCCCTTATTTCTTTGGTTGAGAGAACATCGATTGTGGCGTGTGGTGTTAGCATCTAGATAGTGCAAGACGGGTGGAAGACACGTTTGCTGGTTCTCTAGACATGAGAAACACCTTACTTGACTTTGTATAGTAGAAGGATGGTTTGGAATCTGTTATATCACTGGCATCGGTGTTCGTGAGTGGAACTGTCAGTTTCCTCTATTTTTCCGAGTTATCACGTAATGATTTTCGCAGATGAGATAAGCTCCTACTAACTCTGTGGTTTGCAGTACGTTCCATCTAGCTTCACGTCGCTAAAGTTTCGTGTTTCTAGAGATATAATTTCCAGTCTTTATCTTCGGAATTTTACTGTGCAAGCGATCGGTAGCATACTGCTGTGTGCTTGACATTGAGAACTATCGCGTAAATGATAGACACTCTATAGCGGAGTGTGCGCTGATATGAAACTTCCTGGCAGATTAAAACTGTGCGCTGGGCCGAGTTTCATATCAGCGCACACTCCACTGCAGAGTGAAAATCTCATTCTGGAAACATCCCCCAGGCTGTGGCTAAGCCATGTCTCCGCAATATCCTTTGTTTCAGGAGTGTTAGTTCTGCAAGGTTCGCAGGAGAGCTGCAAAGTTTGGAATGTAGGAGACGAGGTACTGGCAGATGTACAGCTGTGAGGAACGGGCGTGAGTCGTGCTTGGGTAGCTCAGTTGGTAGAGTACTTGGCCGCGAAAGGCAAAGGTCCCGAATTCGAATCTCGGCCCGGCACACAGTTTTAATCTGCCAGGAAGTTTTAACATCTGTAAATATTACGGCGTCGATTTTGTGTTACACAAGAAAAGAATGTTGCTGATGGCGTTAACACATTTTGAATTTGTCATGTAAAACGTAGTATTCATTCTTTATTGCGTATTACCTTACAGTAAGAGCTGTAGTTTACGAAATTAAAGCCCTATGCCATTGCAAGGGCGAAAGGCTTCCATAATTACAATCGTCTGATTGGAGGTGGGACTTCTGTTTAATGGCAGGGTATGATTTTGAAGGGGTTATATGGCAGATGCATATGTAAAATTTTCGGGGACTTTTGATGAGCAGGTAAGATCCTAATTTCATCTCTATGTTCAGACATGACTATGTGAGAATACAATAGTTAGATTCCACTGATTACAAAGCAATTCAGAGGTTTGTGGACATGTGCAGTAGAACATAAGGACCTCGCTAAAGTATCGTTCCTCCACGGTTTGGTATGTTTTATGCAAAATATAATGACTTCAAACGTTTCCACTGGATTTCTAAGTTAGACACTGAAATATCACGAGCAAATGGTATCGTTTGTACAGAAATCAGAAAAGATATGTGATTTACTGTCAGTTCCTGAAAAAACAAAATGGCTCTTGAACTTCATATTGATACGCAACACAGCGTCATTTCTGTGTTACACAAGACGAGAAAGTTGGTGATGTCATTGATACGTTCCGAATTCGTCACCAAAATTGAATGGTCGACTAGCGTTAATGATACTGACATTTAGTATTGTGCATCAACTCGATAACAGTACATGAAAACAGAGGTTGCTTCCTTAGTAGCGTGTTGGTCAGCTTCTTTTCACATGCAATAAAGTGTTGCAATTTTCTGTGTTACATGAATTGGTCACATTTTTGACAGGCTGAAAGGAACTGAAATGCGCAATTTTTGAACCAGTAGACCGTTTACCGTCTTTCTTGAGTGAAATTTATTCATATGTAAACGCTTCCTACTGGATGAGACGTCGTTTAGTGGACTATTATCATCCAGAGGGGATGTAACCAGATCCTCAGTTTAGCCTTGAAACAAGAAATTCTACTTTGAAACAGGTTTCCAGCAGTTTGGATATAACCTAAAACAATAGCGATCCACATAGTCGCTTTTGTAAAATTTTGATTTCCTAGCTTATCAAAAGTATCATAAGAACCTTGCACTTACAAGTGTTGCAAATATATGGCAGATTAGCCCTCTGATTTTGACCACGAATGTCCTACATTCCAACATACATACGCAACTGACATATACTTCCAATGTTTCTAGGGGATTTCTGAATCATTTCTGAGGAGCGGTTACAGCATACAAGTGTCATGAACCTGCGTGGTCTGTACAATATAATATGGATCACCGTGGGGAGACGGAGTCTATGGTGAAGGTATGTTAAACCACCCTTCGGTGATATTGTCTAGTATCTATAGGAACATGAAGTTCACAATGAAGATGATGAGTTAAATGTGTGTATAGGTGTGTTGCAGAGGGTAACACCACATTCACTGCTGTGCTATTGATGCAATTGGTGTAGACGTTAGTGGAAACTCAAAGTCTGGGAACAATTGTGTGTGTATCATGGAGCTTGCCTGGGAACAGTTCTGCGTACTGCTGGAAATATATTTTGGATAGCTAGTGAGCCTGGATGTTGCAGTTGAGTGATGATAGAAATCTACTAGAATTGTTAGATGCTCTATGTACAACGTAATACACTTATAATTTATTGGAGGAATCACTTAAAAATGCAGTGCCAACCTGGACATTAGATCATGGTTTGTTTATATTAACAATGATTCAAATTTAACGTTTTGTCTACAACAATATAAAAATTCCATCACCCCGAGACATACATACAGCAAAAATCGCTGTTAAAAAAATTAAAGTGCCTCCTATCAAAAGACTACGTGATTCATTATAGTACAGCTGGCTGAATATCCTACAATTAGTTGGAAACCTATTGCAATCTGAATTCGCCATATGGCCTGCTGTTTGAATCTATTGAATCTACTACTATTACAACTGTTAGTATAATAGTATAGCAACTGAGCCAAAGCGACCCTCACATCTGTAGGAAGAATTACAGAAAATTTTCCTGTATAAGCAACCTAACATTTAATCGCAAATAAGAGGTGTGATATATAGTATCTGGTGTGTGCGGTGTCAAAGACTTTGATGCTGCCTTGCTCGAATATAGAAGTATTCTTGGTGGGTAGTAAACCTGTATACAAAACATTGTGGATAATATCTTATATTACTGCTAGTCAGCCCCCTTTGCTATTCCACATGCATATATATAACAATCGGAGAATGGATATGTGTCTCTGCCAAGCAACTTCAAGCATTCAAGTATTGTGAATATGTGCAACATATACTCTGCAATATGGATCCCCAAGGAGGGACTCTTTCTATGGCTAGTATATTTTAAACTGCCCTTCAGAAATGATTTAGGAATCCCCTTGAAACATATGAAGTATATGTCAGTTGTTTATGTATGTTGAGATGTAGAGCATTGGCAGTCAAAATGAAGGGACTACTCTGCTTCATACAGAACTATCTGTAACACTTGTAAGTACAAGGCTTTCACACTTCTTTTGCTAGGCTAGAGAATGAAACCTTTACAAATCGACTATACCAAACATGGGAGAAACGATACTGTAGTGTGGTCAATACGTTCTACTGCAGAAGTCCACATAACTCTGAGATGGTTTTTAATCAGCGGCACTAAACTGCTGTATTCTTGTATAGTCATGTCCAAACAGAGAGATGAAATTAGGGTGCTCATCAAACGATTCTGAAAATTTGACATATGTGTCTACCATGAAGCCCCTTCAAACCCATACCCTGCTATCAAACAGAAGTCCCACCTCCCGTCAAACGATTGTGGTCACGGAATCTTTTAGCCATTACATTGGCATTGGGTTTGATCTTGTAAAGTACATTTCTTACTATAAAATAACATACAATAAAGGATGGAGTCTACATTTTGCATGACAAATTCGAAATGTGTCAGTGTCATCAGCTACACTCTCTCCTTGTGTGACACAGAATCGACACTGTAATGTATACCAATATGCTATTCAGCAGCGCTTTCCATCCCGCATTGTGGTGTTAAATAAAGATACAATTGTTGCTACTGGACAATACACTGTTTAGATTTTAACGTATGATGCTGTATGACATTATATGCTAAGCAAATATAAACGTCTCTTAAGGAAGGGGAACTCCTTAACTTAGGCTAGAATTACAAAGCCACCTTACTGCTACAAATAGCTCTATAGATAAGTTACTTCCCTTTGTCCTAGCATCTCGGATTCTGACGTCATAGTAGAGTTGTGGCAGTATGCACTGGTCACCATGATCAATGACCATCTTGTATTTCATGTCAACCATCTTGGATTCTGAAATCATACTAAGGCTGTGGCAGTATTCCAAATGTCGAATTATAAGGTTATGGAATTATGCTAGTACTCCATGTTAGCCAGCATGGATTTCCTGGCAATTTATACTTAGGACAGCAACCCTACTTCCACAGGAGTGGGAAAAATATTAACACAAATTGGCTATTTTTGAATTTCTTGTCAAACCTTGAATTTGTCGCCATTTTATACAAATGGCAATTGACCTTTGTCAGAGGGGAGATAGAAGAACGAAATATTATTACTCGTTGGTGACATTATCTGTGCCACACTTTGTGCCAGAACCTGCACAGAATAGCTACTGGTGTGTTCCTTCAAGTAATGAGAAGCAAAGACACGAAGTTGTGCATTCTGACATTTTCGTTCTTTTAGCAACAGTGGGCAGCTGCAGTCATCTCTATGCAGTCATTTCTCACCCACCCCTATTTGTTCTTAGCCTATGGCAAGACCATTGACACTAACTATCCTATTTTTCTTTTCTTGTGCCTTGAAGAGAACCAGATCTCTAATCTTTCCCATAGCTGCACTTTCGTGCATTGCAATTCCATGCACTCAAAGTTCTCCATCACTAGCTCTGTAACTCTGCTGTTAGGAGTGAACTTGTTTTGGGTGTCCCTACACTTGACCAGTGATTCAGAATCTAATATACTACTCTATCGCTACGGAAAATACATTTCCATAGCACTTGTGCTGTGTTTCTTTGTGAACGAGTAGAAATGATTTCTTGCTGTAGTGTACCTTAGTTTAGCTTGATGGAAGTTTAAATTCTGATTCTGAATTTTGATCTGTACTCAGAAAGATCTTGTGCTTATTTCTACCCAGGTCCGTAATGCCACCATGACAATAACCGTGGGTTTTACTTGTTGTTTTCTGAATAATCTTACTGACTGAACTTAGTATGTGTGCAATCTGGGAAACATGTTTGTTCGTCAGGGACATGAGGTGGAATCGTATTATAACTTCTAGTAATTAATTAGTTCACTTGGCAGATTTTTGTAATTAAATTAATTGCTGAATTCAGTTGACAGTATTCTGTAACCGAACTTCAACTAACTTAAAAGAAGATTTAACCAAAGACAGCAGAATTTTGACAAATCTAGTAATGCCTCTGTCACTTATGGGCCTAACTTGTATTTACTGTTCCACATTTAGTTTTTACAATATAAGATCATTTCAATGGATTTGTTGTATAACACTACTATCTTGTTTCACTTTCATTTTTATTGGGTTTATTGTGATGGGTTTTTAAGAATTGACTACAATAAGTCTTAGACCTTTTTCTGCAAGTGAAATGAGAAAGTAGATTGATCTTAAATTTTTCTTTTACATTTTTCATAAAGTTGTTCATTCAATGTTTATGTTACACTACTGGCCATTAAAATTGCTACACCACGAAGATGACGTGCTACAGACGCGAAATTTAACCTACAGCAAGAAGATGCTGTGATATGCAAATGATTAGCTTTTCCGAGCATTCGCACTAGGTTGGCGCGAGTGGCGACACCTACAATGTGCTGACATGAGGAAAGTTTCCAACCAATTTCTCATACACCAACAGCAGTTGACCGGCGTTGCCTGGTGAAACGTTGTTGTGATGCTTCGTGTAAGGAGTAAAAATGAGTACCATCACGTTTCCGACTTTGATAAAGGTCGGATTGTAGCCTATCGCGATTGCGGTTTATTGTATCACAACATTGCTGCTCGCGTTGGTCGAGATCCAATGACTGTTAGCAGAATATGGAATCGGTGGGTTCAGGAGGGTATTACTGAACGCCGTGCTGGATCCCAATGGCCTCGTATCACTAGCAGTCGAGATGACAGGCATCTTATCCACATGGCTGTAATGGATCGTGCAGCCACGTCTCGATCCCTGAGTCAATAGATGGGGACGTTAGCAAGACAACAACCATCTGCACGAACAGTTCGACGACGTTTGCAGCACCATGGACTATCAGCTCGGAGACCCTTGACACTACGTCACAGACAGGAGCGCCTGCGATGGTGTACTCAACGACGAACCTGGGTGCACGAATGGCAAAACGTTATTTTTTTCAGATGAATCTAGGTTCTGTTTACAGCATCATGATGGTCGCATCTGTGTTTGGCGACATCGCGGTGAACGCACATTGGAAGCGTGTATTCATCATCACCATACATTCGTATCACCCTGCGTGATAGTATGGGGTGCCATTCGTTACACATCTCGGTCACCTCTTGTTGGAATTGATGGCACTTTGAACAGTGGACGTTACATTTCGGATGTGTTACGACCCGTGGCTCTACCCTCCATTCGATCCCTGCGAAACCCTACTTTTCAGCAGGATAATGCACGACCGCATCTTGCAGGTCATGTACGGGTCTTTCTGGATACAGAAAATGTTCGACTGCTGCCCTGGCCAGCACATTCTACAGATCTCTCACCAATAGAAAAGTCTGGTCAATGGTGGCCGAGCAACTGGCTAGTCACAATACGCCAGTCACTACTCTTGATGAACTGTGGTATCGTGTTGAAGCTACATGGGCAGCTGTACCTGTACACGCCATTCAAGCTCCATTTGACTCAATGCGCAGGCGTATCAAGGCCGTTATTATGGCCAGAGGTGGTTGTTCTGGGTACTGATTTCTCAGGACCTATGCACCCAAATTGCGTGAAAATGTAATCACATGTCAGTTCTAGTATAAAATATTCGTCCAATGAATACCCGTTTATCATCTACATTTCTTCTTGGTGTAGCAATTTTAATGTCCAGTAGTGTATATAAACTAGAATATTAATAATGTAGATAATTGATTTACCATGTTAATTTAGCTGTACTGGGAACTTCTGTTTTTATACCAAAGTACTAAGCATTTAAAAATTGGCTAATTATACCTTAAAATTTGTTCCAGTACTAAAAATGTTATAATGTTGTAATTGTTCATGCTGACTGTATTGACATTTGTATTTTCATTCTGTTCCATGTTCTCCTTATTATTTAATATTTTAATTAATGCTAACTAAATCGCTTAAAGTAGATCATTACTTGTTTTGTTTGGCCCTCAGTATCGAAGTACCATACAAAATTGTTATATTTTCTCCCAAGGCAACCTCTCATATTAGTTGTCCAGGTGTTCCGCAGATTGCCCTCCTTAGCAGCTGATACCTACAGACCCCCCTTATCAGAAGTAGCCAAACCTGAAACACCATATCAACGAACTGTAAAGGCAAGAGAATCGTTTTGTAATTTTCTGTATTTGTGATTAATGTAAAATAATGTGATATATCAGTGAACTCTGTAACCATAAGACTCCTTTGCCCACATCAGATTTCATTCACTGACTGGGCAAGCCCTGTACAAACCCAGTAATGGGCTGCACAATCCTAGTTGTCAGTCGCACCATGAGCCCCAAGAAATTAGTTTGGGGAGGGGGTGACGGAGGGGTTCTATCTTGCTAAGATTTTACGATCTGTACTGGGCCATTCCAGCCAGCTAAACATGTGACTATATACTTGTTTAATTACGGACCATAGGCCAAGGAAAATACACACCCATATTAAGATGCTGCATATTACAGCTTACTTTGAGTAAGCAGTCAGAGAGGACAAGAGAGGGGCCACGTAACTGCCCCCCATGCCTGTCTGTAGAGAGATGCTTCTGGAATTCGCTTTCTTGTGATTTGGACCTCCTTATGAGAAGATGACTTTATCCTTTCTGCCTGTGTCTCTATTCTGTTCTAGATTTCCTGGTTTATGCCTTCTGTCTCTGCCTCTCTGGAACTTTAGCTCTGCTGGCAAACAAATGGCTTCATGTCATCTGCCCTTGTGTCTCTCTTGTGACATGCATTTGCCTTTGCTTTCCTACTCAAAATTCCGCCCATATAATATCATAGTGCCTCTAAAATTGTCTAAACTTTTGGCTATCATTGTCACCCATGTGTTTGGCATACATGAGCATACTTGTACATCTTTCCTCAAGGTTTCCATTTTAATCTGAATATGCAATAAACAAAAACATATTTTTCAAAATTCTTCTTTCACTTAAAATAATTCTTTTCAGATTCCCATATCCCTGACCCTACTGACCAGGAGGCACTGTCCAGCTGTATGCCTCTAAATCTAAATACAAGACTAAAACACCAAATATAAAATTTATATTCAATCCCTGCTACATCAAACAGTGACACATTAAATAAGTGGAAACTAATCTGTAGTTCAGCTGAAGACATTAACTTTAATTATTACCATGTGTGTGTACATCATTTATCTGAAGCAGATCTTGTAAACACCTGTAGGTACAGGTCCAACCCTGCAGTTATTCTGAAGCATATGGAACTGGTTTTATACCAGTCTTCCCCAGTTTATGCTAAACTGAATTTAATGATGGTAATAGTAATGTTGACAATGTTTCGAATTTAACATCAGATGCAAATATGAATGCTTGTGACAAATACATAAACAATATTTAATAAATCTCTGTTTGTCCATCTTTTCAGAGATGGTTGTGGGACTCGGCTGTTCATTGTAGGATATCAGATCAAACACCTTCCAGCCATCTAATTTTAAAATTGTTACTTTATTTGGCTACCAGTTTCAGAAACTTGCTACGCCATCTTCAGGCCACTGACAGATGTCTAGGAAAATTCCAGTCTCAGTTCCGGTTAATGAATGCTGGCCCCTATTTTGACCAGAACCGAGGTTCTGAATCTTCCTACACACGTCAGGGGCCTGAAGATGGTGTAGTAAATCGCCGAAACTGGTAGCCAAATAAAGTAACAATTTGGAAACCAGTTGGCTGAAAGGTGTTTCATTTAGCATCCTATATTTAATAAATGTGTCAAAACTAAATGTTGAACATCCATTATTTAAAAGGCATAGATGCAGCAAAAAAAACCTTCATGGACAATGCTCCCCATGTCACACCTTGAGGGAAAAAACTGTTATGACTGCATTACACACTGTTTTCCTTGCTATTTGCATGTGTGTCATTAACCAGATTTTTTGCCCACAGTCACATGACATAAGTAGGCTACTTCTTCTGCTCCCAAGATATTTTACAATTAGTTTACATCATGCACTTACTTGCGTAATGGGTCTCCTGTATAGGGAACCATATGAAGGATTACTGGCTTTTTCGTGTCCTTTTTGCTTGAAGACTCATCCCTGCAACGCACAGAAAATCTCAGCATTATAAACTAATCAGCAATTAATGTCAACAAACATCCTAATGTCTTCTAAGAAACGTAAATGTGTCCTGCTAGCAAGTGTGACTGTGTCATGTCAGCACATGAGCGGCTCTACACAGAAATATTTATTTAGAGTCGCTGTCAATAGATCTGTAATGAGCACTTGTAACAACAATGGAGCTCGCTCTGTGCCGTACTCTTATTATTGAGGGGTCTGTTGTTGTGCAGCGCATGATGTTACTGAGAACACACAATTTGAACGTCAGTGCTTGCTCTAATATTTCTTTTCTCATGTGTCTCTATATGTCTCACAATAGAAAATTAAAAATTAACATCAGTTCTCAGTACACAGAAACCATCAGCAATATAAACACTCATTCACAACAGATATAAGCATCCCACAACAAACATACAGGCAAGCTTCAGATATGCATTGCCGAGACTGAATACAGTCCCAATAAATAGAGAGATCAATACACATGAACTAAACATAACCAAAACTGGTGCATAAACAGATTACAAACCAGACACGGTAGACAAACTGAACAATCAATAAAATCAAAACAGTACTGACTCATCACACCCCGTTAATAATTTATTCAGCATTTAGCAACAAGACACAAAAATCAGTAGAACAGAAAATCCAAAACACAAAAAACACGGTAGACACTGACATTTAAAAAAGAGACCAGAGAAAACGTAATAAAGTATTACATCAGAAAAGCTGTAGCAGTCATAGCGTGTAATTCTGCTTTGAATAGTGTTGCTGAATGAGCTTTGAAATATTAGTGACCGAAATATAATTATTGTGCCACATATGAGGGATGTCTGAATAGTCCTCAGCCCCCCTCAGAGATCGCAGCACTAGTCGTGTGATTTCCCCCATTGGTTTGGTACAAGTGCTAGTAGACGCCAAGTAAAATTGCAAGTCATTTCAGGTAGCAGTTGACTGTAAGCAGTCATTTGAAGCAATTGTGGAGTGTGTGGTGTTGAAAATGGAAAAAAATCGAGTATTGTGCAATGATTAAATTATTCATAAAAGACGGTTTCGCACTGATAGAAATTCATTTGCGGGTTGTTAATATGTATGACGGCTCTTCATCTTCAATTTCCACTGTGAAGAAATGGGCAGCAGAGTTTAAATGTGGCCGTGGATGCATCCAAACGACCCATGCGAAGGACGTCCAAAAATGGCAAGCACACCGGAAATCACCGACAAAAGTGCATGATATGACTTTAGAAGATGGGCATATAAAGCTGCATGAAATTGCTAATGCTCTAGGGATATCAGAGGAACATGTTGGTCACATCATTCACCAGGAACCGAACATGAGAAAGCTTTGTGCGAGATGGGTGTCACATGTGCTCACTGAGTTCGAATAATTTATACTAGCTCTATTATTTCTCGTACTGGCGCCCATGTTGTAGCGGACACTTTTCTGGCAGTCAGCCGCGAACGTAAAACAAACGTGGAGTTCTGGCTGTCGAGGGGAGAAGAGCGGTGAGGGGGACAAACCACGCCTCCCTCTCACAGGGTTGGCAGCCTGCGTTCATGTTCTGTGCTCCCGGGAAGGCAGAACCGATGTAATAATGTACATATGGATCGCTGATTCCATCTGGTGTGAGAGTCACATTCGAACACTGTAACACAGAAAGACAGCTCTCTGCACTCATTTCAAAAGAAGAAAAGGAAACAAGCAGCAAGGACAACTCAAAGCAAAGCGAAGGACATAAATCTTTTCGTAACGGCTAGAGCGCAATTGTTAGCTGAGGTTGGTGGTGCCGTTAGTGGTAGTTTAGGCCCGATCTCCACCGGTATCTTAAGCATGTATACATCAAAACACCCTCTGCCTACGACTGCCACGCAATAGTGACGGAACATACCCTATGAGGAGTGAATAATTGTGCTGCTGATAAGTGTGCGCTGTTTTGCGTTTGTGTGTGTGAGAAGTTTTCGGAGTTAGTGTTACGTTTTATATCTCATGCAGACATGCGAAAAAGATAGCTAAAGCAACCTCTCCGTCTTCCCCCCCCCCCTCTCTCTCTCTCTCATACAAACACTTCCTGTCACGTGCTCCAGGAATGTATCGATCTCCTACTGTGCATAAGAAGGGCGCTGTTGTAATATTTGTATAAGTGTTTATTTTTGTTTGATGTAATAGCTTATGAAATATATGAATTATAGACAAAATTCCGTAATACGTTCGATGCCACGAAACGTAGGTTTTTTTTGGCACCACCAATGAAATGCCTCAGTGGCCCCACTGGATATGGGTGTCGACGTCTTGGGATACGAAAGGAATTTTGGTGATTGACTATCTTGTAAAACCTAGAATCATAACTAGAGAATACTATTATCAACTTCAAACAAAACTAGATGCAAGCATTAGTGAATAAGGACCCAGCTTACGGAAGAAAAGAATCATCTTCAGTCCATAAGGATAATGCACCCGCCCACAAAACTGAAGAAATTCCTCGCTGGTCAGTGCTTTTCATCCAGTCAAGAATCCACTGTGGCTGTAGAGGGATACATTTCAGCAATTCCACAAGACCACTACAGAGAGCGGTAATAGCATTCGAACACCACTGAATGAAATGTATTGATATCAGAGGAGATAATGTTGAAAAATAAAATCTCTTTCAAAGTATAATTTGTTGTTTTCACTTCAGATCGCCCCCACGCTAAAGCAAAAAACATTCTGCACCAAAGAGCACATTTCTAAATCACATTCTATGAGAGGTGATCAGAAACTAAAGTTACAAGGCCTGCAGTGAAATGTATACATTTTATTTCATAGAACCAATACAGCCAACTGATAATACATATATTAGGTTATTTTTCGACCTAGTATCCATATTGGGTTAGGCACTTGTCGCTTTATGGGAAGAGTTTGAATACACCCTCCTGATAGAAAAACCTGGCCTTGTTTGTTCAGCCACGTTGTTGCAAAGTTTCTTAGCTCCTCGTCTGAAGTGAATCATCAGCCTCCTTGGTGCTTCCTCACGTGACGAAAAAGGTGAAAGTTGCTTGGAGCAGGATCCAGGCTGTAGAGACGGTGGTCGATTATGTCCCAGCGAAATTGCTTCAGCATTGTGATGGTATTCTTGCCTGTATGAGGACGTGCATTGTCGTGAAGGAAAATGATGCCCTGATGAGTAGTTCCGGCCCCTTCCTTCTGAATGCTTCACATAATCATGTCAAGGTCTCACAGTATCAGCCAGTGGTCACTGCCTTCTCTCTTTCCAAAAACTCCACCATTATGACAACCTTGCTGTCTCAAAACATTGTGGCCATCACCTTCCTGGTAGGTGCCGTCTTGTTAAACTTCCTTTGCCTTTGGACAGGAGATGGTGTTTCCATTCCACAGTCGACTGCTTACTGCTGAGGGTGTAATGGTGAATTAATGTTTCATCACGTATGCCCCTGCGCTGAGGGAAACTGTTCCTTTCTGTGGAGAATCGCTGCATAAGTTAAAGACTTGGCCCCATGTGCTTGTCCTTGTATCAACTGGTCAGACAACGTGAAATCCACCGGGAAAAAACTTCCCAGTGCTGCAGAATATCATGAACAATGTGACGATGGCTTCTGAATGACATTCTCAATTCATCTTCATATGCATAGACACTCCACACGCCACCATGCGATTTGAGGTGGAGGGTAACCTGCACCATTACTAGTCATTTCCTTACCTGTTCCACTCGAAAATACAACAAGGGAAGAACGACTGTCTATTTGCCTCCACATGAGCCTTAATTTCTCGAATCTTATCTTCATGGTCTTTATGTGCATTGTATGTTGACAGCAGTAGAATCGTTCGACAGTCATCTTCAAATGCCGGTTATCTAAATTTTCTCAACAGCATTTCTTGAAAAGAATGCCGCCTTACCTCCAGGGATCCCCATTTGAGTTCTCAAATTATCTCCATAATACACTCCTGGAAATGGAAAAAAGAACACATTGACACCGGTGTGTCAGACCCACCATACTTGCTCCGGACACTGCGAGAGGGCTGTACAAGCAATGATCACACGCACGGCACAGCTGACACACCAGGAACCGCGGTGTTGGCCGTCGAATGGCGCTAGCTGCGCAGCATTTGTGCACCGCCGCCGTCAGTGTCAGCCAGTTTGCCGTGGCATACGGAGCTCCATCGCAGTCTTTAACACTGGTAGCATGCCGCGCCAGCGTGGACGTGAACCGTATGTGCAGTTGACGGACTTTGAGCGAGGGCGTATAGTGGGCATGCGGGAGGCCGGGTGGACGTACCGCCGAATTGCTCAACACGTGGGGCGTGAGGTCTCCACAGTACATCGATGTTGTCGCCAGTGGTCGGCGGAAGGTGCACGTGCCCGTCGACCTGGGACCGGACCGCAGCGACGCACGGATGCACGCCAAGACCGTAGGATCCTACGCAGTGCCGTAGGGGACCGCACCGCCACTTCCCAGCAAATTAGGGACACTGTTGCTCCTGGGGTATCGGCGAGGACCATTCGCAACCGTCTCCATGAAGCTGGGCTACGGTCCCGCACACCGTTAGGCCGTCTTCCGCTCACGCCCCAACATCGTGCAGCCCGCCTCCAGCGGTGTCGCGACAGGCGTGAATGGAGGGACGAATGGAGACGTGTCGTCTTCAGCGATGAGAGTCGCTTCTGCCTTGGTGCCAATGATGGTCGTATGCGTGTTTGGCGGTGCAGGTGAACGCCGCAATCAGGACTGCATACGACCGAGGCACACAGGGCCAACACCCGGCATCATGGTGTGGGGAGCGATCTCCTACACTGGCCGTACACCACTGGTGATCGTCGAGGGGACACTGAATAGTGCACGGTACATCCAAACCGTCATCGAACCCATCGTTCTACCATTCCTAGACCGGCAAGGGAACTTGCTGTTCCAACAGGACAATGCACGTCCGCATGTATCCCGTGCCACCCAACGTGCTCTAGAAGGTGTAAGTCAACTATCCTGGCCAGCAAGATCTCCGGATCTGTCCCCCATTGAGCATGTTTGGGACTGGATGAAGCGGCGTCTCACGCGGTCTGCACGTCCAGCACGAACGCTGGTCCAACTGAGGCGCCAGGTGGAAACGGCATGGCAAGCCGTTCCACAGGACTACATCCAGCATCTCTACGATCGTCTCCATGGGAGAATAGCAGCCTGCATTGCTGCAAAAGGTGGATATACACTGTACTAGTGCCGACATTGTGCATGCTCTGTTGCCTGTGTCTATGTGCCTGTGGTTCTGTCAGTGTGATCATGTGATGTATCTGATCCCAGGAATGTGTCAATAAAGTTTCCCCTTCCTGGGACAATGAATTCACGGTGTTCTTATTTCAATTTCCAGGAGTGTATACTGAGGAGGCAAAGAAACTAGTACACCTGCCTAATATCGTGAAGGGCCCCTCGCGAGCACGCAACAGTGCCGCAACACAACTTGGCATGGACTCGTCTACCATCTGAAGTAGTGATGGAGGAAACTGACACCATGAATCCTGCAGGGCTGTCCATAAATCCATAAGAGTACGAGGGGCTGGAGATCTCTTCTGAACAGCACGTTGCAAGGCATGCCAGATTTGCTCAATGATGTTCATGTTTGGGAATTTTTGTGGCCAGCGGAAGTGTTTAAACTCAGAAGAGTGTTTCTGGAGCCTCTCTGTGTCAATTCTAGTCGTGTAGGGTGGCACATTGTCCTGCTGGAATTGCTCAAGTCTGTCGGGATACACAATGGACATGAATGGATGCAGGTGATCAGACAGGATGCTTATGTATGTGTCACCTGTCAGAGTAGTATGTTGATGTATCAGGAGTTGCATATCACTCGCACTGCCCCACATCATTACAGAGCCTCCACCAGCTTGAACAGTCCCCTGCCACGTGCAGGGTCTGTGGGTTCATGAGGTTGTCTCCATACCCATACATGTCCTCCTGCTCGATACAACTTGAAATGAGGTTCGTCTGACCAGGCAACATGTTTCCAGTCATCAGTAGTCCAATGTCAGTGTTGATGGGCCCAGGCAAGGTGTAAAGCTTTGTGCCATGCAGCCATCAAGGGTACACAAGTGGACCTTCAGTTCCAAAAGCCCATATTGGTGACTTTTCGTTGAATGGTTTGCACGCTGACACTTGTTGATGGCCCAGCACTGAAATCTAGAGGAATTTGTGGAAGGGAAGCAATTCTCTCACGTTGAACGATTCTCTTCAGTCGTCATTAGTCCAGTTCTTGCAGAATCCTTTTCCAGCTGCAGTGATGTCAGAGATTTGATGTTTTACCAGATTCGTGATATTCATGGTACACTCGTGAAATGGTCGTATGGGAAAATTCACACTTCTTCGCTCCCTCAGAAATGCTGTGTCCCGTCGCTCGTGCGCTGAGTATAACACTACATTCCAACGAACTAAAATCTTGATAACCTGCCATTGTAGCAGCAGCAACTGATCTGACGAGTGTGCCAGACACTTGTTGCCTTATAGAGGCGTGCATATGTTGTTCGAGCCTACCAGTAACTAATCCAGCAGCCCACCTCTGAATTGCTTTGATGTCTTTCTTCAATCCAACCTGGTATGCATGTCAAACACTCGAGCAGTAATCAAGAATGGGTTGCACCAGTATCCTATTTCCCGTCTCCTTTACAGGTTAACCTCTCTTTCCTAAAATTCTCACAATAAACTGAAGTCAACCATTCACCTTACTACCACAGTTCACATATGCTCATTCCATTTCACTTCGCTTTGCAATGTTATGCCCAGATATTTAAACGACTTCACTGAGTCAGTCAATACATTAGTAGTACGTAACTGAACACTATAGGTCTGTTCTTCCTACTCATCCACATTAACTTACACTTTTCCACATTTAGAAATAGCTGCCATTCATCACAACAAATAGAAATTTTGTCTAACTCATCTCGTATCTTCCTACAGTTACTCAACTTCGATACCTTCCTGTAAATCACAGCTTCATCAGCAAAAAATCGCAGATTGCTGCCCACCCTGTCTGTCAAACCGTTTATGTATACAAAGAACAACAATGGTCCTATCACACTTCCCTGGGGCACTCCTGACGATAACCTGGTTTGTGATGAACATTCGTCGTTGACTACAACGTACTGGGTTCTATTGCTTAAGAAGTCTCTGAGCCACTCACATATCTGTGAACTTATTCCATATGCTTGTACCTTCATTAACAGCCTGAAACTGGGCATCGCGTCAAATGCTTTCTGGAAATCTAGAAATATGGAATCTGCCTGTTGCCCTACATCCATAGTTCACAGTATATCATGTGAGAAAAAGGAAGACTGAATTTCACACGAGTGATGCTTACTAAAACCATCTTGATTCGTGGAAATAAGCTTCTCGGTCTTTGTTCAACTATCAAATGCCAGAACTAGATCCTGTATCAACTCCTCCACATGAGCTGTGTTCAAACCTGTTGATGCCATGCTCAGCTGGCCACTGCAATCCTCATCGTGACGTTTTCTTTACCAGCTACAAACATTCGACACCATTCTCTTGACATGATAACAAGACATTACAATCTCTCTGTAAACTTCTACCAGCTGGTGGTGAATATCACTCATGGGTACATCGTTTGCCCACAGAAATCGAATAACGCAGTGGATTTCTATGTAAGACCAGTTTTTCAAATGAGTCCCCATGTGTATATACCTACAATTAGCGCTGTAGGCGGCAGGTGGTCTAAACTCTCAACAGTTGTCAACCACATGAATCAGAATTATCACACACTACTAAAATCTAAAAATATTGGCCTTGTAACCTCAGCTTCTGATCACCTTTCATATAGTACAGTGTGAACGTACTTACACTGTACTAAATGCTTCTACATGTAGTAAAGCCTAGTTACACAGAATTCTCTAGTACATCCAACAATGAAAAACTGGAATTGGGGAGCAGAATTGTTGTACATCTTAATTGTATTAGTCACTTCGAAATTTTCATTGTAGTGGAAACATAATCCTATTGCACTGTTTTGTATAAGTGAGTACTGGCTTTAGTCCCTGTTATAAATGTTCAAACAAATAGTCGTAACTACAGTATCATTTTTCTGCATTTCAAAGGGAAAGTGCTCTATATTTGTACTGTATGTTTTGACATTAAACTGTACTTTAATGTGGGAGCTGAACTGAACTTCACTGAATGTTGTCACATGTTGCCGCTGAGTTGCTATGTAATTATACTGTCTTGAGAGCTGTTGTCTTCTTTTTATTCCATGTCTTTTTTTCCCTGGAGTAAATGTTTTTCACATGGCGTGGTTGATTCTTTTGTTCAAAAGTATTTTTTAGTGGTATATTCATGAAGTGTGTGTTCTCATGTAACAAATCCTTCGTTCATTAACCTCTGTTCCAATGTCGTACAAAACAGATCTTCAAATATAATTATGTCCACTCACATTCTTGTGGTAATATTCATTACGGTAGAAATCTTCCTCCACTGAAATTCTCAGCATAATTTAGAAGAATAGTTTAATTAGTTCATATTATTATTTTAATATGTAGTTTTATTTGGTCTTTATCGTTATATGTAGTGGTTTTTGCCTAAATGGTTTCTGAAGCTAACAACATGTACAAATTGCGGCTCTACCCCCCCCCCCCCCCCCCCCCCCCCCCCCCCCCCACCCCTCGCCCCCCCCCCCACCCTATCTGTAGGCCTGTTCACTGTACTTGCATAACACTTCTGTTTTGGAAACATTTGTAGTAATATTAAATGTAGAGGAACTAGCCATACAGTGTAATACGTAATGTACAGATATGCTGTACAAATGATAAACACCTTTGTTCTTTAAACATACTATGAATCAGCAAGCCTTACTTAAGTGGCAATACCCAATACATGTATGTACAGTATCACTGCATATACTTTTTGTGGTAAGATACAGCAGCAATAAATAAATACAGAACCCCTCTTTTCACTACCTGTTCTGTACCACCATCCACTGATGTTTACATTTATTGCTGCAAAAGATATAACCACCATACTTATTCTCCACATTACACCTATAGTAGAGCATGGGCAGCAGTTGGTAGCTGTCATAATACAAGAGCAGTTGAAGGTGGAAGGCACAGCTAGATGTATGAAGTGCACCAGTGAACCCTCAACATCACAGTGTTGAGTGTGAAGAAGCAATAAACAACCAGCGAGGAGCACTGTATTTCATTTCCATCAGCAACAGACAGATACCAGAACAACAAAGGTACTGGATGTCTTTGTCTGTGTGTCAAATGTTAGTTAGAAGAACAAGATTATTTCACACTTATCCATATTAATGAACTCATACAGGTGTTTTTGTAAAGCAGCCAGTATGTCTCATAGCATTGCACTCATTTTTGGTGGCTAGACGTCAATATTACCAGAGTAAGTGGAACAGTTTGCTGGAACACAAAGTAGGCCAGTGAGCTATAAGGCAGAAACGACCATAGACACCTCTCCCAGCAGAGTATTCATATATGTGAAATAAATGACTGAAACATTACCTGTTTCAGTATTTTCTAATCTTATAACAATCCTGTCCCTTCCAATCATCTTTCTTAAGTAATTGAGGAAGGCTCTTACTCCTCCTCACTTCTAATGACATTACAAAGTATTTAGTCCATAACTCGTAGTCTTATCCGTAACTACTAGTAGGTGCCACATAGAGCAATTTTTAGTGTCATAGGTGAAGGTCAATGTGTTTTTGACAGCCATGATGAGAAATTAGGTAACAGAACATAGGAGAAGAGAGTGGGATGGATATCTATACTGATTTCCAAATTATTAGAGTCATGTCCACAATGGAAATATAGGTTGAAGAAAGAAAAAGGAACCAGTTCTGAAGACCTGCCACACTTGTCAAAGCAAGTCTAGTTGCAGAAAGATGAAATGGAGGCCTAGCATAACTTGAAAAAGGAAATACAGGCGCTGAAAACAGCTGCAAAGAAGGACGTCATCGCCACTGCAAACAAAACGACACAGGCAAGCGGCAAAAACATTAGTTATAGGTTCTTTGCGCTTATATAAAAAGTCTCGCTCCTGTAACAATAAAGCTGCAACATTAGCAGGCGGTGCAGCAAGTAAATGATGCTGAAGTGGGGGGTAATCGTATCTACAATAACTGTAATGAAAGTAACTGGAAAGTATTTGCCTATCTCTTAGAGTAAATACACCTGAACCATTGAAAAGTCAATAAATTACAGTTTCCCAGTGAGCTTCAATCTAAACTGAAAGAGAACAGGTCATGGAAGGAGACGCATAAAAAATTATTTGAAGGTGAATTGGAAATAAGGACCAACGGGAGAGTAATGCAGAACAGCATCCATCTAGCCAGTTGCTTATAAATATACCTTTTTAAATAAATTAACTAGGTATTCTTCAGTTTGCAATCTGTTAACATCTTGAGGTGTCGACTAAGGCACCTGATGAGGACAACCAAACATGTTATTGGAATATTGTGCAGGAACCATGCTGATATATGGCAGGGCATCCAACACCTCTTGCTCTTACCTAGGAATTGTTAAATGAAAGATAAAAGGTGAAGGAAGGAATAAAAAGCTAATAAGAAGGTAAAACAGACTAAGTTTGACAGTGAAAGCAACTTTTAACTAGGAGTCAAGAAAGTTTTGTACATCTTAAGGTTTGTGGAAGTCAAGTAATTTGCTGAGTGTGTGCTGAAGTGGCTAAGTGTAGATGGAGTATGAAGGAATTGTGATTAAAACAAATTTATTGTTTATTTCCTTTTTTCTTGATTGAAAATTTGTTTATCCTGTAGTTACAAGAAAGATGTGGTGATTAATAGGGAGTGAGAATAAAATTATAAGGTTTCTGTGTGATGCCTGATGAGTTATTGGAGGGGGGGGGGGCTATTTGTGTGGCTCGTGTAGATATAAAATTTGTTTCTCTCTGTGTAGAATAGGCAATGTTAAGTTACATGTGAGGTAGCATTTTGTCATCTGAATAGTTCTGGCTATATTGATGACTACAGTGTGTTTATTTGCAAGTACTATTTAAATTTAGGATATACTTCTTCATGTTGGTCAGGTTACAAACTTGATAAACTACATACACTATCCCTTGCATCATTATGGAGGCCAAGTCCTAACTATGTCATTAAACTGAGCATCATGCTTTATGAATTCAGTTTTGTTCAATGTCTGTATAGCAGTCAACAACGTTTGTTACAATAGTTCATTTGAAGTTGGGAGCTTGTTTTCAGTTTTAGGTTACAGTGTATGTAATGGATGGATGAATGAATGTCTAGAAAATTTGAGCTGTCCTGAGCCAAATCACTGGAGGTCACAGAGGAGGTTGAGTCCTTGCACTGTGAAGCAAGAATCCTGACATTTATGTTAGTTCATCCAGGAACTGAAGAGCATGTTAAATGAGTGTGGTGAGAGTGCTTCTGTGATAATTTGAGGTGAAATTGTTGACAGAAATCTGTTTCTGTCATGAGCACATAATAACTCGAATACATGCTCTTCTGAAGAAGTTTTATTAACAATGCTTCAACCAGAACTATTCTTGTTGAATTTATTTGTTATGGACGCAATATTTATTTCCGTTTTGTTTCTGAGACAAAACAGTAAGCTGCTGGTGCATAAATGCAAGTGTACATGAATAATATGGCTTTTCATAATTTTTGGGAGAATATCCAACTTACTATTAACTCTTGATCTGATATTTTGGCACACAAGGTTTCAGCCATTGTCAGTGCGACTCCTTTGTAACATTTTTAAAGGACTTTACACTGCCTGGCATTCTAACATATGTCATGCATAATAATCAAACAAATACTTTATAGTGACCGGTGTTTCAATGACTACACTTGCTTTGTTTAACTCCTATCTATGTAAATTTTTGTCTATGACTGAGGCTTTCATTACCTACAGTGTTATCTCTGGCGTATACGCATTTATTCCACAATGCTAAGTGCTTCCAAAATCTTGCAAGAGACTCAACTTTAGAATGGTTGAAAGGCTGTCAGCCAAAAATCAGTACAAGAGCTAATAATATTCTGGATGCACTCCAACAAATAAAGAAAAATCCTATCATTTTTGTTCATTTTTCATACTCTCCATGGAGGTCACTTAAAATGGTTCTTGATATGTGGGCTCTTAGTATCACCCGTTGCCCTATATGGTATTCAGATAACTTTGCACTCTGTTATTCTATCCATTTCTTATGTTCAAGTGTCTTGTACTGAATTTTTTTCTTGCTTCCATACAGTAATAAAACTGGTTATCGTGAGATAAATGTGCTAACCCATCTTGGATCATATGAAATGATTTGTTCCAAAGTGCAGGCTCAAAATCCAGAAATCCATTACTACGTATCTATACGAAAATGTTTAAATGACAACTTATATAAACACTTAACGTAAATACAACCATTATTTGTATTTCCTTTATGAATCATGAGGTTCCAAAGATGATTTTGCTCAAATAGATAGATATGTGATAGCATTTTCTTTGCTGCATGTTGTTACAGCTACATCTTTGTCTTTGAGTAGTCAGTGGTACGAGCTGCATCTTGGATGGCATTGATTTGTATTGTTAAGTGAAATGGCTGAAAATATAAGCGTTATTCACCACAAAGTCCACAAGAGTTCATATGATTTAGCAGAAGGAACCCAAACAGTAATCATCATAACAGAAGAGAATATAGTAGTCACAATGGTAACTGTTATCATCAGAAGGAACATGATAGAGTAGAGAGTGACAATTTTCATTCTGGAGAGTAAAGTGGCAATAGTTGGAACAGAAACTGGAATAGAGATGATAATAGAAACACAAGAAAACAGGATGGGGTATTAATTCGCAAAACAAAAAAAATATTTGTGCCACATTCTCAGTCCACAAGTTAGGGGCTCATGAAACAAATAATAAATGGAGCAGAAATTACACAAATACTGACACATAAAGAAAATACTCTAGTGAAGCGATCAGTAGCTATCTTAAAGGTATGTCCTATCCAATTAATACTATATCTGTTGAGAAAGAAGTATGCTCACCATATAAGGCAAAATAAGCAAACAAAGTATGTGAGCACATATAAATCGGAAAATAGGATACAGGCGAAATTAATTCATCGAATTTTACAACTGTGTAGCGACTTGTCATTTGTTAAATGCTGAAGTAACTGTTTTTAGATGATTTTGGAATTCCGTAACTTATGGAATGACCAGGTAAGAAAAAGTGAATACTGTATTAATGTACAGTAACTTAAGTGAAACTGGGTATTTAAACAGTAATGAAGTAGGGAATGATGACGTTGCTAATTTGTATGATGATATTGATGATGTTTGTGGTATTACTGAATATAATAAACTGAAGGTAAATGATGATAAGTTTAGTAATGCAGAAGAAAAGTATTTTGTTTGTTTTAAAGAAGAATTGGAGGCATTAGGTACTAGTAAGTAGATGTGTAATAGTGGCTATGATACGTTAGAGGTACCCAAGAACACGGTTAATGGATAAAGGGATGTTAATGATGATATCACAGCAAACAAAACTCTTTATTTAATTATTAGCAAGAAGTCATATACAGATGACCATACTAATTCAGTTACAAGTTACGACACTGACAATAAGCTGCTTTATTTTAAGAATGAGAAAGAGTCTTTTTTATATAATATGTGGTTAAATAGTGATGCTATTGAGAACGATGAAAGCTTTGAATCATGATAAAAAAATCTGTGTTTAATTTAATATCCAGATTGGTGGGCGTAAAGTTAAATATAGTATTGTAAAATGACAAGTACCATAGTGCTGATCCATATGAAACAAGTAAGTGTACATCAATTAATGAAATTCTCAGCGACAGTGATAATGATGTCTGTGTTAATTTAATGAACATATGTCAAGGCATTAAAAAAGGTAAGGACTTCAAGGATTTTGGAAACTTTACTTTTGAAGACATAGGAGATGATCTGTCATATGAGGATGTTAAGACTGATAATTGTACTGATCTTTGTTGTCTGTTCATTAAAGTCAGAATAGAATCATGGGAAGGCACTTGTCTTGTTGACACAGGCAGCCAAATTTCAGGAGCGTTTGAATCATTAAGTAAAAAATTAAAACGCAATGAAAACTATGTAGAATTAGCTGTAACTGGAGTTCAGATTAAAGGTGAAACTGGAAAACATAGTAAACTGGTTAAAAGCCAGGCTTTAATAACTTTTACAACTGAGGGAGTAACTTTTTCACATGGATGTTTAATAATTCAAAATCATTCTGGATTCTGATGACTGAGGTTATGTTGGCCAGAGAAAGAAGCTGGAAAGTTGATTAAGTGTACACTCAAGAGTTATAGGCACCATAGTATTAAAAAATGTATGCAAAAACTACAAGAAAATATTTTTTCTTTAATATGGCTAAAAAGGTTAGAAAAGAACTATCTACTTGTGACAGGTGTCAGAGAGTCAAAGTAAGTAACAGAACTTGTCAAGATGGGGTGAAACCTATGGATTTAGTTGTTGTGGATTTTTACAGAAAATGGTTATTGTTATATTTTTGTTATGGTTGACGTTTTCTCCAAATATATAAAATTGTATCCTGTCATAAAAGTTACAAGTAAGGAGATTATTGCTAAAATTGGAAAAGATTACTTCAAATATGTAGGAAAACGTAAAGTAGTGCTGTCAGACTATGGATCACAGTTAGTATCAAAATGCTGGAAGTCGTTCATAGAAAAATATGGTATAAGGCAGATGTTAATTTCTGTTTATAATCCTTCATCCAATCCAACAGAGAGATATGAAACGAACTGTCTATGTCGCATATACTGGTTACGTTTCACAATAAACAAGCAAATATTATCGCTGAATTAGCAGATGTGCTGTCATGTCTACTCAGTTGTGGGACAAACCCATAAAAAGCAAGGAGGGAGATAAAAGACATGATACTAAGGTCACAATAACCAAGTGTGACATTGGAGACAATGTTCTTGTTAAATCACACGAGAATTCTAAAATATTAATATCTGAGTTAAAAAAGTTTTTCGATATCTATATTGGTCCGTTTGAGGTCATTGATAACCTGCATCCCAATGTCTACCAGTTGATTTATCCTAAATCTAAAAAGCTTCTTTGGTTAAGAAATGTTACCTCATAGAAGTCATACAAACAAAATGTCTTCTACCATATGTAAAGAACTAGGTAGTTACAGCTTTTCATACATTTTTACACTAATAACTTAAATTTGGTAACTTATTAGTTTTGCTTATGCTGTGTTACTTTCTACAGCTTGTAAATAAGTCATGATTTTTATTTTATTATGTTCTTTCATGACAAATAGTTAGTCTTGTACTGTGTTATCTGTTAATATTTAGAGTAATGTTTTAACTAAGTAATCATTTGAAAAACTTACGGTCCAGACTGTATACCAATTAGATTCCTTTTAGATTATGCTGATGCAATAACATTATACTTAACAATCGTATACAACCGTTCGCTCGACGAAAGATCTCTACCCAAAGACTGGAAAGTTGCACAGGTCACACCAATATTCAAGAAAGATAGTAAGAGTAATCCACTAAATTACAGGCCCATATCATTAACGTCGATACGCAGCAAGATTTTGTAGCATATATTGTGTTCGAACATTATGATTTACCTCCAAGAAAACGGTCTATAGACACACAGTCAACATGGATTTAAAAAACATCGTTCTTGTGAAACACAACTAGCTATTTACTCTCACATAAGGTGTTGAGTGATATTGACAAGGGATTTCAGATCGATTCCGTATTTCTGGAAGGCTTTTGACACTGTACCACAAAAGCAGCTTGTAGTGAAATTGCGTGCTTATGGAATATCGTCACAGTTATGTGACTGGATTCGTGATTTTCTGTCAGAGAAGTCACAGTGAGCAGTAATTGACGGAAAGTCATCGAGTAAAACAGAAGTGTTCTCGGGCGTTCCCGAAGGTAGTGTTATAGGCCCTCTGCTGTTCCTTATGTATGTAAACGAATTAGGAGACAATCTGTGCAGCCCTCTTCTATCGACTAATAAAGTCTTCAGAAGATAAAAACAAATTGCAAAACGATTTAGAAAAGATATCTATATGGAGCGAAAATTGGCAATTGACCCTAAATAACGAAAAGTGTGAGGTCATCCACATGAGTGCTAAAAGGAATCCGCTAAACTTCGGTTACACGATAAATCAGTCCAATCTAAAGGCCATAAATTCAACTAAATACCTACGAATTACAATTATGAATAACTTAAATTGGAAGGAACACATAGAAAATATTGTGGGGAAGGCTAACAAAAGACTGCATTTTGTTGGCAGGACACGTAGAAAATGTAACAGATCTACTAAGGACACTGCCTACACTATGCTTGTCCATCCTCTTTTAGAGTACTGCTGCGCATTGTGGGATCCTCACCAGATATGATTGATGGAGTAGATCGAGGAAGTTCAAAGAAGGGCAGCACGTTTTGTATTATCGCGAAACATTGGAGAGAGTGTCACTGAAATTTTGGGATGGGCATCATTGAAACAAAGGCGGTTTTCGTTGTGGCAGAGTCTTCTCACAAATTTCCAATCACCAACTTTCTCCTCCGAATGCGAAAATATTTTGTTAACACCGACCTACATAGGGAGAAACGATCACCACGATAAAATAAGGGAAATCAGAGCTCATACTGAAAGATATAGGTGTTCGTTCTTTCCACGCAATATACGAGATTGGAACATTAGAAAATTGTGAAGGTGGTTCAATGAAACGCTGGCCAGGCACTTAAATGTGAGTTGCAGAGTATTCATGTAGAGGTAGATGTAGACAATCTACGAGGGTGAGTGAAATGAAAACCTAATATTTGTAATAAAAAATAGAAATTTCGCGCCATTATCCTGTAAGTTGGTAAGCCTGCTACAAACAGCGTGGCCAGCCGATGTGGCCGGACGGTTCTAGGGACTTCAGTCTGGAACTGCGCGACCGCTACGGTCGCAGGTTCGAATCCCGCCTTGGGCATGGATGTGTGTGATGTCCTTAGGTTAGTTAGATTTAAGTAGTTCTAAGTTCTAGGGGACTGATGACCTCAGATGTTACGTGCCATAGTGCTCAGAGCCATTTGAACAAGCCAAACAGCGTGCAGAATGGCCTGTAGGTGGCAGCGTAGTGCAGATGCACACATAACGAAGCAGTATCAGTATAAAGATGGCCGCCCCACTTGTGACTTGCACCAGGGAAGAACAGCGTTCTGTTATTCGGTTTTTGCGTATTGAAGGTGTGAAACCTATCGAAATTCATCGACGAATGAGGTTCAGTATGGTGATGCATGTTTGTCACAGCAGCAAGTCCACGAATGGAGTGCGAAGTTCGCAAATGGTATGACTTCAGTGGAAGATGCTCCTCGTCCAGGTCAGGCACAACGAGTTGTGATTCCACAGAACATTGCAGCAGTTGAAGCCATAGTGAAGGAAAACCACCGAGTGACACTGAATGACATTGCATCATGTTTACGGACTAGTCATGGGTCAGCACACCACATTGTGCACGATGTGCTCCAGTTTCGCAAAGTGTCTGTAAGATGGGTGCCACGGCAGATGACTCCTGAAATGAGAGAACGATGTGTTGATGCGTGTGAAGAACTTCTTCGGCGCTTTGAACGAGAAGGTGGTGGCTTCTTTGCAAGAATCGTTACTGGGGATGTAACCTGGGCTCACTTCCACCAACTGGAAACGAAGACAGCGAACAAGGAATGGCGCCAGTCCTCATCACCAAAACCGAAGAAGTTTCGAACAGAACCATCAGTAGGGAAGGTTATGCTGAGTCTCTCTTAGGAAGAAAAAGGCGTCAATTTGGAGCATTACATGCCTAGAGGGACCACTGTCACCAGTGCATGATACATAGATCTCCTAAAACATCATATGCGGCCTGCAATCAAATCAAAGCGATATGGATTGCTGTCAACCGGTTTCCTTTTGCAACATGACAATGCAATGCCCCATACTGACAGTACAACAGTTTAAACAATCACAGACCTGCATTTTGAGAGCCTTCCTCATCTACCATACTCACCAGATATTGCCCCAAGTGATTTCCATATGTTTGGACCACTCAAAGACGCAATGGGAGGAAAGAAGTTCCATTCTGCTGAAGAGGTATGCCACACAGTGCATGAGTGGTTGTGCAGACTACCAAAAGAATTCTTCTCTAAAGGAATTTATGCAGTTTGTAAGCTCTGGAGGACTTGCATTGAGCGTGGGGGAGATTTTGTTGAAAAGTGATACAGCTTTGTATCACTTCTGCACAATAAATAATATTTAAAAAATATTTAAGGTTCTGGTATCTATTGTGGATGATAAATTAGTCAACTGTCGAGTTAGGTAAAATGAATGTGTACTGTGGTGACAGGAGGCCACTGTTGAGTAATGTTAGCAATACTGAAGCAAGTAAAGTGGAGTTTGCTTCACTGGAAATCTGAAATACCTGGTGGTGATGTAAGGCAATATAAAGGACATGTAGGAATTAGTGAAAAATCTAGATGACAGAAACATTTCATTTGTGTTCTAAGCAAAAGGAGTAAGTTCCTAACTAAGTACACTAATTTTGTCCTGTGATCTAAAGTATTTTGCTGTATTTTCTTTAAATCACTTCAAACAAGTATATGTGGAATAAGATGTTTTCTTTTGGTCATAAGGCATTACCAAACAATGATATTTCACTAATTGAAGGCAGATTTATAAATCCTGGTATATAAGGAAGTATCAAGAAAATATTTTTGTGTAATGGTTACTAACAGAATTTGCTGATCACAGTATTTTTGGGTTTCTCAAAAAGCTTACTGAAGCTTTCATAACATACAGGTTCAACTGTAATGCCAGTGTGATAAAAATAAAACAAAGACTGTAGCTTTATGTCTAATGGCTGAGCTACAAGTAGGCATTTCTATTATGTGTACCTTCTTTTGCTTATACCATATATGTTATTGTTATGTCGTAATAATTTGAGAGCTACGGAACAGGTAAAAGACCATACTTTGGAACTGTTTTCAAAACTTGTGAGAAAAGAACTTTGTAAAGTGAAATTTTCCTCCTATCCTCATTTGAATGATGTAATGATGCTAAGGTAGCCAGAATGCCGTATATCATACAATGAAGAAATACTCCGAATCTTGCTGACATAGCCAGTTTTATTATTTTGCATCAAAATCTTTCTTGCATTTTACACTTTCAAAATTTTTAGGGGGCAATCGTAACAAAACGGGTTATGGTGAGATTTAATGTGCTAAGCAATCTTGAATCATATGAAATGACCGATTCCAAATTGAAGACTCAATACCCAGAAATCCACTACCATATAGCTATACGAAAATGTTTAAATGACAACTTATATAAACACTTAATGTAATTACAGTGATGATTATAGACTTCTTAAAAAGATAAAGAGTTATTTGTGTTTTATTTATAAAATGTTTCAAAGATGGTTTTGCCCAAGTAGATAGATATGTGATAGCATTTTCTTTGCTACATGTTGTTACAACGCAGATCTTTGTCTTTGAGGAGTCAGTGACACGAGCTGGAACTGCGAGGATGGAGGACAAGTTATGTGTATTGCGTTAGCATCTTGTATGAAATTGATTTGTATTGTATAGTGAAATGACTGAAAATATAAGTGTTAATACTAGAAAGTCCACTAGTGTTCATTTGATTTGGCAGGAGAAACCGAAACATCCTCCATACTAGCATAAAATGTTATACCTAATAATGGCTACCGAGCCTTATAACAAAGAAGAGGAATAAAAGATGAGTAATATGAAAACTGGGTATTCAAGTTCTACTGTTGCTGTCTCTCTCTGCAGTGTGTCACTATCTCAGCATGGCAACTGTTGTGGAAATGTGACCAGCCACCCAAATTAATAATTTACTTCAAAATTAGTAAATCAACTTTGGCCTACATGAGAGTGGTGATGGTCAGAATACCTCCCAAAAAGTTTTTGCTAAAACCTGAACAACTCTCCAATTTTCCCCACTTTACGCTATGGTTGCAGGTTCGAATCCTGCCTCGGGCATGGATGTGTGTGATGTCTTTGGGTTAGTTAGGTTTAAGTAGTTCTAAGTTCTAGGGGACTTATGACCTCAGATGTTAAGTCCCATAGTGCTCAGAGCCATTTCAACCGTTTGAACCTTACTTTAGGCTTCACTACCTCAAATGGTTATTGCACTTACTGGCCACACACTGTCTCATGCCTATACTTTTGTGAACCTTACAGTTATACAGGGTGTTACAAAAAGGTACGGCCAAACTTTCAGGAAACATTCCTCACTCACATATAAAGAAAAGATGTTAGGTGGACATGTGTCCGGAAATGCTTAATTTCCATGTTAGAGCTCATTTTAGTTTCGTCAGTATGTACTGTACTTCCTCGATTCACCGAAAGTTGGCCCAATTGAAGGAAGATAATGTTGACTTCGGTGTTTGTGTTGACATGCGACTCATTGCTCTACAGTACTATCATCAAGCACATCAGTACGTAGCATCAACAGGTTAGTGTTCATCACAAACGTGGTTTTGCAGTCAGTGCAATGTTAACAAATGCGGAGCTGGCAGATGTCCTTTTGATGTATGGATTAGCACGGGGCAATAGCCATGGCGCAGTACGTTTGTATCGAGACAGATTTCCAGAACGAAGGTGTCCCGACAGGAAGACGTTCGAAGCAATTGATCGGCGTCTTAGGGTGCACGGAACATTCCAGCCTATGACTCGCGACTGGGGAAGACCTAGAACGACGAGGACACCTGCAATGGACGAGGCAATTCTTCGTGCAGTTGACGATAACCCTAATGTCAGCGTCAGAGAAGTTGCTGCTGTACAAGGTAACGTTGACCACGTCACTGTATGGAGAGTGCTACGGGAGAACCAGTTGTTTCCATACCATGTACAGCGTGTGCAGGCACTATCAGCAGCTGATTGGCCTCCACGGGTACACTTCTGCGAATGGTTCGTCCAACAATGTGTCAATCCTCATGTCAGTGCAAATATTCTCTTTACGGATGAGGCTTCATTCCAACGTGATCAAATTGTAAATTTTCACAATCAACATGTGTGGGCTGACGAGAATCCGCACGCAATTGTGCAATCACGTCATCAACACAGATTTTCTGTGAACGTTTGGTCAGGCTTTGTTGGTGATGTCTTGATTGGGCCCCATGTTCTTCCACCTACGCTCAATGGAGCACGTTATCATGACTTCATATGGGATACTCTACCTGTGCTGCTAGAACATATGCCATTACAAGTACGACACAACATGTGGTTCATGCACAATGGAGCTCCTGCACATTTCAGTTGAAGTGTTCATACGCTTCTCAACAACAGATTCGGTGACCGATGGATTCGGTGGTAGAGGCGAACCAATTCCATGGCCTCCACGCTCTCCTGACCTCAACCCTCTTGAATTTCATTTATGGGGGCATTTGAAAGCTCTTGTCTACGCAACCCCGGTACCAAGTGTAGAGACTCTTCGTGCTTGTATTGTGGACGGCTGTGATACAATACGCCATTCTCTAGGGCTGCATCAGCGCATCAGGGACTCCATGCGACGGAAGGTGGATGCATGTATCCTCGCTAACGGAGGACATTTTGAACATTTCCTGTAACAAAGTGTTTGAAGTCATGCTGGTACGTTCTGTTGCTGTGTGTTTCCATTCCATGATTAATGTGATTTGAAGAGAAGTAATAAAATGAGCTCTAACATGGAAAGTAAGCGTTTCCGGACAAATGTCCACATAACATATTTTCTTCCTTTGTGTGTGAGGAATGTTTCCTGAAAGTTTGGCTGTACCTTTTTGTAACACCCTGTATACTGCAACAAGATATGGTAACAGCATATCCCAATCATGGCGATTAATATTTACATAATGATTTATCATCTTCCCTAGTCGCAGAGTACAGGCTTTCATGGCAAGCATTTGCAATATTGCTGACGTATGTATTATGAGCATTATGTCACGGTTCAAGGCATAGTTCTATGCTGAAAGTTTCGTCTTTCAATGCTATGGACATTGTCACAGACTTTAACGACTCAGAAAGCTGTTACAGACTCAAAGAAGCTCTGCAACCTGAATTGTTTATACGTATCCATGTAATAGTCAGTCTGTGAAATCATTGGACTGTTGCCTGAGATCGTGGAGTCGTGCTGACATATGGCACGGAGCGTATTGTGGAGAGGTGTCGGAGCTGTTTGTTTTCTTTAGCAGTAAGGCCCATAACATGGCTAATTTCAATCGTTCTTCTTTTCTATTCAAATTATATTATGCTTCTTTACATCTATGGCTTCTCTGTACATCCTAGTGTAGTAATAATTAGCTATTGGTAAAATCACTGTGTCAGAGAAAAGAATTTGGTTTTTCTCAGTCCGAGAGCTTCTAATGAAAAAATGTCGATATAAAGTTTCCCTTCCATTTGTAGAAACTGTTATGTACCGCATCAGCAGTCTCTAAAACATCAAACTTCAACAACCAATGTTTTACCATGTCCTGAGCTACTGTGTCAGCTTGCTAATTTGGAATAGCTACCGTTACCACATAGCGTGATAAATGATGTGTTGTTGGTAACATATACTATTTCCCCGCTGGCGTTAGTGCAGAAAGGCAAAAAATATCCATAATCACTTCAAGTGGCTTATTAATAACCAGCAATCTTTGCAGTGGAATACACTGAAGACTCAATTTACCCAGCTTTGTACATAGCACACAGCTCTTCATGTCTTCTTCCGCATGCTGTTTATATGTTCATAATCAGTACTGCTTGGCAAGACACTATTCAATCCCCATAGCTTGTTAAAATGTGATCATTTGCCTGTCTTAGTACTTCCTCTCACTGCATGGCTGAAATACAAGAAGAGGTTCGAGTTTTGTTTCTTGCATAACACTCTGTCACGAACCAGGAACTGTTGTTATGTTTACAAACAGTGTACAGTCCTTGTCAGCTGCTTGCTCCTTCTGCCACTCTGCAATGGTGAGACCTACTCTTCATATCACACCAACTTTTCTACTGATGCCATCTGTATTAACATGATTCTTGCCAGATTGACAGATTACCTAGAAATTGAACTCACTAAGGATCAGAGCATAACATAATCTGTTTCAACCCTAATACCCAGTTTAATGCTGCATGATCAATCATCACTTTAAATTTCCTACCACATAAGTATATTAGGCAATGAATGTGGCTTAGTGTTTCCTTCTCCATTGTAGAACAATTTCTCACTGCTTCATTTGACTGATTTGAGGCATATACTAACGGATGGTCCACTCTGTTATTTCTTGACTTACTACATAGCCAATAGCCAGAATTATGTCATCATTTGGCAAGGAGAATTCCTTCTCATAGATTGGAGAAATCAGTACTGGACCAGTAGCTCTCAGAAGCAGAAGTTGGTGAGTCAAAGTTTTTGAGAAATCAAGTTTATGCCACAGTAGACACCCTGATGACCAGTTGTATATAGGTGCTAAATGATACGCAGCTCAGAAAGCTGTAAGTTTGTCGAACTGTGAACTTGTTATGTTAAATGGATTTCAGTTTTAGAAACAGAACCTCTTAAGTCTCATTTTCCAGTCTTAAGTTATTAAGTCAAATAATTACAGCATTAGACGTTTGGATGCGCTACTGTCTGTGTGGAAGTCAAGCTCCTTGCTGCCAGCTGTCTATTCGCTATCAGCTGAAAAATGGCAGAGAACAGTAGTGATCTGAGAGTCAAGTCCTTCAGTGTGTGTCTATTTGAAGATAGTGGATCGGAATATAGTCCTAATGAGGCCTCAGAATCACCATAAAGCGATGTAGATCATGGAAACACGACTTTGGGGGGAAATAAAACGGTTACCACTGATAACAGTAGACCTCCGACATCATTTGCAAATGAAAATGAGCCTTCCACGACAAGTCCAAATTGCTGGCTTAAAGGACAAAGAAATCCTATGAAATGAAAGTGGAATATTCGCAAAGAGTTGAAAACTGTAGGTAAAAAAATTATAAATTTTGGACAGAAAAATTATAACTTACAGAAATATATTTATATGTGTTGCAAGACTATTTATTTAATTTTCTGTAATCTAATACTTCAGGTCAAGAAAATATAGTTAAGAACTTAAAAACTACTACTGTTAGCCACATGTCCAGATTAAAGATTTTCACTGAAGACATGGATTTCGACAAAAGTTCTCCAATGATCAAAAAAATATGACCTTCATATACTTCACTGATCTAGACAGTCATGAACAATAAAATACTTATCTCCAGAGTTGCACCAAAAAACAACAGATGTGATAATTCACTGTCATAAAACAAAAGCACAGGTTTCTGTGGTAACAACTACCATATTTACACATATTTATTGCCCATACTTTTATCTAGATGTAATATTTGAAACTGTAGTGTGAAATATATTCAGTGGTACATTAGAATCTCTTGTTTAGTAAAACTATAACAATATTTATTATTATTATTATCACAGGCATGCGTATTGCATAAAATGCCATTACACTATTAAAAACAGTTGCTGGGTATTCAATATTATGATTATTTTGGCATGAACCAGAGAATGATATGTCATAATCTAGAGCTGTCTTAATGCAAATAATTCCATTTCATAGTTCCAGACTTGTCATAATAGCTGGATGCCAAAAGTGGAAAAATACCTACCACTACTATGTCAAATGTTATAGTGTTCAAGTTAAGTATGTATCAAGGTATTTCATACTCTTTGTGGTATAAAGTAAGGAATATTGGATAAGAAAGTAAGAGGTTTTGGCTATTCGCCAAAGGATAGCAAAGGAAATCACGCTTTTGGACACGAAACCTGATTATGTTCACCAGATTTTATTGATAATATCCCCACTCAGGCGAGTCATTATTGTCACTACAAAAGCATAATAAAAGTATTGTCTGCTCATCCGACTGTGTGTCATTACATAGAGACTTTCCTTGACCAATATTCTGAGTTGCAAAAGTTGTAATATATTGGTTGTTTAAATATGTATTCCAATATTAGTTTCGTTTGAAATTTGGTCAGTCAAAAAGAGATATTTGTAATGATCACAATCATTTATAATGAATACACTAAAATGAATGCACAGTACAGTGCTGCATCTAGTTCACAAGCTAAAGCTGTTGTCATGTTCGAAAAAATTGCACTGTCAGAAAGCTGAACATATCCACACATATTTGTGGGAAGTGACAGAGTAATGTAAGAAAGTGTCTTGAACACAGGTAATTTGCTTTGATTATTAAAAAAAAATTACCTCTTCCAGTAAGAAACATTGGGAAAGAATATTATAAAAGACACTTGTGGCCATTTATAACAGCTGTCTATAACCTGGCTTCCAACAATGCAACTACATTTATGTCCTCTGAAACAATTTGTATAAAATCGCCAAATTATAAATCCCACTACACGCTTTCATGCCCACTGACAGAATTTTTGGCAATACTGAGAAAAAAAACTAGCAATAGATAAAGCCTTAGTTGTTTCTGCATGAGTCAACCTGATTAGAGATGCACTAATTAAGAATCAAATCGATGCTGTTTGTGCCAAATGACGAATCACTGATAATGTAGAAAATGATCGCTCTCCAGTTGTTGAAGTTTCTAACATCAAAGATGCCTTCGACAATGTTGTAGTAAGACATGTTCCTGAATTTTCTTCCCTATGGGGGTGTGTGTTTCATCAGACAATGTCATCAAAACTTCATCATTGCCATTCAATTTTGAATAGACGAATGATGCTGCAAGTATTAAAAAGGGCATATGATAATGCTGAAAATACACCAGACAGGTTTCAGAACGTTAAGAAGTGAAAATATGATGATTTTTGCTTACTGCTGGAAGAGGTTGCTCTACCAGAAGGTAGCAAATTTTATGACACAATGATGTATGGAATTGATGTGGAACATGGTTTAGTAGTAATGGAATGATATTCTTTTGATGAAAATAAAATTGAAATAATGTATCCAGTCTCTTGAAGTATACAGCAGTTCTGAAAAAACCATAGTAGAGATTGAATTGGTGAAAATAAAATCATAACAGATAGCTTATTGTAATATTTTACTATGAAAAACTACAAACATTAAGAATCAGAATTAGTTAAATCAGCAACGTAACAGCTTTGCATCCGTTTTAAGCCTAAAGTTGTTAAGTCACAATAAAGTAACAGCTGTCATGCATACTGCATATGTGAAAAAGGAGAGAGATATTCGGTACAATATTGTGTACATCCAAACCGAATCGCTAAACAAAATTCATTCGCTTCTATTGACATTGAGGTATTCCAAAACTTTCATCAGCTCTAATGTAAAATTTTGAAACAGTGAAACAACTTCCGGTTATGAGAGCTTCAATTCATTTAATTTATCGAACACATCTGTTATTCATTGCATCTTCGCACCTTTTTTTCAATAAGTGAGTGAGTGGTCGCCCTATTTCTGCAAATTTTTGGACAAATTTACTGTAATGTTTGGCTAAATTGGAGAAACATTGCAACTCCTTCTCTTTGCGAGGCATTAGAAAATTTTGTGTGGCCTTTACTAATCTGAGAACTGGCTGTACTAGAACGTGGCTTCTTACATGGTCTAACTACACTGAGCTGATAAAAGTTATGGGATATCTCCTAATATCATGTCAGTCCCCCTTTCTCCCAGTGTAGCACAGCAACTTGACATGGCATGGATTCCAAAAGTCTTTGAAGTCCCCTGCAGAAATATTTAGCACTGCTGCCTCTATAGCCTCCCATGATTGCGAAAGTCTTGCTGATTCAAGATTTTATGCACAAAGTGACTTCTCAATTATGTACCATGTTAAGCAACCAGAGTGGACAAATCACTTTCTCTAAATTTCCAGGATGTTCTTCAAACCAAGTGCAAACAATTGATCATGGTGACATGGTGCATTGTTATCCATAAAATGCCATCATTGTTTGTGAACATGAAGTCTATGAATGGCTGCAAATGGTCTCCAAGAAGCCGAATATAACCATTTCCAGACAATGGTCAGTTCAGTTGGACCAGAGAACCCAGTTCATTCCACATAAATACATCATTGTGAAGCCATTACCAGATTGCACAGTGGCTTGTAGACAACTTTGGTCCATGGATTCGTCGGGTCTGCACCACACTTGGAACCTACAGTTAGCTCTTACCATCTGAAATCGTGACTCAGCTGACCAGGCCAGGGCTTTCCAGCCATCTAGTGTCTAACTGATATGATCACGAGTGCAGGAGAAGCACTGCAGACAATGTCATGCTATCAACAAAGGTACTCGTGTCACTCGTCTGCTGCCATAGACTATTAATGACAAATTTCACAGCACTGTTCTAACGGATATGTTCATCATACATCCCACATTGATTTCCACTGTTATTTCAAGCAATGTTGCTTGTCTGTTAACACTAAAAACGCTACCCTAACGCCACTGCTCTCCGTCATAAAGTGACTACTTCCTAAAACATCGGTTCAGCGTGATAAAAGCACAACATAGCTTTCCAGAGATGTATAGCGTCCACTGTTCACATCCGATCACAGTTCAGAAGTTCCTATACAAAATGATCTATAGTAACGGAGAATACCTCTTACAAGGAAACAGATAAACGCATAGCAGTGTGAGAAGCAATGGATCAGAACGTGTCAATGTCAGTTTAGACCTTGACACAGACCTCGAAATTGTGGCAGTAAAAAACAAAATGCGTGTTACAGCAGAAAAAATCAATGTTTCAAATAACAGTGTAATAAAAGTGTCACAGGGAGCGTCTCTTGCGACTTAAGGTACAGTTTGTGGGATACAGTCATCCTCCTACAGTACAGGCAATGCAACTTTAGATTGGTCCATGCAATAGATCAATACCTGTATATTTAATAGGATCGTCATATGTGCTCGATTCCAGCACACATACGGTATTTGTTTTTGATATATGGGAGGAGAGAGATGCGGCAAAATTCTTATCGAGTTCTCTATCAGATGAAGTTATAAGAGCTTTTGTAGTTCGTAATTTTTCTCTGCTGGATGGTACAGAATAACAAATATAGCATGTTGGGCTGATGGATGTGAATGGGCCCAGAGGGATGAGATTCTGCTTTGGACAGCAGTACCTTTATGTAGTTTGCAGAAGCAAAACCCTCGACCTTCCCCCCCCCCCCCCCCCCACGGTCCCGTATTGTTTTTAATACTATCTCATGGTGCAGGCGCAGGTCCTGTCGCACTAACAGGTCACTCTACTTCTATGCATGTTGCAGAAGATGGTAGACACAGCTCTCTCAGACTTATGCTCAGTTCCAACTTAAACTGGAACGATAACATGCGCAAAGCTGCAGAAATGGCAGCAGTTGCAAGAGGTATAGGGGTTACCTAAAACTTTGCTATAGCAGACAGGTTCGAAAAAGGTGACCCATTTCGAGATAACAGAGTGCCACAAATATGATTCACTAGTGGCTGTAATCATTAAATGTCTTCACCATCAAACACAAAGCAGGTATGTGGTTTAATGGAAAGACTTGATTCCAAATCATAGACGTCATCTCTACTGGAAAGCGTTGCACTAGAGATCTCAAAAGCTAGTGTACATTACTTACGACTTCAATCAGCACAGCATCTATTGTTTGTGATCCCTCTCACTCAACCATCACCTATAACTCAGTGGATATATCACCGAACCTCTGACGATGCATCGAGACAGACTGTGTTACAAATACTGGAGAAATATCTAGCGGCAGCATGAGGGAGTTGAAAATACCGGTTTCATACCACGTTCCTTAGCCGAATCACGTTCTAAATTAGGTAATTTTATTACAAGGTTGCACCGTCAGCAACGTGTAACCACACTGTTGGTCTGATAATATACCCTCCAGCAATCACCGTCTATATTCAGTGCATGGTATTTGTCTAGAAAAACCACTTCATTTGGAGGTAATGCCATACCTCGATTTATAAAACTGGTATAGCTTTTAACATGGATACTTGTGTGCCCTGCAGAACCAAGACCGCTTGTGAAAGTAACATACATTAGTTGTTGTGATCGTATTCTTTAACGTCTGGCGGTTTGTAAGACAATTACGTCTCTCTTTCTAAGACACAGTGGTACCACTTGCAAGGAAAACGTATGAGACATGTCCACCCATCGCTGATATTCGATCAGTATTATTTCAGTTATTGGCGAAGTATTATACTTAGTAGTACGGGATGCGTAACAGGTTCAGTTTGATCATCAGACTTATAAGGTATGTGTGTGTGCTCCGACATGTGCAAAGGGAGTGACTACGACCAGTCGTAAGGAAGGTATGGATTTGACATGGAATGCTGTGATAGCAAAGGGACAAGTATGACGAGTCGTAAAATGGTACAGATATTTCTATTTCGAGGGCCACAGCCGTCAGCAGGTTGTATTTCCAATAATTTGATCAATGTCAAATGTTGTCCAATTGATACCATGATCATAACATTTAATTGTAAATACAGTGATAAAATATATAGGTAACCAGTTTCCTAGGACGATTCTGTCTGGTGGGTGCGTGACGGTGGCCTGTGGCAGGAATGATTCACGTTTCCCGCTAACGGCACGAGCTGTCTGAATGGAGAGGCCTGTTGGGATGCAGGAATGTCGCTGACTTAACCGTGTCGTCCTCTAGACAGCTGAATTGTGAACTAATACTCAGTGTGTTGGACAGTCTTCGTGATCGAATGGAAATTTGAGAAGATTCAACATGGACATGCGTTTGCGCTGGACCGTTATTCCTTCCCATGTAAATTGTCTGGTTGACTGCTTCTGCACATTTCGCGCCTTTATTTAGTTGGGAGAACATCTATTGTGGTGTGTGCATCTGTCAGGTGAAAGACGGGTGGAAGACATGTTTGGTGGTTCTCTAGACATGAGAAACACCATAGCTTACTTTGTAAATTATGAGGGTGATCTGGAATCACCGACATCGGTATTTGCGGGTGGAAATATTCGTCTATTTTTTCGAGTTTCCATGTAAAGGTCTTCTCAGAAGAGATAAGTTTCTAGTTACTCAGTGGTTTACATGACACTCCATCTTGCTAAAGTTTCGGGTTTCTAGAGAAATAATTTCCAGTGCAAACGATACTGCTCAGCAAGCAATATTGCTACATGCCTGATATTGAGAAGTATCGCGTAAATGGTATAATATTCTGGCAAACCGTGCGAAAATACACGTGTTCCTGTAATCCCAGATGTGGAGTTGGGTGTCGAAAGCAAGCAAGCAGGTTGGGGCCAGAAACAGTAACACCTATGTGCTGAGGGGAAACGAGCCCGACTTTGTACAACAGTCCGGAGAGTGACTTTGGTCCGCTGAGGGCGCTATGGTCACACATAGGGAGCGGATGACTTTTGACCATTGGCTGCGGTGGATGACCGCGCGACCTTGCGGGAAATATATAGTGCTGCAAGCAGTATATACAGTGCATGTGCATATGCTGTCTGTCTTCACAGTATTGTACGAGTGTCTGGCGGTCGATAGCTATATGCATGATGCAAAAGGGGTGATTTTGTATGGTGCAGGATACGAATTATATGTTTACTACAACGACACAGTACGTGGTGATATATTGCCGGGTTGGAGATTGGTTTCACACTGTAATATTCATGCTTCCGTCCTCATTGGCAGAGCATTCGGCAAGAGTCTTTCCATATTTGACGAGATGTAGGCCACTTTTGCAGCGTTTAACTGACAGTGAAATATTTTGATGTGTACATAATAGTTCTCCCGCTGAAAGTCTCGTTTGCAGAAAGAAATGACTGACAGTGCTCCCGCACCGGCAGGGGCAGCAGTTTGGCGGTTCAGTAAGAATCAATCAGAATGCTCTATTCATTCACAAGACATCCTTTGTGCCGGGACGTAGGAGCCTCTACATAGCGGTGAGAACGTTTGCGTTTCAGAGATGTTTGTTGAAAGCAACACTTAACGATTTCCAGGAAGGGTAACACGTGATGGATAGGGTGTCGCATTAGAACCATCATGGGAATGCATTCGGCGTTATTCTGGGCTATTTTCGTAAATAGGTTCTGTTAGGACAAGAATTTCCATGCAGACAAGCTGAGACACCACAAAAGCTGCTACAAAAGCGACCATTAACTATTTCTGTGGCTCTTTTATATTTCTGAGAGGTAAACTTGGCTCTTATTTATGTATCATGTGATGTCAGTATAACTTTAAGGACCTTTTAGCTGCCCTTGCAATGGTGAGTTGCTACGCAAACATTTCACGGCGATATGTCAGCAACGCTGGGCAGGTATACACATGCGTGGCTAGACACATCTCACATGTCCTGTTAGGATCGCTGGGGAGAATGCACGTTGTGCTATTCTGGGAACCATCGCAACACATTTCTATAGTGCATTCAGAGGGGAGACTTGGCTCTTATTTACATAGACCTTTTAGCTGTGTCTGCAAGGGTGACCGCTATGCAAACGTCTCTCTTGGTGCTGGACTGGCAGGTATGCCTCAGCCACAGTGGTTAGGTGAACACATGCGCGTCCAGAGGGTGACTTGGCTCTTATTTACATAGACATGCGATGTCAGTATAACACTCGAAGAATTCTAACTGTATACCCGAAAACAGACGCGACTTTCACCTCCTGGCTGTAGGAGGCAGAGACCTCAGAGCAATGGCTCACGCCCTTGTGTTCGTCGGTCTGGCAGTGGCTCGCGGCGGCGACGACGTTTGTGTTTCGTTGGAACCTTTGCTGAGAGCAGTTTGCTGATACATCGCGGTTGACGATAGTTCGAAAGCGTTTTTTACATGCACTGAGTGTTTGTGCACTGAATTATTTTCGACTGTTTAAGCGTTGTGAGCGTGTTTGCAGAGCCTTTTACACGCATTATTTTAACAATTTACGAGTTTTTTACGTGTCTGTACATCAGTGTACTGCATTATTTCGGTAATTTACGAGTTGTTTGCGTGTCTGTACATCACTGAACTGCATTATTACGATAATTTACGAGTAGTTTGCAGGTCTGTATGCTGTGTATTGTGATCCCAAGCACGTCAGAGCGAGTGTTTTGTATCAGTGTAATAAATTATCTGTGTGAAATCCATCCCTAAATAAACTGTTCCAAAATAGAGTACACTCCTTCCTCTCTCCAGGAGTCCAGAATAGCTGAATCCTTTTCCCGCCATTTTTGCCCAGACCGCCATGGGATGATAGAACCCTCTGGTGACAGTACTGTGAACTATGTCAGTTGGACTCCAGGCCTCGTAGTGAACACAATGGATGGAGTTACTGCCTCAAATTGTTTAAACAAAGGCTGCCTGCAAAATAAAGACTTACATCCATCCTGTCCAGCAGCCCAGCACAGGCTGAGTCCTTTACCTGTCAATTCCTAGGAAGAGGTGATGGTCAGGCGACTTAGGTTAGTGAAGGTAGCCCAAGAGACCTTTTTTCCCGCCAGTTTCTTAGGTTAGTGGATGTAGCCCAAGTGACATTTTTCTGCCAAAATTTGAACTTCCCACCATTTTATGGCGAGAGGAGGGGGTTTAGGCTAGCGGATGTAGCCCAATTGACCTATTTTCCCGCCAAAATCTGAACTTCCCACCATGACGTCATTGCGACATTGCCATATCTATCGTCGCCATCCTGGATTGGCCACCTTGAATAAATTTGACAACAATGCAATATGGGGCCATGCTCTCTTTGTCCTACTTCTAAGGAACACATCTTATTGTGCTTCTGATTGATTCTGCAGAGACAGGCTTCATACCAGAAAGAAAATTATTATTTAAAATATCAAAGTGAAAGCATTCAGATGACTAACACTCAGAAATTACCTACTCTGCCTTCAAGCAGTGGTTTGTACAACTGCCACTTCCGTACATGGCAGAGAATTCTGTTATTGTCATGGACAATACAAGTGTGCACTCTGTGCAAGTGAGTAAGGCTCCCACTTCCAATACCAGAGTGGATGAAATTGGTTCATGGTTTTCATCTAACGGACTTCCTCACACTGCATCACAAACCAGGATATGATTACATATGTTCGTCACACATATAAGCCCAAATACCGCACAAACAAGATAGATGAACTTGCAAGACAGTGTGGTCACCGAGTAATCAGGTTACCATCATATCACTGCCACTACAATCTCACTAAGTTTGTATGGGTGCAAGTTAAAGCTCTGATCACAGAAAAAAATTGCACTTCCAGATTGCTGACATCGAAAGACTCGCACATGAAGCAATGAGCATTATAATCTTCTCTGCATGGGCAAACTGCGTCAGACCTTCAGAACACTGCAGGAAGAAGATTTTAAAAAGGACATCGACAGAGACTAGGCGATGGAGCCTTTAATAATTAATCTTAATGATTCTAAGTCATGTGAGTCAGAGAGCGGGAGCAAAGATATTTTGGGCTAACTTTGCCAGTACTGCTTAACATCGCATTTAAAAATAAATCGCACAGCTTCGTCCTATATTATGTAACTTGAAATTGGGTTGGCTTGGGTAGTAACAGAATTATTAAGAGATTTTAATCGTTTATCCAGTTTCGTTGTGCACTTTGTTTAAAGCTATAGTCTGAACAGTTACACTCATCGATTTCGTTGTGAACTCTTCTTAAAGTTTGACTACTAGCTGTAAAAATGCATAAAATGTCATTTGTACTTATGCTAGTTGGACTGCTGTTTCAATTTTGAGTAAGTAATTATTCGATCATTCTGCATGATATGTCAATTATGTCAGTGATTAAATATTCCAATATTGTCCAGAATGAGATTTTCACTCTGCAGTGGAGTGTGCGCTGATATGAAACTTCCTGGCAGATTAAAACTATATGCCCGACCGAGACTAGAACTCTGGACCTTTGCCTTTCGCAGGCAAGTGTTCTACCATCTGAGCTACCAAAGCACAACTCACGCTCTCTCCTCACAGCTTTACTTCTGCCAGTATCTCGTCTCCTACCTTCCAAACTTCACAGAAGCTCTCCTGCGAACCTTGCAGAGTGAAAATCTCATTCTGGAAACATCCCCCAGGCTGTGGATAAGCCATGTCTCCGCTGTATCCTTTCTTTCAGGAGTGCTAGTTCTGCAAGGTTCGCAGGAGAGCTTCTGTGAAGTTTCGAAGGTAGGAGACGAGATATTGGCAGAAGTGCTTCGGTAGCTCAGATGGTAGAGCACTTGCCCGCAAAAAGCAAAGGTCCCGAGTTCGAGTCTCGGTCGGGCACACAGTTTTAATCTGCCAGGAAGTTTCATATCAGCGCACACTCCGCTGCAGAGTGAAAATCTCATTCTGGAAACATCCCCGAGGCTGTGGCTAAGCCATGTCTCCGCTGTATCCTTTCTTTCAGGAGTGCTAGTTCTGCAAGGTTCGCAAGAGAGCTTCTGTGAGTTTCGAAGGTAGGAGACGAGGTACTGGCAGAAGTAAAGCTGTGAGGAGCGGCTGTGAGTCGTGCTTCGGTAGCTCAGATGGTAGAGCACTTGCACGCGATAGGAAGAGGTCCCGAGTTCGAGTCTCGGTCGGACACACAGTTTTAATCTGCTAGGAAGTTTCATTCCAATATTGTATTCGAAAGATTGTGTTGGAAAGATTATTGAAATCTGTCCTCACTTTCCCAGAAATTAACCCCAACAGAATGCGATTGGAAACTTATTTTATATTACTTACGGTAATAACTATGTACAATAGAAAAGATACTGACAACAATTAAAAATTATTTCTTATAAGTGGGTCTCCAGAAATAGTAGACTCTGTTGCTTTTGAACAGCGATTTTTAATGTGTAACAGACCTTTTTTATATTTTCTGCAATAAGGTTCTTTCAGCTGTGTGCTGAAGAGATACTGTACATGTAGATCGTTCAGGTATTTGCTTAAGTCACATAAAAATGGCAGGTATATATTTCATATACGCAAATATTTCTTCGACAGTTCCAAATAAATAAGTGTGACTATAGTTGTAAATCATCACAAGGTGAACATATTCTTCAGGTTCGAAAGAGAAGAGAAATATTCATAAATGTGCTGCGGTTTTTTCTAGCAATCACACGTATTGCAAAACATTTTATGAGTATTATAAAAATTGTATGAGTATAGCCAAAAGCAACTGCTGATACAGGATGTGTCAGTATATATATGAGATTCATTCAAATGAAACCTGCTCAGTGCATCTGCCTTTGCCTTACACGTAAGGTGGCACCACATAACTGCAGGTATGGTGGCGCCATCTCTTGGTAGAGAGACTGACGCGTGTACACCGTTTGATGTTGCATAGCGCCAGTGTGGTTTCTCGCTGAAGAGAAGGTGGTCACACCATTTATCATCCACTACCGAACAGGCAGGCGAGTAGGCAGGACGAGGAGTGATTCGATTTTTGGCGGCGGAGGGAGTTGGAGACAATGAAATGTATTGACAGATGAAGGCTGTACACAGTGAGTACAGTCTGAGTCGTTCAAGTGTTGTGTAATGGCGCAAACTATTCCTTGAGGGGCGCGAGTCACTGGGAGAGGATGCTCGTCCTGGACAGTCTCATCGTGTTACCGGTGGGTAATGGTTGCGGAAGTGAATGCTTCAGTCTTGGACAACCACAAAATCACCGTAGACAAGATCCATTGGTTACTGGGTATTAGCATGGGCACTGCGTACACCATAATGGATCAACACTTGAACTTTCCAGAAATCTTTGCACAGTGGGTTCCCCACCAACTGACCGACGAACAGCGCAACACTCGAATGGCGCTAATAGCTTGTTTTAGAGGTCCAAACAGATGAAAGTCACACAGTGAAAGGTCGGAACTGTACAGTGGATGTTCCAGCGTTACCCACCGAAACTGCTGCAATGACGTCTTCACTGCACTAGCCGTGTGTGGGAGGGCATCATCATGCAGCACGATAACGCCATTGACAACATGCCTTGGCGTTACGACTTGATGCCTCGTCTAAGGTTCTGTAAAGTGGCTTGATAACGCTGGGCACTGATGGTGGTTCCCCATTCCAGGAACTCGACAAGCAGTGGGCTCTTGTGGTCAAAAAAGAAGGACATCATGACCTTACCAGAACTGGTGTGCATGGCCTTTGATTTCTTTGGAGGTGGTGAAGTCACATGTTTCCACTGCTTGCTCTGATGCTTGCTTTCTGGTTCAAAATGGTGACACAACGTTTCGTCACCTTTGACAATACACGACAGAAAGCCCTATTCCTCCTCATGATAACTACACTTCTGAGTTAGTAAAATCGTCACGATTACTCTACACAGTGACCGGGATTCATTTGAATGCCCCTTATACAGTTTTCGCTGGGTTTCTTTTCATCTCCTTTCTAAATTCCATTTTACATCACAAAATGAACGTATTTTCCGAGTTCCAATGGGATGGACAAATAAATGTGTCGTGATTTTTCCCAATTACTCCTCACGGTATTTTGTTGCATTGATCGACAGAAAAGACATACTATACAGTTCTGTCTATTATAGTTGTCACTTTTCATCCTACACCCAAGGTTTGTTATTTTTCTACGTCACGCATTTTATACAGACTCATTTCTTAAAGGCTCATCGTTTGATGACGTGGCCTTCCTAACAAAGGTTTATACATTTCATGGATGTATACCTAACTTTAATGGGCGGCAGTCAGTGGCCGACTGCCAAATGTAGCACAGCACAGCTAACGCACAGATAGATACCCCAACACTTCTAACTACTGGATGTGCAGAAGTCTCCAGTGACCCATGAAGCTACATAGCATGCGCTAACAACACTGAGGAATCACATGAACTTACAGCAGCAGCACAGCAGCAAAGCAAAGACAATCGGCAGGTGGTAAAGTTAGACATAAGTGGTAAACAGCTCCCAGAGTTCGGTGGGGTGAACCAGGCGGGCCTGCTTTTCACTGAGCTGTCATATGTTGATGCTGTTGACATTCGACTGCAGTGACATCACAGTACTACCTATCTTTTCCCATAACGGACTAAGCAGTTTCGTAGCAGTCAGCGATCTGTAATATCTGCTTGCGCCATTTGTTTGGGTATTGGTGTCACTCTCCTTCTTCTCCTGTTTCCACTCAATGGGAAAGTCGGTGGTACTGCTTCAACTGTCATTTGGTGTATATTCGATGGGATTACTCACATGTAGATGCTTTGTGCGGGGTATACTGCATGGTTGGCCATTTGGCAACAGTTTCTGACAGTCAGTGATCCGTGGGAAAGTCATCAGATACCCCAGAATTTGTCGTCAACACAGAGACTGCCTGTGAAAGTATTCTCCTTTGTTAGAAGGGGATGAGTGACTGATCCAGTTTCAGGTAGGCACAGGACCAACGGTCAGCCTCTTGGGCTGCCCTGCATTGCAATGTCCACTATGTCAAGTTGTGTAGTATAATAAACAATGTATTTCTTTGTGGAGGCAATTCTCCACCCAGGCACTCCAAAAGAATGTGGAATGGAAACTTGTGTTGTTATGGGTAAATTCACTGATGGCGAAAAATGTTTTTGGGTAGGATGCCTTCTCTGTTTTTGGTTTCTAGATAGTTGCCAAAGCGCATTTACTGTCTCACATGGTCCCTTTTCCTGACTTGGACATATTACTACGATAGTATGACCAGCTGTCTGAGAATAGCCTGGGTCATGAAGATCATATTGAAGTAGACATTTCTCTTAAGTAGTCAATGATACCTAAACTTTGTTGCCCTAGCCTTATTTCCTTAGTCATACATTATAAGGTCAAAGCCAAGTTGAAGTGACAGCAGGAATTCAGAGTCATTTCTCCAATCTTGTCGAGCCAGTGGACCACCCCTCTGGCTGTAATTTGAGAAGCTAGACAATGCTGTGCACCTTTGTGACGATTTTAAAGAGATTGCCAAAGTACAATGTGCCAAGGACAGGTATACAATTCCATGGCTAATGAGTTGTTGGTGAAGGTGTCAAGAGGGCCCGTATACTTCATGCAACGAATAATGTGACAGATACCAGCAATTGGCGTTTTTTAGTGCTTGGGCCTTGCTCTTTGAAATTTTTTCTGCACCAGGAGTTTATCAACAATACTCAGATCAGTTGATTCAGAACATAAACTATGTCAGTGACATCCATGTCAGCTCCACATGAGAGGAGAACTGTGGGCCATTTCCCAATACTCTCAGATGAACAGCCTTCGTTGTCCAAAGATCCATTTTTTGGGAAATGTACTTTGAGCAAATATAACCTCATACCTATGGATGAGCACATCAAAACCATTGCCAGCCTGTTGGCACCAAAGAACATGGAGTAACTCCAGTCCTTTCCCAGCAGTTTTTTTTATATATTTATGGTAAGATCTTATGGGACCAAACTGCTGAGGTCATCGGTCCCTAAGCCTATACACTACTTAATGTAACCTAAACTAACTTGCGCTATGGACAACACACACACCCATGCATGAGGGAGGACTTGAACGTCCAATAGGGGGAGCCGTGCAGACCGCGACAAGGCGCCTCAGCCCGCGCAGCTACCCTACACGGCTTTTCCAGCAGTGTTTCTTATTCTACTAAGTTCATTCCCTAGGTCATGCACATCTTCCATACTTTTAATCAGCTTCACCAATAGGGTGTAAATCATTGTGGTCTGCAGGCTGGCAACCGACTTTCCTGTCCTTCAAGCAGAGTTTGTGCTCTGCTGCCTGTCTGGCTTCCTTTATGCTTGGTAACCCACTAACCCTGACCATCCAGCTGTACCCCATCAGCACCCAGAAGGTACTGAGCAGCCCATCGTATACATTTCGAAGACGTTTTCCCAGGCGCTGGCTGTAATTTTGGCGGTTTTTTTTTTTTTTTTTTTTTTTTTTTTTTTTTTTTTTTTTTTTGCTGACTGTGGTCACGGGGGATTCTCATCTGTTGCGGTCTCACGTCCATAGAAGGTCGCCTCATTTTGATTTTCTGGATTTTGCGACTAGGTAACCATTGTGCATGGGCAGGGATTAGCCACAGGATGTTCAGGATCTTCGTTGTCTAGGGTACAGCAATTTCACAGCAGTGTTCTAACGGATATGTTCGTCATACGTCCCACAATGATCTCTGCGGTTATTTCACGCAGTGTTGCTTGTCAGTTAGCAGTAACTACTCTGCCTGAACGCCACTGCTATCGGTTGTCAAGTAAAGGCCATCGCCCACTAATTTGTCTGTGGTGAGAGGTAATGCCTGAAATTTTGGATTTTCGGCACACTATTGACACTGTGGATCTCGGAATACTGAATTAGCTAGATATTCCCGAAATGAAATGTCTTATGTATCTATCTCCAACAACCACTCCACGTTCAAAGCCCGTTAATTCTCGTTGTGCAGCCTTAACCACATCGGAAACCTTTTCACATGAATCACCTGTGTACAAATGTCACTGCTGCAAATGCACTGCCCTTCTATACCTTGTATACATGATACTACTGCCGTCGGTATATGTGCATATCGCTATCCCATGACTCTTGTCACCACAGTATATTACTGACACAGGAAAATTTGTGCTGGAGCGGTATTCGAATCTGGATTTGCTGCTTAGCGTGATCGGTCGCTTTATCCACTTTGGCTATCCATGCAAGCCTCCCAAACTGATCCAACTCTCTATATGCCACTCTGTCACAGTTTGTGAATAAGTTTCGTAATATTTAATACTGTTGGGATTATCAGCAACGTCTGTTGAAGGTGTTATGTTCAATTGCATGATTAAAAAATTAAGGCAATAATCTTTAATAAATTTAAATATACAGTATTTTTAATTGTTTTGTTTGGTTTTTCCCTTCCCCTCAGAAATCTACTGTTGATGTCCATTCTGACAAGATCTTGCACTTCTACTCAGCATGTGAGCTGAAGTAACTGAAGAAGAAAATGACAACTGATGTGTGTTAAAATTCGCATGAGTTGCGACTCTGAAGTCCAAAACAGTTACTGAAATTGCAGACGCACCTAGAAAGACATATAAAGAAGATGTAGTAGTTTGATTATGAAACACTTACAAACCACTCTGATAAGGACTACTTCAAGAAGCTAATCATAAATCATTACTCATCATTTTCTACTTTGAAGAACTCAGTTGTGGAGCCATCCAATAAAACTAAAACCTGGTAATGTGATAGAAAATGTGATAGAAAATGAGGAGAACCGGCAAAAAAATGGTTCAAATGGCTCTGAGCACTATGGTACTCAACTGCTGAGGTCATTAGTCCCCTAGAACTTAGAACTAGTTAAACCTAACTAACCTAAGGACATCACAAACATCCATGCCCGAGGCAGGATTCGAACCTGCGACCGTAGCGGTCTTGCGGTTCCAGACTGAAGCGCCTTTAACCGCACGGCCACTTCGGCCGGCGGAGAACCGGCAGTCACCATCTAGTGTTCACTATATTATTTCAGTGAAATGTCGTGTCGTCTCCACTGTACAACACTATAAGTTAACGTTATCAGCAGACAAATATTTTGGACTGCAAAATAATTTTTTTAGCCGAGCACAGATTCCTGTAAAGTTTGTCTGGTTTTGAAAAGTATTTGAAACTTGTTTTTTGAATGTACACTAACTGTACAAATCCATGGGGTAATTTTAATGGTCACAGCTTCAGTTATCTCAGTTTCTGACAAAGAGCTAACAATTTCTCGAACTATTTCTTCAGTAGCGTTAAACTTTGGCTCTGAAGGGTCTTTATACATCCCAAACTCAAATATGTAGTCACAATGATACAAAATAATTTCAAAGATAGAGTGCTGGGCTGTCTACAGGTGGCAAACTCTGCATGTATTACCTGCGTGTGTGTATGTATGTGTGTCTGTGTGTGTTTGGCAAAAAGTACTGTAATTTACACACTTTATGTATTTTTTTTTATAAATACATCAGGTCTTGCAGGCGCTTTTGAACATGGAGGAAATTCAGAGCAGTTATGGTGATGCTTACTCATTTTTGACACGAAAATACTGTAGCACTTCATAAGAAATCTAGGCTGTTTGGATACTTTTAAATATGGCGCCATCTTCCATTATGACGTCAGTAGGCTTGCATATCGTAACGGGCTGGTGCGTCCATCTTGCATTTCTCTTTTAATTTTCCACTAGCTCAATTCGATTAGTTCCATTCTCTTTGATTTTCCACATTTCTGGCCGCCACCACTTTCGACTCGGATGTCAACGTTCAATTAGCAAAACTCCCTTCATCGTGTCTCGAGGCCAGGAACTCTAGATCTTAACTCAGGGCTGAGGGGAGTACTGGAATGTTCATAGTCATGCTACTTGTATCATTGACCAAATTCTTGAACTACACTCTTGTAATAAGTACTTATTTCACTCCAAACTTATTCTACAATCTATTTGCTTTAAGCACCTACCTGCTTAATGATTTTCCTGTACAAGGGATGCTTTGTGCGATAATTGGCTGTACCATTTCTTTCCTACTTGAAGCCTCGTCCCTGCAAGACACAGAAATTCCTAAACATCTGTGAAAAACAGTTGTGCGGAGAAATAACACTAGAAAACAGTCAGCAGTTACAGTCATCAAATATCCTAATGTCTTCTAAGAATTGTAATGGTGACATAGCAAGTGTGCACTGTCATGTCAACACATGAGTAGTTGTGCACAGAATCGTGTATTTATGACTGCTGTCAAGTCGATAAGTGTGGCAAGCCCTTGTAATGAATATAGTAATCACTGTGTGCAATATAACTATTCCTAAGTGGCCCACAGCTAGGCAGCACATTATGATACTGAGTACAGACAATTTGTGGGTCAGCTTTTGCTCAAATGTTCCTTTCCTTGAATCTCACTCTAGATCTCAAAATTGAAAATAAATATCAACATCAGTAGTTAGTACAGGTTAACTAACAGCAGTCTAAACGACTATCCAAATCAGATCCAACCAGCCCACAAGAAATAAACAGACAAGCTTCTGATACACATTACAGAGGTTTAATAAGTTCTAGTGAGCACAGAAATCAATATACAAAGATTGAACATACTGTACATTGATGCACAGAAAGATTACAAATCAGACCCAGTGGACGAAACCAACTATAAAAGCATCCAAAATAGTAAGAACAAACATTATTTCACATCACATAAATAGGTAGCAACAAGTCAGAAAAAACATAAGACAAAATCTATAACAGAATTACATTCACAAACATTCTTGCAGTATAGCAGAAATCTCTTCCCTCCCTATGATGCTGCTCAGCACAATGTACTACAATGGTTTAATATATGTTTATAATATTAGGCCTAACTATTTGTCATAATAAGTAGCTGGGTTTGGTATTTATCTTAAAATGAAGTACTACTGACATAAATGATTTCTGAACCTAACACCATGTGCTATTAGGAGGTCTACAAGTCTCACTGCATCAGTAGGCCATTTCAGCATAGATCCACAACAGGTCTGTTCTGGACGTATTTGCAGAAATATTAAATGTAGTGTAACTACATTCACACTATAATGAGTAACGAACAGAAATGTAACACAAATGAGAAATATCTGTAATTTTCAATCTACTAACTGTATGGTCGCACCATCACAACATCTTAGTCATTCGCCACAACAAACTCAACACCAACCATAAAAATAAGAGCCACCTTCAGTAGTAAACTATAGCGACTCTAGCCGATATTCTTATAGTTCCACTCCCTGAACTTCAATGTGGTCACCGACCTTTTCAAGATCATTGTCAAGGTCATGGATCATCTCATCAGCGACCTTGAACTCCAGAATATCAGTCAGAAATTGGAGACAAAGAGCACATCCCTCTCCACACTTCTGCTCTTCCACTCCCCCTCCCCCTATCTCGAGATAATCAAAGCACAGTGTCAAAAATTGTGGAAATACTCCAACTGCGTTAATAGAAAATGAAAAATTACTCCTCTCTCCCTGTCTCCAACCAATCATACCTTATCTCTAGCCAATCATAGTGTGGGAAAATCAAAGATGGAGGAAATAGTCCAATTGTGTTAATATTTCCAGTCAATCAGAGTACAGTATTAAAATTACAAGTTGATGGGAACAGACCAACTCTGTGCATCATACTACATGCCCACTCCTCACTTCAACCAATAAGAGCACAATATTTAATTCATGTGTAAGAATGACGTCATGCAGTAAAAAATTACATAACCCTCAGATTGAAATCAAAGATATTTCTCATTTCTGAAAGACACTTACCTCTGTCATAAAGGTAGTGTCAATTTACATTATATTTGACATATTGTTAACATGACTGCAGAGTCAAAGATATCAGTTGTGTATTTAAAATGCCCCCCCCCCCACACACACACACATTGCATAGTGTACCAACTCCATCTCCTCTCCTCCATTATGTGCCTAGTACCAAAAGACAAGAGTCAATTATGATATATACCCATCTGGGCTGTGATTAAAAGTATCTGAATGGGCTGAATTATTTATCAAAAAAATATATCTCATTCAATAAGTACCTAGTATTACTATAAAAGTGTAGGCCAATCTGAGCTGTTCTCGAACTTATCGAAAATATTTATGAAAGAAAATATGTCAAAGTACCTGAATTCCTTAAAGCAAAGAATATGTTTTAGCTATGTTTGCATTACTGACTTGCAAAAAATAATATATAGATTAGTTCACCGATCACACTGGTAAATTTAATTTGAAGCTGGATATCACTTGCAATACAACATTGAAATGAGTGTATAACATATAACACCAATAGATGGCTCCACTGTTAAAAAGTGTCTCAAGTTCAGCCTCTGCACAACGGGGTGTTCTCACTGTCACCAATAGATGTTTATATTGGTAAAAAAGTTCGAAGTTCTATCTATGGACAGCGTTTGAGGTTAAGTACATAAATCTTAGAAGGTTAAAAATTAATTATTTTACCTCATGTATGACGCTTGTAAGAAATGTCACGGTGTTGTATAACATATTACTGAATGAAATGTTTATACTGCTACAGTACCTAAATAATTATAGTCTATTCTGTCTGATAATGTGTGTACTGCCATGAACTGACATTTCTTTCACCATCAATTTAGGAAGCGAGCAGAGATAATCCATCACAAGAAACAATAGAGTTGATGAAAAGTATTACAACCAAACTGCTTCTGCATTTGGAACAACTGTTCACAAAACAGAAAAGAAACCTGTAATCAACTACACAAGCATCTAACAAAAGGACCACCACACACACGCCACAACACGGTTTTCTTTGTGGGAAAGACTTTGATTTCAAAATAGAATGAGGTGTTTTATTACGACGTCTCACTCAAACTGCTGAAAGACATGAACTGTTTATAAACACACTCACAACAGACGACCAAAAACGGTTTCTGCAAAGCGTTCCTCCATCAGTTTTTTTTATTTTTCTTTATTTAATCTCCACAGACAAATACAGGGACTTGTGTTGGAGTGTGGACATACTTTACACTTCCTCTCATAACTCTGTGCGAACAATTGCAAATAATAGAGACAAAGCATTGGATAATTAATTACTTGTAGATATAAATACTATTTGTACAAATGAGAGCATTCTACTCCTCTGAAGGGAATTCCTTAATACTATAAATATATATATATATATATATATATATATATATATATATATACCTTGGCCAGCAAGGTCGCCAGTTCTCTCTTCAGTTCAACTGGGGCCTCCAACCAACTCAGGATTTTGACTAACATACCTGTTGGACAGTATTTGACACAGTATCTCTCAGGTGAGCATCCCACAACTCTATCAATCAATTTCAATATATATATATATATATATATATATATATATATATATATATATATATATATATATATCTGTATGTGTGTGTGTGTGTGTGTGTGTGTGTATTGTGGAGCTACATTGACCCACATCTGGCCCTTATGTAAGAAGTTATTCGGCTTGAAATTGATTGATAGAGTTGTGGGATGCTCACCTGAGAGATACTGTGTCAAATACTGTCCAACAGGTATGTTAGATAGTCAAAATCCTGAGTTGGTTGGAGGCCCCAGTTGAACTGAAGAGAGAACTGGCGACCTTGCTGGCCAAGGTAGACTTTGGCAAGCATGAAGACATGCATTCGAAACTATCGCCATATGTGGATGAGCATTTCTAGGCACTTCAGTCTAGAACCACGTGCCCGCTATGGTCGCAGGTTCGAATCCTGCCTTGGGCATGGATGTGTGTGATGTCCTTAGGTTATTTAGGTTTAAGTAGTTCTAAGTTCTAGGGAACTGATGACCTCAGATGTTAAGTCCCATAGCGCTCAGAGCCATCTGACCCATTTGAACCATATGTAGATGGGCACTATCATGCTGAAATATAAGCTCAGGATGGCTTGCCATGAAGGGCCACAAAATGGGGCATAGAATGTCGTTACAGCATGGGATTAGCCGAGCACTCTAAGGCGCTGCAGTCATGGACTGTGCTGCCGTTCCCGGTGGAGTTTCGAGTCCTCCCCGGGGGAATGGGTTTGTGTGTTTGTTCTTAGGATAATTTAGGTTGAGTAGTGTGTAAGCTTAGGGACTGATGACCTTAGCAGTTAAGTCCCATAAGATTTCACACACTTTTACATTTTTGAATGTCGTTGCTGTACCTCTGTGCTGTAATGGTGGCGCGGTTGACAACCAAATGAATCCTGCCATGAAATGAAATGGCACCCCAGACCTGGTTGTCAGGCAGTGTGGCATGCAACAATCAGGTTGGTATCCCACTGCTGTCCAGGGCGTCTTCAGACACGTCTTTGCTGGTCATCAGGGCTCAGTCCCAAGCGTGACTGATCAGTGAAGATAATTCTGCTCCAGTCAGTGAGATTCCTGGCTAAATGTGCCCCATACCATTGTAAACGAGCTTGTTGTTGTACAAAGTGGTACAAGGGGCATGGTGAACTCAGCCCCCTTTCTGTGAGCCACATGTTAATGGTCGTTGTGGTCACTGAAGCAACAGTTGGACATCATATTGATAGTAATGATGAATCTGGGTCACTGAGTGCCTCTCTGATGATTACTCAGTCTTCATGTTCTATCGTCTCTCTAGGTTGACTGCTTCCTTCTTGATGCTGTGTTCAGTCGTGGTTCAGCCATTCCCACCAACATCGTTGAATATTGTTACTGCTCCCATTTAGTTGTTGAGTGACTTACCAAATACTTCAACTGTATTCCTTGAGCCCAACAACAGTCCTCTCTCAATTGTTATCAATTATGTATATTGTTCATCCGCTTGTCTTGCTAGCTGCATGGTGACATCACCTCCAGCACCACACTTTCGTCCATCAGCTGCCAAAGTTTACGATTTTGGATTTTCCAGTGATACCTGAATGAATATCAATTTGTGACGAATTGGCGTAACTGCTTCATGATAAGTCGTTTCTTTGCTTAGAATGTATGATGCCATAAGAAGGCAGTGAATGGAAGCAGGCATAATAAGCAAATTTAGTGATATGTTTATCGCCAAAATTTGCAATGACCCTAATAGCATCAAATGCTGAACTCAACCAGTTTCACAGATCATCAGTGTGTTTCGTCTAATTCAATCTCTCATCAATGCACACACAAAAAATTTTGAGGATTCTGCCTTAGCTACAGACTTCTGTTCAGAATCTATATTTATTAATGGTGTTACGCCATTTACACTACAGAACTGTCCATGCAGTTTTTAATGAAATTTAATGAGACTCCATTTCCAGAGAAACACTTAAAATTTCCTGAAAGGCGTTATTTACAGTTCCCTCTGCTAATTCTTGTTTATTGGGTGTGGTTACCACACTTGTTTCATCATTAAATAGAACTAGCTTTGCATCTTCGTGAATACAGAGAGGGAAGTCATTAATTTATATTAAGAACAATAAGGGACCCAAGACTGAAACCTGCGAGACACCATTCTTGATGCCTCCAAAGTTTGTAGAATCTGTTCATTTTTGTACATTATGTGAACTGTTTATTTCAACCTTCTGCACTCTTCCAGTTCAACATGAATTAAATCATTTGTGCACCGTCCCACTCATACCACAATACTTACGCTTATCTAGATGAATTTCATGATTTATACAATCAAAAGCCTTTGAGAGATCACAAAAAATTCCAGTGGGTGATGTTCGGTTAATCAGAGTATTTAATATTTTGATCATGGAAAACATATGTCGAAAAGCCTTTCTGAAAATCGAAGTGACGTTTTATTAGTGCCATATTTTTCTTAATAACCTTTTCATCATGTACAGTACTTGCCTCTAGTTGATGTCTCTGGGAATTCTTTATACGTATTCCAAGTAATACACATTTTCACATTTTCTCCTTTAGTTCTTTCGCTTCTAGTGGCAGTCTTACACGGTTTATAGCATATTTCTTGTGGTGTCATCAAAAGAGCGAGGTGCCAAAGCAAGGTTGGTACATCTAAACGCAACCACCAGAAAAGATAGTCGCTGTAAGTCACATTGACAAATGATTAGCACTGGTGTAGCTATGCCCTGAAACATTTCACTGCATTTCCACATCTGCTCAACATACAGCCGAGCACTGGACTGTTCAGTCCAGTATGCAGTCATCAAGTAAGACGATAGCACTGCCTTCTAATAGGCCAGCTGTGTGACCGATGTGTAAGGTAGGCGCTATGTGAAAGTTATTAGATGTACTGTGAGTGAGATACTGGTAAATTTTCAGCACAAAGTGATATGTTAGTGCCGGCCGAAGTGGCCGTGCGGTTAAAGGCGCTGCAGTCTGGAACCGCAAGACCGCTACGGTCGCAGGTTCGAATCCTGCCTTGGGCATGGATGTTTGTGATGTCCTTAGGTTAGTTAGGTTTAACTAGTTCTAAGTTCTAGGGGACTAATGACCCCAGCAGTTGAGTCCCATAGTGCTCAGAGCCATTTGAACCATTTTTTTTGATATGTTAGTGTTTGGAGACAGTTGTCATTACTCACGATATTCCTGTGGAAAAGGGTTGTACAAAGTCAAGAAATTCTTCTTATTTATGTTCTAATAAACTTAGCTACTATATTAAGTGCTATAATACCCACACAGGCCCTTCCCAGAGCAAACCGACGAGGAGTGAACTTTAGTCTGGTAAAACACTTTTTTTCTTTTGTTGAGAGATGTGACATTTCCTAGGACAAGGTCAGAGCCGGTATCTCGTAAATAATACCTACTATTTCTAAAAAAATGAGAGTAAAATAAAATTGCCTTATATGTATGATTTCTTACACTTTGTGGGCACAATGAAGAGTCAAATTAAATTTTGCCACATCTAAAGTGTCTGTATTGCTTATTAACATACTCAAAGCTTGCATATTGGCACTACTGACAAGAACTTTTAGGGTCTGCAGCCCTTGTGTATGAAGAATCTTCGATAAGCATACACACTTGAAAGCTCTATGGACTTTCAAGTAAATATTTTTCCGCTTCTGAAACTGTCTGGATAACTTATTAAAATACACGTGGTTTGCATGTTTATCTTAATGTCCAATACTTCTTCGAAAATTCTAAAAAAATACAGTTTTATTATATACAAGACATCATAAACTTTATGAGCACAGTGAAGCTTGAAATTAAATATTTCTGCATCTAAATTGCCTTTATTACTTATTAAAATACTCACAGCTTGCTTATTGGCACTACTGATAAGGACTTTAGGTTAAGCAGCACTCTTACGAGTTACACCAGTGTGCCATATCTATGTCTGCTACTGTACAAAAACGAGATAAGCTCGTTTAACAACAGCAAGTTATTTTTCACAGTTAACAAACCACAATATATATATATATATATATATATATATATATATATATATATATATATATATATATTAATAATCCATTTTATATGCCAAAACTCTTCACTGAAACTGAATTTATTGCAACATGTTGCTCTTACTGTAGCTGCAACAAGATTCTGACACAAAGTACACAAGGAAAGGGAATGTGCACATTTGCACCAACCGCAATGTGGCTGCACAGAATAATGAGCACTCCTTTTTCTTCTTCGAAACAAATTCTACACAGGCGATGTTGTCAAAGGCACTCAACATCTTATCATAAGATTTACATGCTTCCCTCATAATGTTATCATCACTATGTTTAGTGCTGACAATGGTTCAAATGGCTCTGAGCACTATGGGACTTAACATCTGAGATCATCAGTCTCCTAGAACTTAGAACTACTTAAACCTAACTAACCTAACAACATCACACACATCCCTGCCCAAGGCAGGATTCGAACCTGCGACAGTACCTGTCATGCAGTTCCAGACTGAAGCGCCTAGAACTGCTCGGCCACACTGGCCGGCTTAGTGCTGAAACATTTGGATTTGATTACTGGTACATCCTCAGATTTTTAAGAGGAAGGGCTGCTTGGAACTTGGTAGCATAGGGTATGGAGGCCTGGAAGCTGGATGCACAAGAGCTAGCAATGAGTACAGCTGTGAAGATACAACAGAAATTTTGAGTCAGTTTCATTCAATATGAGGGGTCAATTACAAACACAGTTTGGCAAGTTAATTCAGCATGAGAAGTAATTTGATACAGTTACAGAGAAAATTGAGATATTTTTGCAGCAAGCCAATACAATTTGAGGGGTAACTTGATACACTTCTTGTGATAAGTTAATTCAATTCAGGGGAATTTGATACAGTTTGAGGGGTAATTTGATACAGTTTGAGGTATTCTTATACACTTTGGGGCTAGCTGATATACAATTGGGGCAAGTGATACACTTGTGGGGCAAGTCGATCAATAAGATGTTAGTGATCTCTGATGGCCAGCAATCACTGAGGCCAGTGATCAATAATGTCAGTGGTCAATGACAGTATGTGATCAACGATGGCCAGTGATCAATGATGGTCAATGATGATGGTGGCCAGTGATCAGTGATACTCACTGGTGAATGATGCTCTGTTATCAGTGATTTTCAGTGATCAATGATTGTCAGTGATCAGTGCTGATAAGTGATCAATGATCATCAGTGATTACTAATGGTCAGTGGTCAATTAAGCTCAGTGATCAATGACACACAGTGATCAATGGTGGTCTCTTTACAGGATCAGTGATGTAAACCTGACTGTTTAAAATCCTAAGTAAACAACTGTGTGATAGTAAGATGGACTTACTGTTATGATGTGTAATCAACATTTCAGGTACTTAATTGTGAAATGTTGTTCACTTCATGTCCAAACAACAACTGACAAGACAGCTCACACTGCACCTCTCGGAAGACCACATCAGTCACCATCGCAAATTAAAGGTTGAGCTACATTATTTTCCAAACGCACTAGCAGTATTTTTTTTTCTTTATTTCACAATGTCACAACACATGACTCTCTAAGATTTTGTGTGATAAATATAGTTTTCTTATTTGGTTCACTATGATTAATTTTTAATGGAGTATTCTTCCTCTAAGAGCATGCACAAGTCGAGATACTGTCAGGGCACACAAGCTTTCTTGGATACTGGTGGACATACGTAATTCTCCCTTCAGACTGACTTAGTTGAAGAAAACTATTACATACATTATTTTCACATCTTCCTCAGAAATAAATTCGCTTACTGTGACACATGAAAACTTGTGCTAGACTTGGACTTGAACCCGGAAAACAAATTTCCATACCTGTTTAGCAATTATAATCACTCTGGTTTATACAACACAGTAAATAGTTTTTCCTCCAAGTACTGATCTGATAAGTCTCAACTTGGTTTTGCTTGTTGGAACAAGTCTTAACTAGCTTAGCTGACATCATTTTAAGACTTGCTGACATCTGTGTGTGCCTGCACACTGATAAAGTCTCCAAGCATGCTCTGTTTTGCTGAGTATAGGGAAATGCTTATCTTTAACTCAATATAAAATGATAGGTTCATTCCCCCATTGTGCAGTTCAGTACACTGTGTGGAAGATATCCTCATGCCCACATTAAGTGCCTGATTCATCATCAACAATTAAACAGATAAGCTCCATGAAGTTGGTTCTTTTATCTTGGTAATGAGGATGAAAACCTGTGTTTCCATTGAGGTGGAGATCTGAAACATTGAGAAGATTCAGATGATCCATGGGTTGAACATGTGTTACCGACGACTGTGCCGCTAAAGCGGAGTTATTGAACGCAGTTTTCCGAAATTCCTTCACCAGGGAAGATGAATGGAATATTCCAGAATTTGAAACACGAACAGCTGCTAACATGAGTTTCTTAGAAGTAAATACCTTAGGGGTTGCGAAGCAACTCAAATCGCGTGATACGGGCAAGTCTTCAGGTCCAGATTGTATACCGATTAGGTTCCTTTCAGATTACGCTGATACAATAGCTCCCTACTTAGCACTCATATACAACCGCTCGCTCACCGATAGATCTGTACCTACAGATTGGAAAATTGCGCAGGTCGCACCAGTGTTTAAGAAGGGTATTAGGAGTAATCCATCTAACTACAGACCTATTTCATTGACGTCGGTTTGCAGTAGGGTTTTGGGGCATATACTGTATTCAGACATTATGAATCACCTCGAAGGGAACGATCTATTGATACGTAATCAGCATGGTTTCAGAAAACATTGTTCTTGTGCAACGCAGCTAGCTCTTTATTCACACGAAGTAATGGCCATTATCGACAGGGGATCTCCAGTTGATTCCGTATGTCTAGATTTCCGGAAAGCTTTTGACACCGTTCCTCACAAGCGACTTCTAATCAATCGTCTCAGTTGTGCGACTGGATTCGTGATTTCCTGTCAGGAAGGTCGCAGCTCGTAGTAATATACGGCAAATCATCAAGTAAAACTGAAGTGATATCAGGTGTTCCCCAGGTCCTGGGACCTCTGCTGTTCCTGATCTATATAAATGACCTGGGTGACAATCTGAGCAGTTCTCTTGGGTTGTTCGCAGATGATGCTGTAATTTACCATCCGAAGACCAGTATCAGTTGCAAAGCGATTTAGAAAAGATTGCTGTATGGTGTGGCAGGTGGCAGTTGACGCTAAACAACGAAAAGTGTGAGGTGATCCACATCAGTTCCAAAAAAAATCCGTTGGAATTCGATTACTCGATAAATAGTACAATTCTCAAGGCTGTCAATTCAACTAAGTACCTGGGTGTTAAAATTACGAACAGCTTCAGTTGGAAAGACCACATAGATAATATTGTGGGGAAGGCGAGCCAAAGGTTGCGTTTCATTGGCAGGACACTTAGAAGATGCAACAAGTCCACTAAAGAGACAGCTTACACTACACTCGTTCGTCCTCTGTTAGAATATTGCTGCGTGGTGTGGGATCCTTACCAGGTGGGATTGACGGAGGACATCGAAAGGGTGCAAAAAAGGGCAGCTCGTTTTGTATTATCACGTAGTAGGGGAGAGAGTGTGGCAGATATGATACGCGAATTGGGATGGAAGTCATTAAAGCAAAGACGTTTTTCGTCGCGGCGAGATCTACTTACGAAATTTCAGTCACCAACTTTCTCTTCCGAATGCGAAAATATTTTGTTGAGCCCAACCTACATAGGTAGGAATGATCATCAAATTAAAATAAGAGAAATCAGAGCTCGAACAGAAAGGTTTAGGTGTTTGTTTTTCCTGCGCACTGTTCGGGAGTGGAATGGTAGAGAGATAGTATGATTGTGGTTCGACGAACCCTCTGCCAAGCACTTGAATGTGAATTCCAGAGTAGTCATGTGGATGTAGATGTAGTTGTAGATGTAGCAGAAGTGTCGTCAGAGCTAGAATCAGAGGAAATGAGATAAAGCTGAATGCTGGCTTTCTCCTGTTTCCTACATCTACTTACACATTTTTATTAATTTTGTAAGTAATTTATTATGAAGTAGACGTTTATTAGTTAAATTAAGTGCGTCAGACCGAAAATTGTGGATTATAGTACCTAAAAAGTGTAGGTTCTAGGTAACTTGGGTCGGTCCTGGCGTGAGCCAGGACTAAGCCAAGTTACCTAGAACCTACAGTTTATAGCTGCTCGCAGTTGCAGCAGATATGTGTATGAAAAATAACTGCCCAGTTAAATAACAAAATACACTGAAGTGGTGAGCCAGTAAAATTTTAATATCAACTATTCTCTGTGAGAACGAATTAAAAATAAATGCATATATTATATAAAAATATTAAATTTATTAACTTACGTTCACCTTATGTATGAAAATATTATTATGTTATAATAAGTGAACGTGATGAGAAAAATATTCAATTTTATTAATTTTCTAAGTGATAATCCACATAAGCATTCCGCTTTTTTGCTACTTTAATACACTTCATGCATTTGGTTACTGTTGCAATGCTGACATTATATTTCCTGGTGCATATTAGAATACTGTATCGTCTTTGGCAAGCATAATAGACAAGGTAAAATAATTAATTTGAGCCTTACAAAGTTTTTGTTGTACTTAACTTCAACCAAGTCTCTAATCATTTCCAATAACTGTTGTCGATTATATTTTTCTAATTATTCATTATTTTCACTCTTACTCAATAAAAATAACACTGAGGTAAATGCTGTAAACATTGCACTTTTTGTGTTCCTGATGTATTTTGCAGACATTTTAGAACCCTACTAAATCATATATATGGAAAATAGTTAAACAAAGACTGCCATGTCTTAAACCAGGTGTAGTCCATAGGCTGAATTTCGAACATTTTTACAAGTAAAAACCTTTGTTGGTGACTGCGAGAACAACTTGTGGTTCAAATCTAAAAGTTGTGACCCTTTCTAACTGTGATGGTGACAATAAGCAACTGAAGTGCGAAACAGTATCTGATTTTATTTCATGTTTTCAGGGTTTACAAAATAGTATTTAAGGTAAAACTCATGTTCAACAACTACATATTCGTAATTTGCTACTTATATTTATAGAGTATATATTATATACTTGTTGCAAAATTGCATAGCAAATGATATCAGGGCATGCTGAAAAATAATACATCCAAATTTTGCATTCTGTTTACATGTCATGAATACTACTCAGCACCTTTCCTGCTTCACTAATGCAGGTTGGAAACCTATGATGCTGGAGGGCTCCGAATTGTAGTGTGTAAAACTGCAGTGTGTATGTGATTAAGTTGGTGCATGATCGACAGTCAGAAAAATGAAAGCACAAATTCGAAGAGTACATCCACACACGGACGACCCGGCCCCTCAGCCTGCCAATGTCAGACCACGCATTAGTGCTGCAACATCTGCAACCATCTAATGCTTTGGATTCACTGGTATCGTTCGTCCTACATGTAGTCCTGATTTAACATCATCCAATTTTTGTTTCTATCCAAAACTTAAATGTCCTTTGAGGATTTTGTTTTGATAATGATGAAACAGAGCAAGCAGACGTGAGATCGTAGATCCATCAACATAGTCTAACATTCTACAGTGACAGTATCAACAAACTGGTCTCTCATTCAGAGAACTGTGTATTTCGCCAGAATGACTTTGTTCGGAAACCAACATGTAGACATGAGTAAAGTTATAGAATTTTAATAGTGTCCATTTTATTGAAACATCTTGAAGAGTTTTCACATAAAAAATTTTGAGATATTACTATTCAGCAAACCCTTGAATATAGCTCCAAATGAAATTTGCCGATGCAAGAGATGAGCCAAACCATAAACAATTTATTTGAAGTCAATAATGCAAATATAATTGATAATTTTTCCAGTATTTTCGGCAATTCTGATACTTTTTAGCAAATTTTTTGCATACTTTTGAGAACAGCCCATATAGGGCTCTATTGTAATAGTAATACTATTCTTTGATTGGAGAAGAGGAGAGAGAGGTCTGTGATATGTTTGTTATAGAGAATTCAGGTAGTTTGGACACTCTTTAGCTTACACCAGTTAGGTCTACATTGCAATTGGCTCTTGCATGCTGGTACTACACTCAGATTGGAAAAGAGGAAAGAAGAGGGACTTAGAACGCTACGCAGTGTTTGTGTGCACCATTTTTCATATACAATGCACATCTTTGATCTTGCAGTCACTTTAATATTACAGCAGAGGTAAATATATGTATATAAATCATGTACCTTGACACTATTTTTGCACCCTATATAAGTGTCTTTTGGATATAAGTAATATTTTTGACCTTACTGTAAGATTTACATATTTTGTTACTAAATATTTGATATTATTTTTAACACTACACTCTGATTGCTAGGAGATAAGGAAGTGTATGTCGAAAATAATGTAACTTGCCACAGTTTTTACACATCATTCAAATATTATGCTCCAACTGATTGGGAAGTGTGGTGGGCATGGGGTAATACACACAACCAATCTGTGAAGTTAAAGCATACTGTACTATGGTTTGCTAGAGATACGAGAGTGAGAACTTTTACTTTGCAATTAACACAGTTGGGTTATTTCAGCCAGCTTAGATTTTGCACACTATGATTGGCTGGAGATAAGGAGAACTGCACAGTGTGACTTGCTGGAGGTATGGGAGGCAGAGGGGTTTCATAATATTCTATTGACACAATGTGCTATTTTCGCCATTTGGATTTTTAATATTCTGCTTTGACTGGCTGGAAGTTGGGGGAGTCAGAGGGGAAGAGGGGCGGTGAGTAGGGGGGCGGCACTCTTCATTGGTGTCATCATACATGACCGTCAATATGACCTTGAAAAGCTCAATGACCACGTTCACAGTCAGGCACGTAAGTGCAATGATCCTACATCCCCCAAAGTCGTAATATATAGTATTACTACTGCCTAGTTCCTCCGTTTCATATGTAAGCTACCAGCAGACGATGGTTAGCTTCTTGTGACAGTTCCTTTACCTTAGTGGAGTGTTAACAATCACAATAGTAGTGAATGCAGAACAGCCATCACATCAAAACAAAACTTAAAATCTGAACTTTTTTTTTACAATTTATATTTTCAATTACATTTTAGAGAAATGAAGAAGGAACAAACAGGAAAGAAAAATCTTAGTTTAAAATAATCATTGGTGCAGATGTGGTTATTCTATAGGCCTAAACACAAAACCAAAATACATAATTGAACTGTCCATAAGGTCTCAGCCACATGGAAGTGTGATGCATTAAGAAAAGGAAATTAATTTTCGGTTAAGGTGAAGACAATAACAGCATATGTTATTATGTCTGACTACATTATTTTTCTCATGACGAGTTTGTAAAGCTTTTGAGGAACACACCAAATACTGGGGTTTTTGTTAAGTATATGGAACTGGTTTTGTATCAACCTTCCATCCATTCGTGTTATTCAGATGTTATTGCTAGTAGTACTACCACTGATGCTTTTATAGTTGGTTAGAGGCAAAATTTTTTTCGCCTAAACACTTGCAGTGAGTTCATCCTCAGCTCCAAACTTATTCTGCAGTAAATTTGCTTTGTGCACTCACTTGCTTAAAAACATTTCTCTATGAGGGGCTGCTGTGTAGGAAGAGTAGACAGTGTCAAGTCAACACACAGGTAGCTGTCCCCAGAGTTGTATGTTTATGGTGTTGTCAAGATGATGAATTTGACAAGCCATTATAAGAGTACAAAACTCTCTCTGTGCTATATACCTTTATGTGAGTGGCCTGTTAGGCATTTCCTGATGTATTGCTTACATGAAATCTGTGTGTTTGTTTTTGAACTAATATTCATTTCCTTGAATGTATTTCTAAGCCCCACAATTGAAAACAAAAATCAATTACATCTGTTGTCATTACAAATAAATCAACACTTGTCAGAACATTCATCCACAATAGATGTAACCACCCACAAGACACAAACTGGAAACATTCAGATACATGTTGTAGAAATTGAGTATAGTTCCAATAAACAAAACAATCGACACTCAAGATTGGAACAGAATCACACTGATGAAGAGTAGGTCACGAATCAAACAAAATAGAAAAACTGAACTACAAACAAAACCAAAAAAGTCAGAAGGCATCCACAATTTGACTGAACCATCACAGCTCATCAGTACAACAGGTAGCAACAAGAAACAAAGAAAATAAGAAAAGTGTAACATAGAAGACAAAAACATGACACCCCTTGCCATTTAATAACAGATCTGGGAAGAATTTTATTATGTAGTATGCTGGAAAACTTGACATACTGAAAGCATTTAATTCTGCCTTGAATGGTATTACTTCTTGGAAAGAAATCAAGAATCCTGAAGCCCAAAATAAAACTACACTGTGACAGGTAGGTCTTCTGTTCCACTTCTCAGTAATATATCCATGGAGAGAGTTGTTAGGAAACTCATACTAGTATCCTACATTCCTCCAAATATGGTTGAGCTGTTAGTGTATGCAGATGACCTACTGCTCATTTGAAATAGTGAAACGAAAATTAGATAGTTATTTGTGGAACTCGCAGAAGAAACAGACAAATGTGGCGTAAGACTAAATGATCAGGAAGCAAAAAACATAACAGTTTAAAGATATAAAGACGAACAAGATAACCAGACAAATCTAATACTAATCGAAATGATTAAGAAACATAAATTCAAACGTGTTGAACATACAGACTGCTGGGGCCATTACTTGTGGATTTCACTGAGGGATTACTGGCTGCTGCTTTCCCTTTCTGATTGAATTCTCTTCCATCTAAGACATAGAAAATCTCAGCCACCAGTGAAAGACCATATTTGGGAAAATAATGTTAGAAACCAGTGAAACTAGTCATCAAACATCATAACATATGTTAATATCAGCGACTGTGTCTCATTAGCACACAGTGTGTCACAATAGCACATGATCAGTTGGTCACAGAACTGCTTGTTTATGTCTACTATCAAGAAGACGTGTGATGAGCCTTTGTAGTGAGTACAAAGCTCGTTCTATGCCGAACACATATTCTTAACAACATTGTTGTTAAGCAGTTCATGCTGTCACTGAGTGCATACAATTTGTGTGTCAGGTTTTGCTCTAGTGTTCTTTTTCCCAAATGTCTTCCCAGGTTTCACAATTGAAAAACAAAAATCAGCAGCATTAATTCTAAGTATGAAGAAAGCTAGATGCAATCTGAATAATCATCCGAAACAGATCTAACCATCCCACAAAACACAAACAGATACACACTGAGGAGACTGAACAACACACAAGAACTGAACATAATCAATTTGATGCAATAGATAAACAAAACTACTACAAAAAACCAAAACCATCAGTGCGCACAAACTCTTTAATTGTCCCCTCATATTACATTAAGAATCTTACAGAAGGTAGTAGCAGGAGATAGAGAACATAAGAAAAGGAAATGCTAAACAGAAAAAGCAAATGCATACATTAGCATATAATAACAGACCCGGCAACAATTAAATGGCTGAAAATGCTGACAAAGTTCACAGAGACACAGTATGTAATTCTGCTTTAAGTAATATTACTTCTTGACAATGAGAATGTTTTGAAATCTTAGTGACAGAATAAGCCATTAATGTGCCAGATACTATTACACAACAAAAACATCCTACACGATAAAGGACGTGTGTAATTTTGGTTGTAGAGTATACTTTGAATGCACTTCCATTGTACTGAACGCTCCTGCATTTAATAAAGACTGATTATATACACTGACAGAAAAAAATTGCAATACCAAAAAATAATTAATGTAGAATAACGAAATTTTGGGAGTACATTCGTCTAGGCAGCAAATTTAAGTGATTAACATTGCAAGATCACCGGTTAAGATAAGGGCAAGAAATTAGAGCAAATACGGAGACTTACAAGCAGTCGTTCTTCCCACGCACAATTCGTGAATGGAACAGGGAAGGGGGGATCAGATAGTGGTACAATAAGTACCCTCCGCCACACACCGTAAGGTGGCTCGCGGAGTATAGATGTAGATGTAGATGTAGAAAGTAAGCCATTGCACATTAATAACTGTTGTAACCTGCAGAATGTTTAATGCAAGCCTGTAAACGTGCATGCGTTGTGTTATACAGGTGCCAGATGTCAGTTTGTGGTATGAAGTTCCATGCTTGTTACCCTTGATCGGTCAATACAGGGATAACCACAAGAATGCTCCTGCTGTCAGACTCTTTCCTTCTCATCCCATCCGGTACATCTCCCCTGACCCGGGGCTCTGCGTGACTCTTTTACAAACTCTACACATTTTTCTAAGCCTCTTCAATTCTTTTGCTTCATCTCTCTAGTTGATGGAAATTACAGAGAAAACAACGGTTTACGAGATCAAAATAGCGCTTGAGTTGCCTCTCAAGTTCCAAGTAGGAAGGGGGCTGTGACAGGGAGAAGTGAACTCTAAACTGCTCTCTAATTTAGCTACAGAGCGCGTAGTTTGGCAAACGCCAGCAAACTCAGGAGGAACAATAATTAACTGGCAGGTACAGTATTCTAATGATGTAACATGAACTTCAAGGAATGTCAGAGTTTTGAAGGATAATCATACTACATTGGAAGGAGTAGCATGGCCATTAGGACTGGAAGTGAATATAGGTAAAACAAAGGCCATGGTGATGGGAAATCTTGATGGGAATAGAGAAGAGACTTCAATAAAATAAATATGAAAAAGTACCAAAGAGTGGAAAAGTTTAAATACCTAGGTTCAATAGAAACAGTAGATAATAGGACAACAATAGACATTCATCAAAGGACAGCAAGTGGAAACCGATGCTACTGTTCCATGCAGAGTACATTCAAGTCGAGAAATGTTGTTAGGAATCCAAAAATCCAGATATGACTACCTTAAGATCTATAGTAATGTATGGACCATAAGGCTGGGTGTTGACTACAAAGGAAGGACGCTTGTTATTGAGATGGGAAAGGACGATTTTGAGTAACATATCTGGGGCAGTGAGAGATGAAAGATAGCTGGAGAATAAGGACAACTGCAGAACTATAGACACTTTTTTCAAAGGTTAATATAGTAGTGAAAATATAGCAAGGAAAAAATCAGATTTCTGGTCATGTACAACAAATGCCAGAAAAAGTGTTAAGAAAGAGTTCATTTGCTGCCCTTGGGGGCGGATAAAGAAGAAGGGGAAGACTCAAGAAGAGGTGGCTTGAAGTTATGGAGGAGGACATTAAAGCAATGGGAGGTAGAGTTTGGAGAAGGAAAGCTGTGGACAGACAAGAATGAAGGCAAGTGACAAAGGTGACCAATGTTCTACAAGGACTGTAGCCATGACCAGTAAGTAAGTAAGAAAGCATTAGGTCAAATTATTTATTGTTATCTGTAACTAGATTTGGTCTTTATCATGATATGTAGTGATATCTGCTTAAATGAGTTCTGAAGTGAATACCAGGTACATGTAGCAGTTCCACATATCTCATTAAAACAGTTGCCTTACTTAGTGTCTTTGAATAACATATGTCTTCCAGTAACATGTGTAGTAATATTAAATGCAGTCGAACTATACTCGCACTGTGGTGAGCAAGGTACAGATATTTAGTAAAAAATGAGAAAAACAATTTATTTTTAAACCCAATATGTAGCAGTAGTACATTACCAAAATTACAAGCCATACATAATTTGCTATAACCAATGTGTTTCAGCAGAGGACAGCTGCATTATGTTACATTATGTACCTTTTAGTAGTGACTGATGGTGTGTTATAATCCCGAAAACTGGTTTTGGGAAATAAAAATCGCTAATGCAACTCATGGTACAGAAAAGGTGTCCTTAAATAAATATCTGAAATCCTCAGAGCACCAAGCATCAAGATTTTTATACCTATCTATTTGTAATGTATGAACACTGGATAGTTAACTTCCTGTAAATTTTAATGTGGCTAGATTATGTGCGACCTTTCACAATAGTAACCAAACTAGAACTGTCATAATATCTAAACAGAAATTGAATTTTACTGTGGAAAGTTAAGAAAGAAAACTCTACATTAAATCAATTTATCATCCATGTGCATTGAATCTTAATTTTATCTTTCAGAATTTATGGTTTGAACAACGTCTTAAAATAGTGAAGAAGAATCACACAGGAAGGAAGCATCTAAGTTTGTGGTTAAAATACTCTTTGAGTGCAGAAGTGGCTACTCTTCAATACCAAAATAGGTGAACAAATATTACTGTAAATGTCACAAACAACAGCGAAACATTAAAAAATGGAATTCAATTTGCAGTTTAGATGAGCACATTAATTCCAGTTATTGTCATGTGTACATACATCAACTTTCCTATGCAGAATTTGTAAACATCCATAAGTAGAGGACGAATACTGTGGTTAATCCAACACAGAAGGAACTCGATTTATATCAACATTCACTCATGTATGCTATACAGAAATTACTAGAAACAGTAATACTGTTGACAGCGTTTTCAGCTGAATGCCAGATGCAAATGTCAGCACACATGATAAATAATTAATACAGAAATAAAATTTAATAAACATGTTAAAAATAAATGTTGAACTTATATCCAACTCAATATTTAAATGGCATTGGCATGGCCAATATGTCTGTACAGGTGAAGCCCCTCTTCTACACAGACAAATCGAAAATTTTATTATGTAGTGAATTTTCTTTGAATACATATCATTACACTAATTTCTTTGCTTAACTCCTGTCATAAGTACATTCTTTGCTCTGACATCATTTTCGAATGGATTTATTTTTTGTACTCACCTGCTTAATGACTTTCCTGTTCGTGGTTCGCTGCAAGAGTTTACTGGCTTCTGCACTTCTGTTCTGGTTGAACCCTCTTGCCTGCAATATACAGAAAATCTCAACTAGCAGAGAAACAATAAATGATAAATAAGAAACCAGTGAACAATTACAGACAACAGACTTCCTAACGTCTGTCAAGAAGTGTGACTGTATTCTTGGAGTATACAATGTGTCATATTAGCACACAGGCAGCTGTTCATGGAATTCTCTATTTATGGTTGTTGTCAAGACAAGTGTGATGAGCTCTTGTAATGAGTATGGAGCATACTTAGTGACATGTATCAGGGCATGCTGAAAAGTAATGCCAAAGAATTTTTTATATGAAAATTCTTAATGCTTTCGGAATAAGAAAACGTTATTAACATTCTACATCGTATTCTTCATGTGTACATATTTAGTTCTCAACCCAGTCTCCCTTGTAAAAAACATACTTCTCCCAATGAGAGACCAGTTTGTTGATAGCCTTGTCGTAGAATGTTTGAACTTGTTGACAGAGTCGTAAGTTCAGTTCTGCTTGCACCACTTCATTACTATCAATGTGAAGTCCTCGAAGGGGTTCTTTAAGTTTTGGAACAGATGACTACCACATGTGAATAAGTTGGAACTGTATGGATGATGATCAATGACGGTGAACCCAAGATGTCAAATTGTTGTACATGTTACAGCACTAGTGTGTGGTCTAGCTTTGTCATTCTGAAGGCAAAGGTGATTCATGTCTAGATGAACTCTTCTGCAGCAGTGCACTACAATTCGAACCACTCTAGCATCAGAGGATTGCAACTTGCAGGAAACTCGACCAATTAATATGAATCACGCAATACGTAAACTGATATAACAGAATAAAAATTTCTGAGACATTACTTTCCAGCATGCCACCACACTGACTCCTAACAAAACTGTGGTTAAGCAACTAATGATGCTATTGAGTACACATAATTTATGTGCCAGCGTCAGCTCTAATATTCCTTCTCTCTAATGTCTCCATACACGTTACAAGTGAAAACAGAAACCTACAACATCAGTTCTCAGTACAAAAAAAATCTGAACAATCCATCGCAATACATCCAACATTCTACAACAAACAAACAGGCACGTTACAGAAATAACTTGGAGAGATTCCGCATGGTTCCCATAAACAAAGAGATTAATACACAAGAAATGGACATAGTCAAATTGATGAACAAAACAACTGCAAATAAGACATACAGGTACCGTAGCAGACAAATCGAACTATAAATAAAAGGAAAACAGTCACAAGGCACATACAATTTGACAGAAACTACATATCACATTAATAATCATAATATTGGTAGCAACGACACATAGCATAAGAAGAGGAAACCCTAAACTGGAAAAAAGCATGATAGACATTGACATTTACCTACAGACCCAATGATTTAATACGAGGTCTGTTCAAACAATTCCGGAACATTCGTAATTTCGAGCCAATCGTGTCTTGGAGCGAAATACGGTTGCCATCCCGCAACACGCCTGTGTTTAGTGTGTAACTGCCAGAAGTTTCATTGTTGTATGACTGTTAGTTATTGTTCAGTGCTGTATTGAATAGAACGCTGTGTCGCACAGTTTGTGAATTACGAAACGCCAGAGTTAGAGGAGCACTGTTATTGCATTAAATTTTGCGTGAAACTCGACAAAACCTTTACAGAATCACACCAAAAAATGCAGGAAGACTACAGTAATGAGTGCTTAAGCCGTATTCGGTGTTACAAATGATTCACACGATTTATAGATGGACGGAAGAAAGGTAAAGATGACTCTCGTTCAGGAGCCCGTTCGACGTCTACTGACGATGCTCATTTCAGGAACGTCAACAAAATTGTGCGTGCCAAAAGAAGGCTGACTGTCCGAGAGATTGCAAAATGATGTAACGTCGGATCATGTCATGAAATCCTGACACAGCATCCTGGAATGCATCGTGTTGCCGCCAAGGTAGTCCCACGCCTCATGAGACAAGACCAGAATGACCTTTGCTTCGCAATTTTTAGAGAGCTTTCAGATGGCGCAAATGACAACGAGATGTTCGTTAAGAGTATCGTGAGACATGGGTCTAGGGTTATTATGTTGAGACAAAGGTTCAGTCTTCGAAATGGATCGGGAAAGGTAGTCCGAGACCAAAAAAGCCTCGTCAGGGCAGGTCAAATGTCAAAGCCATGCTGATAGTTTTCTTTGACTCTGAAGGATTAGTTCATCATGAATTCGTGCCACAAGAACAAACAATAGATGATACTATCGCAACGTATAGTGACACCGGCGCAAAAATGTGAGAAGCACATGGCCTGAAATATGTTGAGACAATTCATGAGTCTTGCATCACGACAACGCACATACTCATTTTCCATGTTGCGCGTGACAATTGCACAAAAAACGAGATCACTCCGCTGCCTCATCCTCCATACTTACCAGACCTGGCCCCTGGAGACTTTTTTTATTTCCAGAGTTGAAAACCCCGTTGAAAGGACGAAGATTTGCAACGATAGACGAGGTATAAGAAAATTTGCAGAGAGTGCTTCGCACAATATGACAAGATGTGTATTAAGACTACTTCCAGAAGTGGAAACAGCGTTGGGAGGTGTGTATAAATTCTGGACGAAAGTATTTCGAAGGCCATAAGTGAAATGTAAGCGTATAAAAATTTTGTGTCAAATCTTAGCGGCAGAATGACAAATTCTTGTGCCGGATACTATTACAAAAAAAAATTCTACATTGAAGTGGAAACTTGTACAGTGGATTGTACAGTATAGTATGGACATATTTAATTCTATTGAATGCTCCTGCTTTTCATAAAGCCGAAAGGCATAGAATTAACTAGTAGACCCAAAAATGGATAATATAAGACTGGTGGGAAGAGCTGCTGTATATTTATAGCGTACTACTCATTCTGGAATTTTTGCTGCTTTGGGAGCATAATACTACTTCATTATTTTTTGGAACAAAATAACATATAAGCACACTGCCACCATTACTAGTGCTGCAATTTTAGCATTTCTAAGGAATGGTGTTCTACTTTTCGATATAACATACAAATTTGATGTGACAGCTGAAATGGACTCGATAAAACACTGTTAAATATTGTCCATATTTGCTCTGTACTCGTAACATGAGTGTTGTTACTTTTACTCTTCGTTCGTTTTGTAAAATAAATCTCCTCCACATCACATGGCTGCCTTGTCTAGTTAAAATACAATTGTTATTGACATATTCTCAAAGTTTGTATTCTTATGTGATAAGTCATTAACATCTAATCCTTTGTTCCACAGTCATATAAAACTGTTCCTTCAATTTAAAGTCATTCATAAACATTCTCTTAGCAGTTTTCACTGCTGTGGAAATTTTCCCAGCTGGGCTGTTCAGCGTAATATTCTTTTATAGGTTCATAACATTAGATCAAATTAGTTACTATCATTTGTAATTGGATTTTGTCTTTATCATGATATATACTGGCATCTGCTTTATTAGAGTTCTAAAGTGAACATGAGGTACATACAAGGGAAATGATTTTATTTTTTAAATCTATTAGTAGCAGCATCACATCACCAAGGTTACATGCCACACATAGATGGTGAAAACCAATTTGTGTCAGTACAGGATACTTCTTTCTACATTTTTAAGCTGCTGCATTAAATTGTTACAAAACTACCTTATCCATTATCTACCCTTTACCACCCTCCAAAGGTTACTAACTTCTATCATTTTACAGCATGACACCATCTCATTCATTCTCCATGATGTACCAGCCCCCATATAACAAAGCAAAGTACACAGCACCCCTGTTCCTCTATCTCCATCAACACTATTTCTTTAGACTGTTTTTTTGTTTATCTATATATTTAAGTTTTTGTGAGATATTAGAATAGGACAGTTAATTTACTGTAAGGATTATTGTAGGTAAATGATGTGTTACTTTTCATAATGGTATCCAAACCAGAGGAGTCACAACATCTAAACAAAAATGAAAGTCTAATAAACAATATTCAGTGTAAAATTATTTTATGATTCATGCCAGTTGAATTCAAATCTTTTCCTTGCAAATTTATAGATTCTTCGACATCTTACAGAAGTGGAGAAGGATCACTCAGGAAGAAAACATTTGAGTTTGAGATTAAAACAATCATGAGTGTAGAACTGGTTAATCTTCAAAACCAAAGAACTGGAACAAATATTAATGTAAATCTATTAATGTCCAGCTGCAACAAACACTAATTTATTAATAAAATGGAAATTAATTTGCAATTTAGCTGAACAAGCTAAGTGTTTTTATTCTGTACATATGTCAGCTTTCCCAAGCAGAATTTGTAAATGTTCCTAATCACATAAAAAATCTTGTGGTTATTCCAAAGTATACAGAACTCATTGTCTATCAATTTTAACCCCAATTTATACCATACACAATTTACAGGAAGTTAAAACACTGCTGACAGTAATTTAAATCCAAACATAAGCGTATGTCACAAATAAATAAAATGTAATAAATGTATCAAAATTAAATCCCATTCGCTATTTAAATGACATGGGTATGGCCAAAACGTCTGCAAGGGCTGTACCAGTATGCCTTCTATTTGTTTATCTCTTTTTTGTCGTCCTTGGTGTCAACATACTGGCTGGAAAAACTGGGGGTGGATCTACAGTACTGTTTACTGTAAATGATGTAGCCGACAGATGCACAGTTGCATTTCACAGTCTTTTACTTTCACTTTTCACAACCTCCTAATATTGGACAGTTATATGGTCAGTGCACTGTTGTTTAACTTTCGATAAGCCTTATTAATAGTTTGCAGGCGAACATCGACATACTGCTACAATACTTTACTGTTGGGTATCTATTTGCAGTAAGAAAATAACCACAAAGTCCACAGTTCTTTCGAAATAATCATGTACATATGGAGCAGATGCTGTTGTTGGTTTAACACATGGCCTATTGGTGTAAAACTTATATCACTATTAAGTTGATGCATTGTTGTCATTCCTCGTCTGAAACTCGGATGTGGACTGGCTGCCTTGTAAACAAAAATTGGGCCCTTATATAACCTCACAATAATAGGTGCTGAAACTACACATTGTTCCAAGTTTAATTTAGAAAGGTTACAATTCAAACTTAACTCATTCGATTAACAGTATACATGGAAAAACTGGTTCTTTGTAATAGTTTATTTTGCCACAAGGATTAAACCAAATTAATTGTTTAAATCCTGAAATTAACAAATACCTTTGTGCAAACAATCCTTTTGACAAAACTGTTAATTACTTTGGAATTAATCAAGCACTGGCTCTGCTAACATGTTTTTGAATAGAGCTAAATACATCCTTTAAGAATACTCTTAGCTGTTCCTACAAATGTTTATACTTAGCACAGAATTTATAGTTGTTTATACGTCAACAATATAATTTAAGTTATGAATCAATCACTGATTTCACCATATAACAAAAGATACTAACTAGTAATAGTCAAAATAAATTAGAAAATCAATTACATACATAAAACTAAGCACAAAATTAGATCTCGTGTTATGATGTTTAAAACTCAGGGCCAACCTTTCTCTTTTATGAAAACACAGATTATACTCACGTATGTTAATGGTAATTAGTTAAAAGTGAAAAAATGAATTAAAAGGAGGCAGATGGAAAAACAAGAGGGAAAGCAAAAACGTCCCACCTTGCTCTTCATAAACCAAATAATTTTATTGCATAGTGCTATTTCTTTAAATGTGTAACTCTAATTTAGATTTTTGGCTTAGCTCTTGAAATGGGTACATGCTGTGCTCCCACTTTATTCTGCAATGGATTTGCTTTATGCACCCACCTGCTTAATGACTTTCCTGATTCCGGAGAAATTACTAGCTGATCCATTTCCTTTCTGCTTGAAGCCTCTTTCCTGCAACATACATAAAATCTCAACCACCTGTGACAAATAACACACGAGTAAATAACATTAGAAACCAGTAGATAATTGCAGTCATCAAACTTCAAACTTCCTAATATCTCCCGAATGAATTTTTACTCCATAGCAGAGTGTGCGCTAACATGAAACTTCCTGGTTGATTAATACTGTGTGCTGGACCAAGACTTGAACTTGAAACCTATGAATTTCGTAGGCAAGAGCCCTTATGTTACATATAAGTTACTAGAAGTAGTAATATTATTGACAATGTTTTCAAATAATATAAAATTCAAACATACATGCACATGATGAAGAAATAAAAAACTGAAATGTAATAAATGTTCCACAAGCTGTGAGGTCGTCATGGATTGAAACAGTGACCCAGGAAGTGTAGAATAAATTTCTTTTATTTCTGTTAATGATCACAAAAATTTAGGTCTTTAGACTACTGGTTTTGGTCGCCAATGACCATCTTCAGATCTGCTGCAAAACACATGAAGTGAAATACAACTAATCGACAGATTACTCCTTAAAACAATGAAAAATGCCACAACAAAAAATTATTACTTTAAGGATGTGGGAACATCCCCTTACAATACGACGAGGAATACTTGTTTTATAACATGCCTTAATATAATAAAGCCATAGTGACTTTGTAATAAAATGTACACAAAATCAGCTTAGCACCATGACAGATATAAAATGTGGTGTTACCTATGCCATAGTGCTGGTATAGTCATAACAAACTGCAGTACAGTAGTCCCTACATACATTTGTGCCATAAGCTCGTTAGACATCACTACTGTAAGTCGACATGTATTTGTCAATTATAAAATTGTATAGAATACAATAAAAGAAGAGTGCAATAAATAAAGTCTATAGTGGGCTTGCCAAATGTACATGTTACTTCAGTCATAATACATAATAATTAAAAGTATGACTGACGTTAAATTTAAAATTGTTAACTGATGCACTCAGATGCCTCATCATTCTGTGAATCATTTGTATTGTTAGCGTTGAACTATCTACAAGACTGTTTGGATGCCAAGACTGACTATAATATGAATACTGATGCAGCCAAGGTGACTGATGTACTGTATGCTTCATCAGTGTTCTGTGGTGGATGTACTGATCTTGCTGTAACTAATATTGCTGTTGAAGGTGGACAAGTGTGGTAGACCGTGACTATTGTTTGTGTTGATTCAGCTATGTGCTCATTTCCAACTAATTTGGAAAATTTTCCTCCTCATGATGTTCTTGCATACAAGACTTTTATGGTAACTCAGTCGTGGGCTGCAACCAGAAGTGACATGTCTGCAAACCACAGTGTTGCAACTATGTGTTCTTTGGCAACTAGTATGGAGAATTTTCCTGCTCATGATGTTCTTGCATACAAGACTTTTATGGTAACTCAGTTGCATGCCGCTACCAGAAGTGACACGTCTGCAAATTTTTTTATTGACAAACCTATGTGTGTAAATTGTCAAAAGATGATTCTTTATCTATTTTTATTATATATGTCAAAAATGGTTGTTGAACTTAAATCCTATTCAGTATTTAAACAGAATGGATATGACAAAACTCCCTGCAAGGGGAGAAGCTCACCATCTTCACAGGAGCAAATAAGTAAATAGTGCATTTTCTTCTAATGTGTATAATTAACCGAATTTTTTGGCCTATCTCTTGTAATGAGTACGTCCCTCGCTCCGTCTTTATTCTGCAATGGATATGCTTCATGCACTGACCTGCTTAACAACTTTCCTGTTTGTGGTTTGTCCTTAAATGTTACTTGCGGTTGCGTTTCCTTTCTGCTTGAAGTCTCTTCCCTGCAATATACAAAACATCTCACCCAGCTGAGACAAATAGTACGTTGGAAAATAATACTAGAAACCAGTGAATAATTACAGTCATAAAACTTCCTAATTTCTGTCAAGAGCTGTGATTGTGTTCTTGGAATCATGCAGTGCATCACCTCAGCATAACAGTAACTGTCCATGGAATTCTATATTTATGGCTGCTGTCAAAATGACAAGTGTTATGAGGCCTTGTAATGAGTACTGAACTCGCTTTGTTTCTGTCCATCAGCTCCTCACCCCTCTCTCTGTTCATCTACTCCTCCTGCTTCTCATACCATCAGCATCTCCCCCTTCTGCCCATCTGCTCTTTCCACCTCTGTCCACCTCCTCCTCCCCGTTTCTGTTTCCATCTCCTCTCGCTGTATGTCTTCTCCTTCCCCTCTCTCTGTCCATCTCCTCCTCTTTACTTTCCTGTACATCCCCTCTTCTCCCCCCATCTCTGAGTTTCTCACCTTCTTGTTCCCATCTCTGTACATTTCCTCTTCCCCTTCTGTATCAATATCCTCTTCTACTCTCTGTGACTGTCTCCTCCACACAATTCTTACGTCGGTCTCCTCTTCCATTTGTCTGTCGGCGTCCTCCTCCCCCCTCTCTCTGTCGTCTACCCTTTCTGAACCCATTTCTCCCTCTCTCTGTTTATCTTCTCCTCCCCTATCTGTCTCCATCTCCATCTTACCCCTCTCTGTCTGTCTGTCTCCTTCTCCCCATTCTTTCTCCATACCTTAGCTCCCACTGCAATATGAGGTTGCTTATTCTTACCTCCACAATATTTGTTTTTAGACTGTAATATGTGTATAAGGATTGACTGAAATCAATCCGGGAGTCTAGGAGGAGCTTTTTACTTGTGGCTTTGACCACATACACACTTGTCACATATATTTCACATATATCTAACATATTTCACACAATTTGCACACCTATGTAAACTGTATCTCTAGCAAATTTCACCCTGCAGTTTCATTTTCACACAGTTCCATGTCTATGACGTCAATTCTCCTGAAGTATGAGAAATACAATTATATATTTTTGCACATACATTCAGTTCTCTCTGTGAATACTATCTGCATAATTTGTTGTTAACTGAGTTAAAGATAAAGAAGTAATAAATTAAAACGTCATGTGTGATGCAGCATTTCTACTGCTTGAACAGTGAAAATGTAGTAAGTGATAAACTTTTTTCCTTTCATCATTTTGTGGAATGCGACAGCGAGGAAAAAGTCTTGTAGAGGCTTTAAAATATTTTTAAAGGGTGTTTGAAGTTACTAAGTGTTCCCATTCTCAAATACTGGATGAATATAGTATGGCTATTTTCACATTGTTTACTCTGATACTCTTTCACGTCCACTTCCACCAAAGCCAATGGTGTGGTTCTTACCCACACAGTGGCACTTTCGTGGCAATAACTGATATTTGCACCAAGTTTGGTTGAATTTGATGCAGTGGTTTACTAGGACATGTGGAACGTATATACCTGCTCCCTCTTTTATAAAATGTATCGATCTAATTTGAAAATTTCACTGCATTGGGACCATTAATCTATTGACTTATTTTCTGCAAAACTGTATTGCTTTTAGCCCCTGTTACAAACCTGTGACCACAAAGCATTATCAAGGAAGAATGCACTACTTTCCGACAAAACACATTGCTTTAATGTGGGAGCTAAAGTAGACTCCATGGAATACTCTTATAACTTACCCCCTATTAGATCTGTAATTTAACATATTGATTTCACTGATTTTGCTCTGTTCCTGTTTTTTCTAGGGGAAATCTCCTGCATCGTACATGACTATCTTTCCTGTTAAAACATGTTTGTTAATGACTCAAATCTTCCCCTTCCACCCTGCCCACTAGTATGATCAGCACATGGTAGCATAGTGTTCTTTTATACGTTTCAGAATTACGTCAAATTGTTTATTATGATTCGTAATTGGCTTTTGTCTTTAACATGATATGTACAGGTATTCGCTTAAATGATATCTGAAGTGAAAACCAGGTACATGTAGGAGTTCTACAAATCCCACCATATCAGTCGGCCTATTCAGTGTATTGGGATAACAGATGTGTTCCAGTAGCATTTGTAGTAATATTAAATGCAATGGAACTACGCTCACATTGTGGTGAGCAAGGTACAGATATACAACACAAATTAAAATTATTTTTATTTTGTAAATGTACTACGTAGCAGTAGCACATCGTCAAGGTTACAAGCCAAATACAGGTGGTCAAAACCTGTGTGCCAGTAGAGGACAGTTCCATATCCTTCCTGTGTTGAGAACGTGTTGCCTTAAATTGTTACAAAATTACCTTATCCTTAATAACCCTCCAATGCTACCAACATTTTTCACTTTAAGCATGTGACTATCTTATTCATTCTCCACAGTGCACCAGCCTCCACCCATCCAAACAAAATAACCAGTATCCCTATTCCTCCATCTCACTTCTATACCATTTCTTCACACTGGTTTTTTTATGCACAGATACAACTATGTTTTTGTAAGATACGAACAATGGGTAGTCAATCTACTGTAAATTTTAATGGAGCTAATTATGTTTCAGTTTTCCTAATAGTAAACAAACAAGAACAGCCATAATGAGATTTTCACTCTGCAGCGGAGTGCGCGCTGATATGAAACTTCCTGGCTGCTTAAAACTGTATGCTGGACCAAGACTCGAACTCGGGACCTAAGCCTTTCGCAGGCAAGTGCTCTAATAGGAGAGCGCTTGCCCGCAAAAGGCAAAGGTCTTGCGTTTGAGTCTCAATCTGGCACACAGTGCTCTACCACTAGAGCACTTGCCTGCGAAAGGCAAAGGTCCCGAGTTCAAGTCTTGGTCCGGCACACAGTTTTAATCTGCCAGGAAGTTTCAAGAACAGCCATAGCAAATAAACAAAAATTTAATTTAACTGTGGAAGGTTAATAAACTAACTTCAGCGTGAAATTATTTTATCATCTATGTGACTTTAATCAGATTTTTTTTTCTTTTGCTTTCAGAATTTATGGTTTAATGACATCTTAAAGAAGTGAAGAAAGATGACATAGAAAGGAAAATTTTGTGTTTGAGATGAAAACACTTATACGTCTAGAACTGGATAATCTTAAAAACCAAAGAACCAGAATAACTACTATCGTAAATGCCTAGCTCCAAAAAGAGTGACTTATTAATAGAATGGAAATTAATTTGTGATTTGCCTGAACATATTAACTGTAGCTATCATTTTGCATGCATCAGTTTTCCAAGCAGAGTTTATAAACATCTCCAGGCACAGGACAAAGCCTGCAGTTATTTCATAGTATATAGAATGGGCGGTGTCTTGACAGGAGGGTATCAGATGAACAGCAACAAAAGCAAGGCAGCAGGATAATGAAATGTACTCGAATTAAATCAGGTAATGGTGAGGGAACTAGATTAGGAAATTAGACACTTAAAGTAGTAGATGAGTTTTGCTATTTGGGCAGCAAAATAGCGGTAACTGAAGATGGTCGAAGTACGGAGGATATAAAATGTAGATTGGCTATGGCAAGGAAAGTGTTGCCGAAGAAATTTGCTAACAATGAGTAAAGATTTAAGTGTCAGGAAGTCTTTCCTGAAAGTATTTGTATGGAGTGTAGCCATGTATGGAAGTGAAACGTGGACGATAAACAGTTTGGACAGGAAGAGAATAAAAGCTTGTGAAATGTGGTGCTACAGAAGAATGCTGAAGATTAGATGCGTAGATCACATAAATAATGAGAAGTTACTGAATAGAATTGGGGAAAAGAGGAATCTGTGGTACAACCCGACTAAAAGAAGGAATCGGTTGGTAGGACACATTCTGAGGCATCAAGGGATCACCAATTTAGTACTGGAGGGAAACGTGGAGGATAAAAATCGTAGAGGGAAACCAAGGGATGAATACAGTAAGCAGGTTCAGTAGTAGTTTCAGTAGTTACTCGGAGATGAAGAAGCTTTCACAGGAGTAGCAATGAGAGTTGCATCAACCCAGTCTTTGGACTGAAGACCATAACAACAACACATGGAACTCGTTTTATATCAGTCTTCCCCCATTTATACTAGGACAGAATTTACTGGCAGTAATAATACTGTTGATAATGTTTTCAATTTAACGTCAGATGCAAATATAAGTGAACAAGAAAAATAAAGAAGGAAAGGAAATGTAATAAATGTCACAAAAAATAGTTGTAATTATGACCCATTCAGTATTTAAATGGCATGGGTATTACCGAAATGTTTGCAATGGCGAAGCACATCCTCTTCTAAAGAAAACCAAAATTGAATGTGTGTAATTAACCTAAGTTTTTGACCAAACTCTTCAAATGACTACACCCCATGTTCCCACTTTTTATTCCGTAAAGGGCTTGCTTTATGCACTCACCTGCTTAACGACTTCCCTGTTTCTTGTTTGCCATGAGGCTTTACTGGTGCCTGCAGTTCCTTTCTGCTTGAGGCCTCTTCCCTGCAATGTACAGAATATTTCAACCATCTAACACAAATAGTATGTAGGTTAATAACCTTACAAACCACTGAATAATTACAGTCACCAAACTTCCTAGTGTGTATTAAGGGGAGTTGGAATGCCGGAAAATGGAAAAAATTCACATTTTCAGTTTTTAACCTTATAACTTAATTTGAAATTTTCTGCTTAAAATGGTGCAAAATTTGTTAAGAAATTCCAATTGGAAGTATTTTTATTTAATTTTTCAAAATTACATGTGCGCCCAGCAAAGTTACCCATCTTGTGATTTGTACACATTTAAATCTTCGCATTTCCGAAAACATTACATATAGAAGGCTGTGGATTTCACTCTTCAGTTGTAGAATCTTTGATCCTTCCATAGGTACCATTGTTTTTACGACTAGCTGTGTTTATTGTTCAGTTTTTGATCTGTGAGTGTTTGTTTTGAGCCTCGAGTTTAGTTTGTCGCTCATTTGGAGTTTGTTATCTGTCTTGTTTTGACTTTCAGTGGTGAGTGCGTAGTTTCTACGATGCCTAGGAGTGCATCATTATTTAAAAAGCGAAAGTTTCGCGGTAATAGATTTACAAATAACGTTTGTTCAAGTGATTCTGCTTCAGCACCTGTTGATGCTGGTGAAAGTTCTGACGTTTGTACAGCTGAGATGTGTGAAGGAGACACGCCCACCAGTGCATCAAAAAAGAAGTTATCAAACTGTGCAAGTGAAATTACAGATGAAGCTTCTAATGAACAATATGTTTTAGTCGACTTTCCTGTTTTTACTGAGTTTATGAAGAAATGTTTGTGTTGTAATCTTTGTGGAGGTTCTTTTGATATGAACATAACAAAATCTATAGGACTTTCCTGCAAAATTGCTATAGTTTGTGCCAGTTGTGAAAATGAGACCTGTTTTTGGAGCTCTAAAACATGCAGTAGCAATTTGTTTGAGAGTAATATCAGGCTAATGTATGCAATGAGAGCAATTGGTAAAGGACATACTGCTGCTCAAACATTTTGTGCCATAATGAATCTTCCACCTCCACCTGCTAAAATTGACAATTACACTGAAGTGATAGGAGATGCTGTTCAGTCTGTAGCAGATTTATCAATGAAAGCTGCTGCCAGTGAAGCAAAATATATAAATGAAGGAAACCCAGATATCCCTGTTGCTTTTGATGGAACCTGGCAGAAAAGGGGTCACACATCCAAAAATGCTGTTGCTACTGTTACTAGTGTGGACAGCGGTAAAGTTTTGGACTATGAAGTGCTCACTAAACATTGTTACCATTGTGCATCTGGTAAGATAGAAGCAGCTCACATATGTAGCAAGAATTATGAAGGTACGAGTGGAGGCATGGAGGCTGCCGCTGCTGTGAAAATGTTTAGCAGATCAGAAAAAGAACGGGGAGTATTTTACACAAAATTCCTTGGAGATGGGGACTCCAAGGCATACAAAAGTGTTACAGAATCCATGCCATATGTCAATAAGACAATAACTAAACTAGAATGTGTCGGTCATGTTCAGAAACGAATGGGCACTCGTCTAAGGAAACTGAAACAGAATCTGAAGGACAAAATTTTGTCAGATGGTAAAACCATTAGAGGTCGCCTGTCAGATAAAATTATAAATGAATTACAACAATACTATGGTATGGCAATAAGAAATAATGCAAATAATTTGCAGGAAATGAGACAAGCTGTATGGGCCACATATTTACATCGATCATCAACTGATGATAATCCTCAACATTTTGCTTGTCCAGATGGTCCTCAGTCATGGTGCAATTATAGAAAATCTCAAGCTACTGGGGATCCTTATCACCATAAAAATTATATTCCATTGGCTGTTATGGAAGTAATTAAACCAATATATAGAGACTTGGGGCATCCTGATCTTCTGCGAAAATGTCTTCATGGTTGTACCCAGAATCAAAACGAGTCGTTCAACAACCTCATTTGGACTCGTGTACCTAAGAATGTATTTGTTGGGATAAAAACATTGAAATGGGGAGTCAGTGATGCTGTTATTTCATTCAATGATGGTCATATGGGTAGGCTAAAGGTCATGGCAAGGCTCGGCATTGCTCCTGGTATCAACACCATCAGAGGTCTTCAGCTTCTGGACAGCGTGCGAGTAAGGAAGGCTCAGTATGCAGCTGAATTTAATACAAAAAAAGCAAGGGCAGCAAGGAGAAGAAAGCTTCTAGGTGAAGAAGAAGAACTAGAAGATGACCCTGATTACTCTGCTGGACACTTTTGATAATAGAATAAAAGGTATTTGTGAATTTTCATAATAAATTACTTTAATCGCATTTTCTGGCATTTGACATTTTTAGTGTTACATGTACCTTTATCTCATAAACCACTCAACCAACAACATTCAAATTTTCAGAAATGCTGCAAAACAGTTCAAAGAGGCCACTGAACTAGAATCATGACAAGAACTGGCTTATTCTCTGAACTAGGGAAGTTTATGTTATACTTTTTCCAATAAAAAATGGCTTAATGGTAAAAAATTCATAAATACTATACCAACAAAAAGAAAACATTGGTTCTAGTTCAGTGGGCTCACAATATATGCTGAAAACCTCTGCCAGAATTTCAAAGTTCTGAAGATAATAGTTCCAAAGAAAAAGGTACACAAAGTTAGCAAATTTAACATTGGCGAGATAGGGCATTCCAACTCCCCTTAAGAACTGTAATGTGTTTTTGGAAGCATGCCGTCTGTCACATCAGCACATAGGCAGCAGTGCATGGAACAGTCTATTTATGGCTACTGTCAAGACTACGAGTGTGACACAAGCCCTTGTAATGAGTACTGACCTCTCTGTGCCACATAATTATTCCTAACTAATCTGTTGTTAAAAAACTCACTTTGTTACGTGGAATAAATCAACACCTGATCTCAGTTCTTTAAACTATGGAAATCTTTGATGTCACCCAGTTTTTGGTAATGTTTGAACAGATTACACGGAAAGTGCTTCATTCAAGAATTTGGACGTTTACATAGTTTTATAGCAGTCAGGCAAAAATTTGCAAAAAATACGTATTTTCGTTTGTACATCGATATTTAAATACGACTATGCAACGATGTTTTACCATGATAATTTGTTTTCAAGAAAATTAAAGTAAAAGCAGACAAAATAGAATATTATCACTTATTCTTACTTTGCAAAATCAGTTAAAAAGTTATTGGACAAATGTCACTATTTATATTTTCATTTATTTACAAAACATACCTGATTAAGGAGGCAATATACCGTAAAACCAATATTTACACTCTTTTTACGATAGGCCTACTGTCATTATCTATCGTATTCGTAAATCTCTAAACGAATTTACATACGCGAAATATAGCCATTAAACTGAAATGATAGTAAAACTTAAAAAAGGAAGTCACCTACATACTAATATGATTTATAAAACTTTCTGGAAGTTCCTGGAACAATACGCAACTTATATCCAATTTTCTTTGGTGTCAAATGCGTCACTCCTGCTGCGACTGCGATGACAAACGGTTCATAACGGTCTTTGAGATGACGTGGTTAAGAAAACAATTTACGATTTCACAAAATATTTGTTCTGTAGTGATTGTGATTCCATATAAAATTGAGAGTGTTTCTGAGTCTATGGTAATTATTAATAATTGGAAATAAAACAAATTCTAGAAACAAGTTATTATGCTTCGACCACGTCATTTCTGCAGTAAAGGAGCTACTGAGGTGTAAAAGGCTATTCAGTTACCGCCACACCTGGACGCTGACCCCATTTGCAAGTTACATAAACAATTAATAATATACACAAAGATTCCTTTCTTGAACTTTGTCTACACACACTGCATATGAACTTGATTACAATTGAAAGCAATACTATGTAATATTAATATTTTTAGCGTTGAAAACTAAGGGAAAATCTTGATAAACTGGGTGCATACAATTTGTATGTCAGCCTTTGCTCAATATTCATTTCCTCAAATGTCTTCATGTGTTTCATAACTAAAAACAAAAATCTGCAACATCAGTTCTCAGTAAAAACAAAGAAATCTGTACAGTCATTCACAATAGATCTAACTGTGCTACAAATACCCTTTGCAGAGGTTCCACACAGTCCAAACGAACAAAGAAATTAATACAAGTAGAAGCTTATACACTGAATTGTATAGCATAGTATGGGCACATTTTCCTTCCACAGAATGCTCCTGCATTTAGTTATACAGAAATTACCAGTATATCCAATGATGAAAGACATGAGAGTGGTGAGAAAAATACCATATGTTTTTAGTGTATAATTAGCTGAGTACTCAGCATTGTCCTAGTACATACTTTTTCCAATCGTCTATTATTCCATATCCTCCCTTTCTTTTCTTTGTCCATCTTCTCCTCCCACTCTCTGCCAATCTCTTCCTCTTCTTCTCTCTCTCTGCCTCTCGACCATCACACACTGTCCATCTCCCCTTGCTGCCCTCTCTGTAAATCTGCTCCTGCCCCTCTCTCATTCCTTCTGCACTTCCCCCTCCCCCTCTGCTCATTTGCTCCTTACCCCTCTTTCCTAGTGTTCCTTATCCCTCTGTCCATATTATCTTCCTGTTGAAGTACATCTCCTCCACCCCTATCCCTTTGTCCATGTCCTCCATCCTCTGTTCATGTATACATCCTCCTCCTCCTCCTCCTCCTCCATCTCTCTATCATCTCCACCAGCCCCTCCACATGTCCATTTCTTCCTTCACCTCCCTCTGTCCACATCCTTCTCCCACTCACTCTTTCCATCTTTTCCTCTTACATTCCTCTGTCCATCTCCTCTTCCTCCCCTCCCCCTTCCAACACCTTGTTCATCTCCTCTGCTTTCATTTCTCTGTCCACTTCCTTCTCCCTGCCTTTCCATCAAACTGCTCTACTGAGTCTTTGTGACTATCACTTCCACACCTTCCCTCTGAGTATCTCCTTCTCTTGCCTTTGTCTGTCAATCTGCACCTCCACCATCTCTCTCGGTCCATCTCCCCTCCTCTACCCTTTCCCTGTCCATTTCTTCCTCTCGCTCTTTCTGTCAATCCCTCCTTTCCCTGTATCTATCCATCTCCTCCTTCAACTTCTCTGTTAATCCATCTCCTCCTCCCCCTTCTCTCTCCACACTATCACTCCCGGCCCAGTAGGAGGTTTCTGGTTCTTAGACCCACATTTCTTATCAGACTGTAAGCAATATATGTACCAAGTTTGGCTGATATCGATCCACGATTATAGGAGCTTCGTACACATGGCTTTGTATGCATACACACTTGATGAGTATATTCAGTAACTTTCAGTCAAATTTTTGCACATATTTAACCTGTATCTCTGGCGAATTTCGCCCTCCAGTTTCCCTTCCACACAGCTCCAAGTTTATACAGTTATATCTCGTGAACTATGCGCCATACAATTATGTTATTTTGTGGGTACATCCAGTGGTATCTGTGGATACTGTCTGTGTAACTTGTTGCAAAGAGTGGTAGGAGTAGAGGAGTAGTTAGTTAAAACGTTATGCATGGTGTAAAAAGTTTCTTATACGTCTCAGTGTCTGTGGCATCTTACACTCAAAAAAGAAAAAAATATTACACCCTTGTAGAGGTTTCGAGTCAACTTAAGATATACTGTTGCAATAGTGCAAATCGAGTACATGAAGTGATTACATTTACTGATCAATAGCACAGGCAGTTCTGAGGTAACAGGTATCGACCCATGCTGAAACACCCATATTAGGATGCAGTGCAGCCTCCATGGGAGACAATGCAGGTGCTGACTCTGGCATACAGTTGGTCATTCACATGACAAATACTGTCCTGGGAGACGTTATGACATGCCTCATCGACCTGTTCACCGAGTTCTGTAACAGTTGTTGGCTGACAAGTAGCAAGATTCACTTCTTGTCCATCATATCCCACATGTGCTCAATTGGAAACAAATGCACAAATCGTATACTGGCCAGTGAAGTTTCTGCCTATCTTGCAGAGCAGATTGAGCTTCACAGGCAGTGTGTACATGAGCATTATCCTCTCTGCACAAAACATCACCATCGTATTGCAGGAATGGCAAAAGAACACGTCTAACCCCATTCTGCATGCACCGAGCATCATTTCTTCATGTACCGAGCACTGATTAGCGTCCCCTCCTGAAACATCAAAGGTGAACGAGAGTTGCAGGCTATTGCACCCAGACTAGAAGGCCTGGGATGGGCGCAGAGTGTCCTGTATGAGTGCACTGTATGGGACAGCACTCACCAGGTTTGTTGCACACGTGAATGACCATCACTTCAAGGCAGGCAGAAACTGATTTCATCGCAGAAGACCACAGCACACCATCCCATCTTCCAAGGGATCCTCTGATGGCATCAGTACAGTCATGCATGTCAATGCTGTGTCGTGAGTGGAAGACATGCCTGTAGCCCCACTGCCAAAAACTGGTTTGCGATGCTTAATGTTGACACCAGCCCTCTTATCTGTGCTGTTAGCCGAACGATATGGCACTGCTGTCCTCGCAACATGACGATTCTGGTGGGCATCTGTGCTGCATGGACATCCAGAACCCCATCTGCTGGTGTGAGAATGTTCACATGACTAATTATACCAGCGTCATAGCACAACTGATGCAGCACATGCAACTTGTGTAGCTATTCTCCAAAAGGACCATCGGGCCATTCAGAAGGACATTATTTGACCCCTTTGAAATTCACTCCGTTGGCTGTAGGAAGGATGAGTGCACCTCTATGGCATGGTTGTCTGCCTCCTTCACACATTTCCACCACACTGAGCCCTCTGGCTGCAAGGATTCCCTGTCAAAGGATAGACACAGATGTGGCTCTGATGGCTATCCCACAAAGCTATCTGTTGGCGACCGACACTGAAAACATTCATTAGTTAAAACTTCCAGGCTGAGAGACCGTAGTCGATCTGTAAAACTTCTTCTTCCTGGCATTTTGCTGCCGACTCCAGGCAACATCTTCCGAGGTGAGTCAGCGACTAGCTGCCAGGCTGTGGAGGTCCCGTTTCTAAAGAGTGCATAGAGGGCACCAACATACATCACGTGGGCCGACTGTAAGTCTATGTCTGACTAGCGTCATTATTCTCGATTGAAGTTAATCGACTGTCAATATCTTGTCTAACTTCGAGCCTTCCACTTTCCTATTAAAATTATTGTGGTGTTCCTGAATCTCTATAGCTTCCCTATCCATACGTGCATAGTAATGCGATGTCCTGGCTAGCATGCTCACCTCATTAAATTTTATTTCATGATCACTGTCTTTAAAAACATGTTCCGCTACAGCTGATTTGTCGGTATGTCCCAGTCGACAGTTCCTTTTGTGTCCGGCTAAGCGTGTATTGACACTTCTTTTCGTTGTTCCAATATAAACCTTCCCATAGCTACACGGAATTTTATACAGCACAGGATTTGCTAAGGGGTGTCGTGCATCTTTCGATCTTAAACAGTCACTAACATTCTTGGTGGGTCTAAAGATTGTTTCAACTTGAAACTTGGCCAGAACTTTCCCAGTACGGTCCGTAATATTGCGAATAAATGGAAGAAAAACTTTTCCAGCTGACAGTTGTTGCTGCTGAATGTGGTCAGACACTTTTCTTGTGGGATGAAGCGCTCGATCTGTCTCGTTGCCGGCGTGTCCATTTTTCTTAAAAGCCATTTGCAAATGATTTAATTCATCTTTCAAATAAACTGACCCACAGATCTTATTATCTCTCTCCATCAATGTTTTAATGACACCTCTCTTGTGCCTGGGATCGTGATTAGATTCCTTATGGAAGTACCGGTCGGTGCATGTATCTTTTCTATACACTTTACGCCCTAGACTCCCACCTGTCACCTGGGCTGACAATAATCACCTTCAATTTTTCAGTAAATTGCACAGAATTTTTAACGTGATAATCAGTTTTACCAATATGTGGTTGTAGTAATAAGGCGAGATGTCTGGCCAACTCTTGAGTAGACGATCCAATACCACTCACTATCGGTCTCAAAGGGACATTAGGCTTACGTACCTTCGGTAGCACATATAATCTAGGCAGGTAAGTTTCCCTTTTACATAGATATTTTTTATCCTCTGTAGGGATGGAAAACTTTTTTATTAATCGATTGGTAGCTCCTAACACTTTCATTGTAGGATCATGTACAAGGTTTTTATAAGTGTTAGGATCGAAGGTAATCTATTGTCACATCGTTGGTGCAAAGTCAACCGCCATATCTTCTCTAACTTTAAGCCTTCCTCTTTTCTATTAAAATTATTGTGATGTTTCTGAACTTCTAAGGGGTGTTTAAAATTCCGTGTAGCTGTGGCCAGGTTTATATGGGAACAACGAAAAGAAGTGTCAACACCTGCTTAACAAACGCAAAAGGAACTGTCGACTGGGACATACCGACAAGTCAGCTGTAGCGGAACATGTTTCTAAAGACGGTGATCATGAAATAAAATTTAATGAGATGAGCATGCTGGCCAGGACATCGCATTATTATGCACGTATGTATAGGTAAGCTGTAGTGTTCTCGCTTCCTGCGCACTTTGTCCTGGGTTCAATTGTCAGAGGGGTCAGGGATTTTTCCTGCCCTGAGATGACTGGGTGTTGTTGTGTCGTCTTCATCATCATCATTCATCCCCATTACAGTCAGAGGAAGGCAACGGCAAACCACCTCCGCTAGGGCCTTGTCCAGTTGGTGGTGCGAGTCTTCCACATCATCCTACACTCCTCAGAGTATAGGGCCTCATCGTCATCATAGAGATTCAGAAACACCGCAATAATTGTAATAGAAAAGAGGAAGGCTTAAAGATAGACAAGATATGGCGGTCGACTTTGCAGCAACAATGTGACAATCGATTATCTTCAATCAAGAATAATGACGTTAGTCAGAGATAAACTTAGAGTCAGCACCACATGACATATAGTGGTGCCCTCTATGCACTCTATATAAACGGAGCATCCATGACCTGGCAGCCAGTCGTTGACTCACTTTGAAAGATGTTGCCTGCAGTTGGCAACAAAGCATCAGAGCGAAGAAGTTTTACAATTCGACCCCGGCCTCTCAACCTGGTAGTTTTAACTAATGAAGACGCCAGCTGTGAAAGCCTACTTTTATGAGCTGAAAACATTATCAGCACATCCACTATGCCCTAAGTGGCATATGCTGCCATTGGCGACATTGTCTTGCGAGATATACTAAGTTTTTTCAGGCAGTGTATCTCCTGAATTATGAGTCGTACAATCACACATTTCTGGAGGTTTATTCAGTGCTGCTCCCACAATTTTCTGTGAGGTGACTGTGGGAAGAAAGACTTGCAAAGGTTTCAGTATACGTGTAGAACAAAGCTTCTTGCAATCAGTAAGTGCTCTCATTCTCAAATACAGGCAGGATGCAGCCTGGCTATTTGCACATCATAAGCTCCGATACTCTTTCACCCTCATCTCCACCAAAGGAGACGGTGTGGTTCTTACCCCCACAGTTGTGACAATAAGTCATATGAGTACCAAGTTTGGTTGAAATTGACCCAGTTGTTTATGAGGAGATGTGAAACATATGTACTTACATCCACTTTCATAATATATATGAATTCTACCTGGAATTTTTACTGCAGTAGGACCATAATTTTACTATACTTTCAAATGGTTCAAATGGCTCTGAGCACTATGCAACTTAACTTCTGAGGCCATCAGTCGCCTAGAACTTAGAACTAATTAAACCTAACTAACCTAAGGACATCACACACATCCATGCCCGAGACAGGATTCGAACCTGGGACCGTAGCGGTCGCTCAGCTCCAGACTGTAGCGTCTAGAACCGCATGGCCACTCCGGCTGGCTCTACTAAACTAATTTCTGCAAAAGTGTATTGCTTTTAGCCCCTGTTACTAACACTGGCATACACTATCTCTTTGTAACTACTATTTAATTTTCAGCATTTCTCAGGAAGACTGCTCTACTTTCTGATGCAAAACATTACTTTAATGTGGGAGCTGAACTGAAATCCACGGAAAGATGTTACTTGTTTCCCCTTACTTGCTCTGTAATTGTTGCATATTGAGTTTTGTTGCTTTTGTCGTCTATCTGCTTTTTATAGAGCAAATCTTGTGCACTCTACATGACTGACTTTATAGTTAACAAGTGTTTGTTACTGCTGTATTCAAAAAGCCTGCATACTTACATAACTAGTTGTTGACACCTAATCCCCAGCTCCTAGAGCACGCAAAACAGATTATTCAAATGGAGCGACAATCACAGATATTGTTGTGGTAGTATTCAGTGCTTCAGAAATCTTACCACATTGGAATGTTCTGCATATCTAGTAGAACGTCTTTTTATACATTTACAACATTAGGCCAATTTATTTGCTATAATTTGTAACTGGAACTTGTCTTCATCATGTAATATACTGGTACCTACTGAAATGAGTGGACACCACGTACATGCAGCTGTCCCACAAATCCAGTTGTATCAGTTGACCTATTCATTATCTTTGCATGACAGATCTGTTCCAATAATATTTGTAGTAATCTAAAATGTAGTGGAGCTATGGTCACACTATGATGAGCAAGCTATAGGTAATTATAGATTAAACATACTATACCGCAACAGCACATCATGCAGTTTACAGGCCATACATAATTGACTGAAACCTACGTGTACAATACAGGATAGTTACAATCTTCCGGAATTAAATTGTTGTAAACAACCTTACCCATTATCTGCTCTTTACCACCCTCCAATGCTACTAATATCTATTACTTTAAAGAATGTCACCTTTTTGTTCATTCTCCACAATGCATCACTCCCCTCCAATCTGAACATAATAACCAGCACCCCTGTTCCTCCATCTCACATCAACACTATATCTTTCTGTAATATATTAATATTGTGTACTTCATTTCCTGTAAATTTTAATGCAGCTAAATGATGTGTTGCCTTTCATAATAGTAACCAAAGTAGAACAGTTATAGAATCCAAACAAAAACTAAATTTCATGGTGGATGTTTAATAAACAATACTCAACATTAAATTACTTTATCACTCGCGTGAGTCAAATCTGAATTTTCTCCTTTCGGAATTTATGATTTGAACAACATCTTAAAGTAGTCAAGAAGGATGACACAGGAACGAAACATTTGAGTTTGAATTGAAAAACTCGTGAGTGCAGAAGGGATAAATCTTAAAAACCAAAGAACCAGAAAAAATATTACTATAAATGCCCACTCACAACAAACAGTGAGAGAATAATAAAGTGGTGATTAATTTACAGTTTAGCTGACCACATTACCTGTAGTTATTATAACGTGTGTACATCAGTTTTTCCGAGCAGAATTTCTAATTTTCTCTGGGTACAGAACAAATTTTGTCATTGTTCCAAAGTATATGGATTCGTTTTGTATCATCCTTCCTGCCATTTTAGCATACAGAAGTTAATGGAAATACACAGTCCAGTCGTATTAATGTGAGCATTGCCTACGTTCGACGTCATAGTGCAATAACCACTCGCAAATGGCAGCACTAGCAGTGTAGAGGAAACAAAGTGTGTCAGAGTGGGGAGGGTAGCAGGGCACAGTGAAGTCATTGTTATGTGGATACGAAGTCATTTATCTGTCATCAAAAAGAAGATGATGACTGGTTTTCAGGCCAAGAGTGAAGCATTTCCAAAATGGCTATGTTGTTAAACTGTTTGCATCCCTACATAGCATAATATCACTATTAAAAAAATCTGGTGCTGAGCAATGATGGTGCACCACGTGCCATGAGTGAGTGTTGAACAACGGCTGCAGATATGTGTACAAGCTAATGGTCATTCAGCTGTTGAGAAAATGGCCACCCAGATGAACCAAGGGGCTACCAACAGTGTCTCCTCAATAACGGTTAAACGAAAATTGCTACGTATAGGCCTCCACAGCAGGTGGCTGGCTCATGCACCTATGCTGACTGCAGTTCATCAGCGACAAAGGCTGGAATTTTCACACTGTGTACAGCATGAAACATCTGTAAGCAAGCACACTGCAACAATTGACAGAATGTTTCAGGCCAGAGGAGGGAGTTTTATGCTCCGGGGGACGTTTTTCTGGAATTCCCTGGGTGATATCGTCATTCTGGAAGGCACAATACATTAACACAAGCATGCTTTTATCCTTGAGGACCACGTCCATTTCAACATGCACTTCGTTTTTCCTCAGTATATTGGCGCCTACTGGCAGGAAAACTCATGTCTCACAGCTTGCAGTCTACATGCATGGTTCAAAGAGAAGCAGGGTGAGTTTACGATACTCCCCTGCCCACCAAATTTGTTGGATTCAAACCCAACTGAGAATCTGTGGGGCCATCTCAATCGGGCTGTTCACACCATGTATCATCTGGCAAACAGAGTGCATCTGGTCATGATACTGGACTCGGTATGGCTTCACATACCTGTCGGTTCCTTCCAGAACCTTACTGACACTCTTCCTACACCAGAGTGGTGCAAAAAGTGCTTGATTATACTTTTGAAAGGAGGTGACAGGACATTGTAGTAATGCTGATGACAATGTCAATTTAATGACAGATGCAAATAAAGTGCACATGACAAATATGTAAATAAATACATAAAATTTACTAAATGTAGCAAAAATAAATGTTGAAATTATATTCCATTCAAAATTTAAGTGGCATGTGTAAGGGCCAATATGTTTACATGAGCAAACATTAGATAAACAAACATTAATTAGTACATAGTGCTTTTGATATGAATGTGTGTCGCTGACTTACTTTTTGGACTAACTCTTGTTATGAGTTGATTCTTTGCTCCAACTATATTCTGCAATGGATTAGCTTTATGCACTCACCTGCTTAGTGACTTTCCTGTTTGTGGTTTACCATGAGGGTTTACTGGGCGCTGCATTTCCTTTCTGCTTGAAGCTTCTTCCCTGCAATATACAAATAATTTCAAGCACTTGAGACAAAGAATACACAGGTAATTAAGGTTAGAACCCAGTGAATAATTACAGCCATCAAACTTAACAGTGTCTGTCAGTAACTGTGAGTGTGTTCGTGGAAGAGTGAAGTATGTCATGTCAGTATATTAGCAGGTGCCCATTGAATTATCTGTTTATGTATGCTGCAAGACGGTGGGTGTGATGAGCCCTTGTGATAAGTGTGGAGCTCGCTCTGTGCTATATACTTATTCCTTTCTAGCCTGTAAGCCAATCATGATGTCACTGAGTAGATATAAATTATGTGTCAGTTTTTCCTCTAATATTACTGAGAGATAACTGACCTATTACATGCAAACAAGCAAGGCACAGATGCACACTTCAGAGATACCTCACAGTCCCAAGAATCAAAGAGATTATCACACAGGAACTGAATATACTGTAATCAAACCAATGTTTAAAAAAACACAAATCAGAAACAGTAGACAAACTGTCACACAAAAAAAGTAACAAGTGGATACCTTAAACTGGAGAAAAGCGTGGCGCACACTGACATTTTATAACTGACCAGACAAAAATGTAATAATTTGCTGTGCAGTTAAAGGTGATGTAGCCACAGTATGTAATTTTACTTTCAACTATATTACTTCTTGACAATGAGTATGTTTTGAAACAATACTGATGGGATAAACTATTATTGTGCAGTTACTATTACAACACAAAAACACTGCATTAAAGCTGGAGTTTGCATATTCCATGGAATGCTCAAGCATTTAGTAAAACGTAGCTATACGGAATTCACTGGTACATAAAATGATGAAAGACATGAAAATTATGAGAGGAAAACCTGTGTATCTTTAGTTTATATGTAGCTGATTACTCGGTGTTACCCTGTTATGTATCTTCTAATCGTCTGTTAGTCTATCTCTGCCACCTCCTTCTCGTCGTTCATCTTCTACTCCACCTCTCCCTACCCATCTCCTCCTCCTACTCCTCTGACTCCTCTGTCTGTCCGCCCTCGACCCCCAAACTATGTCCATCTAACCCTGTCCCTCTTCCTGTCCATCTATTCCTTCCCATCTCTCAGTCCTTCTGTCTATCCCCCGTCTCTCATTCCATTTGCTCCTCCCCCTCTGTCCATGTGCTCCTTACCCCTCTATCCGTATCTTCCTTCCCCTCTAAGTCCATCTCCTCATCCCCTATCTCTCTGTCCATCTCATCCACCTCCCTCTTCATATCTATCTCCTCCTCCCCTGTCTCTGCCATCTCCTCCCAACCACATGTCCATTTCTTCGTTCACCTCTCTCTGTCCATCTCCTCCTTCCCCCCTCTCTGTAAATGTCATCAAAGCCACACTCTCTGGCTAACTTCTCTTCAGCCTCACCCTGTCCATATAATCCTTCACCTGCCTCTGTCCCTCTACTGCCCCCTTTCTTTTGTCCATCTGTTTCTCCCCCCTCTCACTCCATCTGCTCCTCCCACCTCTGTCCATCTGCCCCGTCCCCTCCCGCCCATCTCCTCCTCCTCCTCCTCTTCTCCCTGTCCATATCCTTCTTTCTATACCTGCCTCTCTCTCCAATTGCTCCTGCCACCTCTCTCTGTCCATCTGCTATTCCCACTCTCTCATTCCACCTACTCCTCCCCTTCTGCCTATCTGCTCCTTCCCCCTCTGTACACCTTCTCGCCCCAAACTCTCAGTCCATCTTCTCCTCCCCCTACTCTGTCCATCTCTTCCTTTATCCTTTCTCTGTCCAATTTCTCTTCCCTCTTTGGCTGTTCATATCCTCCTCATCTCTTTCTCAGTTCATTTTTGCCTTCCCCACCCTTGTCCAATTCCTCCTCCCCCTTATCTATAGTCCATCTCCTCCTTTGACCTCTCTGTCTCCCATTCTCTTCCTCCCCATTCGATCGCCACACTATCATTCCCACCCCAATAGGAGGTTGCTGGTTCTTACCTTCACACTATATCTTCCAGACTGTAAGTAATATATGTTCAAAGTTCGGATGAAATCAATCCAGTAGTTTATGAGGAGCTTTTTAACCACCAATTTGCCCACATACCCACTTGTCACATGCACTATACACCTGTTGAAACCCAGAATAACCACTTTTCCAGCACACACAGCTACCAGATGTACAAGTAGAGTGGCTATGAGCTTCTGGAAAGTAGCAACAGGGACGTGGAGCCATGCTAACTCTAGTGCCGTGCCCAGCTGCACCAGGTTTCTTTGTTGAGGATCAAAGGCGCACACAGCCACTTTAAAGTGGAGTCACAGCTTCTCGATTGGGTTTAAATCACAGTAATTCAGTGGAGAAGAGAGTATAGCAAATTCATTCTGGTGTTATCTGAACTATGCATGATGACTTTTGAGCCATGTGGAATGTTGTTTTTTTCTGCTGGTAGTCGCAATTGTGCCAAGACAAAAAAAAAATACTTGTGAGGGTGGACATGGTCCCAAAGATAGGTGCATACTTGTGTTGATCTGTTGTGCTTTCCAGAATGATGATTCACCAGGCAATGCCACAAAAACATTCACTAGACCATAATGCTCCCTGCTCCAAACTTGACCTTTCCGATGACTGCTGCAGAATGTAAGTTTTTGCACATTACTTGCGGTCGTAGTGAATGGCCATCTGTCCTGTGAAGCATAAAACGTGATTCATCTAAAAAGGCCATCCCTAGCCATTGAGTGGACGTCCAGTTGCGGCACTGGCGTGCAAATTCCAGCCGTCATCGACAATGAACAGCAGTCAGCACTGGTGCGTGAAGCAGGCACCTGCTGCGGAGGCCCATATGCACCAACAATCACTGAATGGTTCTTGGGAGACACTGTTGGTAGCCCCTTTGTTCACCTTGGCTGTAAGTTGCTCAACAGTTGCGCATCTATTCGCCCATACACATATCCACAGCAATTGTTCACACCTCTCGTGAATGGCCCACAATGCACCATAGTTGCTTCAGCGCCAGTTTTATATAGTGCCATTTTACCATGGACTGCATACTTTACCCATGAAGACATGTAAACAGTTTACAAACTTAGCTGTTGTGGAAACGCTTCAACCTTCAGCAGAAAAGCCAGTGAGTATGCCATTTCGGATGGCAGATAAATCACTGCACCTTTGCATTATGACAATGACTCCACTGATTTCTGTGTTCTACTGATATGGTTTACATAAGATCCACTACTAGTTCTCCCACCTGCCGTCTGTGAGCGGTTATTGCACGTTGATGTCAAACATAGACAGTGGTCACATTAATTACACTGGGCCATGTATATTTAACATATTTCACTAATATTTCTACACATATTTAACCTGTATCAGTAGCAAATTTCACTCTGCAGTTTCGTTTTCACTCGGCTCGATGATTATATAGTCATATCTCATTAACATATAGTATCATTATATATCATGATATAATTTTGAAGGTACATCTAGAGCTACCTGTGAATACTGTCTACAAAACCTGTTGCGAAGAGGGATAGTAGTAAAGAAGTAATAAATCAAAACATTAGCCATGGCATAGCATTAAGTCATGTATCTCAATGTTTATGACATTGTATCTCTTGAATTACGAGTACTATATTTTTGCAACAACATTCAGTGGTATATGCAAATAATATCTACAATTTGCGTTGCGCATAGACTTATTAGTAAAAAATAACTAATTTAAGTGTCATGCATGATGCAGCCATTTTACTGCATGAACAGCGAAAATGTAGTAAGTGATAACCTTTTTTTCACCATCTTGTGGGAGGTGTCAGCTAGAAAAAGGTCTTGTAAAGGTTTTAAATTGTTGTTGCAAATCACTAAGTGCTCTCATCCTCAAATACTGGATTAATTTATCCTGGCTATTACTGTGTCATGAGGTTCAGTTATCTTTTACCCCACCTTCATCCCCTAGGGAGGGAAATGATTCTAATCCCCACACTGGCTCTTTCGTGACAGTAAGTGATACATGTAGCAAGTTTGGTTGAAATTTTTCCATCAGTTTTTGAGAAGATATGGGACATAAATGCATGCATACACATATCCATTTTTTGATGTGTATGGATCCGATTTGGAATTTTCAGTGCATTGGGACCATAATTCTCCTGTATTATTTACAGCAAACGTGTACTACTTCTAGTTTCTGTTGCTAACATGTGAACACACTGTCGTAGCTACTATTTCATTTTTAGCATTTCTCAGAGAGAATGCTCCACTTCCTGACAAAACACATTACTTTAATGTGGTAGCTGAATCAAACTAAACGGAATGTCGTTACATGTTGTCCCTTACTGGATCTGTAATTGTAACTCCTTGAGTGCTTTTACTTTTGTTATCTTTCACCATTTTCTAGAGTAAATCTTCTGCACCATGCATGACTGCTAGCTGAAACACGTTTGTGACTGAAGTATTCACAAAGTTTGTATTCTTATGTAACAAGTTCTTAACATCTAATGTTCTGTACCAAAGTCACATAAACCAATTCCTTCAAATAGAATGACATTCACACAGACTATTGTGGAAGTATTCCCTGCTGTAGAAAGTTTTACCATGGGAATGTTCAGCATAATGGAGCAGAATTTTTTTATTAGGTTTATGACATTGGGTCAAATTATTTATAATGATTTGTAATTTGATTTTGTCTTCATCACGATATGTACTGGTATCTGTTTAAATGATTTCTGAAGGGAACATCAGGTACATGTAACAGCTGCACAAATCTCACTGTACTGGTATTAGTCGGCCTATTTATGTCCTTGCATAGTAACAGATCCATTCCAAAAACACTTATAGTAATATTAAATGCAGTGGAACTATGTCCACACTGTGATGAGCAAGATAGAGATATGTAGTAAAAATGAGAAGTAATTTTATATTTTAAACTTACTATGTAACAGCAGCAACTCAGCAATATTACTAGACATACATAATTGTCAATACCCAAGGTGTGTCAGTACAGGATAGTTGCATATACATTCGTTGTTAATAAGATCTTGCATTACATTGATACAAAACTACTCTCTTTCCCCATGACCACCCTCCAGTGCTAATAATATTTATTACTTTAAAGCATGTCACCATTTTATTCATTCCTCACAATGTACCTATCTCCACACACCCATACAAAATACTCTGCTCCCCAGTTCCCCCACCTGACATGACCACTGCATCTTTACACTCAAATTTTCTTCCAGATGTACAGAATTTTTATACATTTCTAGGCACCAGATAAATTCTGGATTATTCCAAAGTACATGGAAATTGTTTTATTTCAGTCTTCCCCACATTTATACTATACTCAAGCTTCTGGAAATAGTAACATTGTTGACAATCTTATGAATTTAACGCCAGGCGCAAATATCAGTGCATATAACAAATAAATAAATTAAGTGAAGTAAATGCGGTAAAAGTAAATGTTGAAAGCATAGCCCATTCAATATTTAAATGGCATGGGTTTTTAAAAAATGTTTGCAATGGGGATGCCCGTCCTCTTCATAGAAAAAGGGAAACAAATTTTTACATAGTCTCTTTTATATGAATTTGTATCAGCAACCTAATTGTTTGGACTGATTCTTCTAATGAATACATTCTTTGCTTCCACTTTATCCTGAAATGAATTTATTTTATGCACTCACCTGCTAGATGGCTTTCCTCTTTGTGGTTTGTGATGAGGGTTTTCTGGCTGCTCCATTTTCTTTCTACTTGAAGCCTCTTCTCTGTAACATACAGAAAATCTCAATCTACTGACAGAACAAATGGGTAAATAAAGTCACAAACCAGTGAATAATTAAAAATCATAAAAGTCCCAATGTCTGTCAAGAACTGTAATTGTTTTCTAGGAATCATGTAGTGTGTGACATCAGCACTTGGGCAGCTATGCATGAAATTATCTATTTATGGCTGTTGTCAAGAGGGAAAGTGTGACAAGACATTGTAATGAGTATGGAGCTCACTCTGTGCCATGCATTCATTCCTAAGGAAACTGTGATTAAACAACTCATGATGCCACGAAGTACATATAATTTGTGTGTCAGCTTTGGCTCTAAGAATCATTTTCTGAAATGTCTTCATCTGTGCATGCATGTCTCAAGGAACGCCGTATAACGTGAGCTGTCAGCACAGACACTGTACCATGGCATAATAATGCGGAAAGGTTTACTTCAGAGTTTGGTAAAGAATTCCTTCTAACAGTTTGCACCTCATTAAATGAAATCGAAAATGATAACCTACATTGCTCTGGTCTGCACCGCGATAAAAAACTGAGAACTCACCCCGCCCTTGCATCATATAGCATGTGTGGAACCATTGATCTTACGAGACACTACTGGAAGCTGGTCCTCTCATCACAATATTGCTCGCGGAAACTCATGACACAACGTTAAAGATGAGAACAATTGTCACTTATGTGAAGTACGGCATTCAAGGAGTCCAAAAATTAAGTTTTCTTGCTAAGTATATCATCTTACATGACGATTATGCTGCATAAGTCATCGAAGTCGACAGGGAATGCTTTCCTGTTGTTGTTGTTGTGGTCTTCAGCCCAGAGACTGGTTTGATAAGGTCTCCATGCTATTCTATCCTGTGCAAGCCTCTTCATCACCGAATAACTACTGCAACCTACATCCTTCTTAATCTGCATAGTGTATTCATCTCTTGGTCTCCCTCCACGATTTTTTCCCTCTACATTTCCTTTCCTTCTTTATTTTTCTTGTTCACTTATATTTGCATCTGACGTTAAATTGAAAACATTATCAACAGTATTATTACTGCCAGTAAATTCTGTCCTAGTATAAATGGGGGAAGACTGATATAAAATGAGTTCCATGTGTTGTTGTTGTGGTCTTCAGTCCAAAGACTGGGTTGATGCAACTCTCATTGCTACTCCTGTGAAAGCCTCTTCATCTCCGAGTAACTACTGAAACTACTACTGAACCTGCTTACTGTATTCATCCCTTGGTTTCCCTCTACGATTTTTATCCTCCACGCTTCCCTCCAGTACTAAATTGGTGATCCCTTGATGCCTTGGAACATGTCCTGCCAACCAATCCCTTCTTCTAGTCAAGTTGTGCCACAAATTCCTCTTCTCCCAAAATTCCATTCTGCACCTCCTCATTAGTTACGTGATCCACCCATCTAATCTTCAGCGTTCTTCTGTAGCACCACAGTTCAAAAGCTTCTATTCTCTTTTTGTCTAAACTATTTATCGCCCATGTTTCACTTCCATTCATTGTCACACTCCATACAAATACTATCATAAAAGACTTCCTGACACTTAAATCTCTACTCAATGTTAACAAATTTCTCTTCTTCAGAAACACTTTCGTTGCCATAGCCAGTCTACATTTTATATCCTCCCTATTCCGACCATCATCAATTATTTTGCTCCCCAAATAGCAAAACTCGTCTACTACTTTAAGTGCCCCATTTCCTAATCTGATTCCCTCCGCATCACCTGATTTAATTCGACGACAGCCCCATTATCCTCGTTTGACGTTCATCTTCTACCCTCCTACCAAGACATTCTTCATTCTGATCAACTGCTCTTCCAGGTCCTTTGTTGTCTCTGCCAGAATTACAATGTCATCGACAAACCTGAAAGTTTGTGTTTCTTCTCCATGAATTTTAGTTCTGACTCCAAATTGTTCGTTTGTTTTCTTTACTGTTTGCCCAGAGTACAGACTGAGTGATATTGGGGATAGGCTACAATCCTGTCTCACTCCCTTCTCAACCACTGCTTCCCTCTCGTGCCCCTCGACTCTTATAACTGTCATCAGGTTTCTATACAAATTATAAACAGCCTTTCGCTCCCTGTATTTTACCCCTTTACGCCTTCAGGATTTGATAGAGAGTATTCCAGTCAACATTGTCAAAAGCTTTCTCTAAGTCTACAAATGTTAGAAACGTAGGTTTCCCTTTCCTTAAGCTGTCTTCTAAGATAAGTCGCAGGGTCAGTATTGCCTCGCGTGTTCCAACATTTCAATGGAATCCAAACTGATCTTCCGCAAGGTCGGTTTCTACCAGTTTCTCCACTCATCTGTAAAGATTTCGTGTCAGTATTTTGCAACTGTGACTTATTAAACTGATAGTTCGGTAATTTTCACACCTGCAAACACCTACTATCTTTGGGGTTGGAATTATTACATTCTTCTGGAAGTCTGAGGATATTTCACCCGTCTCATAAATCTTGCTCACCAGATGGAAGAGTTTTTTCATGGCTGGCTCTCCGAAGGCTATCAGTAGTTCTAATGGAATGTTGTCTACTACCGGGGCCTGTCAAGTTCCTGGACGCACCTTTATACGCGCTCTCAGAGAAGAGGCTCCGATGCTTTTCGTTTTCATGCAGCGTTACTCCTGATACCTCAACATTGCCTTTCAGGCTGCCTATATTTTGTATTTGAGGCATTCAATTACATTTAATGTAGAATTCTGTGTCTTGGAAGCTTATGGGCGTGGAAGAGAACTATTAACGCCGGTGTTATATAATTTCAGCACAGGGGAAGCGAAGTTAGTGATATCAGTTCTCATTCATGCAGCATATGGCAGGTGCAATATTGAGGAATATAATTTTCCATTACGATTACAATTCTCAAATTATAAAGGAATAAAACACTTACTTTGATAGTTTGCAACAGAAACTTATTTCAATGGAATAAAAAGTAACTGAAAGTCAATCTTCCCTACACATGACGAAACAATAAGATATCAAACACTCTGCACTTTGAAATCGACTGTGACTACCTTTATTCGTCTGCTACATACCACCACAGGAATACAGAAGTATGTGGGTGGGGTTGAGCGCAAGAAGAACGACAGTTAACTAAGTATTCAATGCCCCGCAGTAATCAATTCTTTTGGGGATTCATAAGAGAAGAATCTGAAAACTATTTTTATTAACACAGAAGCAATACTGTGAAAGTGTGCCATGTGCACTTCTGCATCTTCATATGTTTTTCACCTTGAGATCTATACATATGAGGCCTACTAACCAGCCTGTTCGTTGCTTTCGCAATGTTACCTTCTTGTTTTGTCCCTTACTGTTAGAATCCAAATCCATGTCAGCGATGGTTACTTCGAATCTTTCCAGCGACTTCTTTTGTTTGTTCTTACTTGGCACTCGGAAAGCAGATCACTGTGACAGATCCCACAAGGTTCTGGACCGAGGTTGCCAGAAAGCTTACGAATTATATTCGAAATCGAATGTCACAAGTGAAGCATGCATTGGAATTCTCCGGCATTTCCCTGTTAATTTATGTATCTGCGTAAACAAAAGGAAGAAGAAACCGTAATTCATCCATTGACACGACTCATTCGAAGAGCAGCAGAACAAAATGATCAAACATAGTCTTCCATCAACAGTTGTAACATTATAAACAGCTGCTGATTCAGTGTTAAGTCATTGTCTTGATCACAAATTCTTAGCTATCTATAGCAGTGGCAGAGTCCATATTGTTAATTAATATGTTGTGACATGAATTTATCTGTCGTCAGAGTGCTAAATCAAAAGACATTGTTGCAGGTTTCTCTTTGCGTCACCAGCATCTTTCAGTTGTCTTTTTTTTATTGGGTCTTCTCCCCCTACCCCCCCCCCCCCCCCCCCACACACACACACACCCTATTGTTCGGGAAGCGAGACGGGTAAATGTGTGTATTGTCCTCGGAGAGCAATCCAACATTCCATTATTCCAGATTCATTGATTATGTGCATCAGTACCAAATATGGACAGGAATGCTCTTGCGAATAAACGAATTATGCAAGGGTTTCCTCAGCTTTTTGTTGCTGAATTCCGTTCTGACTATTTGCAGAGAAAAAACGAAAAATAATGAAGCTATACTTATTGGTTGTCCTACAGAACCTGCACCAGCAATTTCCCTTCCCTTAGTGCACGAGATGAGAACGACACCACGGAGCAAACATGGCACTATTTTATTTAACTCTCTGCCACTGCTCTGGTGGTAGTTAATGCAGACACTTCGAAACGTGAAATACAAAACCAGTTACAATTTAAGCGTGGAATTACTAGCCACTCCAGCTACGATTATGGAATTGGGAGAGTGTTTACTGTAGCAACGCCTTGTGTGAATAGTTGTAAAATTCTCACTTCCTAAAATGATAGCTGCTTTCGAAATCAGTTCCAGTTTTGCTGCAGAAACAGTATTTTACCACTTCCTTTCGCTACTGTTTTAATGGAGCTGCTAACTGGCACAAGCCTAAGTGACGAATTTCAACCCTCCACGTCATATGTCTCCTGGCAACATCTCAGCAGTACCCATAATCACCTGCTTCGTAAATACCAAATTGCGAGACCAACAAAACAAGAGAACATCTCTGAACAGATTCGAAGCAACTGTCAGTGACAAGAATCTGTCATTTGTTCATCATCTTGGGATCAAATAAGAAGGGATAAATCACGAAGGCACTGAACAAGCTTATTAGTATGCATTAGGTATGGTAGACCTGGAGGTGAAAACCGTATAAAAGTGCACCACTGCAGATTTGCCTATTTATTCTGTTTTGTTTTTACTCCAATAGTCATACATTCATCTGAAGAAGCCAGCTGTCGTCAATCAGAAGATTCCAGTCTTCGGCGCAGATGAACAGCTGTTAGCACGGGTGCATGAACCAGGCGCCTGCTGCATCAACGTTCGTTGAACGGTCATCGAGGAACACTGTTGGTGACCGTTTGGTTCAGTTGCTCAACAGTTCGCCCGTACACATCTCCGCAGCCGCCGCTGACTCCTGTCATCTAGGGCCTGTGTTGCACCACAGTTGTCTCAGCATTAGTTTTGGCTAGCACCATTTTGCCATACTCGGTATTCTTTAACCACGGCGGCAGGCGAACAGTTTACAAAGTTAGCCGTTCCACCGCTTCCGCCCTAGGTCCGAAAGCCAATCATCATGCCATTCTGATGTCAAATAAATTGCTCCGTTTCCGCATTACGACAACGACTGCACTGTTTTACGCGTCCCTCTACTGTGTTTTCCGTGTCCCCTGCCCCGACACGCTTTATATACCCCTCACCGCTACTGCTGCCACCAGCCGTCTGTGAGAGGTCATGGCACGTTGACATCGAACATACGCTGTGGTCATATTAATGTGACTGGACCGTGTAGATAACTGCATCATCTGCAGCAAGTATGGGGTTACTAGCAATATTCTCTGCAAGATGATAAATATTCAACATCAAAGCAAGGGTCCCAAGTCACTTCCCTGACGTACACCTGACTTCTGTCGATGACTCTCCATCCAAGATGACATGCTGCGTCCTTCCTGCCATGAAATCCTAAATCCTTTCTCAAGTTCTGTTTGATACCTCATACAATCGTTTTCTTTTTTGTTGATAAATATTAGTGTAGTACCAAGCTTACAACAAACTCATCTCCTCCAAGGTGTAGTGTAGAATTTGCCTGTCAGTGCTGTCAACGTTAGCAAAATACGTTTGTCCAGTACTGCCTGTATCGCAGAGTTCACAAATTAGAATTCTCATGAATTTATCTATACTGAATGCGTCGATTATGCGAATAATATTTAAGGAATAATGCAACAAGTACTTACAATTTTATGTTTTGAAAAGTTTTAAGTCAACTGATTACCTGTTTCGGATGTTTTCGCGTTTCTTATGCCATCCTAACAATTTTTAGATGTATCGAAACATCGGTTTCTGTCCGCTGGTCTTCTGCGTCTTCATCTCCATCAAAACTGCAGCCCTAGACCTCAACCTTTCAGCGGGCTGCTCGTGGTTGGTCGAACACACGAAAACGGGTGGTGTATTTGTTTTATGATTTTATTCGTTGAGTATATGAAGCAGCGTGTGTTATTTTATAGTGTTCACAGTGCCTACGCGCTGAAGCGATAAGCTTGAAGGACGAATGCTGACAGCTAGGTTTGCACAGTGATAGTAGTTACTATAGTGATAGTAGTTGACAGAGCGCTGTCAACGTGTGCGCGTCGCTTGCCCATTTAGCTGAGCCGAGCTGCTGCTCATTTCACACTCAAGACTTCTAGTTCACAGGGCGAGGATCCGCTAGCACCGCCAACAGCTGCTTAGCCGACCGCTCCCGAGAAACCCCGAGGAAACCCGAAGCTGCTCCTTACTAAAAGGAGACAATCAGGAAGTAGGGGGATGAGATACATGGTTTGTTGGCGGAGAAGGACGGTGAGGGGAGGAGTGGGGTACGCATCCAGCCAATCTGAGGAGACCTGCAGCAAGTAGCCTCGGCATTCAACCAATGTGAGGGGACGTGCCGCAGCAACCACGCCTCTGCCGCTTGTACTATGCTTGTGGCAGCTTGCTGTCCTGTGGTGTCGATTTTTGAGGAATTGTTAGCACTAGGATATCACCCGGAACAAGTCCCGCCCACTCACCCCTCCGGAACAAGTGCCGCCCATTCACCCCCCCCCCCCCCGGGGTTTTCACGGTTTTTGTTCGGCGCCTGGGCATCGTTTCAGTTGACCAATGTGGTTTACCGCGTTCGGCTGCATTAGAAGAATTTACAAGTTAAAATTCACCCATTACCCATGCAAATACTAACGAAATATGTCATTTAAGCAAATATCTTACTGCTTTCATTAGGCATTTCTACCTTATGGCATTCTTATATTCTTTAACTTTCGTGAGCTACTATGAGGGCCTACATAAACAAAACACTTCTATATAACGCTGATTTTAGACAACAAAGTTATTCGACTGCATCCATGGCTTTACTACCGACATGACAGATTCAAGACCATTGTTTTCGCATTGTATGTTTGCTCTGCTGTTTCCCTCAAATAAACGTATTATAATAAGTGAATTAGTTAATGAAAATCTGTCCTATTATTAAATAACACCACGTTATTTTTTGTTTTCTATTGCTGGCGATGCTTTCAATTCTCTATAAATATTTTTATTTCTTTAATGATGCAGATTCATATTATATTACTATCCAGAAAAACTTATATTTCTTATCATTACTGAATTTCATCACAGTGTAACATGTGTTGGACTGTGACGATAACAACTTTGATGTAGCTTCCAGTTTGCGGAACTGGCGGCTGTTTAGGGGTGGGCCTTATAGGCATGGAGGAGGGTGAATGGACGGGACTTGTTCCGGGTGAAATCCTAGCGCTAAGGGCACGTTCGTTTTTGGCGCACTGATTTTGTTTGTCTTCTTTTCTTACAGTTTTGGGGCTGATATCTTATGTGCCATTACTGTCGTTTGTTGTGTGTTTCGTTTTCCACGCCAAGATTCACATGATGGCTGAAGGGAATATTGTATCGACAGAAATCGAATGCCTCCGTCGGCAGGGGCCTACCGACAGCCTCTTCGGCTTAGTCACTTGCTCTGTTGACTTATGAAGATAACGTGATCGATGTAAATACGTGTGATACGTGTGGCAAACTGATTTAGTCCTTGGTGACAAAAATGGTGGTATGGCCTTACTGGCCGAGGTTGTTTGGCCGCCTGCTGCAAGACTTCCCCTACAACAGCCTAAGAATCGTCATACACATCTCAGTGTCTTGTACGATTACATGTTTTGTGACAAGTTGGTTTTTATCTTTTAAATTAAAATATGGTTAAGACTTTTTTATTTATTTCTCATTCATGTGGACCGTTTCATTTAGGATCTGTGGGGAAAAAAAGCAGACGTAAAACGCGGAATTAAAAACCACAGAAATGTTATATTAGAGTTTGAAACGGTCTGTATTTATTGCTGAGTTCAATGAAGATACTTTATGCACTCGATATGCAAAGTTTAAGTTGGTAGCGACCAGTAACATGTGAATATCGGTCAGAAGTCACACACTGTCATCCGATATCCATCGAAACAGCTACTACCGTGAGGCTTCTTAGAGTAAACGATTAATAAGAGCCAGCTTCCGCAAAGGAGAACGTAATGGTGGTTCACTTCTCTCCGTTAACAAGTTGATCGAAATAACTGCTGCAGTTTCGAATTCAAACGAAAATACTTCTAGGAAAGTTGGAAATAAAATGTACCGGAAAGAAGAGGAAGCTGAAAACGCAAAGCGAAACGTTGATGGATAAGTGTATTACCAAGATAGATGCATTTGCCTCAGCTAATGCGATAAGTCGTCATGTTTATGATTATTGTCGCAGAAAAGAACATGTGACACCTACACACAGCAAATTACCTGCCACACTTAATGCAGCAGGTCTCTCTCGAGGTAATTTGAACATTGCTATTCACAGTTTTGCGCAACGGATATTTCTGTGGCTGTAAGCTACTGGTGGAGAGAGAAGCTATAGCTGGGAGGCAACGGCAATTTCAAGACAGATCCGTGCGGTGAATGTCGATTAAGTGGTATGGCGTGATGAAACGGGGATTATTTCTGTCCACATTCTGAAACAACACGGACGAAACGACTAGAGGAACAACAGTAATGCCTTCCAGCAACGGAGAGAGACTTATTCGCAAGGTTTTCTCCTAAACCATGTCGTGCTTTTAAAATCATACTAGTTAGGAAATTATCTTGAAGAAATGATAAGTAGTTCTTCCACTCTTTAATGCCAAATATATGAACATAGTTAATAAATGTTCTTGATAACATTCGAAACTGTCACCCAGGGACGTGTAATACGACCACTCTTCTTTTCTGTATACATAAAAGGCCTGAAGGATACGATCAGTGGCAGTCAGCGATTGTTTGCTGCTGACGCTGTAAATTAAGGCAAATGAGCAGGAAAAACAATTCTATAATTTTCGAATAAGTGATGTACTGCGTGACACAGTCACGCCAATTAAATACACTTGTACCACCCATTCTTGAGTACTGCGCGAGTGCTTGGGATCCCCACCAGGCCAGATTAAAGAAAGGCATCGAAGCAATTCAGAGGCGTGTTGCGAGATTTGTTACTGGTAGGTTCGATCAACATGCGAGTATTACGAAATGCTAGGTGAACTCAAATGAGAAAACGTTCTTTCCACGAAACACTACTGAGCAAATTTTTAGAGTGGCATTTGCGACATACTGCGGAATGATCCTGCTGTTGTACATCTCGGGTAAGGATCGCGAAGACAAGATAAGAGAAATCAGGGCTCGTACGGAAGCACATAGCAGTCGTTCTTCCCTCGTTCCATCTGCGAGTGGAACAGGAAAGAGAATGGTGCAAAGTACCCTCCACTATGCACCGTATGGTGACTAGCGGAACATGTACGTAGATGTTGCTGACGAGGCGCCTACCGTGCAAAGCAATAGGAGATGAGTGACTGAATTCAGCGTCGCTTGTGCAGTCCCTCCAGAATTTTCAAAGCTACCCCCATCTCCCCCACACGCTCGTAAAACTACGTTTCTGTAATTTCTTCTACGCAGATTTATCAAATTTGATGATTTAGTAGGTAGGTTTAACATAACTTACAATTAAATCTATAACTGTCGCAACCTTAGCAAATTGGAAATTGTATAACCCTTCTAAAGAAAATTCTATATGCTATTGTTTACGGCAGATAAAGTGCATTGGTTTTAGTATGACACGAAATGAGGAACAGAATTTATTTGATCCTCGTAAATTATTAATACTAAATGAATAATTAATTAGAAATAAAAGTAAAGGGCCTTACAGAAACTACGTTTTCATTACAATATTACATTGCGTTTCAATGCTTTGAAGGGAGCAGTAGTTGACCTTAATGAGATTTTCACTATGCAGCCGAGTGTGCGCTGATATGAAACTTCCTGGCAGATTAAAACTGTGTGCCAGGCGGAGACTCGAAGTCGGGACCTTTGCCTTTCACGGGCAAGTGCTCTACCAACTGAGCAACCCAAGCACGACTCACGGCCCCTCCTCACAGCTTTACTTCTGCCAGTACCTCGTCTCCTACCTTCCAAACTTTACAGAAGCTCTCCTGCGAACCTTGCAGAACTAGCACTCCTGAAAGAAAGGATATTGCGGAGACATGGCTTAGCCACAGCCTGGGGGACGTTTCCAGAATGAGATTTTCACTCTGCAGCGGAGTGTGCGCTGATATGAAACTTCCTGGCAGATTAAAACTGAGTGCCGGTCCGAGCAGTTGTGGGAAGCAGCCAATCATAGGGAACAATTGGCAATTGAATTTTTACTTTTAGCTTTATGGAAAAGCAACGCTAAGCACTAATGAGAGCACTTTAGAAAAGTTGTTTAAAAGTTTTAATGTGTTAGTTTTTATTGGAGAACAAGGTTTTGGTGGCATTGGAACTGCGAGAGATAATTGTATCCCCCAAACTTTCCCACTTCCAAAGAAGAAGCAAACAGAGAAAGGTGAAACAGATACTATTTGTCTGCCATAAAAACGGAAATGACGGGATTTTGGGTAAGCGCCGTGACAACCTCATTATTCCGGTAGCATCTCATACAGCTGGTGTGAACCCACTAACTAGTTTTAAAGATATTCTCAGCAGTCAATAAAACACATTGAAGTTCCTAGACCCTCTGTGCTGCAGAATAAAACAAGCACATGAGTGGAATGATGGAATAGATCAAAATGTAAAAGGAAATGGTACTGGCTTCTTTTGTCTGTTGGGTTTTGAATGTCACTGTACACAGTTCCCGGATACTGTAAAATACAAATGCATTTAACTACTTCAAGGGGTAGAGGATCATGCATTTATATCAGAAAAGGAACACAGTTCAAATCAAGACATAACCTCAGTAGTGTAAGTGAAGAGACACACTTTGAAATATCAGCTATTGAATTAGCAGGGCTTGACATCACCAAGAAATTAATCATTTTGTGTGTGTATAGATCTCCAAATGGTGGTGTGGACACTTTTTTCAATAAGTTAACAGAAGTTCTAGATAAAGGCTCAAGTACTAAGGTCAACATAATTCTGTGTGGGGATATTAGCTAACATCATAAATGAATCAAGCAGCACCTTCATTAACATCCTTCAAAATTTTGGCATGTCCCTATTGGTCAAAAGTGCAACAAGGGTTACCACAACAACTTCATCAGTAATGGACCATGTGGCCACAAATACGGATAGGGAAAAATGTGATGTAGGTGTAAAAGATCTCAGACTATCAGACCATCTCTGTTAAATAACAACAGTAAAGTCATGCATCTAATCATTCTGTAAACTACAAGCCTACAAACTACATCCATCAGAAATCAAAATAACAGATTTTTCAAAAGAACTAGCAAAAAAAATCTGGGATGAACTGTATAAGGAAACCAATGTGAATATGAAATTCTCTAAATTCTCCACATTGTTTAAATTGAACTTTGAAAAGGCATTTCCAAAAGTATGCATGTCTGTATCGACATCTCACAAAAACAGATGGATAACAGCAGGTATTAAGAAGTCATCCCAAACATTTAAACACCTCAGTTCCATGAAAAAGATTCGCAATGATCTGGAATTCTTAAATTTCTATCATGTATATAAAAAGATCTATAGGAATGTGCTGATTACTGAAAAAAAGTCATTTAATGACAAAATAACACATAATACAGACAATAAAAGCAAAGCAGTCTGGGATGTTATAAAAAAGGAAACAGGGAGAGGCTAAAAAATGCAGAATAACATTCTGCTAAGGGAGGGGGATAAAGTAATCAATGATCCACAACACTTAGCAAACTGAAACTTCCTGGCAGATTAAAACTGTGTGCCCAACCGAGACTCGAACTCGGGACCTTTGCCTTTAGCTCAGATGGTAGAGCACTTCCCCGCGAAAGGCAAAGGTCCCGAGTTCGAGTCTCGGTCGGGCACACAGTTTTAATCTGCCAGGAAGTTTCATATCAACGCACACTCCGCTGCAGAGTGAAAATCTCATTCTGGAAACTTAGCAAACTGTCTAAACGAGCATTTTTCAAGTACTGCAGAGAAGTTACAGCAAAAATTTCCCCAAACAAATATAACACCTGTAAATAATGTTGTACCAAATACAATGATGTTACTTCCAACTACAGAGAATGAAGTCAGTAAAACAATTCAAAAACTAAAAAATAAAAAGTCAGTAGGCTTAGATGAAGTACCAATGTGTGTACTGAAACAATGCATGGGGATCGTACAAGGCCCCTTAACAAGTATAATAAATGAATCCTTCACATCAGTGACATTTCCAGAGCAGTTAAAACGGGAAAGAGTTATACCTTTGCTTAAGAAAGATAATACAGAAGATATAGAAAATTACCGACCCATTTCCCTGCTGTCAGCATTCTTAAAAATAATTGAAGCAATTATAAAACACAGCTTAATGAATTACCCGAATAAATACAATCTTTTAAGTGAATCACAGTTTGGTTTCCGAAGTGGCAAAAATACGGAGTCAGCCTTAGTAGAATTCACAAAAGTTGTACTTGATGCTCTTGATAAAGATGAGTGTGTCACAGGCATATTTTTGGATATTTCTAAGGCGTTTGATACAGTCGACCACAAGATTCTATTAAATAAATTAGAAGCATTAGGAATAAGAGAGGTAGCTAATGACTGGTTTCGATCATAGCTAACAGATAGGGTACATAGAGTAGAGATAACACATACCTCAAATAGATGTAAACATTTAGTTCAACACTTATCAGAACCAAAATAAATTAATATAGGGGTTCTGCAAGGTAGCATAGTAGGACCAATACTGTTCCTGATATACATAAATGACTTTCCCAGTAGTGTTATGCATGGTGAAAAAATCCTCTTCACTAACGCCAATGTTATAGTCACTGAGAAAGCAAGAGAACTCGTTGCTGAGAAAGCAAATGAAAATCTCAAGGAAGTTTATGACTGGTCAATAAGTAATAAAGTGACATTGAACATAAAGAAAACTAATGCCATGAATTTCAGTTTGAAGAGGAAAAATGACAATGTTAAATTAAATGTAGATGGCACCTCTACAGACTGTGTAACAAACGCAAAATTTCTAGAAATGAGTATTGATTCTCAGTTGAAGTGGTGTGAACACACAAAAGTACTTGCAAACAGAATGTCATCATATGTTATGCCCTTAGAATCCCATCATCAGTGTATAACATGCAGTGTATTTTAGTTACATATTATTCATATGTACACTCAGTTCTTAGCTATGGCATACTTTTTTGGGGAACAAATGCACAAAATGTGAACACAATTTTCAAACTCCAAAAAAGAGCCATAAGAAAAATAACCAAAAATACTAGTCGAGCTCATTGTAAAGATCTGTTCAGAACACAGGTGATTTTAACTGCTCCATGTGAATGCATTTACCAGTCCATTGTACACATTAAAAATAACATTGGTAATTACTGCACAAACAGCTCTGTCCATGCAACAAGAGATAGACTCAACTTACATTTACCAATAAAAAATAAACATAAAACTCAAAACAGCATTTTCTACCAAGGAATAAAACTGTACAATAAATTACCAAAAGAGATTAAAGAAATTGCAAAGATACACTTATCTAAAAACGCAGCTAAAAATACCTGTTACACAATATATTTTATACATTGAAGGATTAATCAGCTAAAACAGAGTAGGGGTTTGATTAAAAATGATATACAAATAAATAATAATAATGATTATAAAATATCCAACATCCCACATAACATCTTCACTTTATGTTTTTTTTTCCTTTCTAGAAGTACTTACTCCCAAGCTATGCATTGCACAGTACTAACACCTCTTCCTCTTTCTGAGCTCAACATCTCACTCATTATGGACGGATACTGACTCAGTTTTTCAGAATAGCAAATTAGCAAATGTGAGGTTGCAGTACAGAAAATGGCCCAGAGATCACTAGTGTGTGTGTGTGTGTGTGTGTGTGTGTGTGTGTGTGTGTGTGTGAGTGTGTGTGTGTGTGTGTGTGTGTGTGTGTGTGTGTAGTGAGTGAAGTGTTATGAAACAATGTGTGTATAGTGTCTGCAGTGACTGATAGTGAGATATGAGTGAACAATGTGGCATTACATTATTTAATAAGTTATTTGTAAAAAAGGAATTGTGTACCAGGAGTTAATCTAATGATGTGATGTATTGCGAATACATAGAAAGAAGGATCCTTTATTGTATGATTATATGATAGCGGAACAAACACTGGTAGCAGTTACGTCTGTAAAATATCTGGGAGTATGCGTGCGGAATGATTTGAAGTGGAATGATCATATAAAATTAATTGTTGGTAAGGCGGGTACCAGGTTGAGATTCATTGGGAGAATGCTTAGAAAACGTAGTCCATCAACAAAGGAGGTGGCTTACAAAACACTCGTTCGACCTATACTTGAGTATTGCTCATCAGTGTGGGATCCGTACCAGGTCGGGTTGACGGAAGAGATAGAGAAGATCCAAAGAAGAGCGGCGCGTTTCGTTACCGGGTTATTTGGTAACCGTGATAGCGTTATGGAGATGTTTAATAAACTCAAGTGGCAGACTCTGCAAGAGAGGCGCTCTGCATCGCGGTGTGACTTGCTCGCCAGGTTTCGAGAGGGTGCGTTTCTGGATGAGGTATCGAATATATTGCTTCCCCCTACTTATACCTCCCGAGGAGATCACGAATGTAAAATTAAAGAGATTAGAGCGCGCACGGAGGCTTTCAGACAGTCGTTCTTCCCGCGAACCATACGCGACTGGAACAGGAAAGGGAGGTAATGACAGTGGCACGTAAAGTGCCCTCCGCCACACACCGTTGGGTGGCTTGCTGAGTATCAATGTAGATGTAGATGTAGATGGTCTCTAACTAGAAGTCTGTAAATATATGTGTATACGAATTAGCTTATTTTAAATTGATCTAAATTTGTAAATAAATTGAAATGTCCTATATCCTTGTAAAAAGAGATCTACGGATGATTAAAGCCACTACTACTACTACTACTAATCCCTCATGTAAATTTTCGAAGAAAAATCGTGTCAGTGTACCTGAAAATATATGCAATACGACCAAAAAGACCTGAACAAATCCTGCAGGCCAGTACTGTAGCAAATAAGTTCCAGATTAATGGAATATAGCATTTGATGTGAAAATACAAAAACTCAAAAGTGACAATATGTTGGAATAAACTGCAAGATATCAACCCGTATCCAATGCACATGTATTGTGGGGCTCTGCATCAAATGTTTTGTGCCTATCACACCAAGTAATCTGTTCTTTTTATTTGTAATTTGTAATTTGTATTTATGTTTATTTCTTTCAGTGCAAAATTTTGTAATTTTTGCATATAAATTTATGTTTTGCACTCAATAGTTATGCATGTATGTATATATATATATATATATATATATATATATATATATATATATGTATATATATATATATATATATATATATATATATATATATATATATATCACATGGTATAATACATTAGAACTAGAATGTAAAAATTGATTTATCACTTTAAATGAATCTTTTTCAGTGGGTCAATCCATATGAAGTGGTCCAGTGATGGTTGCTAGACCATTTTCAAATATTTTAATTTTTTATATGTGATAGCCCTGTATTTGAGAAGTTCAAAAGAATTTTTAAAATAATTTATCTTGCACCTTTACTGGATGGCTGCTATTTTTATTTGTAGGCGAGCAATGATTTTTCAGTCTGGAGACATTAGCAACTATTTGAATATCTCTGCACTAGGTTAAGTTACAATATTGCAATTGACATGATTGATTTTAGAAAAGTGTCCTCTACAATATTGTCTGCTACACAAACTACCCTAAATTCAAAAATAACCAGTCAAAATGGTCTCCAAAGTTTGTATCCAAATTTTCAAAAATCCACATTTTAGGCCCAAAAATAACAAACAAGAAGTGATTTATGAGAGTGTATTTTTTCCTATAGTTAGATATCATACACTACTAGCCTCATATACAGCAAGAACACTTACAAATGTTTCCTTAATTTATTATGAATTTTTGAAATTTGAAAATTTTCATTTTTTGTTACATTTGGGGTTAGTTATCTCAGGTGTAACTGAATATAAAATTAAGATTTTTGTACAGTTTGTACACCTATATCAAGGCAACGTACTGTAAAAATTTCAACATTTATATCTGACTGTAACCAAAGATGTGAATTTTTGAAAATGAGAAAATAATTCACATTACTCTACAACTGATCTTATGGCTGTTCCTATTTAAATGATTTATTGTTTCATTATAATAAAATTTAATTGTGACATAATTTTAGTTAACACTATAACCCCATATTCATTTAGTTTATTTATTTTTAATAATGCAGTTTTAAAGAATAGGGGCTTTTGCTTTTGTTCTATGATAAGAAAAATTCTCATTTACGTTTAGGTTTATTGTCAATAAAGAAGTACATTATTACTGGGTGTGTCATTTTTGTAGTCAGTCTGTTCAGAAACCTCTGTTGGAGTGGATGTACATACCTCATCGAGAGTGTAGAATGTGTTATGTACTTTGTTCTGTGTGTAATTTGTAATTAATTTTGAGACATTAACTGGAATGCAATAACAAAGATGAACAGTGCTCTGTTGGACAGATAGCAAGTGAAGCGTGTCACAAAACCATTTATAGTTCAGTTTCAAAAAATTGAAAAATTTCAATGACGTTGATGAAGTTAGACAAACTTTGTTTAAATTTTGAGTAAGTTCTTCTGTAACATCACTATGTGAGTATCATGAGGAGAAATGTATTCTGAAGTAGAACCACATTTTTGGAAGAAAGTGCTGTGATCCACTTCAAGTTCAAATGGTTCAAATGGCTCTGAGCACTATGGGACTCAACTGCTGTGGTCATAAGTCCCCTAGAACTTAGAACTACTTAAACCTAACTAACCTAAGGACAGCACACAACACCCAGCCATCACGAGGCAGAGAAAATCCCGGACCCCGCCGGGAATCGAACCCGGGAACCCGGGCGTGGGAAGCGAGAACGCTACCGCACGACCACGAGATGCGGGCTCCACTTCAAGTTCACAAGACGCTAACTAAGGGTTTGAGGGAAATAAACCTTAAACATTTGTCCTTGTTATGTGACAGTGAAACAGATTCCTAAGTGAAACGTAATGTGATTCCTGGAAATTCTCTGTGCCCTGATTGTTACTCAAAAATATTTGTTGTGAATCCAGAACCAGAATCATGTAACCTTGTTAATCAAATTTATACTCCTAATGAGAAAGCTGTTAGCATATTGGATTTTGCTTGTTCTAAGTTAGACGTATTTCCTACTTCGAAAATAATAAAATTAAGTAACAGAAAAAGAAAAGCAGCTATATAGGGTACAACAAATTTGAGACAAAATTACAAAAGATTTGGAATCATGCTTTAATAATACAGATGCCAACATAATTTCTAAAGAAGAAGAAAACCTACCATCAGCATCATCTGACACTGAATATTTGAGCTTAATAGAGAAATTAAAAATTAAATGTTCAGTGACATCTAATGAAGAAAAAGTTAAAATTTTAAGTTTGCTTCCTGACTCATGGTAAGGAGAAAAAAAATAGTTGATGAATTCAATGTTTCTCATCGTTTGGTTAAACTAACCCAAAAATTAGTGAAATAGCAAGTCATTCTTCCAGTTTCAGGCAAGAAGAAAGGAGTAGATATAAGTGAAGAAACAATCAAAAAGATCCAGCAGTTTTTGAAGACGACGAAAACAGTTGAATGTGTTCAGGTTGCAAAGATAGCAAAAGAGTCGTTATAAATGGAGTTAAAGTAACAAAGCAGAAACGACTAGTGCTGTCAAATTTAAATAAGTTTATGCAGCTTTCAAAAATTCTCATCCTTAATGCAATATTGGAATGTCAAAATTTTGTGACCTCCACCCTAAGTGGTGTATTTTGGCTGGATCATCAAGGACACACTCCACATGTGTTTGTTTATATCATCAAAAAGTCAAACTGGTGATTGTGGGTGCAAGACTCAGTGATCTTAACTACAAAGAGTTACTAGATTTAATGGTCTGTGACACTAACAGTTATGATTGCATGATGAGTTTGTGTAATAAATGCCCTGGTAAGGAAACTGTTATTGAATTGTTTCACGAATATGATGAGGAAATGCCAGACAGTACTACCTTCAAACAGTGGGCCACATCTGACAGGACAGAAATGATAACAGTGGTTAAATCTCAAGAAGAGTACTTGGAATCTTTAATTGATAACTTAGAAAACTCAGAAGTCACCACTATGTTTCTAAAATCCAAAGAAAGTTTGTGAAGGACAAAAAAGCACAACTTCATGAAAATGAATGCATAATGCTAGCTGATTTTTCACACACTTTTACATTTGTGATTCAGGATGCAATACAAGGGTACCATTGGGTCAATGACCAGGCAACAGTGCGTCCATTTATCCTCTACTTTAAAAATGAGAAAGATGAAGTTTGCCATTATTCAGTTTGCATTCTAAGCGACTACTTGGAGCATAACACTTTAGCTGTACATGTGTTTCAAAAGTATGCAATAATTTATGTAAAAGAAAATTTTCCCAAGGTTGAGAACTTGATATACTTTTCAGATGGAAGTGGTAGTCAGTATAAGAACAAAAAGAATTTTTCAAATTCGTACAACCACAAAGTAGACTTTCGGTTGGAGGCTGACTGGCACTTTTTTGCATCTTGCCATGGTAAAAATGCATGTGATGGAGTAGGAGGTACAACAAAATGTGAAGTAAAGCCAGCCTACAAAGACCAACCACAGACCAAATTCTCACAGTACATGACATGTATGTCTTTTGCAAGGATAATATTAAGAGCATTACCTATTTTCTGATCAAGAAAGAAGAAGTGGTTCTGTGTATGAAAACAACACTTCAAACCAGATTGGAAAATTGTGTAGCAATAAAAGGAACAAAGCATTTCCACAAATTCCTTGGCATTGCAGAAAATTTAGTTCGATGCTGTGTAACATCAGAAACCGAAATTTGTGAGGATCATTATGTCAGTAAAATTACATTTCTGTCTTTAACGTTAAATGACATAGTGGCATGTGTGTATGAGTTTGGAAAACTATGATGTTTTTGTGCATTTTTACCACCCTGCTGTCTCAAGAACATCATTCAAGAAGTCTACTAGTGACAAAGTTTGGATACCAATGAAAAATGTTTTAAGGAAACTTTCGGTGCTTGAACTTACCACAGCAACTGGGAGGTCTTATTCTATATCTCAGAAGCTGTCTGAAGAAATGTGTTCTTAACATTCACCACCAGGCTTAGGAACAGTCGCATCTCGAAGGATGTTAACTGAAAACATTTAATTTAAGTAAGTCAAAATAATATAGATGTTAATTTCAGGGATGTTTCCAATTTTTGTATATAATTCAGTACCTTACTTCAATAATAATTGATTATATCCAGCCAATATCACACATGAATAGACAACAGCCATACGATCAGTTGTAGAGTAATGTGAATTATCTCCTCATTTTCAAAAATTCATATCTTTGTTCACAGTCAGATATCAGTGTTGAAATTTTTATAGTACGTACTATCATATAAGTCTATAAACTGTGCAAAAATCATATTTTTGTATTCAGTCCCACCTAAGATAACTAGCCCCAAAGTTTACAAAACATGAAAATTTTCAAATTTCAAAAATTCAGAAAAACTTAAGGAAACATTTGTTAGTGTTCTTGCTCTATATGAGGTTAGTAGTGTATGATATCTAACTATAGGAAAAACGTACGCTCTCATAAATCACTCCTTGTATGTTATATTTGGGCCTAAAAAGTGGATTTTCGAGAATTTGGATGCCCAATTTTGGAGGTCATTTTGACTGGTTATTTTTGAAAATAGGGTATTTTGTGTAATAGACAATATTGTACAGGACACTTTCCTATAAACAATTATGTCAAATGCAATGTGCATAGTTATTCATATTTTTGCTAATGTATCTAAACTGAAACATCGTCGCGCGCTTACAAACGACAATGATCGCTATTCTGTAAAGGTGAAAGGTAAATTTTTTTAGAAAACTTTTGAACTTCTCAGTTATTGGGTAATTACATATAAAAAATTAAAATATTTAAAAGTGGCCTAGCAACCAACTTAATTTGTATTGGACCACTTCATTTGGATTGACCCCAGAGTAACAGACGAGGTAAAAGTAATAAATATGAGAAAATTTTAACAATAAATCGGGAACTCAGGGATCAAAACCCCGTCCCATCATTCATATTTAGGTCTTCGGTAATTTCCTTAAACCGTTTATGGCATATGCCTGGATAGTTCCTTTGAAAAGGACACGACTGAATTTCGCTTCCCATCCTTAGCCAATCCCCACACTTGCTCCACCCCTCATATTATTTTCTTCGACGACACGTTAAACCCCGATTTTGTTCCTTTTTCCACATTTAACTATAGGTAAGAGATACATACCAACAGAACTCTCACAAGATAAATTATTACATCATTTCATTAAAAATCTTATCAATTATCCTCCTATTACATTCGGGTAAATATGGGTATTACGAGTAAATAGTGTAATTACCGAACAAAACAGTACATTATTCAATTTTTTTTACATACGTCGATTTGTAGTTTCCAGTAATTCAATGTTACCTAACGGATACACGCACTTCCTATCAGATACTGTCAGATAGCTGTAATTTACATATCACATAACGAACGATATTAATCGATAATCTACATGTCTTTACATCCTTGTCGAAATACCTGATACTCGGTTATTTTCAAGAAACGCGTTCCGTCGATATTTAAATTCTGATTCATTAGCCTCTTGAAAATACAGATAAAATTACAAATTTAATGAGTTCTTCCTCTTCCGTTATGTGATTTTCCCCCAAACGTAACATTTCAATCAAACGTTCATGTTTAACGTGCATACATCGTACACATTTCATTTTATTGCACGAAACTATATCTGACAAAGGCCATGTTTCCCAGCAGCCAGTGCCAATTAGAAACAAAATGTACAGTTCTTAGAAATTTATTATTTTCTTCTCGACATCCAGTCCTGTAATTGCAAAATGCTCTCTGAAATAGACAAATTGTGCTACGAGAGTCTCCTGCTTGTATAATTACAAAACAGAAACGAAAAATTTTTTTCCGTACAAAAACGAAGTCACAAATTACTGAGAAATGTACAATCCGTACAAATCAACAGACTTAGCGATCAAGAGAATACTTCTTAACCTCCACGACCTTTCGATGCAACTTAACCTGTAACCACAGCCGATTCTGGAAGCACTGAAATCTGTATAAAATAACCAACTTACTGTTACGCGTAATCTAATGTTTTGAGACCGCAAGGTTGAAGAATAAGAAGAGCACAATGATATTTAAATAAAAAAAACAGACTGTCATTGAATCCAGGATCAAACGTTCGCACTTCGCAGACTTGCGAGTGTAACAAATGTCGTACAAGTGTGGGTAAATGCATTCGTAGTCCAATTAGCTGGCATGTATTTATTTCTAAGTGAAATAGACACTGCAGCATTTTCATGTGAGCGGAAGCTACTATTTGTTTTGCTGCCTTTGATTCAAAGGACATGAAGTTTTCCTTAAAATATTTAAAGAGGTACTCGCACGCACAATATTTACTGAAAATAATACTGTCAACAATATAATGTCAAACTTTCAATATCTTTTAGTGACTTTCGCACCATCAGTAGTACTGTCATTATTTTCAGTTGGCGATACGATTTCTTGAAGAGAACATGTCGAACCAGGTGAAAGTATGTGCCATAATTATATTAGCATTAGCTGTCAAAACCAAACAACCGAAAACAATGATGCTACGAAATGGGCTCGTGAGTGGTTAAAGAAAAGGAATGTCTTTCCATACGTGAATCTGTTGACGAAAATCTGAACCGCTGACTCGAAAAATTTCTATCACTTATGATGATACGGGCCAAATCGAAAAACAAGCTCGCTGACTTCGGTGTATAAATGTCTGACGGTCGGGCACCTGTGCGCTTGCTATCCTCCGCTTTTTTTCAGTTCCTTGCAGAAATTTGTACGCAGTGTATTAAGTTTCTTTTTCATATCTTCTATTTTCGCTTCCGGATATCGCAAGCGATAAATGTCTAATAACTGCTGATACCCATCAATCCTGTACCATGTAACCATGTAATATGGTGACCTTTGATTCTATTGGCAAGGATTACTCCTGTAAAATTAACAATCTGCAACGTTAATTACGTGTACAATCTCTACCTAACTTTCAACGTGGGTCCAAGTAAATGCAAACGTAAACAGTAGATCTGTGATACACGTTAGCACCCTGCAGCTGCTTCGCGAAATACGGTAAACAACTGAACAGCAAATATTGTCAAACAGATGAATATTTTTGGGGCGATCAATATTGATCTGTCAATATTTCCAGTATTGACAATACGTCAATATATACAGATGGATGGTGAATATATTGGCGCATTGTCATATATTGACAATAGTGCTGAACGTGTGAGGGCCCCTTTAAAAGCTGCAAGACACGATGTACGGAAATCGCTTACAAACTCATTTTACTAAATACCAGTATAGGACCAATAGCTTTGTCTGCGTTTTTAATGGTTTTGTTGGCTACTAAAATGACTTTAGCGCCTACTACGAAATGGTGATAACCTAAGTGCGGCTATTTTCTTGGTGCGCGAGGAAAAAATTTCTGGAATTCTTTCTTTATTCGGATGCTAAAAGCAAGAAGTTACTAACCTACGAATTACAGTTCTCAAAATTAAACCAAGGGAACATGACAACTGTCCACTTTCTTACCGAAGCAACAGACTTAAAAGATCGAAGCGACTCGCAGTGCAATAATAGTAATTATCACATTAAAACATCGTCTCAATCATTGCATCGCGTTGGCACGACTACTAGATACCACCATGCAACATACACTTTTCAACTTACATTACTCGCAATGTTGGTCGATTTAAGTGGCAGCTATTTGTCTCACAAGCACGCTGACGATCCAACACCACACATTCAAAAATAAATAAACCAGTCGTCGCATCACGTGGCTGCGAATGACGAACGCGGGAACAGAGAGTATATAAATTTACGTTGCAACGTCCACTTTTCAACTTACATTACTCGAAATGATGGTCGATTTAAGTGGCAGCTATTTGTCTCACAAGCACGCTGACGATCCAACACCACACATTCAAAAATAAATAAACCAGTCGTCGCATCACGTGGCTGCGAATGACGAACGCGGGAACAGAGAGTGTATAAATTTACGTTGCTCCAATTTGAGATCAGACTATCTGGCACTCAATTCTTTGTACTCGAAACGGATATACTAATTCATTTGAACCAAATGAAACGACTGCCTTTTAAGCTATACCACAGACTGCCTACCGCCCCTCCCTCCAAAGCAACTGCTCTGGACCTAAATTCGAATCTTCCTTTTCGCTTCACAGTGAAAATCAGTTTTCAGACTGGAAGAATGACCTAATCTGCAAACTACATATAAGTAATACAGTACTAACATTCCTGCCTACATTCGCGTTTTTTAACTTTTCTCTAGATTTAAAGTGGCGTTGATGTCTTTAAGGGAAAACCTAGACACTTTCTGTACTATAATGAATATTTTCTTGGTAATGCAAACGAAACAGTTGTGTCTGGCAGCACCCTCGTTTAGAAATGTTGAAAGTCACAATGCAGTTGTCTATGAATTAGGCTACTCTAATCAGGCTTACTATTTTCACATTCTCGCCTGCCTTTTTGATAGCTAAGCAGATGTTAGTAAGAACATAAAATCTACTGTCAGAAATGAAATTGTCGGTGCAAATCCCAAGTCGAAAATCAACCCATTTAACATTAATTTCGAACATGCTGCCGTTGGACTACTTTCAATAACGCAAAAAAATTCATATAGGTCGAAATATTGTTTGAAATAAACGGTAGCCATATGGCACATTACTCACAAAAAAACATTCCCGAAATTCAGTTCCAGCCTATAAATGTTTAGTACCGTACATTTATAATGAATTCGCGTTTTTCTCGGAACACTACAAGTTAACAAACAACATAAATTTATCTATCTGCTGTTTCTTACCCATATGAGTGATGCTCACATCCTGCTTAGCAAATGTATCCATTAATTACGCAGCTGAATATCAATTCCGGTATAAGAAACTGTTAATTGGATACACGTTTAAAATCAACACGCGCCAGCCAATAGCTGCACTGTTGTCAGATCACCTCGCACGCAGCGTTACCACATTTGTTTAGCACACCAGCAAGCGAGCAGCATCCAATCCAAGGAAAACTTACGGTAGCATTAGCAGTTATCTTTGCGATTCATCATCCAGTTTAACATAAACAAAATGATTTACAAACCCTGTCTCCTCTCTCGTTTCCATAGCGCCCATTTTCGACAAATAAGAGAGACATAAATAACTGAAATACACCAATGCTGATTTTGTCCAATACTTACATTGTATTTCGTGCATCGTCACCAGATTTATGAACCACAACAATAAGCGAACAAAAAAAAGTCCAGGAAGAGGGGTAGTGCGTGAATATCAAATCGTTGGAGATTCTACACAGACGTCAAGATCTTAGTCTAATTTTACTAAAATTATCATCAATGCAATGCAGTTAAGTTGTCATGCTTCTGTGCCTGTTTTCTATTTTAACTATTACAGTGACTGAATATCACATAGACTGAACTGTTTCTGACAAGATTTCTGTAACGTTGCTACTGCACGCAGTGTTTAATCTCATGTAGCCTAGTGTCTCAAGCAGCAGCCAGGTCTTTTAGAACTATCGTGGTAACCAGTTCCACACCCATTCCATTGGCTTGTTACAATGTGTCACAGTTCTTTTATGTGAATGGCTTAACTTCCGGATTCCACTCCATTCCTCCACATTTAGATTATGGTGCTTCTAATATTTTCCTGTGCAAAGCACATGCAATAACTCTACACATATTGCCTAACCCATGACTTTCAACAGCTTACTAATCAGTCCCATTTAGTTCTATGTCATAACAGTGACGGTAATAAAACGCTCAGAACTATCTTGGACAAATATTTATGATCTTTATACACTCTTAAGGCCTGAAATAGGACATGTAGATATGGGAAGAGGTCACAGTATCTGTAAGTAGCCCTATCCTAGTACCTTACCCCCCATTTGCAATTCCCACATTTTAATACAACATAGCCTGTCATCTACACAGTATCTATAAGGAGGCCTACCCGAGTACTTTACCCCCATTTGCAATTCTCACCTTTTAATACAACATAGCCTGTTATATTCTTGATACAAACGAAATGGCTCTGAGCACTATGGGACTTAACTCCTGAGGTCATCATTCCCCTAGAACTTTGAACTACTTAAACCTAACTAACCTAAGGACGTCACACACATCCATGCCCGAGGCAGGATTCGAGCCTGCGACCGTAGCGGTCGTGCGGTTCCAGACTGTAGCTCCTAGAGCCGCTCGACCACTTCGGCCGGCTATTCTTGATACGTTTCATAAGTTCCAACTTTCTTACGTAATGCAGCGGATTTTGTGAGTTTTTCTGTGGTGAAGTTTCCCAACACTGGAATGTCAAATTAAATCGTGTTATGGAAAAAGTTGTCGTCATATAAAAGTTACATATCTCATTCATAAACTGAATATTATCTGGTATGCCACCATAATGTTAATTCATATTAACTTGCTGCACTTCTCATGGTAGGAACAATAAGCGTTGCACTTTTTGTCAGTTATCATACCCATACAAAGCCTAATCAACAAACAGTGTGATTCTTGCTTAATATTCCATCAGCAGCCTATTAAAAGCCTCATTTCGTGGAAGAAGCCCTTGTTTGACTTGCAGACTACAGCTCTTCCCTTTAGATCGCAATGTACTGTAGTTTACTGTCAAATGTCGCCGCTGGTTACATGTTATACTTTTATATTTCAATTGTGTGTTACTTTGAATTTTTGGAAGCAGACGCTTACCAAAATTTATTTTAATTTTTTTAGTTAATGGTTATCACGTTCTTATTAACTCATTTTTCAGCTGTAGCAAGGTCTTCCTGCATAATTTTAACATCTCTTCATCCACCAAACTCACATCCTGCCTTGTGAAACATACAGATGTATTACAAATGGGTATTGACTAGTAGTAAGTGTACCTATGGCTATTTGTTGTGATATCCAAAAACTATTTTGTCATTTGCCATGAAGCTAAATGTAATCCGTTCCCCCTCCTCTAGCTCGGATCTTGTGAATACCATAGAGCCAATCTAATATTTGAGCATACATTAATACTGACGTACGTCCACCTTCCATGGGAGAATTTCCATCTCCCTACCCCAGGTGTTCTGCCCTGTAGGTACACCTTCATCTGAATCACCACATATTCACAATTTCAGTATCTTTTAAATTATGTATTAGGAGACCTTGATGAAATCTATTTATTTATTTAATCGTATGGCTAGGGGCCCCCGTCGGGCAGACCATTCGCCGGGTGCTGGTCTTTCAATTTGATTCCACTTCGGCGACCTGCAGTCGATGAGGATGATAGGATGATGATGAGGACAACACAACATCCAGTGCCTGGGCGGAGAAAATTCCCCGACCCAGCCGGGGATCGAACCCAGGCCCAGGGGATTGACGGTCCGTCATGCTGACCATTCAGCTACTGGGGGCAGACATGAAATCTATTAATGTCTTCAACAGGCTCAAGTAGTGCAATCTAGCTGTACCCTCCTCCTACACATCCATTGTAATGCTATACACCAAACCAGCACTCGCCTGTAAAAAGGTCAAGATGTCACACATCTGTCCAGTGTTGCCATTTGGTGCACCGCTGTTAGTGCACCTCCATTTTTTACACCATCAGGGGAAACCACAACTGTGGTCACTGTGTTGACATTATATGCTGTTCCAGGTACTGTCACACTGTGTGTGTGTGTACTCGTCTTACTGTGCAATCCTGCAGGGTCTAAAACGTGATATGTCTGTCCTCACAGGCACTAGACGTGTGGGGACATTGAAAACCTGCATGGCACTGGGTATGGCCCTCCTGAACCCATAACTTACATATTTGTGTGGCAATCACAAGATCCCAGCCAATGTGGGCAGCAGATCACAGTCTCGATAGGCCACAATACTGCTGCAGTTTAATTCTGAGACATGCCAGTAGATATTTCTCCTCCTTACGTAAAGCATAACACGATCTTCTCATAAACAAACAACATTAAGATGCTATTTCTGAATGAGAAACCCAAAGTGTAATCTTTCCTTACACAGGATGTTTGACTATCGTGGTTGCAAACAGAAGGAGTGAGTAGAGAAAATAAAACATGCAACATGTCTGAGAGTCAATGGTTTCCATGATATAACATATGCACAAGTGCAGTTATGCCACTGTTACAACACTGTTAATGTCAAGACTACATTTGTGCTGCAGCTTACTGCTAGCACATCACTGTCAATTAGTTGAGTATGTGACTGTGTGAAGCGAAGAGTGGCTTTTGAGCAACTAATCTCACCTCAAATACCACAGAGCAGAAAACTCAGTGTTTATGTTAGCTTCTGAAGCAGTTTCCATGGTTCCATGCACATTTTTAAATGAAGAAGTAGCTGACAACCACTTGATGCGCAGGAGTCGTAATGGCAATGCGTGGATGGCAGAAAGAGTGTTTCATGAAATGTTCCCTCAGAGAAGACAGCCAAACAGCAGAGTGATCACTAGGTCCCATCAGCACCTGTGCAAGACCAGTTCATCTAAACCTAACATGCAACATGAAGGGAGACCAAGGACACTTTCCACACCCGACTGTAGGAGCGTGTATTACAATAAGTGGATGCCGTACAGGGCACAAGTATGAGTTGCCCTGCAGCAGTCAAGGGTGCCCATACAATAGTTTGTAGAGGGGAGGCCTATACCTGGGGCTATGGACCATTTTTAATATTCTGGAAGAAAAATGGCGACTTACAAGTAACCATAAAAAGGTTCCAGTTCTGTCCCTGTTAAAAAACTATGTAATACCAACTTTTAAAACATTTTCTTGAAAGAAAAACACCTGACCTGACTAACACTGTTAGCACTATATTTATTCCTTTCACTGAAAGCAAGGGAAAGGGGGGGGGGGGGGGGCGAGTGACCCCTCCTTGCTACTGCACGGGTATCCTTGGTTGGAGCAGAATGCATTTTGCTCCACCACATGGCATATATTACATGAGGGACAGTTGTACCCGTATCATATACAAGTGTGCACACCTGACTTTTCAGCCTGGGTTGACTTCTGCCAACGGATCATTACACAACTTAGGAATGATCCAGGTGGTTTTTACAGAAACAGCATGCTTTACTCGAGGTGGTATTATGAACATCTACAACACACATATTTTGGCTTGTGAGAAGCCACATGCTACCATTGAGATGGTACACCAGCAGAGATTTTGCATTAGCTTTTGGGCTGATGCTGTTAGTGATCAGTTGATGGTGCCACATTTCCTACTTTGTTGACTTACAGGTTGTATTTACCTTCATTTCATGCATCACAGTATAATCAACTCTTTGGATGTTGTTCCTTATGGTGAAAGTATCTGTATGAAGGGAACAAAACACACACACACAATTTATACACATGTGAATGTCCACAGAAATTTGTCCAAGAGGGTGTAGATGCAAACATTACCATTTTTTATGCAAGTTAGTTCATGAGTTTGAAGCAGTCTCATGGCTCAAGAAAATTTTACTGAAGACATACAGAACTTATAGTACCCCAGATGAATGATAGTTAACTACTTCATGTTTGCAGGTATCTCTCTTGCTGATGTCTCTACCATCTTTTTTATCACTTCCCACTGATCTTCGAAGTTATCTTTTCCAACATTTTCCAGAATCCGAGTTATCTTCTCCTGATATTGTTCTCTAACTTCCACTGATTCTAAGGTTGTTATATTATATTTCTGTGGGTCGGACTCCTTTCGCTGCATTAGGTATCCTCACTCTCACCCATGCCCATACCAGAAAATGATCCATATCTATGTTTGGGCCTCTGAGACTCCTCACGTCCAATAGGTCTGATTTGTGTCTCACATCTATCAACCTATGATCAGTCTGGTTTACTGTGTTTCCATTTGCTGAGGTCCATGTTCCCTTATGTATTTCTTTATATGGGAACAGTGTTGATCCTATTACCATGTTTCTAGATGCTGCAAACAGTGTAAGCTGTGCTCCGTTCTCATTACTTGTTGCATGATCGCTCTGGTGGCCAATTATTGTTCTATAAATCTTTCCTTTCCCCACCTGAGTGTTTACGTCTCTTGCTGTTGTTTTAATATCATGCCCTGGGCACTCATCATATGCTCTTTCCACAGATTCATAGAATACTTCTTTCTCTTCTTCTTCAGATTCTTGTGATGGTGCATGTGCATTAATTATGTAATAGTTAAAGAATTTCCCCTTTATCCTGAGTATTGGTAATCTTGGACTAATGGGTGTGAAAATTATTACCAAATGCTTTTAATTGATTATGTACAACAAATCCTGTCCCTGGCTCATGATTTCTTTCGCTGCAGCTATAGAATATATTTGCTTCTTTCTTTTCTAAAACTCCACTCCCCGTCCATCAAATTTCTAGTAGTGCTATTATACTTTGCTTCAGATTCATTATTTGATCCAGCATTACTTTCAGTGTTCCTGGGTGATATAGGGATCTCACATTCCAAGTACCAATCTATAGATCTGATCTACACGTTATATTTCTCTTCTTCCTTATTTTTCCTCCTTATGAGTTGGGTCTCCAAAGGCTAAGGGAATAACACCCTGATTAAAAATCACCCGTCCCCCGATAGGGGTTGGACGCAGGGTTGACAGCCTGCTCTGTAAAAAACAATTGTTGCAAAACTTCTACAAAGTAAAGCCGGACAGATGAAGGAAGACAGACCTGGCATGGAAAAGGACAATGAGGAAGGAATACAAGTAAACAATAGAAAATATGAATTGTTAAATTTTGCCCTGTGGTATTTTATTTTCACACAAATGTAATCCTTCAGTGGGCTCTCACATTCCTTGAGAGTTCAGTGCCTGATAAGCACAGGGCCCCAAGCTACGTTTCTCTGTTTTCTGCTTTTCATTCTTTTGAATTACATTGCTTCCTTAACTGTCTTATCCATTTATCTCAATTATCTTATCCTGTGTATGTTGCCCTCTTGTTGTCAGCTGTTCATCTTTTTCACATTTTTTGGTGTACTGCTATTATGTTAACATTCATTTATGAACTTTTAAATGTTATGACTGACATTGTGTTACTTATGCATTCCTTGCACTGTGTTGTTATAATCCCAGATTATGTTCTGAATGTAGTCATGATAGGTTGCACTAATTATTTGATAGTAACAGTTTTGACCATGTCATGCTGTTTACACCAGTTGCATATCCACAGTTTCAACCATTTCCTTTTCCAATGCCAGGCATCCTCTTCTCAGTTTCTCTTTTACTACCCATGCAACTACAGCAACTTCAATAGCCCACATTCACATAAAAATACTGAGTGAGTAATATTATACCTGTTCAGAGTTTCCATGCGACAACTTACTTTACAGGATTTATCCACATTTATAATGTTGTTGCTTCTACTGTCGATACAGCTCAGTTATGTGATTATCACCATCCTGCCCTGATAAACATTTTCCATTACACCAAATGCTCCTTTGTCACTGGGCCATTTGCTGAATTGCTACGGGCTGTGTTACCCCAGTTACTCATTTTGTAACTACCCTACCTACTCATTTACTGTATATATAATATACATACACATAATGTATGATGGTGGAAAAAACAACGAAAGCAATTCATTAAGCAATGAGGTGTCAGAAACAGGAAATGCAGATTGATTAAATGCAGAGTATCCAGGAGGTAATTAGGTGGGATAGAGAATAACTGCACTCCAGTACTTTAATGTTCTTATCCACATCACAATAAATGTTCCATATGAGCTTCGTTATGTTCAATGTAGAGCACCTATTCGGCATAGCGGGGCATCCCATGTTCCATGGAAAATATGCAGCATGTTCTTCATGTGAATGGTTGCTGCAAGAATTATTGCAACTAAATCCTCCTTTGAGTCTACAAGAGTAGTATACACATTGATTTTCATGTAGCCCAGAGGAAGAAGTACAGGTTAACGCTGCATGTACTGGTTCTGCAATGTGCACTGGAGTTCCATCGTGCTGTAACAGCATCCTCCCTCTGTCACATAGGGGCGGCTCATTAAATAAGTTCCGCATGGGGTCTTGAAAGAACAGTCTGTGCATTGGTCACTGATATTGAGGAGGCAACATGCAGGTCCCAAACAGGTAGTTGTCAAGGGTACCAACCTACAATGTTTGTGATACATACACAGAGCACTCTGAGAATTGTCCTCTGCTGCACCATATACGAAATACATACATTACAGCTATTTGCATGTGTAGCACTCCATGTTATGTACAGTGATCATCAAGCAGGCATTACAGAACTGTATTCTTTTTACTGGCTATCAGGACATCACACATTAAGCTTTGGTGTAATAATGTTTGAAGAAGGTACATTTTTTAAAAATCTCCTTTGCCACTTGCATAATTATGCATGATAAGTGTTCACCCAATAGTGTTTCCTACATCAAGTTATCCGACAATGAGGAGTAAAGGTAATAACTCGCTGAATTTTATTTATATATTTATTAGTACTATTTATTTAACAGTAGAGGCATTCATTCATTGACAGGCACATATGCAACACAGAAAACTTGGGGGCTTTCAGATTAATAATTTATAAGCTAGAATACAAATATATACAGCTGTACAGGTTTGTGTGTATATTTATGTATTGTGCATGTGTGATCTCGCTTTTAAAAAAATAATAATAATAAGATTAAATTAATTAATTAAAAAATTTAAAAAGGCTTAATTTGGAAGTTAGCAAGGGGAGCACTGAATCTGTGTGGCAATCTCACTATCAACATGGTTTGGTCTCACTCGCTTCCAAGCGGATAAGTACTCGGCAAGTGTGACCCAACGGCCATGTGGCCTGTGCCATGTGTCTAAGGAAACATGATGGTTAGCTAAGTCACAACAGAGTGAAAAGGCTTCTGGAAGAGCATCTAGACTATGCCCACTGTAATTTTGTGGTCTTTGAACATCCACATGATTTGCACATGCCTATGCGAGACACATAAAAGATTGTGTCATTATACAAGGTAGCGTCAGTGATCATTGTGAACTTCTGCTAAGTAGTACAAAGTTTATTCACCCTCTTTCTCACCCACTACAGCTGAGTGAACAGCACAGGGATCAGGCTTGTGGTTGTAGTGCTCTACTGGCTAGTTTTCAGACCTGTTTATATGCCTGTTGATGAATCAATGCCAGTATGCTTCATGAGTTGTTAGCTTTAATCCTGTTGTCACTACCCCAATTCTACCTTGTGGCCATCACAAAATACTGCCAATACTCATTTTAAAAATGAGCTCCTCATCCAGGCCCTGGAGGCTCAAGCAATGTCAACCGACCACCATGGTATCTTCTGTCATTTAATGTTGTGTTGTATGAAGGGGCATGTGGTCAGCACACTGCTCTCCTGGCTATTTTGCTGACTTTCCAGACCATGAAGCCACTGATTCTCATTCAAGGACCTCTTTCATTGGTATCAAAAGGGTCAGTGCAGCACGTACTAGCCCTCCCACCAGTGAAAAATCCTTGGCAATACAGGGAATCGAACCCAGATCCTCCACATGGCAGTCTTCTATGCTGTTGACATTTCTGTTATACGTTGTCCTAGATGGAAAATTTAATGATTTTAGTTCCTAGCTCATACCTACTGTACCTAGACCTCAGCTATCATTAGCACCTAGACCATAGGCAAGAACTATGATTCATCCCTTCAGTTGCACCCTGTATAACATGTAATTCTGCATAGTTTTATTCCTAGAAGTGGTAATATTACCTTGCTAAAAAAAATATTGTAACGTTAGTTTCAATAATTAGACACTACGTAATACTACACCTAGCCCTCAAGTGAAGAACACTATAGTTTTCTTAAGTACATATTGCACGATATATAATGCTGAGCATGTGACTCTTGGTTGAAATTTCTTTCACGAGCTCTTAAACAGAGACACTTGATAGTTTGCAACTGGGCTCTTGAGTGACTACCTTCTACAGTTCAACACCTAACTGGTCACAGGGAATAAGTGTGTACAGACAAGTTTTCATAACCAAGATCCTGGCAATGATAATATCTAGCCCTTGTGTCATTACCAAATTCCTCTTAAATATGTATCGCATTATATATATATATATATATATATATATATATATATATATATATATATATATATATATACAGGGTGTTTCAAAAATGACCGGTATATTTGAAACGGCAATAAAAACTAAACGAGCAGCGATAGAAATACACCGTTTGTTGCAATATGCTTGGGACAACAGTACATTTTCAGGCGGACAAACTTTCAAAATTACAGTAGTTACAATTTTCAAGAACAGATGGCGCTGCAAGTGATGTGAAAGATATAGAAGACAACGCAGTCTGTGGGTGCGCCATTCTGTACGTCGTCTTTCTGCTGTAAGCGTGTGCTGTTCACAACGTGCAAGTGTGCTGTAGACAACATGGTTTATTCCTTAGAACAGAGGATTTTTCTGGTTTTGGAATTCCACCGCCTAGAACACAGTGTTGCTGCAACAAGACGAAGTTTTCAATGGAGGTTTAATGTAACCAAAGGACCGAAAAGCGATACAATAAAGGATCTGTTTGAAAAATTTCAACGGACTGGGAACGTGATGGATGAACGTGCTGGAAAGGTAGGGCGACTGCGTACGGCAACCACAGAGGGCAACGCGCAGCTAGTGCAGCAGGTGATCCAACAGCGGCCTCGGGTTTCTGTTCGCCGTGTTGCAGCTGCGGTCCAAATGACGCCAACGTCCATGTATCGTCTCATGTGCCAGAGTTTACACCTCTATCCATACAAAATTCAAATGCGGCAACCCCTCAGCGCCGCTACCATTGCTGCACGAGAGACATTCGCTAACGATATAGTGCACAGGATTGATGACGGCGATATGCATGTGGGCAGCATTTGGTTTACTGACGAAGCTTATTTTTACCTGGACGGCTTCGTCAATAAACAGAACTGGCGCATAAGGGGAACCGAAAAGCCCCATGTTGCAGTCCCATCGTCCCTGCATCCTCAAAAAGTACTGGTCTGGGCCGCCATTTCTTCCAAAGGAATCATTGGCCCATTTTTCAGATTCGAAACGATTACTGCATCACGCTATCTGGACATTCTTCGTGAATTTGTGGCGGTACAAACTGCCTTAGACGACACTGCGAACACCTCGTGGTTTATGCAAGATGGTGCCCGGCCACATCGCACGGCCGACGTCTTTAATTTCCTGAATGAATATTTCGATGATCGTGTGATTGCTTTGGGCTATCCGAAACATACAGGAGGCGGCGTGGATTGGCCTCCCTATTCGACAGACATGAACCCCTGTGACTTCTTTCTGTGGGGACACTTGAAAGACCAGGTGTACCACCAGAATCCAGAAACAATTGAACAGCTGAAGCAGTACATCTCATCTGCATGTGAAGCCATTCCGCCAGACACGTTGTCAAAGGTTTCGGGTAATTTCATTCAGAGACTACGCCATATTATTGCTACGCATGGTGGATATGTGGAAAATATCGTACTATAGAGTTTCCCAGACTGCAGCGCCATCTGTTGTTGAAAATTGTAACTACTGTAATTTTGAAAGTTTGTCTGCCTGAAAATGTACTGTTGTCCCAAGCATATTGCAACAAACGGTGTATTTCTATCGCTGCTCGTTTAGTTTTTATTGCCGTTTCAAATATACCGGTCATTTTTGAAACACACACACACAGATATATATATATATATAATGTAGAATAGGACCACTTGTTTTATGTGACATTAGTATGGTGTATTGATGGTCCTTATTATCTTGTTAACTTACGTTATTATCAGTTAATGCCGTGTTCCTTTATTATATATATATATATATATATATATATATATATATATATATATATATATATATATATATATAATATGTGGCTCAAACTCAGATTTATAATAGCCTATGACATAGTCCTTGAGGAAGTGCCTTCTATGTGTTAGTCTTTTAATTGGTCAAAGGAAATAAGCCTCTACATTTAAATTTGTGTCATTCTCCAGTTTTATTAATTTTATCCTTTATACTCATGCATAGATGATAGAATACAACTGCAGTTATTATTCTGTGAATTGCTCTGTTGTAGATGCCACTACATATGTATACCTTTTCAGCACTCAATCAGTAACTTTTATGTATATGTATGGTAGGCATCTAGCTATTGAACTACATGCATTTTGTATTACTTTTGTAATAGGCTACTTTCATATCATTTGCGTTATTACACATTTTAGATCTTATTTCCTTTCCAACAGTTGAGTAATATGTTTTCATTATTACTTATTGCCATTGATATGATGAATTTTGTTTAATGTTATTTTGACTTAAAGTATGTACCATAGTACTCTATGTTAATGATGATTCACAGACTTTGGATTGTTATGAAGACATGAAATCTGATGTTTTTTCTCATGCTGAATTTTTGTAAAATATGTTAAAATTGTGGCTACGGCCTGAAAATGTTTGTAAATTACCAGCTTGATAGAATATTATGTAGAATAGGACCACTTGGTTTATGTGACATTAGTATGGTGTATTGATGGTCCTTATTATCTTGTTAACTTACGTTATTATCAGTTAATACCCTGTTCCTTTATTATCAATAGGGACCATGCTGTTGTCAGTGACACGGCTATAAGTACTTTTTTATCCTGTACTTCATCTAAATTTATTATAATATTAAGACATTCTGTAAATTACAAAGTCAACTGCTAATGCCATCTAGTGATCACTGTCTACAGTAGCATATAAAACTTAGTGGCCATCAGTTTGCTTTTTACTGCAGTACTGGCCACACATTTTTACATGATGTGTATTACAAAGATTATATTACTTGCTCTCTGCATTGGTAAGCCACTGCAATACTATCTTCATATACCACATTATAATGATGCACTCACAATGATCTCTGCTACCAGACAAGACAAGTACTGATTGAATCTGTCTGTTACTAAGCTGATAACCTTAGGCGAGATGATGCTTTACTAAATATTCATATTTCATTGGATAGTTTTGACTTACGTAACTATTTGTCTCATTTTCACTGTCTTTTCCTTGTCTTACTTTAAAATTTTTCAGTCTATGACCTTTGCTGTAATTGATTACACACACATCAAAAAAAGCTTTGCGTCACCCCAGTTCCCAGAACTTGAAGATAGACATTGACTGTGGATATTGTATCACAGACACAATCTCTTTGACTGTTCAGAGATGTCACTAGACTCACCCAAAGATGTAAACAACCATGCATGACCAGCACCTATTAGATGCAGAGGGTCAGACAGCCGATCAGTTCCAGTCATTCCACCTGGAATGAGGTACACGGCTCGTGTTGTCTTTAGTTCAGCCATGCCTAGACACTCAATACTGCGGTTCGATCTCATCCGCATTGTTACTTTGTGCCAGGAAGGGCTCTCAACAAGGGAAGAGTCCAGGCGTCTCAGAGTGAACCAAAGTGATGTTTTTCAGACATGGAGGAGATACATAGAGACAGGAAGTGTCGATGACATGCCTTGCTCAGACCGCCCAAGGGCTACTATTGCAGTGGATCACTGCTACCTACGGATTATGGCTTGGAAGAACCCTGACAGCAATGCCACCATGTTGAATAATACTTTTCGTGCAGCCACAGAACATCGTGTTATGACTCAAACTGTGCGCAATAGGCTGCATGATGCGCAACTTCACTCCAGACGTCCATGGCGAGGTACATCTTTGCAACCACGGCACCATGCAGCGCGATACAGATGGGCCCAACAACATGCTGGATGGACCACTCAGGATTGACATCATGTTCTCTTCACCGACAAGTGTCACATATGCTGTCAACCAGACAATCATTGGAGACATGTTTGGAGGCCACCCGGTCAGGCTGAATGCATTAGACACACAGTCCAGTGAGTGCAACAAGGTGGAGGTTCTGTGGTGTTGTGGGGTGGGATTATGTGGGGCCGACATACACCGCTGGTGGTAATGGAAGGTGCTGTAATGACTGTACGATATGTGAATGCCATCCTCTGACCAACAGTGCAGCCTATATGGCTGCAGCCATATAGGCAGCATATTGACGAGGCATTCATCTACTTGGACCACAATTCGTGCCCTATCATGCACATCTTGTGAATGGCTTCCTTCAGGATAATGACATCGCTTGACTAGAGTGCCCAGCATGTTCTCCAGACATGAACCCTATCAAACATGCCTAGGATAGATTGAAAAGGGCTGTTTATGTACAGCATGAACCACCAACCCCTCTGAGGGAGCTACGCCAAATCGTCATTGAAGAGTGGTACAATCTGGACCAACAGTGCTTGATGAACTTGTGGATTTTATGCCATGACAAATATAGGCATGCATCAGTGCAAGAGGACATGCTACTGGGTATTAGAGGTACTGGTGTTTACAGCAATCTGGACCACCACCTCTGAAGGTCTCACTGTATGGTGGTGCAACATGCAATATTTGGTTTTCATGAGCAATAAAAAGGGTGGAAATTATTTGGCTCACATGTAGCTCAAACTAGTAATCAGAATAAAGTGTCTTGCGATCTTGGCTTCAAAACTTTTAATCCTACATTGCACTGAAGAGCCAAAGAAACTAGTACACCTGCCTAATATTGTGTATACCCCGTGAGCATGCAGAAGTGCCACAACATGGTGTGGCATGAACTTGACTAATGTCTGAAGTAGTGCTGGAGGGAATTGACACCATGAATCGTGCAGGGCTGCCCATAAACCTTTGAGAGTACAAGGGGGTGGAAATCTCTTCTGAACAGCATGTTGCAAGGCATCCCAGATACGCTCAATAACGTTCATGTCTGGGGAGTTTAGTGGCCAGCAGAAGTGCTTAAACTCAGAAGAGCATCCCTGGAGCCACTCTGTAACAATTCTGTATGTGTGTGGTGTTGCATTGTCCTGCTGGAATTGCCCGAGTCTCTCAGAATGTGCAATAGGCATGAATGGATGCAGCTGATCAGACAGGATGCTATGTGTCACCTACCAGAGTCATATCTAGATGTATCAAGCGTCCCATGTCACTCCAACTGCACGTGCCTCACAGCATTACAGAGCCTCCACCTGCTTGAACAGTCCCTGCTGACATGCAGGATTATTGGATTCATGAGGGTGTCTCGATATCTTCATACCCACACATGTCCATCTGCTCGATACTATTTGATATGAGACTCGTCCAACCAGGCAACATGTTTCCAGTCATCAACCATCCAATGTCAGTATTGACAGACCCAGGCAAGGTGTAAAGCAGTCATGAATGGTACACAAGTGGGCCTTTGGCTCCGAAAGCCCATATTGATGATGTTTCATTGAATGGTTCACATGCTTGCGCTTGTTGATGGCCCAGCATTGAAATCTGCAGCAATTTGCAGAAGGGTTGCATTTTTGTCACATTGAATGATTCTCTTCAATCATCGTTGGTCCCATTCTGCAGGACCTTTTTCTGACTGCAGCAATGTTGGAGATTTGATGTTTTACCAGATTCCTGACATTCACGGTACTCTCATGAAATGGTTGTATGGGAAAATCTCCACTCTATCACTACCTTGGAGATGCTGTATCCTATCACTCGTGCGCCGACTATAACACCATGTTCACACTCACTTAAATCTTGATAACCTGCCATTGTAGCAACAGTAACTGATCTAACAACTGCGCCAGATGCTTGTTGTCTTATATAGGCATTGCTGACTGCAGTGCCATATTCTGCCTGTTTACGTATCTCTGTATTTGAATATGCATATCTATAACAGTTTCTTTGATGCTTTGGTGTGTATCATTCCCCTATGAATCAATCTGCCACTTGTCCTGTTAGCCACATGGCTCTGGCTCTATAACCTAGGGGCATAATTTTCCATTGCTCCAGTTATCCATTTCATAGCTCACACAGTCATCCATTTTACAACTGGCCTCTCCAGCTGTTTGATGCCTCATTCTGTATTTATCTCTATCTCATTTACTCTACTGCCAGTAACCATGTTACCTTGATGACTTATTTGTAAATATTCTTATGGTCTTTTTGCACTTGCTCTATTCATCTGTCTGATGATGCAGAATGTATTATGCCAATATTTAGCTTACTTGATTCTAACTACATGTCCTTTGCCATTGTCCTACTGACTTATTTACTACCATTGAGTTACCTAATTTGCTGCTGTCCATTATGCTTGTTGGACTGCCACAAATTTCGATCTAATGCTATACTCTACAACGTTTTCCACCTGCGCCTCTGCCCAACTGATTTATTCATTGCTTTATATTATACATTTGCCATTATACAACATTAATTAGTTATTCAAGTTGGTTTGTAGAATCTATGAGACTGGAGATATATCATCAGACTCCCAGAAAAATATCATCCACACATTCAAAAACAAAGTTAGAGCAGATAAGTGTGATAATTATTGTACAATCAATGTAACAGCTCATGCATCAAAGTTGATGACAAGAATTATGTACAGAAGAATGAAATATAATTGATGATCTGTCAGATGAAGATCAGTTTGACTTTAGAAAAGGTAAAGGCACAAGAGAGACAGTTCTGCCATTGCACTTGACAATGAAAGCAAGACTTAAGAAAAAGCAACACAAACTCATAGGACTTTTTTATCTAGAAAAAGTGTTATACAATGTAAAATGGTACAAGATGTTCGAAATTCTGAGAAAAATAGGAGTAAGCTCTAGGGAAAGGTAGGCAGTATACAAAATGTACAAGATAAAAGAGGAAACAATAAGAATGGAAGATCAATGATGAAGTGCTCTGATTAAAAGATGTAAAGCAAGGTTGCAGTCTTTTTTCACTGCTGTTCAATCTATACATCAAAGAAACAATAACAGAAATAAAAGAAAGATTCAGGAGTGGGTTTAAAATTCAGGGTGAAAGAATATCATCAATAAGCTTAGCTGATCATATTTCTACCCTCAATGAAAATGAGGAAGAATTACAGGGCATACTGAATGGAATTAACAGTCAAATGAGCATGTACTATGGACTGAGAGTAAGGCAAAGAAATATGGAAGTAATGAGGAATAGCAGAAATGAGATTAACAATAAACTTATCATTAAATTGGAGACTACAAAGTAAAGGAATTCTGCTACCGTAGAAGCAAAGTAACCTATGATGGATGAAGCAAGGAGAATATAAGAAGCAAACTAGCAGAACCAAAGAGAGCTTTCCTGGCCAGCAAAAGTCTACTAGTATCTAACATTGACCTTATTCTGAGGAAGATATTTCTGAGAATGTATATCTGGAGCACAATGTTGTAAGGAAGTGAATCACGAACTGTTGGAAAGCTGGAAAAGAAGAGAACTGAAGCATTTCAGATGTGGTGTATAGAAATATACTGAAAATTAGTTGTACTGATAAGATAATAAGAACAAGAAGTCTGAGTAGTAAGCAGTTCCTTCATGGAAACACTGAAGGGCATAATTAATTACAGAACTCATTTACAAAAGTCACTTGCCACAAAAATGCCTATGAAAAAAACTCTCAGTTGAATCAGTCTGGTAATCCCCACCACTCATGAAGGTGTTACAAGCAAAGGTGAGAGGTACCCACTGTCCATGAGTAGGGAATCAGTTTATCCAGTTTTCAAAAAACTAAAAATGAGAAACATCATTGATGTTCTTGAGGCATGGTAAGCAGGGCTAGTTTAACACAGTGATCAAGGAAATTTGCAAGTACAAGTAAATCAACCTGGAGGTACTGTGAGTTTATCTAATCTAACACAGTGATCAAAGCAAAATACATTTACAGATAAATGAACACAAGGTACCATGGGTGAAGCTAATGTAACAAACTGCTCAACGCAAAACACAGTATATAATAAATGAACTTGAGGTACCGTAAGTGGAGTTAATCTAGCACAGTCACTAAAGCAAATACAAAACAGAAATAAATAAACTTGAGGTATTGTAGGTGAGGCTAAAATAACACAGTTGGAGATTTCAGCCTTTAACAGGCGCATGTGTGGAATTGCATTTATCTGTCTATAATTCACCAAACAAGGTCAGATCTTGCCACACTTGCTACAATGTAACAGGCTCTGCTAAATGGGTACTCAATGCATAGGACATGAGACCGTGAGGTGGGTGCTGGATAATGTCTCTTTGAAGTATGTTATTCATCTTGCCTACTCCTTAGGTATAGAGGGAGCCTGCAAACTGTTTGCTTTATAGACACACAAAACTGACTCACCATTGATGTCTTCATAGATTATGCATATATCTGGTGGCACTACTTCAAGCCATTGATTTATGATTATGAAATAACATGAACATAAACTCAACAACAAAGGAATATTAAATTTCTACATTCATCATGCGGACAGCTCAGCATCACTGAGGGAGGTGGCAAGAGTTGGAAACGCTTCCTGTGGCATGCTTTAGGGAAAAACCTATGCGCTGCAGCAAAGAGGTGCCTGGCAGAGAAAACTCCTGTCCTCACATGCATATGGTTTGTGAAGTGATTTTTTGCTGGGTGGTGTGTCATCTCCTACAGTATGAAATCACTTACTAGAGCAGACCGGTGGTGGGCACTAAAGCATAGTAGTGCATTACCCCCATCCACCCATCCCTGTGAGAAGAAGTGGGCAGGCTGCACAATGCAGTGGCCATTCCCAGCTTTGATCAGTGGACTGCCACAGGTGGCAGCATAGTATTGGGCTGGGGCCACTAGCAATAGTGGCGGCAGCAGCATGGTACGCAGCAGCCTGTGGGATGTCACATCATGAGCTCAGTGTGGGAGCAACACCCTGCCATGCCACCAGCCAGGTCAGGGGGCAGTGATGCACTGTGGTTAGCAAGTGGAGTCAACCGTGCTATGGTGTGAGGCAGGGGCCTGGCACAGGGCATGGTGGCATGCTGGCACTTGGGCAGGCTGTGCACAGTGGACAGCAAGCATGCAGGTATCATAATGTGCATCGTCCTGTGCCAGCACCATATGCACCTACTTTTGCCACCTCATACAAGTAGAGTGGGTCACACATTGCAGCATTCGGATTTGCCAATGTCATGGGGTTGGGGGCAGGTGCCTCGGTGTCAAAGACATGGTACAGGCAACTCATGACTAAGGTGGGGGCAGTTCTGCTGATGTAAACAGCAGGGTGACTTCTGCTCTCATTTCACAAGTACTAACACTGGAATGGTGGTGTCAGACAGGGTACCATTTCATTTCATTTATTTCATTAACAGTACATAGTAACCCATTGCCTTGAAACGTAAGGTGGGTTGGATGCTTCTAAATCTAACACCAAAGACTCCTCACTGTTACAGTCCTATTGGTATAAAGTTGTTAATGCTTTTTTAAAATAATATAAAGAACATAATATATAAAGATTTCTCTAAAGTTACAGTGAATTGAATGCTTAACAGTTGTTGAAATGGTTCCACATAATTTTTTTCTGCCTAGTTGATGATAATATGATTTATATAATGCAAATGTCAAAAAAATAAAAAAAGTATCTTCAGAAGTAAAACAGAGAAACAAATAGGAAGAGGTGGCACTCCACTCCTGGGTATGACATTTGTCATTCACAACAGCATAGTTGATTTGATTAAAGAAGTCACCCACATAAGTAATGGACTAATGACAATGTGTATACAATGTGAAAACAAAAAATACACACTAATTAATGTACATGCAGCCACAAACATTGAAAATAAGAGAGATCTGCAGCAGGTAGAGCAGTTCTGGCCTAGACTCGAGAAGATCATGGCACTAGTTGCCAAAGAAGACACAAAGATATTACCAGATGACTTCAGTGCCAAGATTGGTAGAGAGAAGGAATACCAAAAGACCATAGGCAAATTCCCAGCTCATAAATTCACCAACAAGAGTGGCATGAGACTCATTAAACTGTGCCAACAGAACACTCTAAAAATAATGTCCACCTCCCTGAGGAAATATCCTCAAAAACAGAAGACTTGGAGATCTTCTATACAGTCTCTTGGAGAATATCAGCTCGACCATGTGGCCATTACACACATTTCACAGAACGAAATTCATGATGTGCAAGTTCGAAGAGGAGCCATCATTGACTCTGACCACTATCTAGTGTGGATCAAAGTGAAATTTACTGTGAAAAGAATCCACCACAAGAAAACTCATCTTCAAAAATTCAACACCAAAAAGATCAAAGAAGAATGGGAAAAGGAAAAGGCAGGCATCTGGCATCAATTATGTAACAAGATAATCAAGAGAGCCAAAGAGACAGCACCACTGAAGAAGAATACGAAACCCCTGTGGTGGGATTCTGCATGTGAAGAAGCACTGGAAGAATGAAAGTGTGCTTTCCTGAAATATAACTCTAACAAGTCATTGGAGACTCAACAACATTATCTTCAGACCAAGCCTCAAAAATTATCAGACAAACAAAGAGGAGGCACATGAAGGACCAGCTGGACTCGATAGAAAAAGACTTCTGAAATCACAGTACTCAAGACTTTTGCAGGACTTTCACAAGGAGGATTCAAGGATACATCACTCAGAACTTATGTTTCTGAAAACCAGATGGCAAGCCCGCACTGACCAACCAAGATAATTGTAGAGAAATGGCTTGATATTTCTCACAGCTACTCAATTGCAGCTATCACAGTATTCAGACAAGAACCTTCTGTGTACAGTGTATCATTTACTTTTCAAACCATACTTACAGTATGGAGTGACTGTGTGGGGAAACTCAAACAAACAAGAGACAAAACAAGTGTTCACATTAAAAAAAAAAAGCAATTAGGACCATTTTAAGAAGAAAGACCTCTGACACATGCAGAAACTGTTTCAAAAAATTACGTATCTTAACTTTTTCATTTTTGTGTATATACAAAACAATAATGTACATCACAAAAGGTAATGAGGACTGGATTACAAATGCTAGTGTACACACCCATAATACAAGAAGAAAGAATGGAGTATGGAGAATGCCCCACTGACTGGCAATGCTAGAAAAATGACCCCAGTACTCTGGTATCAGACTACTAAGAAGTCTGCCTAAAAACATGCAAGATAGTGTACTTGACAATGACTTTCCAAAGAAACTTAAAGACTATCTCACTGAAAAAGAGTTTTACAGTGTTGCAGAATACTTATGCCATTAAATTTGTATATATTGTTATTCATTATCAATTATATAAAAATGTTAGCTAAAGGGGTAGAAAAATAAGTGATAATGAATGTTACTACTTTGACATGTCCCATATTACATGTACATTTACTGTACACAATATAATCTTACAGGATCAAATAAAATTCAATTCAATTGCCAGAAGCCCACATCAAGATGGCCCAAAGAGACTCCCACACAAGTAAACCAAGGAACTCCACCATCTACCAAAGAAGACATCCATAGACACATCTTCAGACTCAAGAATAACAGGGCATCTGGAGACGATGGTATAGTTGCAGAATTATTGAAGAACATAGACCCAAATACGCTTGAGGAGCTCACACAAATCATCATAGACATCTGTAAAACGGAAAAGGTACCTGAAGAATGGAAATGTGCACTCATCCATCCATTACACAAGAAAGGTTACAGAACAGATGTCAATAACTGCAGAGAGATTTCTCTTCTTGAAGTCACCTACAAAATTCTATCCATGTGCCTTCTTCAAGGAACACAAGAACAGCTTGAAAACAAAACTGGGGACTATCAAGCCAGTTTCTGACTGGGGCATTCTTGTGTTAAACAAATTTTCAATTTGAAGATGCTATTGAACTATAGAGCAACCCGAAGCTCTCCGACCATCTGTATGTTCGTCGACTTCAAGAAGGCAAATGATTCAGTCGACTGACAGTCACTCTTTAACACTTTAGGACAACAAAGACTTGATCAAAAGACATTACGTCTCCTCAAGGAAACACCTTAGAAGAACAAGAACTTGATCGAAAGACATTAAGACTTATCAAGGAATCACTCACGGACACGAAGTCAAAAGTGAAATTCATGGGCAAAGTGTCAGAGCCCTTTGAGATAAAGACCAGTGTACAATAAGGCGATGGATTGTCACCATTGCTCTTCAACCATGTTCTGGATAAAGTCATCCGAGAGTCCGAGAAACAATTGAAAACCCAGGATCACTTAAAACCCATTCAACTTGGATGAAAGAATGATGACATCAAGATCAGTTGCAGCTTTTGCAGATGACCTAGTGATACTAGCTGCCTGCAGAAATACAGCGATCAAACAGATTGAAGTCCTCAAGGAACACGCTGAGAAAACTGAACTACAAATTTCATTCAAGAAGACCAAGTTCATTTGCACTAAATTTGACATTCAGGAACTGAACACAAAATACAGGCAGATCAAATGAGTTCCACCTTCAGATATCTCAGTGAGATCATAGAACCAATAGGGTTGGAAAAGGAAGCACAGAAAGTTTGGTTACAAAAGCTCAAATGAGCATATGGCAGAACACGTGAAATCTACAACAAGAAATGTATGTCCATTCACACAAAGATCAAATATTATAATACAGTGATTAAACCTGAAGTGCTGTATGTCAGTGAAACCTTGGTACTTTATAGAAAAGGCGATCTGGAGAACATCTTGAAGAAGGAAAGAAAGATCATGAGGAGAATACTGGGACCAGATAAAACAGAAGAGGGGTATACACTCAAATTGCACAAAGCAACAGAAGAACTGTCCAACCTTGCCACAGATATCAGGAAACCAAGGCTGAAATTCTATGGGCACATTCATAGACTCCCATCTTTAAGGCTAACGCACAAGATTTTGACATACACTGCAAAACTGAAGAACATTCCATGGATAGAAGAAGTCAAATATGACTTGGAAAAGTCACAGATAGGAACATTGGACATACTAGACAGGAAACTTTACTGTCAGAATATAAATAGATGGATAGTAAAGCCAGAGAATGAAGTCCCTAAAAGATCAGGGACCAAGTGGTCAGAAGAAAGGAAGAAAGCACATAGCAAAAGAATGAAAGCTATATGGGCTATTAGAAAGGCAAATCATAAATGTAATGAGTGATATGTCAGGGCCCATATACACATAAAAATAACATTTAAAAAAAAGAAAATGTAATACAATGAGTGTGGCGACAATAAGGTGCATTATGTACAGGGAAGTCATATACTGCATCTGGATGTGTAATATAGTCTAAGTAGCAAGTTGGTTGATAATGGCCTATTTCTACCTATTTCAGATGAGAAGGTGTCAGTAGAACCTCGAACTATTCTCATCTGAAATGGTTTGTGCTTATGTATGTTTGCTGTGTCTGTGTGTATTGGTATATTACTGGGAGTGTTGTAAGTCAGGACACTACATGATATTCAGTAGCTGTTCGTTTGTCCTACTGTTGGTAGTTGTGGTATATTCTATGTGATACCTTAGAGACATGCATCTGGTATTATAGATATTAAATACTAATTTAGCATTTCATACATGGAATACATGAATTTTAGCTTTACATGAGAAATACACTTATGCTTGTAAATTTGTTAGTAGAAACAGAATGTAGTTCATTGCTACTTGAAAGCATTATTCCTTAAATAAATTAATACATTATATTTTTAGTTTTATACATACTTTATACAGAAAATACCTTTGATACATAAAATTCATTGATTGTAGTTTTGAATAGACAAGAGAATATACTTCTGTCTACACATAATAAGACAAGCAAAATATTGCTGCTTGTGTGCAATATACTTTAAACACTATGCAGTATGTCACTGGGGAGGAGGAGCCTCAGAATAAAAGTTCTTCAAGCCTTCTCCTGCCAAGTGACATTACCTTATTACTACAGTCTTAGTATGTGGTGTTGGTGTTTGTTTGTTATATGATTGTTGTATTGTTTGTGACTATGTTGTGGCATGCAGTGTCATGAGTTGTTGGTTTGGGTCTCTTACATGTTGATCCGTCCTGAGTCATGTTCACTTAGCATTCCTTCCTTGGTTCTGGAATCTGTGGTCATGCTTGTGTCCTCCCATGTGATTTGTTGTGTTGTTTGTGCTTGTCTATGCCTCCTTCCATATGGGTTTTAGCACTTGTATTCTTCATGCAGAGTGTTCAATGCAATATTGGCTATGCTATTTATTGTGTTCCAATCATCGGGATTACATGTTATTCTGGCAATGTCATTGTCGTTCAGTATAGGTCTCACTTGACCTAGTGTGTTGCCTAGAGTGTGACATGTTCTGGTGTCCCAATTTCTCAGCAAATGTTTACTTCATCGTTTGTTAGTCCTGTGTGGTTTAAATTTACTGGATATGGCCTGTGGTCTGTCAGGAACTGGACCATCCCCCACCTTGGGTCGGCATGTTTCAGTTGTAGTCTTTCGCATATGTCAGAAAGAGAGAGTGTACTCGGTGACCCTAGTCAGATGCATCCCATTCTTTCTGCCATGTTTGAATCCGCCATTTTTTCATTTGTGTTTTGTTCACAGTGTTGGTTCCCATAGTTTCAGTGACGTTATCAAGACTGCCCCTCTTAAGCCAGTAAAGTGCAGCTCTATAGCATACTGTTATGTCTATAGGGCAGGTCCCCATCACAATGCAAAGTGCCTCTAGTGACGTGGTGTTAAAGGCTCTGCTCATTCTCAGGAGTACACTATGTTGACCTTGTCTTACAGTTGTCTTGTTAATCTGTATATTCAGTCTGTGAGCCCAAGCACTTGTGGCGAAGCATGAGATCAATTCAGATATCACAATATGGTAGGTCCTTATCATCTTAATAGGTAATTTGTAGTGAGTTGTGTAGAGTCTTGCTAGTTTGTGCATAATTTTCAAGGCTTTGTGAGTTTTCAATTTGATATGATGGTTGAAAATCTGTTTTTCATCAAGATGCAGTCCTAGATAACGTGTGGCTTGCTTCCTCTGTATGCTTGTATTGTCTAATTTTAGAATTGGATTCCTCTGTAGTGTCCCTCTGAGCAGTAAATATACAGTTTTGTTGGGAGCTATTTTTAATTTATTTTCTTTGCACCAATTGTTAATTTTCTGAAGCAGTTGCGTGCCTTTTGTCTCTAGTGCTGTTCTCAAGTTGGCTGACACCACTACGAGCAGGTCATCTGCATACACCACCACACCTATTACCCTGTCGTCATTGTCCAGAGTGTTCAGCAAGGCCTCAATTGTGATGTCCCAGAATATTGGTCTGCAGATCGAGCCCTGTGGACATCCCTTTGTTATTCTCTTGACAACCATTAGTGTACCAGCCCTCCACTCTGCCACTCTGCCTCTGCAGTAGTCAAGGAGGCTATTGTAGAAGAAGCTGATAGCTTAATTTCCCTTGACCTGACAAAGAGGGTGGCCACCACATGTCATCAAAAGCCCCAGCTATGTCGATTAATATGGCAGTCACATATTTGTTGCTGATTCAATTTATAACTGTCAGTCCTTGGTTGACTACGTCTTCTATTGATCTACCTTCCCTGAAGCTAAATTGATGGGACGTTAGGCCGAGGAGGCATCTGTGCAATTGTAAACAGTCACACAGGGGCCTTTCATGTACCTTGCTGAGAGTGTTTAAGAGACAGATCGGTCAGTACATTTTGGAGTTGGTTGGCTCTTTGTCTTGTGAATTTCTGATTATTGCTACATTAGCAGTTTTCCAGAGGTTTGGAATTCTGCCTGTTAGTAGTGCCTCGTTGAACATGTTACTAAGAAAAGGTGTGATTTGTGTTACTGATTGTTTTGATGTTTCTGAAAGTATTTTGTCTGGCTGGGTGCTTTTCAGTTTTTAAGCCTCCGCATATGGCATGGTTACACTGTCACTGATGTATGGCTGCCTCATTCTCTCTCTTAGGTGAGCGCAGTGTTGCTCGTCTTGTGTATGGTCATCATCTGGGAGGAGCCTGTTCAGGAGATATCCGCTGTGCTTCTCCATCCTCTGGTCGTTGTGCCATCAACTTGTTTTAGGGTTGACAGAACTGTCGGTGTCTTAACTCATTCTGTTTCTATCTTGAATGTTTGTCCCCAGATGTCCTTCGGTAGCTGGGTTTTGACAAAACTGGTCCAGTAGTCTCGTCTTGTTGTCTCTAGTTGTTTTTTGTATTTCTGTTTAGCATCACAATACAGGTCAAGTCTTATTTGTCTTTCAGGAGCTGTCTCTGCTCAATGGCAACTCATTTTTGGGTATTGGCAGGGAGATTGAGCATATATTTCAGCTTCAATTGACAGCAAACAACGATGTACAGAAAAGTTCTTTTCCGTGTGCTTGAGCATAAGGTGTGGGCCTGAATACTGAAGGCAGTGCATTGGCTGGCATCCACCCAGAGATGTGTGTATGTGCAGAGGTCTTGATGCACAATGTACCTGCACTGACGGTGGTCTTGCAGGGGCACCAAGAGTAGGCACACAATAAAGTTGTGCAGCTGCTGTACGAAGGCCAGAGTGCAGGTGGGGCCAGCAAGGGCTGCGGCTTGATGAATTCACCTGGGATGGTGAGCAATTGCTCATACACAACTCTGGTGGCCGACACACCCAGGTCAGTTTTTTGGGCCACCCACGAGCCTAGGAGAACTAGTGGTAGAGCGGGAGACCAAATTATGGATTGAAAGGGAAGGGTAATTTTTAGGGTCCTGGGGAATCTCTCCATCATGCCGTTAGCAGCAGGGTGTTAACTAGTTGTGAAATCGATAAGCGTACTGCGAGTTTCAGTGAGAGTTTTAAACAAGCAAAATGTGAACTGTCATTCACAGTCTGCTGTCACACAGTGGAAGCAGCCAAAACGTGAAACCCAGGTGTCTGCGAAAGCCTTGGCCACTGAATATGCTGTGATGTCAGCCAGCAGCATGGGCTCCAGCCACCAAATGAACCTGTTGATGGTGGTGAGGATGTACGAGTGGCCATTTTATGATGGGCCTACAATATTAATATGGACATGGGAAAATGATGGTCTACCTGGAGGAAAGAAGTGATAGGGGCATGCGCATGGTGCCCTACCTTGTTGCACTGGCACAGGAGTCAGGTGAGCGTCCAGTTTGTGCAGTCCTGCTCAATACCAGGTCAGACAAAATGCTCCTGCTTGAGGGCCACAGATGCACAGGCATCACATTGGAACAGACCATGGAGCTGTTTGAAAGCTACCTTGCAGAAGTTGAGGGAGGGTAGGGGGAAAGGTAGGGGCAGATGCACTCCCTGAAGTAACCTGAGTGGCCGGGACTTGCACAAACGTCACACCAGACATGTAAGTCCACACCAAGTAGTGTGAACAGTATGAGGTTGTGGCTGGTTTTTGGATCACTGAAGGGGGGGGAGAGGCTGGGCACAAGAGCAGCTGACACAGTTGACAACAATAGTCTTGATGTCTACCATGTATCGTTAAGTCAGTTATGAACTACACTATGTATTTCCACTGACTGAACTGCTTAGGGAAAATCTGTGTGTCTTAATTTCAACAAAACCCTGTCATAAGAGGGCAATGGTTGGTGAGACCATGAAAGGGCATTCTTCCACTGAAGGGCAGAAAGACTTCAATGCCTCATATACAATGAGGAGCTCTCGGATGCACACAGTCCAACTCCGCTACAGCATAGAGAGCTTCATGGAAAAGAATGCCAGCAGCTTCAAGGAACCTTCAGTATGTCGTTGAACGACAATGCCTAGCACAGCAGGGCAGTTGGATGGGGATGAGGCAGGAGGTCTGCATACAAGAGGTCACGTTTTGTTTGTGCACAACTCTGTGTCATTTTTGCCATCTAGAGAATGTGCCTGATGCCATTAGTGCAGTTGCCTTGGAGTGCTGCCGTGAGTGTTGCTTGCTTGCTTGCAGCATTCTCCAGTTGGTGCAGGAAAAAAAATTCCATTCTGAGAGTTGTGGGGCGTAGAAATTCAGCAATGGCCTGGCCTTTCTGGTCCAGCAGGAGGGAGCCCATGATTAATATCCTGTGTCCAAGGAAGTCAATCCTCATATCCTTGAAAACATACTTCTCCACGTTGATGATAACCTCCTGGAGGTGACGGCAGTACTCTTTGCGGGGCCAAAGCCCACCAGCAGTAGTGGCTACCTCTGTTTCAGTCTGTGCTGCTCTTCATTTACCCTGCAGTGAGGGTTGGGAGCATGATGCGGGCAGTACATGTGGGAGACTGTGCAAAGGAATATTGTGACACTGCAGAGCAGCAGCAATGGTGTGCAGTTCAAGGAACTCAAAGACCCTGTCCACCATGTCAGCTGCCATGTCAACATTCATACAGTCATGCACAGCTAACACCATGTGGACTGCAGTGAGCAGATGTACAAGCCAACTTGCCAGTAGCAGTGTTTTGTAAATGGTCACAGGCTCGGCAACTGAACAGACGTGCTGTAGGAGTTGCAAGGCAGCATGTCAGAGCATTCCTCTGATGAAAATACTGCACACTTCCACTGCATTTCTCAAATGGCCAGCCGTGCTATCTGATGGTCTTTCAGGGTACTGAATCTGCCAGACTGTGGCTCACTTGTGATGATATCATGTGCCATCACAGCAATTGAAGGCTCAAGCTGCAGAACTGGTAGGGAAAATTGTGTTGAGTCGCTGGTATTTGAGAAGCCTGAAAATATTGCCACTGCAGAAGCAGCCCACAGCTGAGGATTTGGGGAGCTGAAAGTTAGCAGCTGGGTGGCGGTACAGGCCAAGCTGAGGGGTGGGAGGGATGATATTCGCCAGGTCACTGTGAGCTGTGCAGTGGCTAAGGAAAGTGTGAAACCCAGCAATATGCACTTGTAGATTTGGAGGGTGTGGTAGGGTTTGTTTATCAGCTAGGCCCAAATTCAAAGTTAGCAGTAAGCCAGAATCAGAGTTGCCATCTGATGTGACACTTCACTTGCAGTATTGCCACTGGAGTGGTGGATTAGAGTGGTGTGCTACAAACGCACCTTGGTGTGGTGAGTGCTATCCAGGTGGTGGGGGAACATGTACTGGCAGTCATTCCGTGCATGTGAACATGATCCAGTGTGGCATGAGTTAGCTGGATGGTTGGGTAACATGATGTCAGCAGCCACTCGGTGCAGATGGCTGTGGTGCAGAGCTTAGCCTGCAGGAGTGAGTTAGGTTGGGATCACTAGTGTGGGAATTGTGTTCCTCACTGAACACGACAGGCAAATATCATGTGTTTGCTAGGCATGAATGGTTAAACAGACAATTAATGCATGGGAACAATGTAACAAATAGATGTTAACAGGCCCATTTGATTACAGAATACATTCACAAAGGCAGATTGTCACAAAAATGTCTATGAACAAAAACTCTCAATCTAGTCAGTCCAGTAATCTCCACCTGTCATGAAGGTATTACAAGTACACATGAGCGATCCCCACCATCTGTGTATGGGGAATCAATTTACACAATTTCTTTTTAGACAACAAGAGAAACATTGTTAATGTTATTGAGGTATGGTAAATGGGGCTAATCTAACACAGTGATGAAGGAAATATTCAGATGCAAATAAATAACTTGGTGGTACTGTGAGTGTATCTAACCTAACACAGTGATCAAAGCAAAATAGAAGTACAAATAGATGAACTTATGGTGCCGTGGGTGAAGCTAATCTAACACAATGATCAAACCAAAATACAACATATAACAAATGAACTTAATGTACCTTAAGTGGAGCTAATTTAGCACAGTGACTAAAGCAAATACAAAATACAAACAAACTTGACACACCATAGGTGAAGCTAATCTAGCACAGTTGTGGATTTCAGTCTCTAATGGCTGCACATGTGGCACCGTAGTGGTTTGCATGTAGTTCACTTGTTATATTTTAACAGGCTCTGTGAAGCAGGTACTCCACACTCAGGACATGAGACTTTGAGGTCGATGCTAAATAATGTTGCCCTGAAGTATGGTATCAATCTCACCTACTAGTTCTCCATAGGTGTCATGGGAGTCTGCAATGCTGTTTGCTTTATAGACACACAAAATTGACTCACCTTTGAGGTCTTCATGGGTCATGCAGCTATCTGGTAGCACGACAGCAAGAGTTGGGTTGATTTGGTGGAAGAGACCAAACAGCGAGGTCATCAGTTCATTATATTATAGAAGGACAGGGAAGGATGTCGGCAGTGCCCTTCCAAAGGAACCATCCTGGCATTTGCCTGAAGCAATTTGGGGAAATCATGGAAAACCTAAATCAGGATGGCCGGACACAGAATTGAAACATCATCCTCCTGAATGCAAGTCCAGTGTGCTAACCACTCCACCACCTCGCTTGATCCACAGCCAGCCGTTAAGTTGAATGCAATAACTTTAACATAAACTTAATACCAAAGAAACATTAAATCACTGCACTCATCATGTAGACATTTTGGCATCCACGCAGAAAGTGATCGGAGTCTGGGATGCTTCCCATAGCATGCTTTTGGGAGAAACCTCACATGCTTCAGCAAAGAGTCACATGACAGAGAAAACTTTTGTCCTCAGACGCATACAGTTTGTGATGCAGTTTTTGCCAGGCAGTGCATCATCTGCTACAGTGCAAGAGCATCTGCTAGAGCAGACAGGTGGTAGGCATGAACACATAGTAATGCATTGCCGCAGAGGCATTGACAGGCACACGAAAAGAACACTCACACACACACACACACACACACACACACACACACACACACACACACACACACAGAGAGAGAGAGAGAGAGAGAGAGAGAGAGAGAGAGAGGGAGAGACATTCAGCTAATCTGTACCAACTGAATATACTGGGTGATCAAAAAGTCAGTATAAATTTGAAAAGTGAATAAATCATGGAATAATGTAGATAGAGAGGTACAAATTGACACACATGCTTGGAATGACATGGGGTTTTGTTAGAATAAAAAAAATACAAAAGTTCAAAAAATGTCCGACAGATGACGCTTCATCTGATCTGAATAGCAATGATTTGCATAACAAAGTAAGACAAAGCAAAGATGATGTTCTTTACAGGAAATGCTCAATATGTCCACCATCATTCCTCAACAATAGCTGTAGTCGAGGAACAATGTTGTGAACAACACTGTAAAGCATGTACGGAGTTATGGTGAGGCACTGGCGTCGGATGTTGTCTTTCAGCATCCCTAGAGATGTCGGTCGATCACGATACACTTGCGACTTCAGGTAACCCCAAAGCCAATAATCACATGGACTGAGGTCTGGGGACCTGGGAGCAAGCATGATGGGACCAAGCATGATGAAAGTGGTGGCTGAGCACACGATCATCACCAAACGACGATCGCAAGAGATCTTTCATGCGTCTAGCAATATGGGGTGGAGCGCCATCCTGTATAAACATCATACATTCCAGTAGGTGTTTATCAGCCAGGCTGGGGATGATGTGATTCTGTAACATATCGGCATACCTCTCACCTGCCACGGTAGCAGTTACAAAACCAGAATCACGCATTTCCTCGAAGAAAAAAGGCCCCATAATGGTAGATGTGGTAAATCCCACCCATACCGAGACTTTCTCGTCATGCAATGGAGTTTCCACAACAGTTCTAGGATTTTTGGTAGCCCAAATTCTGCAGTTGTGGGCGTTGACAGACCCTTGGAGCGTGAAATGAGCTTCGTCGGTCCACAACACATTACTCAACCAATCGTCATCTTCCGCCATCTTTTGAAACGCCCATACCACAAATGCCGTCCACTTCACTAAATCACCAGGTAACAGTTCATGATGCCGATGGATTTTGTACGGATAGCATCGGAGGGTACACCTCAGTGCCAACCAAACAGTAGCGTATGGAATGCCGGTGCGACATGAGACTGTACGAGCGCTGACTTCCCCGTGCATAGACAAACCCGTTACAGTCTCAATTTCTCCCTGAACTGTCTCAGCAGCATTACGCCTTGTGCTCAGTTGGCCACTACAGAGTCTATCGTCTAGACAACCCGTGCTTTCGAGCTTCAAAATCATTCTCGCCACAGCTGCATTTGTCAATGGACTTTTACCCGTTCGAATCCCCTTCCTATGGCGATAGGATCATAACGCTGAACAAGCACATTCCCCATTCTGATAATACAGCTTCACTAAAAGTGCCTTGTCAGGTAACATCAACATGCTGCGACTGCTGGTGCATCTGACTCTCTCTCTCATTACACCTCCTTTTATACATGATTGTCATGCGCAGACACTGACATTTTGCTGTCCAGCATCATCTGTCGGACATTTTGTGAACTTTGTTTTTTTTCATTGTTCTAATGAAACCCTTTGTCATTCCAAGCATGTGTGTCAATTTTTACCTCTCTATCTACATTATTCCGTGGTTTATTACGTTTTCAAATGTATACTGACTTTTTGATCACCCAGTACATTATTAAGCCTGCAGTTCAGGAAGTAGACTGGGGTGAGTTTTTATTTCGGATAGAGAGGGAGAGGCAGCAGGTGTCTGGGATAGGAATGCAACACATAGTTGACAGCTTAGCCAGTGATTTCACGCAGTGTGTGATTGAATTGAATTGAATTGAATTTTATTTGATCCTGTAAGATTACATTGTGTATAGTAAATGTACGTGTAATATAGGACATGTCAAAGTATTAAAATTCTTTATCAATTATTTTTCTACACCTTTAGCTTACATTTTTACATCACTGATAATGAGTAACAATATATACAAATTTAATGGCATAAGTATTCTGCAACACTGTAAAACTCTTTTTCAATGACATAGTCTTTAAGTTTCTTTGTAAATTCATTGTGAAGTACACTATCTTGCAGGGTTTTGGGCAGACTTCTTAGTAGTCTGATACCAGAGTACTGGGCTCCTTTTTCTAGCATTGCCAGTTGGTGGGGTATGTTTCGTACTTCATTCTTCTTTCTTGTATTGTGGGTGTGTACACTAGCATTTGTAATCCTGTGCTCACTACCTTTTGTGATGTACATTATTGTTTTGTATATATACAACGATGAAAAAGTTAAGATACCTAAATTCTTGAAACAGTTTCTGCATGTTTCGGAGGTCTTTCTTCTTAAAATGGTCCTAATTGCTTTTTTTTGTAATGTGAACACTCGTTTTGTCTCTCGTTTGTTTGAGTTTCCCCACACCGTCACTCCATACTGTAAGTATGGTTCGAAAAGTCCATGATACGCTGTACACAGAAGGTTCTTGTCTGAATACTGTGATAGCTGCATCATTAAGAATATGACAGAGCTCAGTTTCTTACAGACATTATTAATATGTTTTTTCCATTTCAGTTCATTATCCACAAGAATACCTAAGAATCTAGCAGATTCTACTTCTTCCAGCCTTGTTCCGTCAACCTCTAAATCCATGTCTACAGCCTTTTCCTTGTTTTTAAACACTGCATACATAGTCTTTTTTAGATTTATAACCAGTTCATTTTCCAACAGCCATTGAGCTGTGACATTTGCAGATATGTATGCTCTTCTCTCAAGCTGTTCCATATTTTGGTCACTATTTAGTATTGTCATGTCATCAGCATACAATATTTTCTTTTCTTCCTCCTCAACACCTATATCATTAACAAATACATTAAATAACAATGGCCCCATTACCGAACCCTGCGGCACTCCATATTTGATGGATTTGGTTTCTGATTGGTACGAGTTTCCTAATGATACATACTGCTTGCGGTTGCACAAGTATGATTTTATCCATTCACCTGGTTGCCCCCAAATGCCATAGTTGCTTAATTTTTGTATCAGCATTTCATGGTCAATGGTGTCAAATGCCTTTGAAAGATCCAGAAACATTGCAGAGACAACCTTTTTCTCATCTAAGGACTGTAAAATGTATTCTGTTAGACTGACAATTGCTGATTCTGTAGATTTACCCTGTCTGAAACCATGTTGTGAGGTCATGAGAATGTTATGTTTGTCCAAATAGTTAACTAATCTGGTATACATAAGCATTTCTAGGATTTTTGAGAAACCTGATATCAGTGAAACTGGTCTGTAGTTGTTGGGATCATCCTTACACCCATTCTTGTACACTGGCACTACGTTCGTTATCTTCAGTTTTTCTGGAAAAATTGCATCTCTGAAAGAACAATTTGCTATGTTCAGCAGTGGTGTTATTATCTCCTCACATACCAGCTTTATTACATGATTTGATATTTCATCATCACCAGCTGATTTCTTGGACTTCAGTTTCTGTATAGTTTTCCGCAATTCATCTTCCGTGACTGGTCTTAAGAACATAGTACTGCATGATTTTTTTGGTACCTTAATACCCTTCTGTTTTTGACTATTTCTTTCCAATTTTAGGTTTTCTACTACACTGATATAGTTATTATTCAGTATGTTTGCTATTTCCATACCATCTGTGACCACTGTGTTGTCTACTTTAATTGACCTAATACCTTCTTCTTTGTTTGACCCATCTTTTTCCTTTCTTTTCTGCTTAATGTGAATCTTTGTGTTGCTGAATGTGTGTGATGTATTCTACATTTCCGGCATTGTGATCGTGTAAGTGTATTGAGTGCTTCTAGGTCTGAGTTACTCCATTTCACTACTCCAGATGAATAGGTCAATATTGGTATAGCGTAAGTATTTATAGCTTTTGTCTTGTTTTTTGCTGTCAATTCTGTTTTCAGTATTTTTGTTAGTCTTTGTCTATATTTTTCTTTTAGTTATTCTTTAATATTTCTATTATCTATTCCTATTTTTTGTATGTATCCTAGATATTTATAGGCATCTGTTTTTTCCATCGCTTCTATGCAGTTGCTGTAGTTATCCAATATGTAATCTTCTTGTTTAGTGTGTTTTCCCTTAACTGTGCTATTTTTCTAACATTTGTCTGTTCCAAAAGCCATATTTATATCATTGCTGAATACTTCTGTTATCTTTAGTAATTGGTTGAGTTGTTGATTTGTTGTTGCCAGTAGTTTTAGGTCATCCATGTATAGCAAATGTGTGATTTTGTGTTGTTATGTTCCAGTAATATTATATCCATAATTTGTATTATTTAGCATGTTGGATAGTGGGTTCAGAGCAAGGCAGAACCAGAAAGGACTTAATGAGTCACCTTGGTATATTCCACACTTAATCTGTATTGGCTGTGATGTGATATTATTTGAATTTGTTTGGATATTAAGTGTGTTTTTCCAATTTTTCATTACTATGTCTAGGAACTGTATCAATTTAGGATCTACTTTGTATATTTCCAATATTTGTAGTAACCACAACAGGGGTACACTATCAAAAGCTTTTTGGTAATCAATGTATGCATAGTGTAGTGACATCCTTTAGTTTTAGCTTGATACGTCACCTCTGCATCTATTATCAGTTGCTCTTTACATCCTCGTGCTCCTTTGCAGCAGCCTTTTTGTTCTTCATTTATAATTTTGTTCTGTGTTGTATGTGTCATTAATTTCTGCATAATGACTGAAGTTAATATTTTGTATACTGTGGGTAGGCATGTTATTGGGCGATATTTTGCTGGGTTTGCTGTGTCTGCTTGATCTTTAGGTTTCAGGTAAGTTATTCCTTGTGTAAGTGTATGGGTCTGCAATGTAACTGTTAAATAATTTAGTTAGATGTGAATGTGTTAAGGTGAACATCTTTAGCCATAAATTTGCTACTTTATCTTTTCCAGGGGCTTTCCAATTGTGCGTAGAATTAATTGCTCGGGTGACTGCATGTTGCAAAATTATAACATCAGGCATTTGTGGTATCATCTAGTATGTGTCTGTTTCTGCTTGTATCCATGTCTGTTATGTTGTACCGGGTTTGACCATATGTTGCTCCAGAAATGTTCCATGTCTGTTATGTTTGGTGGATTGTCTATTTTAATGTGTGTGTTATCTATTGTCTGGTAAAATTTCTTTTGGCTTGTGTTGAATGTTTGGTTTTGTTTCCTTCCTTCCTTCCTTTTTTTTCAATGCTTGTAATTTCTGTTTATTTTAATCTAATTGCTCTGTCGCTTCTTGTTGTGAGATTTTACCTAACCTTTTTCGTTTTTTGTCTGATATTTCATTTCTTATAAATTGTGTTAGCTGTCTGATGTCTTTTCTCATTTTTTCTATTCTGATATGTAGCCTGTGTTGCCATGCTGGTTTTGTGGGTTTCATCTGTGTGTTGGTTGGTTCTGATCTTTGCCTAGTGTGTATATTTAGTGTAGTGAGTGCTCCTATATAAACCAATAGTTGTAACTCTTCCATAGTTGTATTTTCATTTATTTTGTTGTGTATGATTGTGTTGATAGTTGTTATCGTTGTTTCAACTTGCGGGTTATTTGAGGGTCTATGCAAGAATGGTCTAATGTCTGTAATTGTGTCTTTGTATTCTATATATGTCAGCTGAAATTTTTCTTCTATATCTAACATGTGTGTCACTTCGTGTTCTCTTTGTGCTTGGTCTAGTGGCTGTCTTAAGATTTCTTTTTCCTCTGATTATTTAATTGATGCGTGTTGTTCTTTGTTTGTTTGCTCTGGGATGTTTGAGTCCATTACTGTATTTTCTTCTTCTTCTGATTGCACATTATTTTGTTCCAGTATTTGTTGTACTTGTTGTTTGATGTTTTCTAATTCTGACTTGGGTATCCTGTTATTTTTGATTATTAACAGATTTGATCAGCTAGTTGTTGTTCTGTTAAAAATTTTAATTCTGGGTGTCTGGTAATAAATGTTGTGTATATTTGTAATCTGTATCCAGTTGTGTTGGTTCCTAAGTTTGTTGCTTGGTAATAACAGAACATGAGGTGTCGGTTAACTTCATCTGACCATCTCATCCTCTGTCTTTGTTTTCCTTCTAGAGTGGTTGGAGGAAGCATATCCTGCAAAACACCTCTATTTGGATTTAAATCATTTTCCATGTGGCTAGCAGTGTCGTTACCATTGTGGACGGGCATAGGGTTCAAGCATCATCCCGGACCATGACAGCGCTTGTCCGAGGCTTCACTAGTTCTGTCCTGAACCAACTAATCACACTAAAAAGGGGGTTAGCACTATTAGTGGTTTGTTCTTTTCGTCGCCTTTTACGACTGGCAGAACATACAGGAGGCCTATTCTTTTCTCAGGCCTCCACGGTGCTTATTATTATTATTATTATTATTATTATTATTATTATTATTATACACGATTAATTATTGCTATTATCAATTAATAGAAACATTTTGCTGTATTCCTGTTATCTACTGCCAGGTATCTCCATTCAGAGTATCCTTATTTTGTATGATGCACTGCTCCATTATTTCACTCATATGATATTTTTAAGAACATTATGGTCTGCCACATTTCCATCTGCTAGGAGATTTCTAAAGAATCCCCCATAGGCAGAACTGAAGTCACTAATTTTCCACAAATATAGTGTATTGCAAAAAAAAAAGTACAGTCATCTGCTCCAATGAACCAGACACATTTAACACTCAAAAATAACTGACAGACTGAAGGCATTAGTTCAACAACTCAAAGTCTCATATTTACACAAAGTTCTACTGCACACAGAAACGAAGCTCCACAAGAGTTTACTTTCGTTACATGTACAGTCGTATAGATCCTTGGAAAAACAGAATACAGTAAATATTCTACCAAAGTTAGAGAACCAGATTATGACATCCAATCACAAAGAATGGACTGTCAGTAGAGCTGCAGAAGCCAGGCAGTGTCCATCGAGGAGGCAACTAGTCAGCAGCAGGCAATGGCATCATAATGGAGCAGATGTCCATCTGTAGGTCTGGCTTGACATGAACTGTCTCTACATAGCAGTGTGCAGGCTTAAGTACTGTCATGCGGCGGAGTATCGCAGGAAATGTTTTGTGTCACATTGGTCACGGATGTAAAAAGGTCCCCCTCTCACTCCTCCTGGACTACAACCCCTGGTGGTACCACTGGGTCTGCCTAGTGGAACTGCTGTAGAACTATTTTGTGGTGCAGAGTTGTTCTGTGGCATGCAGGCAACCAACGACATTGTTTTGCCAGATGGGTTGCCAGAAACAGGTGTAACACTGCAAAAAGTCAGTTTCAATTGAAAAATTTTCTTTTACCACTGATAATCTGGAATTCTCAACAAATTTCCACACCAAGTTAATGATTATCTTTCAATCCGATAGGAATAGGTTTCCAGATATTTGAGTGATTCAAAGACTTCTTGAGTATAAGAATCCAGTATGTTGTCCTTGATGGTGAGTATTCATGAGAGAAAAAGGTACTGTGAGGAGTGTACCAGGGAAGTGTGATAGAAACACTGTTATTCTCTATTCATTCTAGTTCATACTTCATCATTAGTTTTTTCTCAATTCTTGATATTCTCGCATTCCTTCATTGCAAATTAATTTCAACAATTATCAGCATTCTTTTGAGGACAGCATGTAAAACTCATAAGTCTGATCCACAATATAGGACAGATTCAACCATTAGCCACCTCACCAAAAAGAATTCATAGAACCTTTTTCTTTTCTGCTTTGTGATATTCCACATTTTACTTCTGAATGAATTAGTCCACTTTTGGCACTATATGCCTCTAGATATTTAAATTATTCTAACTGTATCACAGCTTCTCTGTCACTGATGTGTACTTGTGTCACTATTCACTACCAGATACTCGGTGTTTGTTAGAGCCATCTGTAGATCCCATCTGTCATATTTGTGATAAAAATTTCAGATCACACAGTCAATAGCCTATTCATCTTGTGCCAAAATAACTTGAATATTACCAAAACTTAATGAAAACAGCTATACATCAATAACAATGATTCCAATTTCTCCACAGCTGGTTTCCGATCTTCAGAGGCCCACTTTGAGGAAAAATTGAATGAGATGGGTGACATACTGCAATCTTTCCTCAGCCATTTTGTGACATTAATAGGTTCTGATAACTTGGGTCTGCAAAATTACAGACCAATATCCTAACTTCAGTTTGCTGCATAATTCTTGAACCTATTCTCATTTGAATATAATAAATTTCCTTGAGACAGAAGAGTTTGTGTCCACAAATCAGCATGGATTTAGAAGGCTTCACTCGTGTGAAACTCAGCTTGCCCTTTCATCACATGACATCCTATGACGCAGTGCCTGACTGCAAACTGTTAACAAAAGTACAAGCATATGGAATAGGTTTCCAGATATTTGAGTGATTCAAAGACTTCTTGAGTATAAGAATCCAGTATGTTGTCCTTGATGGTGAGTATTCATGAGAGAAAAAGGTACTGTGAGGAGTGTACCAGGGAAGTGTGATAGAAACACTGTTATTCTCTATATACATGAATGATCTGCAGACAGGATGAGCAGCAATCTGCAGTTGTTTGCTGACGATACTCTGGTGTACAGGAAGGTTTCATCATTTAATGACTGTGGGAGGATACAAGATGACCTACACAAAATTTCTAGTTGCTGTGTTGAATGGCAGCTTGTTCTGAATATACAATAATGTAAGTTAATGCAGATGAGTAGGAAAAATAATCACATAATGTTGAACTATAGCAGTAGTAGTCCACTACTTGATACAGTCACATAGATTAAACATGCAGGAGTAACATAGCAAAGAGGTATCAAATGGAATGCACCCATAAGGATGTTGATAAGGAAGGTAAATTGTTGACTTCAGTTTATTGGGAGCATTTTTGGAAAGTGCTGTTCATCTGTCAAGGAAACCACATATAGAACACAAGTATGACCCATTCTTGAGTACTGATTGAGTGTTTGGGATTCCGAGCAGGTTCGATTAAGAGGAAGACCTTGAAGTAACTCAGAGGTAGACTGCTAGATCAACACATGAGTATTACAGAGAGATGGCTCATCAACTCATGTGTTCTTTTTGCAGAATGTAACTGAGAAAATTTAGAGAACCAGCATTTGAAGCTGACTGCAGAAAAATTCTATTGCCACCAACATAAATTTTGCTTAAGGCCCATGAACACAATGTAAGATAAATTAGGACTCATACAGAGGCATATAGACAGTCGATTTTCCCTTACTCTATTTGTGTGCCAAAGTGGAAAGAAAATGACTAGTACTAGTACAAGTTACCCTCAACCACACACCATACAGTGGCTTGTGGAGTATGCATGTAGATGTCAATGTATCTTATTACAATCTATAAATTTCAATAATAATCTGTAAAAATGGTCATACATATCTATATATTTAAGAGCCTTCCACAGTTTTGTTCTTGGATCCGTGTCATAATCTTTTGCTAAATCTGCAGATTCAGTATGTAGCTCTTTCTCTGCCACTACAAATTTCTGTGTTAGCTGTTGTGAAATAAATAGATTATCTGTACATGATTTGTTGTGTTCAAACTCACTCTGGTCTTCCCAAAAATGGAGGCCAAAACTGTGCCTTATTTCCTTATACATAATATCTCCAAATAAAAAGCTCATTGTGCAACTCATATTAATGACTCTGGAGCAGTTAATATCTATTCTATTCCCCTAGTTAAAAATGGAAAGCATATATGATATTTTTCACTCTGATGATATTTAAATCTATTGACAAGTTTTCCATAAGGTGTGTTATTCTTTTCTTCAGGTACTGCTTTCCAGCTTTCAAAAATTCATAGGTAAATTTCCAGGGCCAAATGATGACCAGATTTTAGTTTTAGTTAACTAACTGTTCACCTCCTCTATCATAACGGTCATATTTCAAACAGTTTCTTTAGTCTCACTTATTTCAAACAGTTTCTTTAGTCTCACATTCTTCTTGTTTTGGGTAATGAGGTCTAGCTTCAATTACAAAATCTGTATAAAGCTTTTTTCATTCCGTTAGAGGAATTATGTTGTCTACTCCTCTTTTACTGGTTTTTTTCCTCATACCTGTAGTTTTCCTCCTCTCTTCTGTAGCTTGTGATTCACCTATTAAACTCTCAATCTGAATGCATTTCTGTTTCTACATATTGTTCCTTTTTTCATTTAATTCTGTCCCTTGATTCCTGGTTTAGTTTCTGGTAATTATTTCTAAATTGTGGTCATTTAGTTGATAATCATTTTTATATGCATTCTACTTTTACATATCTACTTGTTTAGATTATCCAGGATCCATTAAGGATCCTGTTTGTCTACACTCACTCTCTCAGTCCCAGTATGTGTCCATGGCAATTTTCCTAATTTCTCGTTTAATATTCTCATGTTTTTTAAACAGTGTTATCTACTAGTATCATTTTTAGTTTGCACTCTAATCTTCATTGAAGTAAATCCTTTATGCTGAACTGCTTCAGAAAAATGAGGTTCAATTGTGTCTGCTTCAGTTCTCCTCAGGGTTCTGGTTAGCAACTTGTCCATTAGTTGGTGATTTTCTCCTAAACAGATATATCACCTGCGATGAAACTAACTAGTGATTGATTTACTGTGCCCCCCCCCCCCTTCCCCCCAATGACTCTACAGTCTTGAATTACCGTTTTGATCTTTGCTTAGTGACAGCAAACAGACTCTTATGAAGATGGTATTTGTTCTTTCGGACATGTCCGAAAGAACAGATACCATTGGTGATCTTGCAGCTCTCGAAGAATGAAATTACAATGAAATCTAGACCATTATCTGCTTACACCTGCATTGATAAATAGCAACAGGGACAGTTGACATTGTGTGCCCTAACTGGGACTCAAACCTGGAATCTCCTGCTTACATGGCAGACACTCTATCCGACTGAGCCATTGAGGACACAGAAGATGGTGCAACTGCAGTGACTTATCTCTGGCACACTCCCTCGAAGACCCAGATTTCCAACTTACTGGATGGTCTGGATATCATTGTTAATTTCATTCTTCAAGAGCTATAAGATTACCAGTGGTATCTGTTCTTGTGGACATGTCTGAAAGAACATATACTATCTTCATATAGATAAGGCTTAGTGATCAATGATCTTCTTTAGTGTGGATGCACTCACATTGCTCAAACTCTTATGGGATTCGGTGGGTAGACTGCTGGGAGTAATGAGTATAGTGGGCAGGGGCACTACAAATGCAATGTGTGGACAGTAAGTTGGAAATGTGGGTCTCACGGGGAGCATGCCAGAGATAAGTCCCTGGAGTTGCACTATCCTCTGTGAACTTGATGGCTCAGTCAGATAGATTGTCTGTAATGTAAGCAAGAGATCCCAGGTTTGAGTCCCAGCCGGGGCACACGTTTTTAGCTCTCCCTGTTCATATTTATCAATGCCTGTAAGCAGCTATTGGTCTGGATTTCATGTAATTCCAAACAGACTTCCACCAGTGGCAAGACACAGTCACTAGCAATGGTAATGTTATCACTGACAGTGCCACCAAACTGGAGTCACTAAACACAGTTTTCTGATATCTCATCACCAAAGTACACAAAGTAAATATTCCAAAATTCAAATTGAGGACAGCTGCAAAAATGAGACACTTTGAACTTGATATCCTCAGTGCAGTGAAGCAATTTAAATCACTTCATAGAGGCAATCCTACCAATTTATATTGTATAGCAATTATTTTCCTTTCAGAGTATACTGATATAATAGCTCCATACTTAGCAATCACTTACAACCACATGCTTGATGAAAGGCTGGAAAATTTTGCAACTCATAGAAATACACAGGAAAGGAAATAGAAGTAATCTATTGAATTGCAGACCCTTATCACCTGATGTTTACATGTAGTAGAATTTGGAACATATACTACATTCACACATAATGAATTACCTTGAAGAAAACAATGTATACACACATAGTCAGCACTGATTCAGAAAATATTGATCTTGTGAAACATAACTAACTCTTTACTGACATGTCATAATGAGTGCTGTCAACAGGGGATCTCAAGTCGATTCCATATTTCTAGATTTCCAGAAGGATTTTGACACTGTTCCTCACAGTGGCTTCTAATTGAACTGCATGCCTCTCGAGCTTTGTCTCAGTTGTGAGACTAGATTTGTGATTTCCTGTCAGAAAGGCTGCAGTTCAATGTAACTGATGGAAAATCATCAAGTAAAATGGAAGTGCTTATCTTAAGCATGGAAAGTTCTGGTTGAAAATTATGAATTATCTAGAAGTGAAGGAGATAACTCACTGAATACCAGAAGTGCTGTGTCACCGACAGGTACACAAACAAAAAGTATGGAGCTTGGCTAGCTTTCAGAATACACTTCCTTTTTCTAGTTGTAGGAAAACCATGCACATAGACACACACACACTTACTCACATACACATGCTTGTCTCCCAACATTGTGCTCAGTCAACTGCCAGCTCTTTACTAGCCCACAGTGAGTGTACTGGAGTGAGGTGGGGGTGTGGGGTGGAGTGAGGTGAGGGATAGAGAGAGGTGGGAGGCAGGGAGAGGGTTGTGGGAAAGCATCTAGCAGCTTGTGGGAGAGTGGGGAGCCATCTGTGGGCTAGGTGGGTGTGCAGATAGAGGCATCAGGTGGCAGACAGCTCAGCACATGATTCCATAGACTAGAGCGTGAGATAACAGCTCGTAACTAGCTGATGTGGGGATACAAATTGGGCAGGGATACTGGGGCAGGGGATGGTGTACACACACACACACACACACACACACACACACACACACACACTATCAAGCAGGTGGGTGGGAGGCAGTGAGTTAAGGCTAAGAAGGTTACGGGTGTGTGAATGATGTGCTATAAGAATAGCTCCCATCTGCACAGCTCAGAAAAGCTGGTGGTGGTGGAGAGGATCCAGATGGCACAGGTTGTGAAGCAGCCATTGAAATCTCACATGTGTGCTTTGCTGCATGTTGTGCCACTGGGTGGTCCACCTTGTTTTTGGCAACAGTTAGGTGGTGGCCATTTCTTCTAATTGACAGCTGACTAATTGTCATACTGTGCAGTGGTTGCAGCAGAGTTGGTTTATAACATGGCTGCTTTCACATGTGGCCTGGCCTCCGATAGGGCAGGATAAGCCTGTGATGGGACTGGAGTATGTGGTTCTGGGTGGGTGCATTGGGCAGGTCTTGCATCTGGATCTTCTACAGGAGTATGGTCCCTGTGGCCTGGGGATTGAGGTGGGATTGATATGGGGATGGACTAGGATGATGTGGAGGTTTGGTGGGTAGTGGAACACCACTTTGGGAGAGGTTGGAAGTATCCAGGGTAGGAGGACTCTCATTTCAGGGTACGATGATAGATAATCAAAACTCTGTTGAAGGGCGTCATATCACGTGTTCCCCAAGAAGTGTTATAGGCCCTCTACTGTTCTACATCTATATAAATGATTTGGGAGACAATCTGAGGACCACTCTTAGATTCTTTGCAGATGATGTTGTCATTTACCATCTTGTAAAGTCACCAGATGGTAAAACCAATTGCAAAATTATTTAGACAAATTATCTATGTGGTGCAGAAAGTGGCAATTGACCTTAAATAATGAAAAGTGCGAGGTCATCCACATCAGTGCTAAAATAAATCTATTAAATTTTGGTCATACAATAAACCATATAAATCCTTTTTGACTATATACCTAGGTATTATAATTACAAACAACTTAAATTTGAATGATCACATAGAAGCTCTTGTGGGGAAGGTGAACCAAAGAATGCATTTTATTAGAAGAACACTCAGAAGATGCAACAGATCTCCTAAAGAGACTGACTTCACCACATTTGTCCAGTCTTTCCTGGAGTATTGCTGCATAGTATGTCATCCTTACCAGACAGGATTCATGGAGGACACCAATAAGTTCAAAACAGGACAAGCTCATTTTGTATTACCACAAAATAGGGGAGAGGGTAGCATGGATTTATGGATATGATACATGAGTTGGGGATGGTAATCATTAAAACAAAGGCTTTTTTAACTACTGCAAGATCTCAACACGTAATTTCAATCACCAACTTTCTCCTCTAAATGCAAAAACATTTTGTTGATACTCACCTATGTAGGCAGAAATGATCACTGTAGTGTCACTTGTCGATACCATCCCATGGGCATCACGAAATTGGCAATGGAATTGCAAGTTTCTGTCAGATGCCAACAGCACTTGCATAACATCCAGTGGACCCAATGGTGCACACTCACTGAGCCACACCTCCAATGGCTCTGTATCACAAGTCCCTTTTGCTACCACAATATGGGATGGCCAGTGGCAGCCACTCAGCCCCAATCTCACTTGGAACCTCTTCACAATGTGATACTACGCAGGCACCTCCTAGTCACAGCTTCAGCCTCACTTAGTACAGAAAGCCTCATCCTTGTTGACACTGAGAGCTGGACTTTATTTATTGCTGTAATATTTGTAATGAGTCTTTGTTCACTTAGAGAAGTACAAGTTAAGTAAATCTTCTGTTTACTGGAATAACTTGTTTGCTAATCATTTCTGTTCCTGTCCAGCTTTCCTATGATGACAGTTGCCACACGACTCTGCAGTCCATCTGTCCTTATCATTGTGTACAAAGTCATATACAAAAATCATAATAATAAAATGAGACAAATCTGTGCTTGCACAGAAAGAGTTAAGTGGTTGTTTTTCCCGTGCACTGTTCAAGAGTGTGATGGCAGAGAAACAGTGTGAAAATGGTTCAATGAACCCTCTGCCAGACACAAGTGTGAACTGCAGATGAGTCCTGTATTGTTGCCTGTGGAGTGTCTCATGGGATGGTCAGGAGACTTCTATCCTTCATTATAGCAGCCACTGAGCAGCTCTCTCCTCTCCCAAAAATCCTCCTGATGTCTCCCATATGAATGTACTTCCAGTGGAACAGTTTATGGTGGGAAGATTTAAGTATTCATTTTTCCTGTACACCATTTGGGAGTGGAATGGTAGAGAAGTAGTCTGAAGATGGGCTGATGAATGCACTGTGGGCAGTTACGAGCGAATTGCAGAGCAATCATATAGATGTAATGTTGTAACAAATTAATGATTTCGGCTATAATGAGGGTCTTTCCCCCATATATTTCTCAATACATTTATGCAAATAATGTTTGTTCAGATTACTCAAGTTATACGGCTTACAGAATTCTGTAAGACTTTCTCCAGAGCTGTTAACAACATTTTCTCCATATCTTCACACTACTGTGCCATTTACTTGTGAACCTATTCCTGCACTTAAATCTCTTGCTATTATTACTTCTTGGTGGATTTTAACTTTGTTGAGAAGATGGTCTAACTTCTGACAGAAATGATCTTTGGTTTTCTGTTGCATATTTGCTGCATATACACCAGTTATAACTGTTTCATTTCCATACAACTTGATGATGATGAGACAATTCCTTCACATACAAATATGTAGTCTTTGAAGGAAGTGCTTACAGCTTTGCTAATTAGAATGGAAACACCTGCTTTTACCCATTTATATCCATCAACCCCAGACTAAAACTCAATTAAATTTAGAAATTTCTCATTTCCTTGTCCCTTTCTTTTGGTTTCAGGCAAAATAATTATGTTCATTTTTGGTCATTCAATTCATTCTGTATTTCAGTTTATTTACTTTTAATCCATTGAACATCCATGTGTCAACTCTGAAAATCTTTTTCCTTGTCAATGATTGCCATAATGATTTTCTATCCAATTGCTGAAGCTTCACTTTAGATTCTTGAGCCTTAGAAAGTTTTTATGGAGAATGAGGCACTGGCCCATTGACCCTGCCCACAATGAGGATGACCACAATTTGAGATCAGGATTTACTCCCCTAGGAGGGTCGGCTTCACTGCCCTCAAAGAGACCCCCTTACCCTAGGTGGGACACATATCATTTGTGTCCTCTGTTGAGGCCAATCCAGTTTTGGTTCCCCTACTGGTAGCTGCACTACTGCCAGCATAGCCCTCAGCTTCACTGAAACACAAAAACCCTCCTGCATGGTACTGAAGGTACCTTTGATAAGGCAGTGTCTCCAGGGATCAATTTGATTGTTAAAATTTGACATCATTACACACTGTCTGGGAAGTGCTTTACAGAACTTTTGGGCCATATTATATGTGTGCTGGACAAATTGATTCTTCTTCTTCTTCTTCTTCTTCTTCTTCTTCTTCCTCTTCTTTTCCTGTTTCTTTAGCATTTGTCGCTCCTGGTGACAGGATCCGCTGAGTGGATTCACTGTCTCCATTTTGTTTGATCATGAGACATGTCTAGATGAAGATTTTCGGCCTTCAGGTCATTGTGTGGTATCGGCCCATCACTGACTTGGTCATCCCTTGGGTCCACTATGTATGCTGCCATCTGGATACAGCATATGTCCAAACCATTGCAGATGGCTTTATCACTTCTGGACTGTTGCAACCCCAAAATACTTCCTGTTAGTGTTATTCAAAACGTGATCCAGCCAAGTGATGACACCTCTCAATCTAAGACCTCTTAGTTCTCCCTAATCCCCATTCATCATTCTGTCTCCTTTGTGGCTGGTCAGTACTCAGTTCCATAGAGAACAATGGGATGAATGATAGTCTGGCAGCTGTTTTACTTCAGATGATCCTTTATCCAATGATCACAGGTAACTCCTGTTGTCATTCGTAATTTCATCTAGGGCACCTGTGTCCTTGTGTTGATGTCATCTGTAAACTGGCCATTTCTAGAGAGTATAGAACCAAGATACTTAAATTTTGTTACTTGTGGCAGATCCTTGCTATCAATGTTGATGGTCCCAACTTTTCATGGATCTGATGTCATGCACTGGGGCAATATCGTGCAAGTCAGTCATTCCAGTCTTGTGTTTGGCACTGGAGATCAAACTTGTTCTCTGCAGCCAACATGACAGCATCAACACAGAGAAGTAACCATTGTAGTGGCATCTGCAGGTCTAACATGACAGTGTCCATGACAAGAATGAACAGCAGTGGTGATAAGGCTGAGCCTTCATGGACTCCTACCATTATGTAAAAGTCATTGGACGCCCCTACAGCTGCTTGAATAAACTGATTGTGAAGTAAATTTTGTCATTGACTTATAAAGTGTCCAACTTTGTTAAATTTAAACCGATGGACCATCATAGTGACTCCTTATGATAAATATTCAGTTTCTGTTACTTTGATTAATACATTGCAGAAAGTGCAGAAGAAAGAGAACAATTGCAATTAAAATATATTTGCTCAGTGCATTTGGTGCAAGTAATATATCACAAGCAGCGACAAAAGTCTCATGTTAATTGCCAGCTGGTGGTGAAAAGTGTTGGTCTAACACCTAAGTTCTCTCTCGCACCAGCAGCCAGATAGCTATGGTGTGATAACCAGAGGAAAGAATGCTTCTTTTGAGATAATGATCCTTTCAAATTTTCTACTTTGCCTCCCTGTCCATGACCATTTGAAACATATATCACTAGATTCATTTTCATTTTTTTGCTTGCCAGTTTTTGATACTCTCTGTCCTGATGCACGTATCTTTGTATGTTTGCACAGTATGACAATATTTTGCATAGGTCTGGATTTTCTTCATAAAAGAGTATGCTGCAGCTGGGTGTGTATCACCTTGATCTACTATGACTGTGAGGGTGCCTGAGAAGTTTTACTTTCATGATAAAAAGGTCCACTGGATAAAACTTGATGAAGGGAGCACACTATTCTCTCTTGATTTAACAGCATGAAACTGAGAAACACTTGAAGGGCTATCCCTTTTATTTATATTTGATCCCGTGGAAGCTTAGCAGTACAACTGGCAACTTCACTGGCACAAGAAGTTGAAAGTGTTCTTATTACTTCTCCCTTTTCTCATGTGTTTGTTATTACAATATTTTTGTACAATCTGAAGTTCAATTTCTTGTCCAGGTGTAGTCAGTTATTTGTGTAATCACTTCTTTCTAAAAAATAAATTTACATTAACTACATCCACCTGAGCAAACTAGAATGATATTTACATAACATATCTAATGTACTTATCCACAGTTTATTTGACTTGTAATTTGTCATAAGAGTATGAAGTGCTATATAACACTATTTTTATATGATGAAGTCCTGAAGACAAATTTTGTATACCAGCATTAAAGTTAATTATTTGCCTCACCCCTAAGTGTAAGCATCTGCAGTGTGTCTGACTGCCATGTGGATAACAAGAGTTGGATTCCTAGTATCCCCAGCAATTTTTCCTTGATGGAAGAACTGGAACAGGGTTCACTCAGCTGCTTGGGACCAACTGAGCAGCTAATTAAACAAAAATAGTGGGATAGCAGAAAGTTGACACCATGCCCCTCCATACCACATTCAAATTATGCCATTCAGTAGATGACAGCATGGCAGCAAATTAGCATTGCATGGTACTGATCATGGAGGTACTTCTTTTTACTCATTTTTTAGTGGAGTTTTGTTGTACTTTAGTGATGGCTGTATTTCTTATGTCTTGGGAGAACTAAACTGTTTTACCAATTCCATCGAATAGGGCATTAAAATGGTTGCTTGCGTTAGCATGGTTTCAGTTCTGATACATAGTTATCTTGCCATCAAACTCTTGTCTTAAATACAAAATTCACTTTGTTGCTTTTGGTGCAAAATACTTCTCATATTTGGTTTTGATATTTATATTTCTTGTGACAAAACTAAAATTATTTCATCCTTACTATCTTTATTGTTTAGTTTAGTGATAATTCTTGTCCACATACATGATTATCACATATTCAGATCTTTTGTTTTTTTTTTCTTTGGTCGACGTATTCAAAGCTATATAAGTAAACAACTTTACATTGAAAACATACACTCTAACAGAAAAAACAGTGCACCATGAAGGAATAATCCAAATGGAATGGAAATTGGTAGGTGTGATGTACATGTATAGACAAACAAATGTTAACAATTTCAGAAAAATTGGATGATTTATTCAAGAGAAAGAGCTCCACAGATTGAGCAAGACAATAACAAGTTGGTCCACCTCTAGCCATTATGCAATCAGTTATTCAACTTGCTGTTGATTGACAGAGTTGTTGGATGTCCTCCTGGGAGATATCATGCCAAATTCTGTTCAACTGGCATGTTAGATCATGAAAATCCCACTATGGTTCAGAGGCCTGCTCATAACACTCCAAACATTCTCTGTTGGGAAGAGATCCAGTGACCTTGCTGGGCAAGATACAGTTTGGCAAGCACAAAGACAAAGGGTAGAAATTCTCACATAGTGCAGGTCAAAACATAAGCTCAGGATGGATTGCCACTAGGGGCAACAAAAAAGGGCATAGAATATTGTCGGCATAACTGCTGTTTTTTAAGGGTGCCATGGATGACAATCAAAGAGGTCCTGCTATGAAAATAAATGGCACCCCACGCCATTGATCCTCATTGTCAGGCCGTATGGTGGGCAACAGTCAGGTTAGTATCTTACCGCTGTCCAGAGTATCTCTAGACGCATCTCTGGCCTGTAGTCTCACTGACTGGAGTAGAATTGTCTTCAGTGATGAGTCCCACTTAGAACTGAGCCCTGATGACCAGCAAAACTGTGTCCAGAGATGCCCTGGAAAGTGGTAGGATACCAAGCTGCCTTTCACCCACCATACGGCTCAATAACCAGGACTGATGGTTTAGGGTGTCATTTCTTTTCATAGCAGGACTCTCATGGCTGTCATCCATGGCACTCTTGTGGCACAGCAGTATGTTGACAATATTCAGTGCCTTATTCTGTTGCCCTTGATGGCAACCCATCCGGGGCTTACATTCACCAAGATAATGCCTGTTTGCACATGGTGTGAGTTTCTACTGCTTGTCTCAGTGCTTGCCAAAGCCTACCTTGTCCAGCATAGTCGCTAGATCTCCCCAGTTCAGAAGGTTTGAGGCATTATGGACAGGGCCTTCCATCCAGCTCAGGATTTTGTTGATCTAAGATGTTTACATCTACATCTACATACATACTCCGCAATACACCATACGGTGCATGGCGGAGGGTACCTCGTACCACAGCTAGCATCTTCTCTCCCTGTTCCACTCCCAAACAGAATGAGGGAAAAATGACTGCCTATATGCCTCTGTACGAGCCCTAATCTCTCTTATGTTATCTTTGTGGTCTTTCCGCGAAATATAAGTTGGCGGCAGTAAAATTGTACTGCAATCAGCTTCAAATGCTGGTTCTCTAAATTTCCTCAGTAGCGATTCATGAAAAGAACGCCTCCTTTCCTCCAGAGACTCCCACCCGAGTTCCTGAAGCATTTCCGTAACACTTGCGTGATGATCAGACCTACCAGTAACAAATCTAGCAGCCTGCCTCTGAATTGCTTCTATGTCCTCCCTCAATCCGACCTTATAGGGATCCCAAATGCTCGAGCAGTACTTAAGAATAGGTCGTATTAGTGTTTATAAGTGGTTTTCTTTACAGATGAATCACATCTTCCCCAAATTCTACCAATGAACCAAAGACAACTATCCGCCTTCGCCACAACTGCCATTACATGCTTGTCCCACTTCAAATCGCTCTGCAATGTTACGCCCAAATATTTAATCAACGTGACTGTGTCAAACATTACACTGCTAATGGAGTATTCAAACATTACAGGATTCTTTTTCCTATTCATCTGCATTAATTTACATTTATCTATATTTAGAGTTAGCTGCCATTCTTTACACCAATCACAAATCCTGTCGAAGTCATCTTGTATCCCCCTACAGTCACTCAATGACGACACCTTCCCGTACACCATAGCATCATTAGCAAACAGCCACACATTGCTATCCACCTTATCCAAAGGTTATTTATGTAGATAGAAAACAACAGCGGAACTACCACACTTCCCTGGGGCACTCAAGATGATACCCTCACCTCTGATGAACACTCACCATCGAGGGCAACGTACTGGGTTCTATTACTTAAGAAGTCTTCAAGCCACTCACATATTTGGAAACCAATCCCATATGCTCGTGCCTTAGTTAGGAGTCTGCAGTGGGGCACTGAGTCAAATGCTTTCTGCAAGTCAAGGAATATGGCATCCGTCTGATACCCTTCATCCATGGTTCGCAAGATATCGTGTGAAAAAAGGGCGAGTTACGTTTCGCAGGAGCGATTCTTTCTAAAGCTGTGCTGATGCATGGACAGCAACTTCTCTGTCTCAGGGAAATTCATTATATTCGAACTGAAAATATGTTTGAGAATCCTGCAACAAACCAATGTTAAGGATATTGGTCTGTAATTTTGTGGATCCATCCTTCTGATATACAGACATCACCTGCACTTTTTTCCAGTTGCTCAGGACTTTACGTTGGGCAAGAGATTCACGATAAATGCAAGTTAAGTAAGGAGCCATTGCAGTAGAGCACTCTCTGTAAAACCAGTTTGGAATCCCATCAGGATCTGGCGATTTATTTATTTTCAACCCATTCAGCTGCTTCACAACCCCAGGGATGTCTATCACTATGTCCTCCATACAGGAATCTGTACGAGACTCAAACGGCGGTATGTTTGTACGATCCTCCTGCGTGAAAGATTTCTCAAATGCTAAATTTAAAACTTCAGCTTTAGTTTTGCTGTCTTCCATTGCCAGGCCAGACTGATCAGTGAGTGACTGAATGGAAGCCTTCAACCCACTTACCGATTTTACGTAAGACCAGAATTTCCTTGGGTTTTCAGCAAGATCTTTTGCTAAGGTATGACGGTGGTAGTGGTTGTATGCATCGCGCATTGCTCTTTTTACAGCAGCACAAATCTCTACTAACTTTCTCCTGTCCTCATTCTCCCGATCTTTCTTGTATCGCGAGTGCAACTGTCTTTGCTTCCTGAGCGTTCTCTGAATTGCGCTGTTAAACCATGGTTGGTCTTTTCCATCTGTAACCCACTTTTTCGGCACATACTTGTCCAATGCGTGATTTACAATGCGTTTAAAATTTGCCTATAATTCTTCCACGTCCATCATACCGGACGTAAATGAAGTCGATTCATTTACTAAGTGGGATGCTAACAATGGCTTATCTGCTCTTTCTAGTAAGAATACTTTCCTAGCCTTCTTGACCGACTTTTTAACTTTTGTAACCATAGTCGTAATGACAACATCATGATCACTAATCCCTGTCTCAACACTGACACCGTCAATGAGGTCAGGTCTGTTTGTGGCTACCAGATCTAAAATATTTCCATTACACATATGCTGTCGATTTAGCTACTCAAGACAGTTTTTGGATAATGTGTTCAAAAGTAATTCACACAACGGCTTGTCTGTACCACCTGTAATGAATCCATAGATATCCCAGTCTATACTAGGTAGGTTGAAGTCACCTCCGACTAGTATATCATGATCTGGGTACTTCTGCGATACAAAGTGTAGACTCCCTTTGAATGACTCTAGAACTGTCACGGTGGAACCTGGTGGCTGGTAACACCACCCAACAATTAACTTTATTTCTCCTAGCCCTGTTAAATGTGTCTAGATAATTTCACAATCACACTCTACTTCGACCTCAGTAGACACAATATTTTTGTCAAGTGCAATGAAGACACCACCTCCTACCGTGTCTAATCTGTCTTTCCGATGCACGTTCCAACCCTCACTAAATATTTCAGAACTTCTTATCTCAGGGTTCAGCCAGGTCTCAGTCCCAAGAATAATTTGCGCACCACACGCTTCCTGGAGGGCAGTAAATTCAGGAACTTTATTCCGACACTCTGAAAATATACTACTAATATCTTGATAGCTGAAGTGTCTTTACAATGAGCACGTACTGATTTCCTTGCCTGCACGTCGACTGGTGAGTGTTCATCAGGACACCTCGCACTACTGCCTAGCCTAAAAAAACCCCATGTGCACACCACAAGTACTCTGCTACCCGAGTAGCCATGTCCTTTGTGTAGTGCACCCATGACCTATCTAGGGGCATACTACAATTCCCCACCCAATAGCGCAAGTCTAGAAATCTGCAGCCAAGACCATCACAGAGTCGACGAAGCCTCTGGTTGAGACCCTCCACTCGGCTCCAAACAAGGACCCCAATCCACTCTGGGAACAATGCTGCAAATAGAGAGCTCTGCTTGCACCCCGCGTGCAAGGCCAGAGGTCTTCACCAAATCTGCCAGCCGCCTGTACTAACTGAGGATCACCTCAGAACCCAAGTGACAGTCATCATTAGTGCTGACGTGAGCAACTACTTGCAGACAACTGCACCCCGTACGCTCGATAGACGCAGGCAAGGCCGCCTCCACATCTTGGATGAGGCCCTCCGGCAGACAAATCGAGTGCACATTGGAATTCATTCCAGCCCTGTGCGCTATTTCCCTAAGGGGCTCCATCACCCGCCTAATGTTGGAGCTCCCAATAACCAGCAAGCCTTTGCCCCCGTGTGCCTGTTCGGACCCTGCTGAATGAGCGGCCACCTGCCCACTGACAGGATGAACGGGCAAGGCCAGCCGGCCAATCTCCACATTGACCCTCCGCCTCAAGCGACGCAAACACATTACAGTCCACCACTCACCATGAGGTGAGGGCGGCCGCAATGCACCGGGTACACTAGAAGGTGCCTCGGCGGCTGAGTCAGCGGATGCAGCAACCAACACCTGGGGTGTGTCAAGTGTCGCGCCAGACCCTCCAGCGTCGCTGCACCTCAAGGCAGCAGCCTGAAGGTGGCTGACCATGGCCAACAGCACGCTCAGCTGCTCACAAACCATGGCCAGCTCCTCCTGCGCCCGCACACAGCATGCACACACCCTATCCTTCCCACTGCTAATATCTGGACGTATAGAGTTGCGACAAATAAAACAGCAATATGAGACTGCACAGTTGCGTCACCAGCCCCAGATTGAGCTGTGATATATGAACAATTGCTTACAAACTAAGCAATGAAATGACCATGACTATGCCACTATACAGATATTACAAGGCGATCCTACCCCTGTCTTAGTACAAATAACAACTGCCTACGCGATGTTACACTCTACCATTATTAAAATTTGATACTGCCCCTTTCTAATTCGAAAATATGCAAAGATCCAAAATATTTCACCACACAAGCACACAAACACACAAAGTAATTTGAATTAAACCTGCGGAACTAATATGAAAAATTGAATATACGACTAGTTTCTGCTACTGCTGTTCGTACACGTCACTCTGTAAGCACAGATGAAACTGCACTGGCCTCTGTCTGCTGCTAACTGACTCTACGAAATAAACAGAAAGCACTGGCTGTCCAAAACAAACAACTGACTAACGACTCCACAAATTTATACTTTACAGCTATCAATAAGCAATATAACTCCTCTCAAATACGAGAATACGCAAGGATTTTATGTAATTAAATATGTAAGTGCACAAACACTTGGAAATAAATTGCGGATCAAACTACAAAACAAATATGAAAGCTAAATATTCAACTCCCTACTGCACTGCTGCTGCACTGATATATCACCAGCGGCTGCTCAAGGCTCACTGCGCTGCATCAAAAGCCAGCTGGACAGAATTTGGCATGTTATCCCTCAAGAGGACATTCAGAAAAATTGGATGATTTATTCAAGAGAAAGAGCTCCACAGATTGAGCAAGACACTAACAAGTTGGTCCACCTCTAGCCGTTATGCAATCAGTTATTCAACTTGGCGTTGATCGGCAGAGTTATTGGATGTCCTCCTGATATACATCATGCCAAATTCCCTTCAACTGGCATGTTAGATCATGAATATCCCACTACGGTTCAAAGGACCTGCTCATAACACTCCAAAAATTCTCTGTTGGGAAGAGATCCAGTGACCTTGCTGGGCAAGATACAGTTTGGCAAGCACAAAGACAAAGGGTAGAAATTATCACACAGTGCAGGTCAAAACGTAAGCTCAGGATGGATTGCCACAAGGGGCAACAAAACAGGGCATAGAATATTGTCGACATAACTGCTGTGCTTTAAGGGTGCCATGGATGACACTCAAAGAGGTCCTGCTATGAAAATAAATGACACCCCACACCATTGATCCTCGTTGTCAGGCTGTATGGTGGGCAACAGTCAGGTTAGTATCTTACCGCTGTCCAGACTATCTCCAGACACATCTTTGGTCTGTAATCTCATTGACTGGAGTAGAATTGTCTTCAGTAATGAGTCCCACTTAGAACTGAGCCCTGATGACCAGCAAAAATGTGTCCAGAGATGCCCTGGAAAGTGGTAGGATACCAAGCTGACTTTTACCCACCATACGGCTCAATAACCAATACTGATGGTTTAGGGTGTCATTTCTTTTCATAGCAGGACCCTCATGGCTGTCATCCACAGCACTTTTGTGGAACAGCAGTATGTTGACAATATTCAGTGCCTTATTCTGTTGCCCTTGATGGCAACCCATCCTGGACTTACATTCACCAAGATAATGCCTGTTTGCACATGGTGTGAGTTTCTACTGCTTGTCTCAGTGCTTGCCAAAGCCTACCTTGTCCAGCATAGTCGCTAGATCTCCCCAGTTCAGAAGGTTTGAGGCATTATGGGCAGGGCCTTCCATCCAGCTCAGGATTTTGATGATCTAAGATGACAGCTGGACAGAATTTGGCATGATATCCCTCCAGAGGACATCCAACAACTCTATCAATCAATGCCAAGTCAAATAACTGCTTGCATAATACCCAGAGGGGAACCAACACATTACTGATTTGCTCAATGTATGAAGCTCTTTCTCTTGAATAAATCATTCAATATTTCTGAAATTATAATCATTTGTTTGTCTGTACATTTACACCACATCTACCAGAATGATACCAACAACCTCTTTTGTACAATGATATTATTCTTGAGCTATTGCTTTTTCATGTGCAGTTTTGTTGCTATGTGACAAAGTTAATGTTACCCAGTTAAAATCTTTTCATGTTATTTTACACATATGGTGTTTCATTCAGTTGCTTTATCAGTTATATTACATAACATGTACTTTCTGTCTCAAAATAAATCATCCATTTTACACTGCACATACCATATATTTATTCAGGTCTTTTCTTTTATTCGCAAAGCTTAGTCCTTTAGTTCGTGTGGTGTCATCTTGGTACACTCTCTAAAACACGCATGCAAATCATGTTGGACTACTGTTCAAGTGTGTGGGTCCCTTGATAAATAGGACTATCAGAGAATATTGAATGTATACAAATAAGGGCAGCACAAGTGTTCAAAGATTTGTTTAACCTGTGGCAGGGCATCAGAGAAATGCTGAAAAATCTGAAAAGGTAGATGCCTGAAGATAGACATAAACTATCCAACAAGGGCCCACTTACAATGTTTTAAGAACCAGTATTAAATGAGGACACTGCCCCTCTCTCCAGCATAGGCTTAAAATGCATGATTATGTTAATTACAGCAGGCACAGAGGCATTCATGTAATCATTCTTACTGCACTCTGTATATGAATGGAACAGGAAGATGTTACATTGTGAAGTATCCTCTGCCAAGCACTTTGTAGTGGTTTGCACAGTTTGGATGTTAATGCAGATGTTGATGGTTGTCTAGTTAGGCTTTACATCTTCTCATGTGGAAGGTATCAATTGCACTGATTCCTCAAAGAAACCCTACAAAAAACATCAAATACTTTCACACACATGGCTGCAGTTTTGTGGTACAGCTAAAACTATATACAGAATAAATATTTACAGCAATGTACTGCAGCATCTGTCACCAATAACATGGTAGACACTAAATTTGGTATGGGTGTTCAGCTAATAGCATAAATTCAACAACTCATCAATGCAGTAAATTGTCATCTGTTGTGAACAACAGACTTTATGTTCCAAATAGTAACAAAAAATATAAAGACAAGAGCTACACATTCCTATGTACCAGTAAGACATGAACTATGATGCTGATAGTTTTATCTTGGCAATAACAAAAGTATAAATGCATGTCTTCATTTTCTGATGTACCAATAAAACTTGAATTGTAATCTCTATTACTTTGTCTGTCTTACAATTTTCTTTTATATGCCAGGCGCTGAAAATGAATTACACTATATTTTGGACCTTAATAGTATTGATCCAAGTGATTGAATAAGATATCATTTTCTTTAGATTCCCCCCAGTGCCACATATTTATTCAGATTCTTCTAACACCTATGTGATATTTTGTTTATGTCTTTCAGTCTAACCCCTGAAAAAAGAGGCCAACGTTTTACCACAGTAGTCTTTGCAGATGACACTAATATTCTAATTAATTAACACAGTGAGGAAAACCTATAGAACACTACATAACTGCAACATTGGTTATGTATAGTTTAGAACAGTGGTTCTGGAGCAACAGGCTCATCATAAAATCTGAAAAAATTATGGAAGTTAACTTTCACATCAAACAAAACCTCCATCATGAAAATGCTGTTTTCAACACTGAAGAAAAAAATGTGTCAAATGTGAGTCATACAGAATTTTTGGGCACACATACCCAGGAGGATTTGAATCCAAATAACAAACTGAACACTCTTGCATGTGCTGCTAGGATTCTCACTCAAAATACAAGCTGCTCATCAGTGGTGACAATGTAACATGGAAGCACACACACATTACTAATGTATGGAATAATTTTTGGAGTACTTCCACATTAATAATAATAATAATAACCTTTAAAATACAGAAAAGGTTCACAGGACAATAAAGAAAGCTAAATTCAGGAATTCCTGTAGACCACTTGTTAAAAGCCTGGAAATTACTACCGCTGCCTTTTTTGCATATATATAAAATACTATTTTTTTGGAAGGGAGTATCTTTAAAAAAGGAAACATCTTCAGATATAACTATGATTTACACACGTATGAAACTAGGAAGATGTTTACACTATATGTAATCACAGTAAGTGCAAACTTACACAGTTAGTCTCTGTTGATCCATTGTGAACATGGGTGAGTGGCTGGTCAAATATTTAACAAAGAAATTCACCAAACAGTTGTACAAATTAAGAACTTATTTTATTTTATCTTCGGTACCAATTTCAACAGTACAATATGCCATCTTCAGGTTCCGTATGCTCCTCTGAAAAATTACCGATATTGGCATACCATTTCTGGATGACAGTTCTTGCTTGACCACTGCTTTTGCTCTGTCTCTGAATTTCTGGGACATAATAATAAGTAAACCTCATTTATCAAATACTGTTAATTTTGTGTTATATCACTTTATATTACAATTCACTTTGATTGTGTGGATCATGTAGTCTCATTAATAACTGCTGCTGTCATACTTATAAGAAATTCAGTATGTCATTTTTTATGTACTTTGATTGTGTTGATCTTGTAGTGACAATGACAACTGAAATCTTTAATTATATTACCCCTTGTCCTATACCATATGCACAAACAATATACTAAAAATTTTTTACTGCACCAAATAAAATAAATGGATTGAGGCATTGTGAGGCCAATGGAACATTATACATACATCACTTAACTGCATGTAAGTGTCTGCTTGTTATTTATCCCTTGGAGTGTAAGGAAGAAATTATGAAAGTTTTAGTAGCACCTATCTGTGTAACCAGACCTATGTAATATTAGATGGAGGAGTAACCAAATCTGACTCTATCTGATCGAGACCACATGCTCTGCTCATCTTAAAGAGGTATGTGAAACACTTGCTTTTGCTGTTTAATTATGTACATTACAAACTAGAGTTATTCTTGAGTATACACAGAATACAGCCAAGTACAATTTATTTTGAAAGTGTGTTCCAAAATTCAGCAGTCTGAAATTTTTAAATTCTTAACCAGTCCATGTTATCCCTCCATTAAGAGCTGAATATCTCTTTGCTGCAATTTTTTACTACAAAATATGAGGGACTTAATAGCAAATCCATGAATTTCTAGGGGAGCATTGGTGTGATGTGGTGAAACACCTCATTAACAGTATAGCATGACAAATTTACATGTCATAGAGTTTTGAAACATTTCTCAGAATTTCAGGAAAATAATTCTCAAAAGACTTTGGAAAGCTTTTGGTCATTAAATATTCATATGTATGTTCAGAATGGCAACTCTTCTTACATACACTTTGTATCAAGATTGGATATCCTGGTACTTTCAGGTGTTTGAGAGAACTCCCAAATAGTGTACATGTATTTCTCATATAAAATCTTTTTTTTCTTTCTCATTTATTTATTCATTTATTTTGTTCATTCCTCCATCATGGCTGGCTAGCAGCGGCAAAGTACCTGCTTCTCTGCTATACAGACATTTTGTTGTTACAAATTGAAATTTAAATATATTTTAAACTGACAAATATGATTGATTTCAATTTAAAAATACACTGATCAGCCAAAACGTTATGTCCACTGACCTACTATCAATATAAATGCATCCATGTGAGCAGCATCACCTGGTGAGGAATGGGTACTACTCAGGCACACGCACCATGCATGTAGTATCAGTGAGCGTGCTGACCATGTGTAGAATGTGGAAGGTGTGCAAGCTATTTGAGTTTGACTGTAGGCAGATTGTGATGGCCCGGAAGCTCACCATGAGCATTTCAGAAACTGCACAACTTTTGGGTGTTCAGGTAGTGCTGTGGTAAGTGCCTTCAACACATGGCAAAACCATGTCCAGACATCATGGGGTTGGGCAACCTCCCCTCATTACAGATGCCAGACACCGTAGGCTGGGAAGACTGTGGCTGAACTAACATCAGACTTTAATGCTGGGTAGAGTACAAGAGTGTCTAAACACACAGTGCACTGCACCAAACACTCCTAATCATGGGCCTCTGCAGCCAATGACCCATGCATGTGCCAATGTTAACACAACAACTTTGGAAACAACAAGTGAAATGGGCTTCATGGAATAGAACATAAAGCTAGTGTGATTTGTTGATGTATTGGTGATAAGAGGGATGGATATTATGAAGAATAATACTGACAAAATGCATAACGTTTTAGCAGTAGGAGCATGATGTTGCATGCTCTGCATGTATATAGATACTCCACAAGCCACCATGTGGTGCATGGCAGAAGATACCCTGTACATACTATTCATTTCCTTTCCTGTTCCACTTGCAAAGTCAGCAAGGGAAATTGACTGTTTATATGCCTCTCTATGAGCCCTAATTTCTCGTATCTTATCTTTGTGGTCCGTAAGTACAATGTATGTCAGCGGCAGCAGAATCTCTAAATTTCCTCAATAGTTTTTATGGAAGAGAATATTTCCTTCCCTCCAGGGATTTCCATTTGAGTTCCTGAGCATCTTTGTGACACATGTTGATCGAACCTACTGGCAACAAATCTGGAAGCCCATCTCTGAATTGCTTCAATGTCTTCCTTGTCTCTGGACTGATATGGATACCAAACACTTGAGCAGTACTCAAGAATAGGTCACATCAGTGTCCTGTATGCTATCTTGTTTACAGGCAAACTACTCTTTCCTAAAATTCTCCCAATAAACCAAAGTTGACCATTCGCTTTCCCTGCCATGGTTCCCACATGCTCATTCTATTCCGTGTTGCTTTGCAATGTTCTGCTCAGACATTTAAATGACTTGACTGTGTCAAGCAGGACACTGGCAATACTGTATCTTAACATTACAGGTTTGTTCTTCCATGTTATAACAGTCAGTTGGTGTATCTATAGTGGCTGACAAAATGTGGAGTACCCAGAAGACATAGCTGGATGTCAATGTAATTTTGCACATGTGCACACCATCACCAGGTATGTAAGTGATTATAGTTACAGTTCAGGGAGGAAATGGCATCAAATGTTGAGTGATCACTGTGAAGGGCTTGGAGATGCCACATATTCATGTGTAGTGGGTTATCAAATCATACCGTATCCAGATTTGTAGGGTATTGGGATTTGACAGTGGCCCAACATTGGACTGCATGTCTTCATCAATGTTTCAGTCAAACACATCTGACCACTCAAGAAAGGTAGCTGCATTGTACACCAAGCACATGGTAACTCCTTCATGTCTGTGCTTGCCATCCAAGAACAAGTAATGGACTATGTGCAACATTCTGTCATCCCACACCACTGGTTAGAGACAGCAGCAACCAGACTAGGGAATTACTGTCCAATACACAGGCTACCATTAACATCACAACACAAACCACTTCATTTTAGGTGGTGCCATGACTGGAAAGCATGGATTATTAATGGATCATATTGTTTTGTATTGTATTCAGCAATGGATTGTGGTTCTGCACTACCCTCTGCCATGCACATTCATTGGAAATTATGGTGGTGACCTGGAGAGAGACTCTATTCTCACACTGTTTAGGAGAGGCACAGTGTTACTTCTGGTGTCACGGTGTGGGGAGCTGTCAGGTATGACTTCAGGTCATTACTGGTAGTGATTGAGGGAACTCTGATAGCACAACAGTAGGTCACAGATATCCTGCATCCTCATGATTGTATAGTATTTTGGTTCCATTTTTCTTTAGGACAATGATCATCTACACAGGGCACACATCTTTATGGGTTGCACACGTAATGCTAAGATACTCCTCTGGCCAGCAAGATCCCAAGATTTGTCCTCAGTAGTGCATATGTGGAATGAGCCCAGATGTCAACTCCATCCCAGTACTAATATCCAGGATATCAAGGACCAGTTACAACAGTTGTGGGTCAGCTTGCCTCAGGAGAGGGTACAATGGCTTTACGACACCCTTCCTAACAGAATTAGAGCATGCATCCAAGCCATAGAGGATGCAAAGTCATACTGGTAAATGGGTTCATACTTCCAAGTGGTTTTTAAATTTGACTCAGTGCTATAATAACTGCAATAATATAACATATCCTCTCAGCTGATGAAGTTTCATTTCATTTCCTGCCCCCATTCTGGGTGCCTCATGTTTTTTCCACATTCAGTGTATTAGCTGAGTGGGGAGAGTTATTTTAGGTTAAAGAGACTGTGCTTTACATTTATGGGAGTACTGAATTGAGATTAATTGCAGGTATTACATATGGTTGGGAACTGTAGTGAAGAAATGTGTTGGATTTTTTCACTCTGGCTAATGTGGTCATTATATGTAAGACATTATTGGCAAGCGTATGCATGGCATTGGGATCAGGAAGATTCATTATGGTGTCTACAATAAAAAAAAGTGATGTTGATAATGAGGTGATCAGTGAATGATGGCGGTTCTAAGAAAATGTGGAACAAGTATGTGGAACATCTTTAACGATATGGATGTTACAATTTAACTTCCACTAGAGGTCCTCCTGAACCAAATCACATGCACAACCCCTTTGATTGCACCGGCAATGGTTGGAAGACAACAGCGTTTGGAGCTGTCTACATCTACAGCTACATCAATACTTGCAAAGCATCATGAAGTGCATGGCATAGGATACGTCATATTGCATCAATTATTAGTTTCCTCCCATTCCATTCAGGTATGGAGCACGAGAAGAATGATTGCTTGAATGCCTCTGTGTGTGCTAATCTTGTCCTCACGTTTCTTATTTGAGTGATGCATAGGAAGTTGTAGTACATTCCTAGAATCATTATTTAAAGCCGGTTCTTGAAAATTTGTTAATTAACTTCTTGGGAGAGTTTACATGTGTCTTCAAGAGTCTGCCAGTTCAGTTTCATCAGCATCACTGTAACACTCTCCCACAGGTCAAACAAACCTGTGGCCATCCGTGCTGCCCTTCTTTGTATACATTCAATATCCCCTGTTAGTCCTGTTTGGTACAGGTCCCACACACATGAGCAATATTTTAAAATGGGTCACACAGATGATCTGTGTAATCAATCTCCTTTATAGACTGACAGCACATTCTCAGTATTCTACCAATAAACTGAAGTCTACCACCTGCTTTACCCACAACTGCACCTACGTGATCATTCCATTGCATATCCCTACAAAGTGTTACACCAGGGGCATCCAAGATTTCTGCTTGTTGGTCATGCCCTGGCATGATTGCAATAGCATCTGGCCTCAATGCACATTTCCCTACCACCACACGTGCTGTCTGAGGTGAGTGCACTGTATTTAAATGGCAGTACCATCACACTGCATACCATCAAATGGGGTTACTTGGAATAGTGGGGTTACTTGAAATGCTTGTGTCATGTCTTGCTCCTACATTGTTGGCAAATCTGATTTGTCATGTATTTCATTTTCTGTGTGTTCAGAGAGCTGAAGGAAGCTTTGTATTTAATTTCTGGAATAAATTCGTCATAAACTACTACAGTAAGTATTTTTATGAAATTTTTATCACAAAGACATTTTTTAACCTAAAAATAGACCTCTGTAAACTTCTGCTGTAAAACAAAATAAAGACGAGTAAGATTATTAAAACTCTGAAGGTGCCTAACCTCCCTTATTCTCAAAATAGCTACAGTGTAAATATTTCAATAGCTCTCCATCTTTTTGATATGTATTTCATTTTAAATTTTAATGGCAGGAGTGGGTAACTTGAAATGGCTGTTTCAAGTATCCCTACACATTTCAATTTGCCCCAGATTGAAATGTAAATACTATTTCACACTGTAATTACATAGATATATTGACAGAATATCGTTATTTGATATTTTTCTTTTGTTTTATTTTAGTCGAAGATGCCAAGAGTGTATAAAACTACCCCTGATGCTCGAAAATGCAGAAATTATTCAGAAGAAACCTTACAGGAAGCTTTGAAGGAAATACAGAGTGGTGTTATTTCATTGTATAAGGCAGCACAGAAGTATGGAATCTCTGCAGGAACTCTTAGCAGAAAATTATGTGGAAAACATACAAAAAATGTTAGCCGACCAACAGTATTGACACCTGAGGATGAGAAATGTCTTGCAGAGGGAGTTATTTTGGCAAGTGAATGGGGGTTTCCGTTGGCTCAGTTAGATGTTCGTCTCATTGTGAAAGGGTTTTTAGATTGAAGAGGCATTGTAGAGAATCGTTTTACAAAAAATATGCCTGGCATTGATTGGGTCAGACGGTTCCTTGATAGATATTGATCAGTTCTGTCAGAGTGTTTGTGCCAGAATATAACTTGAGCAAGAGCAGCTCTTACTGCAGAAGTTATTCTAGAGCATTTTGAGGAACTGTGAAATGTTCCCACTACCTTGGGAAGCATTCCAATTTCTATCAATGTTAAAGATTGCATCAAATAGTAATATCAGCACATACCGAATTAAGTGCACAGTTCTTTGTTGCTGGTTAAGGAATACTTAACCTAAATTGCTTTGGGTGTAGCTTTCTTCGCTAGCAAAGAAGATCCTTAGTCTTACTGCAGCTGGTCTTCCTATATGTGTATGTTGCAATAATACACTGCAGAATTATTGAGTCATTGACATTTATTCATGAAAAATACAAAACATTTTCATTGTCCAACCGTTCCATCCACACCAACCATGTGCATTCAACTGCCATTCCAACTTCCCTCCAAAACCCATCTCCTCCAAAACACAAACAATTTACAAAACATCAACATCTTTGGAAATGGAAGATTAATGATTTAACCACCAAAATTAATATCAATAAGTCCACTAAAATTAATCTCAATAATTCTGCCACACTAGAAAATGCGTAATTAAGATTTGATTAACAATTGACATAAAACAAAGTAGACGCTAAGATCTGCACATAGTAAAATGCATAGTTAAGATCTGCACATAATTTGCATATAAACAAAAGTAGACACTAAGATCTGCACATAGTAATTGGTAAAATCTTGTACAACCAGCAGGTGGAGTGCATGTGAAATTTGGAAAAGTAAGCAAAATTCCAGCACCAGTGGTAGATGAACAAGAGTCAATGAGTTTAAAACCTTACATAAAAAAAACTTTCAAAATGCAGATTGAATTATGTGCAGCACATTGTCAAACATAAGGCATAAAACAACATTAAAATGGTGTTCAGCAGCTATTAATGTAGAAATACAAAAGGTGTAAGCACAAAATCATACATAAACGTTATAAATGGTGTGACACACCAATTAAATTAATAAATGAAGTAGATGAGAGTCATGTTGTGTGAAACACAATTACCAACATAAATTACCAAACTATATTAAATGGTGTTAAGCACCTGAACAAAAGAAACAAAAATACAAAAGTTACATGAAACTAGTGAAGTGGCATAAAAAAGTTTGTTCTACAATTCTATAAAGAAATTGTCATAACACAATGCCCTAAAGGTTTTCATACATTGGTGTGAGGCAATGAAACATATTTTATCAAACAAGTTAAACAATGAAAATTTACTAGAATTAATGTACCAGAAGTTAATGAGTATAAACTACATTGTAAATTTCTTACAAAGGTTTTCTCTTTACATAGATTCAATTTTGCCAGAGACCAGATCTCTTGCAGAGAGGTGTCTGCTCTCAAATTTGGTCCTTTTTATATTAGCTGGTCTCAGGTATATTACTAACTTTTCAGTTCCATAAACTAGTTTTATCAGGTTCCATTCCATTTGAATATAATGCATGCACAATCATTTAAATCAGTGTCCTTTTACCTTAAACATAACATGTTGCCTATTTATCATATATTGTCCTTCATGGTATACTGAACTCTTTTTTTTTTTTTTTTTCTGCATAATGTCTGTAGTTCTGGCACAAAATCGGCCAGACTAGCCAAATCCAGGTATATATACAAAATATAGAAAATACACTAACCAAGATAAATGAAAATGGCACAAAATACAAATAAGAAAAATCATCATAGGATAGTTCTCATTCTGACATGTCCTTCTCAGTAATTATGGAGGAGTGAAATCCAGGTATGGGATCAAATAGCTAAGTCAAGATAATCTCTACACCCCGAATTTAAATAGCTTGCTCAACTCATCTCTAGCAAAATGTTGTGTAAACAGTATGGACAGTGCAAATGTGGGTCTATTATAATCAATGTAGTTAGTGTGAGAGTGTATTTAGAACCAATAATCACAACATTGTTTCCATCATACGTTAAACTCGTTAATACCATGGCATGTTTGTGCTAATTGCACAGTCTAAGTAAAGGTGTATTTTTTTCCAATCTCAGTAGTGTTAAACTTGTTTCTTTTTCCTTTAAGGAAATCAGTTCTTCCAACTTACAATATCTCTCATATGTACTAAGCAAAGCTAAAATCATCTAACCTAAACACATCATAAATCCTTAAGTTAAAACTACCCCCCAGCCTCTTGATAAGGGTGGAACAAGATGCAATTTGTTACCACACCATGACAAACAAGATTTGAAAAACCACACACACACGTGTGAACCAATCCTAACAAGTAAAACAAAACTCAAGTGATGTCAACCAATGTCACCTCAATCTCCCTATCTGCTGCTGTCCCCCTGGATCAATTATCAATAATATTCATATCTTCACCATAAAGCAGTGTGTTCAAGCAAGCATAGAATCATGAAGGTGTTGAAAAGAATCATTTGAGTCAAAATTCCTGATAGGTTTGTCAAATATCATAAGCTGAAGTATAAATGTGAAACACTTACTTCATCAACCTATATTCTCCAATTCTCAATCTAATTTGTCTCAGTATGGGAAAGTACTTTTCAAATGTATCACTCAGAGGTTTTCAGAAGACAAAATTCACCACTTTCAAATGTATGCAAAACAACAACAAAAAAAATCAAATGTGTCAATCTGTATATGAGAGATGTGGTACTGAAGTGTAACTTTATCATACATATGGTTTAAGCTGCGCTACGTTTCTCAATCCAAACACTTCCCTGGATCTAGGATAGATGAGTGTGTATGCATTGGGATGTGGCATTTCACTAATTTCAAAAGGACCTACATAAATATCAAAAAACTTTTTCATCTCCTTATTTATAGCTTTTGATTTCTCATAACTTTTTGTGAACACCAGCTCACCAACCTTGTACTGAATCACCTTAACATTTGTGTCATGCCTTAACTTTTTCTTGCTGTGACACATCTCCATATTCCTCCTCACTATGTCTTCTCTCTCATCAGGAGACAACTCAGAACACTTGGGAAACTTTACTAGTTCATAAAATAAATTAGTTGGTTTATTATTGTAATGTATCTCGTAAGGAGACAATCCAGTTGTTGTATGTTGCAGATGGGTGAGAATATCCTCGATTGTGTTACATATGTGTACCAATTTGAATGATCTTTGGAATAGTAAGTCCTACAAAGTTGACCAACCTAATGCATGTATCTTTCAGTAGGATTGCAAGAGGGCAAGTAAATGGAAATGCAAATATGTTTGATGTTCTGATTGGTCATAAACTGTTTCCATACATGTAAGATGAACTGGCTTTAGGTTTGCCAGCAATGGTGAAATAATCATTTTCAAAACACTGTATAATTTTCGCACTGGTAGCCTTTTTCAGTTGGTACAACTTAACTAATTTACTAAACAAATCAACCACAACAAAGATGTAACTGTCTCTTTCTTTGGAATGAGGTAATTGTCCAAAGAAGTCAACCCCACCTAACTCAGATTTTGCCTTTGGGTATAATGCTATTTAAAAAACCTTTATGACACTGATTTGTTACCTTAGCTCTCTGGTATCCATCACAAGAAGCTATCCAACACTTTACCCTCCTGGATATATTATTAAAATAAACATTTTATTATAGCTTTTGAGTGCATTTCATACTCACACAGTGGTCAAAACTGTCATGTACAAACTTAATGAGTTGTTTGGGCCAACATAGCTTCGAGATATCAGAATCTGGTCTGTGTCTCCTGAACAAAATACCCATGTGCACCTGGTAATACTGTCCAACTTTATCCTCACCTTTCTTACTGAGTAGGTTTTCGCTAATTTCAAGTCCTCATCTTGGTTTTGGTGTTTCCATAATTGTTCACAAATTTTTCTAATTTCTCTCTCACACTTTACTCCCTTAATAAACACAATTCTAAAGTTCTTGTCCTCCTGAATCTCAACATTCTCCTGATCATTACTAACTGGCAATCTAGATAAGGCATCAGCAGCTCACCTTTCATATGGGAAATAGTGTAATCAAATTGCTGAAGAAATAATGCCCAGTGAGTGATTTGGTTATGGTATAGCTTAGAGTCCTGAAAATAGCTCAGGGCTTTGTGATCAGAGAATACGATGACTTTATGTCCAGTGAGATAGTTCCTAAATTTCTTGAAACCCCACACAATTGCGAGCAACTCTTTCTCAGTGACCTTGTAATTCCTTTCGCGTTTAAGTAAACTCCTGATTGCAAGACTTATTGCACATTGTTCCATCAGACCATCAACCTCTTTCTGCTGAAAAATATAGGCACCAAGTCCATAATCACAACTATCTGTCATAAGGCAAAACGGTAAGGAAAGACCAGGCCTACATAGAATCTGACTATTGCAAAACTGTATTTTGATCTCATCAAAAACTGTTTGACATTCTGTGGACTATTCCCATAACGTGTTCTTTTTCAATAAATTCAGAACTTGTGATCTTATGTATTTATGGTAGAAGTTACATAATCCATAGAAGGATCTTATTTCCTTTTTATTTCTGGGTCTGGGAAAATCGGCAATAGCTTTGATCTTATCTGCATTGGGCAGAATTCCTTCCTCACTGATGGTGTGACCCAAGAAGTTCAAAGATTTAGCCCCAAATCTACATTTAGCCAATTTGAGGGTCATACCTCCATTTCTGAATTTCATTGGTACCTCCTTAATTGTCTTGATATGCTCATTCCAAGAATTACTTGTAACAAGGATGTCATCAACATAAATAACCAGCTTCGATAGTATATCACTACCTAACACTAAATCCAAGGCTCTTATAAATTCTGCAACTGACACATTGAGACCAAATGGAACTACACAGTACTGGTAACTTTTTCCAGAGAATAAAAAGGTGGTGTGTTCTCTGGAACTAGGAGTGAGAGTGATCTGGTGGAAGCCTGATGTCAGATCCAAACAGGTAAAATACCTGGCACCGTGGAATTTATTTAATAATTCTTCCATTGACTCTGAGTGATCTGTCTCCCTATCCAAATATTTGTTTAGATGTCTGGAATCAAGTACAAGCCAGACTCCAACATCTTTTTTGTATATGACAACTAGAGGATTGTTGTACTGTCTTATGCTTCTTTCAATAGTTCCCCACTCTTGTAACTTTTGGAGTTCCCTCTCCACAATTTATTTCTTACATATAGGTACTGAGTATGGTCTTATGAAGAATGGCTGATGCTGCTTCAGCTGAAGCTTACAAGAATAATTCTTAACTCTACCTGGCTTTCCACTGAAAATATCTTCAAACTCTCTCAATACACTTTCAAGTTCAGATTTTTCATATTCAGTAAGCCTATCAGCCTCATTGACCTTTTCACTAAGTAAATGATCAAAGTCTTTAACAGTAACATCAACAACTGTAAGATCATCGTTTAAAACTCCTTTCGTTACTTCTATCTCATAGCCACACACTTTGTTAGTTGTAGTATCACCAGTTCATAGATATAGCTTAGTATGACCAGAAATGTGAACTTAGCTTTCACAACGGTCAATGCCATACCAGACCTTTGAATTAACCCAATCAAAAGATATATTATTCTTTAGGATCCAATACATTCCCAGGAGTATCTCCTCATTGGATCACTGACAATCAGGCAACCTTGCTCAAACACAGTCTTTCCTATATGGAAGGTAATTAATGCTTGTTTATTAATTACTTAGCTGTAGTTGCCAGTTGCACCTTTAATTTTAACTCCGGAGATAGGAAACCCAATGTAGTCAGGATTATTCTGTACTCTGTCTCTAAATTTCTCAAATATGATTGAAATTGCACTGCCAGTGTCAATTACACATAAACCTGTCCAGTTACCAACTGATATCTCTATGTATGGGCTACCCAGAAAATTATGCTGTTCTGTAACATTATCTTCTCTCAATAAATCACTCTCAACCTCCGTAAAGGCTAAGTCACATAACTGGTTCACACTGTTGTTGGACATTTGTATAGGATGAATGGGTATCTCTGTGTTAAGAACATCTTTACTTAATTGATTTGATTCACAATTAAAGATAGAATTGGTGTGAGGATTTAACTGACTGTTCACATCAAATTGAGGATTATTCACATTATCTGTTGCAACCTCCTCACAGTTTCTGAAGTGATCCTTAATTCTACTGTCAATTTCAGTATGTTGACTTCTTATGCCCTGGTTTGCCACAATGTCACTACATCAATGGGGATAAGTTGGCTTTCCTGCATTGAATGACTGGTACAGTTATTATTGAATATTTCTAAGTATATCATTCCATCCAGCTCACTCAAATCTATTGTTTCAATCACTGCATTTTCAACAGAATCGTGTGTGTTGTTACCGCTTTCTTGAGTGTCACCCACTTCCAACAAAACAGAGTCAGGACAGGCCCTCCTACCTTCATGAGCATAAGTTTCAGAATTTGCATGTTTAGAACACATAAGATTAGCAATCCCATAGAAATCACAGTCTTTGCCATCACTACAGGAAGAACAATCAGAAAATAAATTTGTTAAGACACCCTCCTCCAATTCACATTCATGTACAATACTTTTCTTTCCACCATACATTTCCTTTAGGTACATGTTCCAAAATTTATCAACAACAGTTAAACTTACTGGGTACTCATACTTATAATTATCTGATACCTCCATACATGTATTCAGAGTTCCCTGGTCATAAAATCTATTACTTTCCTCCACTTGACAGGCCCAAGTGAAGGAATTATTGGTTTTCCTGGTTGTGGGAGTTGTTCCTATTACCATTCCAATTTGGTGGTTCCTTCTGTCTGTTGTGAAAGTTCCGCTGGTTATGATTATCAGAACCACCATTCTGGTTACCATTTGAGTTATGTGGATTTTTGTATCTGTCTTCCTCATCTAAAGCTTTCCCTAATTTATCAACATGCCATAAGAAATTATTAATTGAGTCATCGGGACCACAGGCTAGACCCCATTGAGCTCTTCTGGGCACACGTCTTCTTAAAGCATCTATAAGTATTAAATAAACTAATGGTTTGTCAAGATGTGCAAGCTTACACAGCTGTCTTTCGCAAAACTCCGTCATTGATATATTACCGGGCCTGTAATGGGTACCATTTAAAAATGCACTTTTAATGCCGGACTGTTTGTCTGCCAACCAGAATTTGTTTAAGAATAATTTCTCAAACTCTTTAAATGTAATTTCAGCTTTAATATGCTGATTGAACCAAGACAAGGCTTCACCATCAAGAAACCATTTTGCTAATTTTATCTTTGCTGAGTCAGGCATGCCAACAGGAAAGCTATCCCTACATTGACAAATAAAATCTGCTGGGTGCATCTTAAAATCCCCAGGAAAATACTTAAGCAGTAAGTTGCAGGATGGTACAAAGCTACCGTTAACTTGGTGCACCGTAGCTGATTCTACATTGTTCAGAGGAGATTCAAAAGTTTGAATATTGTCTGAAACAACATTAATTTTATAGTTAACATTTGAAAAATGTTTCTGCATTTGATTATCATTCTGTTTTAGTTTCTCCTCAATAAAGGCGCTTTCTCGCTTGATGTATTGATTCATGACCTTAAACTCTACATTGCATCTATCGACTTCTTTGCAAATGGTATCCTCAGTATTCTTAAGACAGGATTCTACATTTTCCAGTCTGTCATTAACTGTTTGAAAATTTAATTCAGTAGATTCGTGTAGCTGACTGATTTCTAACAGAGTGCCTGCTACACGTTCATTAATGTTTTTAATATCTTGCATAATTGTTCTAACAGATTCATTCAGGTTATCAATAGTATGATTTAACCCTTCAAATTTGCTATCAATATCCTCTTTCAGGTCTTTAATGTCCTTTTGTAAACCTTGTTGCAGATCCTTGTTAATTTGTTTTAACAGTCCCGCTAAGTTTGCAAGTAAACCAGATGCTTGCTCACTTGGTCCAAATCCCAAAAATGGCAGGCTTTCCAACGATTGCTGCCGGTTTGGTGTCGACATGTGGATTTGTTGTGTTGGAGTAGATGTTTCTCCTGTAATGTCTATACTCTCAGAAGTAGACATGGTGATTGCTATAGCAGGGCACAGCATACACAACAGCCAGTCCTAACCTCGAACTTCCTCACACCCATTTCACACCTTAGTCTATCTACAATATAGTCACTCACAAACACTACAAAAGGAATTGAAGAGGAAGTTACTGCAAATTATCGTACTCATCTTTTGTATGGCAGTCCAGCAATGATTTGGTCACCCTTCACTTATCATGTTCTTTTATCCATAAATCCTTGCTCGCATTTTGTTCATGGCAACACTCACTTTTAACTGCACACATACGAACATATTTAAGAACAGTTTTGTACAATCCCAGGTCCTCCACTATATTGAAATATTCCCGTTACCTTGGGAAGCATTCCAATTACTATCGATGTTAAAGATTGCATCGAATAGTAATATCGGCACTTATCGAATTAAGCGCATGGTTCTTTGTTGGCAGTTAAGGAATACTTAACCTAAATTGCTTTGGATGAAGGTTTCTCCGCTAGGAAAGAGAATCCTTGGTCTTACTGCAGCTCGTCTTCCTATATGTATATGTTGCAATAATATACTGCAGAATTATTGAGTCATCGACGTTCATTCACAAAAAATAAAAAACATTTTCATTGTCCAACCGTTCCATCCACACCAGCCACGTGCATTCAACTGCCATTCCAACTTCCCTCCAAAACCCATCTCCTCCAAAGAACAAACAATTTACAAAACATTAACATCTTTGGATATGGAAGATTAATGATTTAACCACTAAAATTAATATCAATAATTCCACTAAAATTTATCTCAATAATTCTGTCACACTAGAAAATGCATAATTAAGATTTGATTAACAATTGGCATTAAACAAAGTAGGCACTAAGATGTGCACATAGTGACATGCATAATTAAGATCTGCACATAATTTGCATAAAAAAAGTAGACACTAAGATCTACACATAGTAATGGGAAGGATAGAAATCGGAAATTCAGTATTTTTTTAATTATTTTTGGTGCGTTGAAGACATAATACAGCCTAACTTTTGTCTGATACAAACTGTCAGCAGATGGTCAGATGCAGATGATTTCACAGATTTTTGCACTCAGGTCGCCACATAATTGTGACTTATTGTGTTCCATAATCGAGGAAAGGTATTTCACATAAATATATAATCAAAATATAGTTGTGCTTTCGCACACTCAGTGTTGAGACATGGAAACAGTACCTGAGAAAAGCAATTCTGATGCCTTGGACAGTTTTAATGTAAAAGGGTTTGTCATTAAAATGGGAAGTAGTTTGCAGGTCAGTCAGTTACTTCTCCACATTCACAAGGTGCTTTCAAATGAAATGGCAAACTGTCTCAAAAACAGATTGAAAGTAGATGTAAGACTGACAGTGTCCTTAAAATGTTTAGGAAACTGAGCTTGTAATTTTTTCAAGGCCACAATAAATGCCTCAAACCTCATTTTCTCTAATGACAGTGAGCTTAGGGAACTGGACTGTGTTTGTCAAAATATGTCTCTTCTATAACACAATTTCCTTTTTAAAATACAAGGTCTACAATCCAATGCAGATGTTTTAATTTTCGTTCCTGCTCTCCTTTTTCCTTCATAACTTCAACAATAGTGAGCTTTACATTAAAAAAACCATTCCAGACATGCCCTTTGACTTAACCAACAAACTTTGCAGTAATATATAGAGCCTACATACTCTTCATTCAGTTCCATTGAAAACTATTGCAGTGGAATGATGCATGCAACTTCAGAAATTTTCCTGCTCATACCACCAATTTCTTCATGTGCTGCATGCCTGAAAATTTTTCACAAAGTACATCTTTATGTACTGAAGAATGGACGCCATCTGTTGACCATTGTAATTTTTTTGCTCTTTCATTTTCAACTAAATCTTTAAATTCTTTCAGCAAGGTACTGTAATAGTGTTTCAAAGCATATTTTCAGTAGCTGTTGCTTATGCAACTGCATAATATACTCTGAAAATTTTCATCTCTCTCTTCTGTCAATTCCATTCATTTGTAAAGGCTTTTGATGATAAATTGCTAGAGTGCATCTTTTTGTGCAAATATCCGTTGGACCTTTGAATGTCCTTCGTACCACAAACAAATAGCAAAGGGTAAACAGTGCTGACACCATGATTCTGCCAAACTGAAGAGAGTTGTGTTGACCAAAAAATGCTACACTGTAATACTAAATTAAATGTCACACTGTACTGAGTACTTCTAGGAAGGAAAAAGCAAGGCTGAGACAGTTAGAGCTTTGGCCCACACGCAGCCCACACATCAGGCCCTCATCAAGTCTGGCATGCCCTATGCTACATCCAGATATTTGTACGAGTTGGGCTATTCCAACTGTTACTCATCAACATTGTAGTCATTTTATACTACGTTTTTTTCATTATGTTATGTGTACAGTTTTATATTTATAAACATTTAAAGCAAGTTGCCAGACTTTACACCACTTTGAAATCTTATCAAGGTCTGAATGAATATACATTCAACTTCTTTCAGACAGTTCTTCATTGTAGATAACTGAGTCATCTGCAAAATGTTTGAAGTTACTATTAACATCGTCTGAAAGGTCATTAACATGCAATATGAGCAGCAAGGGTCCCAACACACCTCCATGGGGCACACTTGAAGTGACTTCTACATCTGACAATTACTCTCCATTCAAGAAACATGCTGTGTCCTCCCTACTGAAAAGTCCTCAATACAGTCACAAATTTCACTTGATACCCCATATGATTGAACTTTTGACAATAAGCACATGTGTGGTGCAGAGTCAAATGCTCTACAGAAAAGAAGAAATACTGCATTTACCTGATTACCTTGATCCAAAGCTTTCAGCATGTCACGTGAGAAAAGTGTGAGTTGGATTTCAGATGATAGATGTTTTTGGAATCCATGCTCATTGGCACATAGGAAAAGATACCTCACTTTCCTGATTGCATGAGAACTAAAGGTTACTGAAGTAGTTTTACATAGCTAGAGTGAGTGGAAAACTGAACAGGAGGATTTGATGATTCTGTAATCTTTGATGGGTACAAGTTGAAAAGTATTTAAGTTAGAGTGATATGTTTCACATCAAAGCACAGAGTTTCGGGATTTAAAAACTATGATGGATTGCTATTGGTACGAGGTATATATATTAGAAAAGACATTCATGAGGTGATGGGAGGAGATACCATTGGCTTCTTGAACTTTTTTTTGTTCATGGACAGGTGGGGGTCAGAGCTTTCATTAAAGATTGAGTACAAATAACTTTCATTCCTGTAAGTCGTTTGAATATTTTACATGCCAGGATAAACTTAAGTTTCACATGGAGTATAAGCCCAGATTGAAGGAAAGTATAGGGAATGAAATCACCCACATCATTTTGAAGGAAAGTATAGGAAAGGAAATCACCCATATCCTTTTCAAATGAGCCACCTGACATTTGTCTCAAACAATTAAGGAAAATCAAGGAAATCCTAAATATGGGTGGCCACACAATGGTTCACACCCCTGACCCTATGAATGTAGGTCTAGTCTAGGGCCAGTTCAAGAACATTTTTCCACACAAGCAAATTATCATTCCTCCCTCCCCCTCCCGCACCCACCCAGTTACAATTTATCCTCACCCAAGTCAGTTTTCATTACTAATTGTGATATGCATTGTATACAAATCATGCACCTGAACATCCCCAGCATACCTCTCAGTGTGGCACCCCAAGTCCCCACTACTAATAATGGTATGTCTTGCATAGAAACATTACAGTTGTTGCATCTCTGGTACTGCTATCAGCTGGCTAGTGTTGCTTGGGCCTTAAACTGGCCTGGTCTAGTGTGATAATCAACCACCTTAGTCAGTATATGATCAATTGGTGGAATGGAAGTAATGCTGATTAGCTTGAAGTTGATGCAGTTGCTGCATATGTGCATGCAGCTAGTGTGGACTGATGTGCCACACACTGTTGCAGTTGGACCTCTAGCAATGTTGATAGTGGGCATTGGGATATAGTGCACATTGGAGCTTCAGTAGCTGCCAAATAAAAGGATGGTGAGTTTAATAGATGTGAGGATGTAGACAAAAAAAAATTGAACTGCCTTGGTAGTGGAGTCAATGGAAGAGGTGAAAAGATTAAACATGAGTAAGTAAAATGGAAGGTGAATATGTGGATGCAAGAGTGTGGTAGAGTTGCATGCATATGACTGTTTTGATGGTAAGATAACACATAGTTCACTGGGGAAATAGCTAACAGTGATTATAAAAATACTGTAGGTGAGGACTTGGTTAAAGTAGATGATGAAAGCACCAGCAACAATAACTCAGGCAAAGACACTGAATATAGTGTTGGTAATGGCAAAGATGATGATGATGACGACAATCATAGGTGATGAAAGCACATGCAATTACAGGTAAATGGGTTGATTTTAGCAAAAACTGTGAAACAAAAAATTGCAACAAATTGGAAAATGTTATCAGATATTGAACAGCACCACAGAGAATAGCCCAGATTGCATTACTGGATGAGGAGTTCCAACCCTCATATGACACTGTAGAAAATATCTATGATTCACATAATCATGATGCTACTGATTCTCCTTCAAGTTTTAAGTCACTGGAAAATTTGAGAAGCAGAATTGAAAAATTTCAATTAAAACCTACACCCTACATAATATCATAGGTGTGCATAGTTAGGAAGAACAGAACATATATTTTTGGCTCCATCCATTTATCAGCATTAGAAAACAATCATGTATATGCATATTTCCCTCTCATCGCTTACGCAAAATCTACTAGATGACATAAATGCTGCTCATCACTTACACAAAATCTTCTAGATGGCATTACTCTGAAAAAAATTGTCCTGCCTCATTTCCTCATGTTTGGACATGTACCAAGGACTTTGCCTAGGTGGGGTGTTTTGCATGCCTCAATGATGCAAATAGCTGTACTGTTGGTGCAACCACATTTAGGGCTTATTTGTGGAGCAGTCAGACTAACTTGTGGTTCCTGAAGAGGGATGGTAGCATTTTCAGTAGCTGCAGTGTGGCATTTTGGATGACTGACTCACCTGGCCTTGTAACATTACACAATATGGGCTTACTATGATGGTATTGCAAATGACTAAAAGCAAGGAGAAACTACAGCTGTAATTTTTCCTGAGGGCATGCAGCACTACTGTATGGATTACAGGATAACATCCTCTTGAATAATATAATCTGGTGGTAAAATAGCTCTTCCATTCACATCTTCAGGAAGAGACTTCTCAGGAGGATATTGTTATCAGGAAATACCAAACTATGGGTCAGAGCATAGGAAGTTAGATCCCTTAACTAGGTAAGAACATTACTGAATTTAAAAAGGGAATTTGAGAGATTGAAGCTACATCTTGTCAGATGAAAGCAGGGTTATAAATACAAAATCAAGAATGTAGGAATGTTGGTGAGGTACTATGAACAATATAAGGAATGTGTTATTACAGCCAACACAGGCATGAAGCAAATATTTTCCACTAAAGTACAGGTTCACATGCCTGCCAGCTCCCAGATGATGAAGAGACTGAAAGAACCTATAATGACATCAAAAATATTATTCAGATAGTTAAGGAAGACAAAATTTAATTTTGATAAAGGCTGGAATTCTGTAGTAGGAAGAGAAAAAGAAGGAAAAATTGTACTAGAATGTGGACTGATGGAAAGCTACATGACATAATTCTGCACACAGAACAATTTAATGATTGCTAACACTTGGTTTGTGAATCAAGATAGAAAGTTGTATGCATGCAAGAGACTTGCAGTTTTTCCAGCTCTATATGTTTCTCAGTAGATTAATTGAGGTATGATCTGCCCATATACTATGTCTTAGAAACAACTGAGCAGCTGACTGTCCTCTTTTAGGATACAGTGTTTGTCTGTAAAGTAATGTGACTGGGTCTGGTAAAAAAGTTATTGATCCAATCAGTACCCTTTATTAAAATTCTTCAAAATAGTGTTCTTGGATGTTGGTACACCACTGCTAATGTGATTCTCACACTGCAAAGGCACCCTGTAAAATAACTGCTATAACCCCTTTGAGAGACAGCCCGTTGGATGGTGGGAACACCATCAAAATAGCGACCTTCCAGGCTTCTCTTCAGTTTTGAAAACATTAAAATGCCTGGTAAGCTCATATCAGGGCTGTACAGTGGCTGCATCAGGGGTGAAAACCCTATCTGTACCAAGTAGGTGGCTACAGTGAAGATTGCATGGGCTCAAGCATTGTCATGGTGAAGCTTCCAGCACTCAACATTTTCCGGTCATTTCTGTTTGATGGCTTTGTGCAAACATGAAAGCACTTCTTTGTTGAAAACAGTGTTGATGGTTGGAGGTTAGGTTGTTTTTACTTTGGCCATATTTTTGTCCAAAGCACTTGTTGAAGGGCATCCAGGTTACTCCATGACTTCAATGGTCTTCTGTCCAAACTTTAACTCACTGAAAAAACAGAAAATCTGGGCCCTTGACAGGGTTCATAAACCTCCTTAACCAAGGAGGAAAGCCAAATTTAATCATGTAACACTGCTCCAGTGAACACTCCATTTTTCACATTTTATGCCATGAAAAAAACTCAAAAACAGCTTTTGCATCATGCATGATCCTTGCTGTGTGAGAGTTCAGATGCAATTGCCATACAGTGTATTTCTTGGCTTAGATCCTTCACCACAAATCCCTTGCCAAAGAGTGCACTGCTAGTGACCACAGCACTGCTCGGCAGCCAGTACCATTGCTTTATGGACAAACCCTGCATTTCTGAAGGTATTTATTTAAATTTGTTTGCAATAATCCTATTCTTAGGACATGGCACAAGGAGCATCATATATTGTCTACACATTATGTTCCACTCAATCATTTACCACTAGATGATATGAAGGGCTTATTTCAATAGTGGTACAAGTCCATTATTGTTCATTTTGAGATACAGAGTCCTAAAGTTAAATGAGTGCTGAAAAATCTGCAGTTGAGATACCAGAAATATTCAAGCATATGGCTTCTTGTTGAGATGAACCTTTCTCTCTATTTGACTGACTCATTAATTTCAGAAGCATTATAGGTAGAAAAGTGGAGGTAATGGACTTGTACCACTATTGAAATAAGCCCTTCATATAGTGTCGTGTATTTATGAAAGTTTATTCCACTAGACAGTAAAAATATCTTTCATTCTATGCCTGTAAACTGTGTTATATTATCTGTAAGAATTGTGACAGGCACCCTTTATGTAGCAAAGACATTGTCCAGTACTGCAAAAGATGAAGTTGCTGTTGTGAAGTGAGTTGCTCTCACCTCCAGCTATTTTCATCAGGTGTCAATAAGATGAGTAACATTATACCTGTGACTATTCCTATGTAATCTATGTGTATCCCCTCTCATGGTCATATAGGATATTTTCAATGATGGTCTTCAAGTTTTGGAGGAGAAAGTGTGTGTCTAGTACATTTGCTGCAAAATTTGATGGCTGGTTTAACAACTGCATTGATGCTAGACCAATAAACCTCAGAACAAGTAATTCCCTTAATTTGAAAGATTTGTAGATGAGCTACATGTAGATTATCTAGAAATCTTTTGTAGAGACTATTTGGAATGACAGCATGATTCTGAAATAGTAAGAATTCAGCTACTAATGTGTACTTAGCATCTGGTGGGTCATAACCAGTAAATACCAAGTTTATTTCTTCCTCTAGCATTTGCAACAGCATACCCAAGTAAAAGTCTCTCCTCGTCTTCTGAATCACATATTCCACTCATACCAACAGTTGTTCAGTTTGGCACAATACAAATTGACCAAATTGGATACAAACCCTTTCTTCTTTAGCTGTGCCTCTGAACAAGTTCTGTAGTTGTAAGTATGAAGTATGAGAACAAAACTCACACATCTGAGTGCTACTCTATTCATTTGAATGTAACAAAAAAGTAGAATTGAGAAGCATACTTAGTGTAGTCTGGTATGTGACTGAAATATAATATTGGTATAGAATACTAGGTATAAAGTTGATGAGGAGACTTATGATCAACTATCAGTAAAAATGATGTGCATATATGTAACAGAAGAATTTCTGTACAGTACATAAAATTGCCAATGCCTCATTGTCAGGACTGTGTTGCTCAGTAATGGTTAATGCATGGCTGATGAAGGCTATCAGTCATTCTTTGCCATCTCTAAGTTCCTGCAGAAAAACACAGGTTAGACCTGCTTTACTTGTGACCGTTGTTAATACCAATGGGAGTACAGGATCATAAGGCATCAAAAGGTTTGGAGAAATGAGTATATTCTTGACCTCATCTTAGGCCCTTATTTAGCTGTTGCCCATATAAAAAGGTCTGTAAATAGTGCATCTCTTGGTGGAGAACTTCTTCTCCAGAATAAAGGAATTTTATTACTTAATTTTGCTTAGGAATAGCAGTGCTTCTGGTTTTGGGTCACTTTCAGTATACTCACCATAAAATGCTAATCTGATTCTTGTATGCCATTGGAAACAACTTTGTGACACAAAAACTGTGTTGTTGAAATGGCCAATATATCTTTTTTGTAGTTGATACAAAGGTCATGTGACTGCAACCTTTCTAACATCTCATCAAGAATTAGCATTAGGATGTCAAATTCCTCTATAAACATCAATATCTTTCAAAAAAATTCAGTGCCAAAGGTAGAATCTGCAAAATGCTTTCCATGTGACATTGCCAAGTTGTAGGTATATTAGCCACACCATAATTTGCTCATTAAGGATATATTGATCAACAATTGGTGTGTACAGTGTTAGTGCATGATGAAATCTTGATCCACATGTAGGTGGTTTAATGATCCTGCTTTCAAAATATAATATAATATCTTAAAAGTTTTGAAGCAGGAAATGTGACATGATTTCCTGTTTCCTTAACTTAAAATTGATGCTGTCGTTGATTAGTGGTTGTGATAAGTCTTCATTCTTTTTTATAGTAAATGTCCTAAGTTTTCCTTTTGTCAATTATGTACATGATGCATATTAGGTTTTACAGTTCTTGAATAAATTTCAATATTCAGGTTATATAATTTCCTCATTTATTAATAATATTGACTTCCAACAACTCACATACTGGTCACAACAACTGCTGCCTCACAACAACTCTGCAACATCTGCGTAACAATTGCTACTGAGTAACTGCTGAACTCCTTTGCCCTTATGTAGATTCATCACAATAAATTATACTCACAGTATTATTCTAATTAATGTGTCATTCCATTCACACAGATAAAAGATTAATAAAAATAATTTCAGATTTGGCATCAAGTTCTAGAAAAAGTATAGTTTTAAGCAACAGTTTTGTCAATTAAAAGTTTTCTACACTAACTTTGACAAAACAAATCCCTTTAACTGATAATATGTAAATATATAACTTTCCATCAAAATCAAATTAGCATTCTTATTCCCTACAATAATACTAACTCCAGTGCCAAATCTATATCATTCCATAAAAATAAAGGTGCTGCAATGCATACTAATACTATAAGTGTAAAATTTGTTTGTATAGTAATCACACTGTCCTGTCATCTTATAAGATTCTATTAAGGTATGTGATTCTCTAATTCACCTACAGTAATTAGTGTAAGCTGGTAACCAAGACATTATTAAACTTTGTGCAAGCAACATATAGTGTATCACAATGTTTATTACAGGCACATGTCAGGAATTATTGTATTTTTTTTTAAGGATATACACTCCTGGAAATTGAAATAAGAACACCGTGAATTCATTGTCCCAGGAAGGGGAAACTTTATTGACACATTCCTGGGGTCAGATACATCACATGATCACACTGACAGAACCACAGGCACATAGACACAGGCAACAGAGCATCCACAATGTCGGCACTAGTACAGTGTATATCCACCTTTCGCAGCAATGCAGGCTGCTATTCTCCCATGGAGACGATCGTAGAGATGCTGGATGTAGTCCTGTGGAACGGCTTGCCATGCCATTTCCACCTGGCGCCTCAGTTGGACCAGCGTTCGTGCTGGACGTGCAGACCACGTGAGACGACGCTTCATCCAGTCCCAAACATGCTCAATGGGGGACAGATCCGGAGATCTTGCTGGCCAGGGTAGTTGACTTACACCTTCTAGAGCACGTTGGGTGGCACGGGATACATGCGGACGTGCATTGTCCTGTTGGAACAGCAAGTTCCCTTGCCGGTCTAGGAATGGTAGAACGATGGGTTCGATGACGGTTTGGATGTACCGTGCACTATTCAGTGTCCCCTCGACGATCACCAGTGGTGTACGGCCAGTGTAGGAGATCGCTCCCCACACCATGATGCCGGGTGTTGGCCCTGTGTGCCTCGGTCGTATGCAGTCCTGATTGTGGCGCTCACCTGCACGGCACCAAACACGCATACGACCATCATTGGCACCAAGGCAGAAGCGACTCTCATCGCTGAAGACGACACGTCTCCATTCGTCCCTCCATTCACGCCTGTCGCGACACCACTGGAGGCGGGCTGCACGATGTTGGGGCGTGAGCGGAAGATGGCCTAACGGTGTGCGGGACCGTAGCCCAGCTTCATGGAGACGGTTGCGAATGCTCCTCGCCGATACCCAAGGAGCAACAGTGTCCCTAATTTGCTGGGAAGTGGCGGTACGGTCCCCTGTGGCACTGCGTAGGATCCTACGGTCTTGGCGTTCATCCGTGCGTCGCTGCGGTCCGGTCCCAGGTCGACGGGCACGTGCACCTTTCGCCGACCACTGGCGACAACATCGATGTACTGTGGAGACCTCACGGCCCACGTGTTGAGCAATTCGGCGATACGTCCACCCGGCCTCCCGCATGCCCACTATACGCCCTCGCTCAAAGTCCGTCAACTGCACATATGGTTCACGTCCACGCTGTCGCGGCATGCTACCAGTGTTAAAGACTGCGCTGGAGCTCCGTATGCCACGGCAAACTGGCTGACACTGACGGCAGCGGTGCACAAATGCTGCGCAGCTAGCGCCATTCGACGGCCAACACCGCGGTTCCTGGTGTGTCCGCTGTGCCGTGCGTGTGATCATTGCTTGTACAGCCCTCTCGCAGTGTCCGGAGCAAGTATGGTGGGTCTGACACACCGGTGTCAATGTGTTCTTTTTTCCATTTCCAGGAGTGTATTTTCTTGTCTTCAGTTGAAAAATAAATTGTATTACACTTTACCAGTTTCAACAAATTAATGTGCCATCTTCAAAGCCTACAAAATTAGGGATATTATAAATTAACTAGACAAACATGCACAGCCTAGGTTTCGGGTTATAAGACTATTTTCAAGTGCATTATTGATTCCCAAAGATGATAATGCACAGATAAACATGATGACAAGGTAAAGATAATCTCAACTTCTTAAGGTATCAAGCCATAGCTTAATGTACAATTACATCAATGACCATTTTTTAACAAATTACATACATTATTACACATTTACCAATTATACTACACTGACCTGACTAAAGTTATACATCAGCCAAGATATTTTTAAATATGATGGACTGGGACCCAAAAGTTTTGCTTCTATCCTGGGGTTGTGATCTCATCTAAAAGAAGTGGATAGTTGAATTGGGTTTGCTCATTTAATAATAGGTTTGCAGATATACCCAGATGTTTTTTAATTTCTAAAAGTTCCAATTGGTCCAGTTTCACCCCCTTTTCCTCTGTGTGTGGGACTTGTACATCTATTGTGTATTTGGGATTCTTGTTCAGGCAATGTTATGCAAAGGATGAATCAGGCTTCCTCAATCTCCAGCTTCTGTGGTGTTCCTTAAGCCTTGCAGAGACTGAATCTCCCCCTCTGTCCAATGTAGCAAGACTGACACTCACAGCATGTGATTTTATAAACCCCACTTTTTTTATAGCTAGTTGTTAGTCTTTTGCATTGAACAAGAAACTACCTATTGTCTGTGGGACATAGAAAAACGCAGAGAAACCCTTTGCCTTCAAGATGCTACTTATGCTATTTGATTTTTTCCTTATAAAAGGTAATCTGCAATATTTCTTTTCCTGTTTCTCTGTGTTTTTCATTTGGGATCAATTTGATCAGTGGTGTTGGGGTCAAATTCATTATTTATGGCTATCGTTTTTATTGTGTTAAGTTCCTGATCAGTGTCTTCTTGTGACATAGGTATAGAAAGAAGACAGTGATGGAATGCTGTGTATTTGTAGGTTGTAGGATTTTGCAAGGAACCAGGGATAAATCGGTCAGTGAAGGAATCTTTTTGGTAAATTTTAAATTTATGGTTACTGTCTTCTATCTTTAAGCTAATGTCCAGAAAAGCTGGATATTGAGGAAACCTGATTCAGCCTTTGTAGAACATTGCCTGAACAATAATCACAAATACACAATAGATGTAGCAGTCCTACACACAGAGGAAAAGGGGGCCAAACTAGACCAATTAGAAATTTTAGAAATTTTAAAAAATATGGGTATATCCGCACATCTATTATTAAATGAGCAAATCCAATTCAATTATTCACCTCTTTTGGATGAGATCACAACCCCAGAATAGAAGCAAAACTTTTGGGTCCCGGTCCATCGTAGTTAAAAATATCTTGGCTGATGGGTAACTTTAGTCCAATCATTGTAGCATAATTGGTGAATGTGTAATAATGTGTGTAATTTGTTAATAAATGGTCACTGATGTAATTGTACATTAAGATATAAATTGATACCTTAAGAAGCTGAGATTAGTTTTGCCTTATCATCACATTTATCTGTGCGTTATCATCTATGGGAAACAGTAACGTACTTGAAAACGGGCTTATAACACGAAACCTAGGTTGTGCAATAACATTAATAATAAATTGTGAAACAAGGCTAAAAAGCAGTTTTTGTTTATTTAATTTACAATATTTCACCAAGAACCCACAGTTGATTCAATTAAAATGATAAGTTATTCAATTAAAATGATATTATAAATCTTTAGACCTTGGCTATGCATTTATGTGACATATAAAAAGTATAGTACAGAAAATTACTTACTTTAGCAGACAGTCAATATCTTCTACATTGAAGGATAATGCCACAGTTATGTTCAGAAATTGATTATTTTAAAACTCTCTGATGATTTACAATAACTGAATCACATCTATGTATCTGTTGTGCTAACAGCAAGGATCATATACAAAAGCATATGTAAAAAAATATAACCAAGGCATATAAATGAGTTATATATAACACATTTGAAGAAAAACGTGACACATAATCCAATATATTAAAGGGATGGGCTAATTTCTACATTTTATAGGTATTTAAAATAAACACATATAATACACACATTTCTGAACATACCATGCCACTCTCCTTCTATGAATAAGATATTGACTGTTTGCTAAACTAAGCAAGTTTCTCTAATGTATTTTTCATACTTCATATAAAGGCATACCCTATGTCTAAAGATTTACAATGTCCTTAATTTTGTAGACTTCTCAAGATGACAAATTAATTTGTCAAAACCATAAAGCACAATAAAATTTATTTACAACTGATGACTGAAAATTTACCCTGAATAAATAATATTACAGTTGCTGAAAATTACAGCCATGACTAAAATAATCACATAGTTTGACTGGTAAATCTGTCTGTTACATTACACACCACCAACTTCATGCAAAATATTTATTCATGTGACTCTAACACTGTTACATATAACAAAAAAAAATTTTTACATGTAAGAATTATGTACTGTAATGTAACAGACTAGTGTAACAATCAATCCTTATGTTTAATGAAGCACCTGATCTGAGGTCTTGAATATGGAAGTGCTTTGTAATTGCTTTTAATACACTGTCAGTAATTTTTTACTGTTGTAAGAACATACATATGCTATCAAACTCAAAAGTATACTGTTATTTTAAATTTTCTTTTGGAAAATTGACATAATACTAATTTGGTTTAATAGTACACTCAAACTGTATATTTCCAAAGCAACTGTAGTAAATTCTAAACAACTGACCGAGAGTCTGTGAAAATATTAGTCATCATAATCATCCTGTATTTAAGGTATAACTTGAAATTAATCAAATGCATTTGTTAATGGTTCCTAATTTGAAAATTTACATAGTGAAAATGCACACTAAACAGAATTGTAAATATGGCAAACATATTGTTGTTAACAGTAAAGCTTAAACTTGTACTCAGACATTTGTCAACTCATAATTTTCCGTCACATATTTACAAATACACATGTTTAAATAATGGATTTGTAAAATGGTATTGTTATGTATTTATTTACAGCATGGTGGCTCCACTCAGCAAAACCAGTGCATACTCAACATCTGTTAAATTGTAGTCTAATTGTTGCTGTAAAAAGTTTTGTAATGACAGTAAAAAGTAAAAATGAGGAGTGTAAGAAGTTTTGTGTTTAATCAGTGTAATTGGAACAAATAGAAAGACCAAAAGAAAATAGTTGTTGGGTCAGAATATACGTACAAAAAAAAAAGAAGAAAAGGAACAGTGTATGAGCGTTCTACATCCAAAAACTTCAATTAAAATTAATTAAACTCTATGTTACTATTTCATGAAATTGTCTTTCAAAGACATTTGTTTGCTATCTTTTCCAATTAAGTCACCTGAAAATCACAAACTTAATTTTTGCTAATGTCAGATAATGGCTACTATTACTAGAAATTATTGGACATAAGAAGTTGTGATGTGTACCTGAGATCTTTAAGTATTTGTTAATAATGTGATGTTAAAAATGCACATGCAATTTCTGCAGCAACTTTGGTTTGAAGTAAAACTAAAATTAGTGAAGGATTGCATGGATAAAAAGGGATACAAAAATAAGATGAAGACCTGGAATGGAAACAAGTATTACCAGCAGCCTGAACTGGAACTTCAAGCACAAAAATAGATAAGTACAAGACACCATTTTTATCTTGTGTGCTGTGAAAATGACTTTGCATGTGATGATCATTTTTATTTTGAAATTTTGGACTACTAGAAAATTTAAATATTAGAACTCGTTGCCATGTTTATACATAAATTGTGCTAAAAATGATGTGTAGGGAGACATGTAGAACGAAACACTATTACACTGTCTGAAAACGGCCTTATTAAAGTATCAACATTAGTGGAAACAGGAAGAGCTGATGTCCCACAATCATTGGTAGCAACAGAAGATTCTTTGACGTTAGAAGAAGTAAAAAAATCTGAAGTGTCGTCCAGTACAGCAGCCACATCAGCCAAATTGTCAGTAGTGTCGAAATCATCAAAAAGAGCTGAACCATTATCATCAGCAGCAGATGTACCACCCTCCCCAGCAGGTTCAAAATCAAGTCCTGAATCTGTGACTAGTCCATCAATCAGAAGAACAGAGGCAAGAACAGTGGTACAAAATGCCACTCAGATATCATCAACAGAAGAAAAATCAACACCATCGGAGCATCATTTATCAGCTTCATACGCAGCTTCAACGTCCACAGTAACGTCAGTGCCAACTGTAGTTCAAGATTTAAACGAAAATACAGTTTCAGCAAAAGTTCCAGTATCAAATGGAACATCCCTTACAAAACCAGATTCAGCATCAAAACTGGCAGCATCTCCAACATCCACTGAATCATCAGCTTCAGAAACACCTCCAGCATCCAGTGAAACAGCAGCTACAACTACAGATACAACAAGTATGGTGACACGTCCAGGGGTAAGAAATACAAGGAGCAGGAAACGTGTAATTCTTAAGGATTTTTGGTACCCAGCCTCAGCAAGGAACAGCCGGTAACATTGGGAAACATGAGTACAAACTCCTCTCAATCTAATGTCAATAATTTAAAAATAATGAGCCTTAACATACAGTGCATTAAAAATAAAATATTAGAACTTGAGATTGCAGCCAGTGAAGCTAGTATAGATTGTATTTGCATTCAAGAACATTGGTGCATGAGTTATGAACTGGAAAATATTTGCATTTCTCCATACAAATTAGTAAGCCATTTTTGCAGGAAGGAAACAAGACATGGTGGTGTTTGCATTTATGTAAAACCTGGAGTAAAGGTTAAAAATATGACTGTAACTGAATCCTTGAATGAAGAAAAACATTTTGAGGCTGCAGCAATACAGTTGAATATGCAAAAGAGTAAATTAATAATAATGTCAGTGCACAGATCACCATGTGGTGATCCTGAAATTTTTAGAAATAAGTTAGAGGCATTGCTCAAAATATTACATCATAAAAAATCAACAATAATTATAAGTGGAGATTTTAATGTCAACTTATTGACTGAAGGTGCATCCAAAGATCAGTTCCTGAATGTTTTACATAGCTTCAATTTGTATCCACATATAACTAACCCTACAAGAATAACAAACTCTTCAAAAAGTCTCATAGATAATATCTTCACAAATATAGATGCCACAGATATAGATGTAATAAATGTTGACCTAGGAATATCTGATCACAATGCACTTATCCTTAAATTTTCCATAGCCCCTGTGACCAAAAATAGTTCATACCAAATGTACAAAAGAACCTTCTCCACAAATAGTTGCAGTCACTTCATAAATACACTGACTAACCAATCATGGGCAGAAGTACTGTTACAAACTAGCACAAACACTGCATATAATGTTTTTTCTTCCCTGTTTATGTTGAATTTTGAAATGTGTTTTCCTAAGAAACTTGTCAAAACAAACACATTTGGGCATACACATGCTAACTCCTGGATCACAACAGGTATTATAAATTCCTCCAGGACCATGAAAATGCTTAACTATAGACTGAAAAGTTGGACTGACCCCAAGTTTAAAGAATATGTAACAAATTACAAAAAAATATATAGAAAAGTAATTACAAAAGCAAAATTACTAAGCAATGATAAATTAATAAGAAAATCAGACAATAAATCAAAAACTATTTGGGAAATTGTGAAAAGGGAAACAGGTAAGGGCCTCAAGGATCAGGAAATAGTACTAAAAAATAGTGAAAATATTGAATTAAAAGATGAAACTCTGGCAAATTACATTAATAATTACTTTTTAAGTGTACCAGTGTCATTAAGTAAAAACTTTACCAAACATGAGACTTTAACAGCCCCAAAAGTAGACAGTAGTATGTTGTTAACTCCCACAAATGATAATGAAATATTAAAGGTGATAAAGAGTCTAAAATCAAAAATGTCTGCAGGTGTGGATGAAGTGCCTGTGTCAATAATAAAAAAAGTTGCCAATCAAATTATAAAGCCCCTGGTACATATTGCCAATTTGTCTTTCAGTGAAGGTGTTTTTCCTGAGAGGTTGAAAATCTCTAAGGTTAGACCTCTGTTTAAAAAAGGAGATCCATACAAGGTAGAAAATTATAGACCAATATCCCTTCTCCAATCATTTTCAAAAATTCTAGAGAAATTAATGAAAACCAGACTCATAAATTACTTAGATGCTCACAAACTTCTAAACTGCAATCAACATGGCTTTCGCTTGGGCCACAGCACAGAATCAGCTATCCATGCCTATACCAAAGAGATTGTCAGGAGTCTCGACACTAAAAAATGTGTAGTGGGAATTAACTTAGATTTATCTAAAGCTTTTGATACAGTAAATCACAAAATTCTGTTAAACAAGATGGAGGCAATAGGTGTAAGGGGAGTTGTGAAGCAGTGGTTTGAATCTTACCTTCAAGATAGAACTCAGGTAGTAGAAATCATCGCAGAACATAAAAATCAGAAAATCAAGTGGGTCTCAGATGCAAAGAAATTGGAAATAGGTGTCCCACAGGGCAGTGTTCTTGGTCCCTTATTATTCTTGCTTTATATAAATGACATAAAAAATCCTAATATTTCTACCAAAATAATGTTGTTCGCAGATGACACTAGCATAATTATAAGTGATGATAAAAAATCATTAACTACCACAACTGATATAGTCCTGAAATATATTCAACATTGGTTTAATGCTAATGAGTTAACACTTAATCTAAGTAAAACAAATTATATACAGTATGGCAAAGCAACTCAAGATATGGACCTCCAGTTAAAACTAATGGATAAGAAGATAGAGAGTGTACAATCCACAAAGTTTTTGGGAATGCACATTGATCAAAACTTAAGCTGGAAAGACCATCTCAAGTACTTATCCCAAAGGCTCAATTCGGCATGTTTTGCATTGAGGATATTATCTAGAGTATGCAGCACAGACTGTACTAGACTAGTGTATTTTGCTTACTTTCAGTCCATCGTGTCTTACGGCATAGTGTTCTGGGGTAAAACTAAATCAAGCTTAACAGATATCTTCAAATTTCAGAAACGAGCAATACGAATCATAACACATAACTCTCCAAGAACTCATTGTAGGCCCCTTTTCAAAGAACTGCAAATACTCACAATACCATCACTGTATATTTTTAAAAGCATTCTGTGTACAAGAGCACATATGAAAAATCTACGTACAAATGAGGACTGCCATAATTATAATACTAGAACTTGTAAGAATTTGTATGTAGAAAGGGTAAGGACAACACAAACCCAAAAGCATGTAAGTTATTTTGGAATAAAAGTTTACAATGCTCTGCCAGTGTACATGAAGGCAATAATAGATGAAGTAAAATTTAAGACTGAGCTTAAAAATTACCTTTTAAGCAAAACTTTCTATGATGTAGATGAGTACTTTGATTATGTGTAAATTTATTGCCAAAAAATTTAATTTATATGTCTAAATTTGTACTTTTAAAAAAATGCCTTGAAAGTGATATTCCATTATTATGTCTGTAGTACTTGTACTAGTATGATAACTTTGTTGTGACAATTCCTACATCATGTAAATGATATACAGGAAGATAATAAAATGATAATGAAATGAAATGTCTAACTGAAAAATAAATGGAAAGAATTTTAATGTCAGAGAAACTACCGATAAACATGACAAAATGATTAAAATCATAAAGTGACTGGTTAAGAGACTTGACTGAAGGTGTAAACAAAACTTTGCGGACAATATGTGAAATCCAGAATAATTCATATGGTAAATGTCAAGTTAGCAGTTTGTGAACAATCAGTAACTGTCAATAGGGACTCTGTTTAAGTAAATGAACAAAATATTGTGGTTTAAGTAGAAAATGTTAACAAACATGATGTAGTTAATATTAATGATAAGTAATTATTTCACATAATGACTGTGCAGAAATACATGTTTTGAGTATGGATAATAATAGTAACAATGAGATAAAGTGTTTACTTGTATTAAACAGAAATTTTTTGAGGGGGGAATCTACCTAAATTTTGTAAAAACAATTATGTATGCAGAATACTATACAAATTTTGTAGTCAGCTACAAGTTTACTGGTGGAAAACGTGTTGAAGTGAATTTTGCAACCACTATAAAATACAATGCAAAAGATCTTTGTGATAATGTTTTTAATTCGTGTAAAATGTTTCATTTTAATTTAAAAACTACTTAATGTTCAGCTGTCAATTACCTTACAAGAAATTATAATATTAGTTTGTACAAGTGGAGTTATATTTGTTATCACCAAATATCACATGTCTTCCATTTGAAAGCAGATTCCAGGAGATGTAAGATGTGAAAGTAGAATAATATGAGAATGTCATGTACCACAGATTGTGTTAATTAAGAAGGCTAAGGAGGCAGCAGATAGATTAATGTATAGTGTAGAAACAAAAGTGCTAAAGCAGATTTGACTCCACGTGATATATGAAAGACTGCTTCTTTACTTTGTTCACTGCATGAAGTTGTAATTTTGCTCTGTTCAGGTTCATGTCAGAATTTATGCCATACTAAGACAACTAGATGTTTACTTGATACTTTTGTCTGTTTATGTTACGATTTAAATACCACTTTTGTTTGTTTCTACATCTACATCTATACTCAATAAACCACTGTGAAATGCACAGCAGAGGGCATGACCGTTGTGCCATTTATTAAGTTTTTTCCTATTCCATTCACTTATGGAGTATGGGTAGAATAACTGTTTAAATGGTCCTGTGTGTCCTGTAATTAATCTTGTCCTCATGATCCCTATAGGAGTGACACCTGGCAGGTTGTAGTATATTACTAGACTCATCATTTAAAGCTGGTCCTTGAAACCTTTTAAGTAGTTTCCTTGGGATAGTTTACATATATCTTCAAGAGTCTGCACGTTCAGTGGCTTCAGCATCAATGTAACTCTCTCCCATGGATCAAACAAATTTGTGACCATTTGTGCTGCCCTTCTTTGTTAAAATTCAAAATCCCTTGTTAGTCCTATTTGGTAAGAGTCGCACAAACATAAGCAGTGTTGTAGAAAGGGTTGCATGACTGATTTTTAAGCAATCTCCTTTGTAGACTGATGGCATTTCCCCAGCATTCTACCAAGAAACCAAAGTCTACCACCTGCTTTACCCACAATTGAGCTCGTGTGTTCATTCCATTTTATATCCCTACAAAGTACAACACCAGTTGTCACTCACTGATATTATAGCCATAGGCTACTACTCATTTTTATTTGGTGAAGTGCACAGTTTTACATTACTGAACATTTGAAGCAAGATGCCAATCTTTGCACCAGTTTGAATTCTTATCAAGATCTGTCTGAATATCCATGCAGCTGCTTTCTATTATAGATAACTGCACGATCTGTAAAAAGTCTGAGGTTACGTTAATATTCTCTGCAAGGGCATTAATAGATAACATGAGCTGCACAGGACCCAACACACTTCACTGAGGCATGCCTGATGTTGCTTCTATCTCTCAGGATGACTGTCCATCCAAAATGACATGCTGCAGCCTCCCTACCAAAAAATCCTCGATCCAATCACAAATTTTGCTTGATACCCCATATGACCATACTTTTGACAATGAGTATGGTACTGAATCAGATGCTTTTCAGAAATCAAGAAATACTTTTGTCTACCTAGCTGCCATGATTCAAAGCTTTTGGTATGTCATGTGAGAAATGTAGGAGTTGAGTTTCGCATGATTGGTGTTTTTGGAATCCATGCTAGTTAGCATGGAGGAGGTCATTCTGTCCAAGATATTACATTATGCTTGAGCTGAAAATATGTTCTAAGATTTTATAACAAATCAATGTCAAGGACATTGGACAGTTGTTTTGTGGGTCGCTTCTATTTCCCCTCTTGCAAACAGCTGTGACCTGTGCTTTCTTCCAATTACTGAGCATTGCTTTTTGTTTGAGCAGTATATGATAGATTGTAGTTAGAAGAGGGGATAATTCATCTGTAAAATCAATATAGAATCTGTACCCAACACCACTAACATTAGTACTTATTTCACTCACCTTTTCAGTGCTACGAGGATTAAATTGGGTCATTTCTCCTGGTTTTTCCTTTGTAAAGGAACATTTAAAAACTGTGATAAGCATTTTTGCTTTTCTACCCTCAGTTTCAGTTCCTGTCTCATCTGTGTGAGGCTGTACTCTAACTTTGGTGCCACTAATACCATTTACGTATGACCATAATTTCTTTGGGTTTTGTGAAAGATCATTCAAATACCTATTATGCAGTAGTCTCTGTTCCTGTAGAAGTTTCTTTACAGTGGCTATATCTCATGGACCATCTCTCCCTCCCCCCCCCCCCCCCACCCTCTTCCCCCCAAAAATCACAAACTGTTCCACTGGGTACATACCTGTCCAATGCACAGTCGATTATTCTTTTAAACTTGAGCCTGTGCTGAAAGTTTCAAGTACCTCATTGAGATATGATGCTACTCCTTTTCTATCTAGTTTACTGAAGGTATGTGTTACTTTAGTTGCCCTTTGTACTTTGGTAATCATTGTTGCCATGACTTCCTCTTAGTGACTGATACCAGTTTTGATATGGACATTCTCAAAGAGGCCAGGTGTGTTTGTTGCCATTATATCTAATATATTTTCATCATGAGTGGGGTTCTGAACTATGTGTTCTAAGTAGTTCTCAGAGAAGCACTCTGTAATGCTTTGCAGGATGACTTGTAATTGCCACTACTCTCCCTGATATTAACTCTAGGTTTGAACAACCTTATTTCATAGTATGATTGATTTTGAGCTTTGAATACTTATTGTTTTTGCCATCCTCAAGATTTATGTTGAAAAATATGATGTGTAATTCAGAGTGACTTGCAGATAATGTTATGTAATGGTTTGTGCTACGAACATTAAATAGTTTTATCACTCTCATGGTAAATGCTAAATGATGTCATTAATTACTTTTTTTAATTTGCTTAAATTGTGAAACTTGCTTAAATTGTGAAATAATTATTCGTAAGAATTCTGTTGCACTGCCAGGAAATATGTTGTATTACACTGAATTAGTTACTAATTATGTTGTGTAGCAGTTAGTGCAAGGAATTATGTTAATGTAATGCTTGTTGACATACTCATTTACCTAAACAGAATTTTATACTATGGATTATTTTGCATTATACTGTCTTAAGGGATCCACTATTGTACAACTACATTATTGATGACAAATTGCTGGAAAAAGTATCTACAATAAAATATCTAGGAGTAACTATCCAGACAGATCTTAGGTGAAATGACCACATACACTGATGAGCCAAAACATTATGACCACCGCCCACTGTGAGGCTGAATGCCTCTTGGTGGTGATGTGGGCACATAATGCACTAAGGGAAAAATGTAAGCAGTACAGAGATGAATGGGCAGTCATCATAGTGAACACACAGATCACAAATGTAGAAATTCACAGATATAAGCAGTTTTGAGAAAGGTGTTATAGTTGTGGCGCTGAAGCTGGAAATGAGAATCTCTGAAACCGCAAAGCTAATTTGCTGTTGGCATACTACAGTCGTGAGCACCTATGGAAAGTGGTTGAAGGATGGTGAAATAATGAGTAGGTTTTATAGTATTGGCTGACCACGTCTCATCAAAAAATGTAGAGGTCAGAGTATCATCCACTTTATAATTCAGGATATGCAGCTATCTGTGGCAGAACTGATGACAGAGGACAATGCTGGTGCTATCACTCAGAGGACACTGTTCAAAGGCCATTGTTGAACATGGAGCTCCAAATCACATAACCCCTATGTGTTCCTGTGTTGATCCAACAACACTATTAGTTATGATTGCAGTGGGCAGAGTATCACTGAGTTTTCACTGTGGATCAATAGAAATGTGTTGCCTGTCAAATGAACTGCATTTCTTGTTACATCAGATTGATGGTTGCATCCTTACACACCATCATCCAGGTGAATGGCTGCACAAAACATGCACTGTTCTACAGATGCAGGCTGGTGAGGGCAGAATTATGCTATGTGGTGCATTGAATCGAGCTTGCATCGGATCTGTGGTGGTAACCAAAGGCATCATGACAGCAGTGAACTATGTGAATATTATTGCAGACATCCTGATCACTTCATGCTGGAAGCCTCCCCCTTACAATGATAACATCTTCCAGCAAGATAACTGTCCATGTTTCAAGGTTAGAATCATGCTACATTGGTTTGAGAGGTATTATAGTGAACTTACATTGATGTTCTGGCTAGTGAATGTGCCCAATCTGTATCACATATCAGATGCCAGCTGTGTGCTTGTAATCCCCGATCCCGTAATTTGTGAGAATTACTTGATATGTGCATAGACATATGGTGCCACATACTTCTGGAATCCTGTCAAGGACTTGTAGAATCCATGACAAGCAGAATCTCTGTTGTATTGTGTATGAAAAGATGAACAACGTGCTATTACACAGGTGGTCATAATGTTTTGGCCGATCAGTGTGGAACAAATAGTAGGAAAAGCCGATGCCAGATTGAGATTCTTAGGAAGAGTCTTAAGAAAATGTAACTTATCCATGAAAGAACTGGCCTACAATGAACTTATTTTACTGATTCTTGAATATTGTTTGTCAGTCTGAAATCCTTACAAGATAGGACTGATAGAGGAGATGGAAAAGTTCCCATGAAGAGTGGTTCTTTTTGTTACAGGATCATTTAGTCAGCATGGGAACATTACAGAGATGCTCAACAAACTTCAGTGGCAGATATTACAAAAAAGGCAGTGTACATCACAGAAAGATTTGCTATTGGAATTTTGTGACAGCACTTTCCCAAAAAAGTCAGACAATGTATTACTTCTTCCCACACACATGTTGTGAAATGACGAGAAAATTTGAGAAATTAGAGCTAATACAAGGGCTTAGCAACAACCATTTTTCCCATTTGCCATTCGTGAGTGGGGCAGGGAAGTGGGGATCAGTTAGTGGCACTAGAGGTACCCTCTGCCACACACCATTAGATGGGTTACAGAGTATGATGTAAATGTGGATACTGTTTAGATTACCGTTTATACTGTTTAATGATTGGTGTTAGTGATCGAGATGTATTATGATGGCTTGATTGTCTGAGAACTTTGTTTTCGTCTCTATCTTGCAGTATCCTGATAAATATATTGTATTAATCATTGTCACTTACTGATTTTACTATGTAGTAGTTAATGCTATGGATTATGTCGGCTTGTGATGATCTGAGGATTTGTTACACTCTTTAATTTCCTGTTTATTCTTTGTAGTGGTCAGTGTTGGGGAAAGCAATACATTGTGATGACTTAATGATGTGAGAACGGTGGCATATTTCATATTTTGGTGAAGTTTAAAATTGAAATACTCTGTGTTTGCTTAAAGATTACTTGTCATTGCTTTTTGCTGAGTAATACTGTGTGGTATAACAGTAATTAACATATTCCAAAAGACACTGTGACTAACTAATGGCTAATTTTGTGTAATCTCCTGCAAGAATGTTTCAAGACCTGAATATGTTCCACTTATGTTGATTAGATGTAGTATTATGTCATAGTAATTAATAATTTTGAAGGTAGATAGTGATTAGTTACTTTATATTTTTGTGAGAGAATTGTGTAGTAGAAATACTCATATTATACTAGTAGAATATTTCTTGTGAAAGAATTTAGCTGTGAAAAGAATTACAATTTGTGAAGTGATATTTATCAAAAGTAAATAGTAGGAATCTTTCAGTATGTTTTTGTAAGTTGGAATTTTTCTATAATGTAGTTTATTGTAAAACCTTATATTGTACAGGGTGTGTCAAGGGAATTTCCCTATTTAAAAAAATCATAAAACAGAACGAACTAGAGATATCAATTTAATTCTCTTTTTTTTTACATAGAATAACATATAAAATTGTATTCCAATATGTTTTGAAAATGATATCTTGAAGGTGGCCTCTGTTCTGCTCATTGCATTTGGAGAGTCAAAGTCACAAGTTTCAGTCCACTACATCCAGCATGTTCCTGTCTTTGTTGGCAATAGCAGCATGAAATTTTGTTCTGTAAGTCACCCTGGGTCTGTAAATGACTGGTATACATCAAGGAATTAAGACAGCTCCATAGGAAAAAGACACAGATGTTTCAAACTGGGAGCATGCTAGGGCTGCTAAAGATTGCCCCTCAAAGAGATGGGACATTCAATATTACAAAATCCTACTTAACAATGAAGGAAAAGATAAATTGCAAATTACAATAAACATAAAATGCTTAGTTGCAGACAGGCATGATTAAAAGATGACTACACATAAGCTTTCAACCTTTCCAATGATGGCTGAGACTGAAAAATTATGTGTAAGTGCATTTTGACTGTACCTGTCTGCAATTTAGCTTGTTACCTTTATGGTAAGTAGCAATTGGTCTCTTCCTACATGTTAATATTACTACCTAGAGTTTACATTGCCTGAAAATCCTATTTAACGGACAGACACCAAAAAGTAGAACTAACAGATGAGGAGAGAAAAAAATACTCCTCAGACATACAGATGATCCAAAATGACATGCCATAGGTAAGTATTCTAGGCCACTGCTGTACTTCATATATATTAATGACCTACCAAGTGGAATTTAATAGGAATCAATACTATTTGCGGATGACACAAACATTTTAAGCAATGGAATGGATCTAGAAGAAGCCATACAGGTAGCTGAAAGGATATTATGCAGTCTAGAAAACTGGTTTAGAAGTAATAGACTATGAAGAACAAACATCAAGAGCTTTAAAATCAGTCAGCCAAAAGATAATGAGTCAGTATTAAAAACCAAGGAAAACAAACTTGACAAGTACCATGTGTAAAATTACTGAGTCTCTACCTTGATGGTAAATTAATATGGACAGAGCACATCAGTACTACAAACAGTTAATTAAATTCAGGCTGCTATGTACTACAGAAATCAGCCAATACTGTAAGTATTAAAGTGCTCAAAATGTTTTATGTTGTACACATTGAATCAGTACTGTCATTTGAAATAGAACTATGGGGTAGCTTGCATTGGGTTAACACTTTGAGGGGCAGGTAGACAACACTAAAATTTACCCTAGTGGGGAAAGAAAAATTATTTGCAAATTTCAAGTTTCTTTTACTTGTAACACATTTGTTTTATTGTCTTGACATGTTTTATACATTGTGTTTGTAAAAATGCGCTTAAACAACAACAAAATATTAACATTAAATGTGGTCACTAAAGGTAACCACCACCCCATTACAGCGTACAAATTCGATATTTGGTGGTTGAACTTTGAAATAACTAGTTTTTAATTTTCTTGGTATGTCTTGAAACAGTTCTTGCCTGCTCTCAGACACAAAGGTACTTTGCACACTGAACACATCCACACTGTTCCCAATGGATTTTTCTTTGAACTGCAGACTGCGCACCTTCTAGATGATGATTGAATTGGTTGTTGTTTACTGCTTTCGTGGTGGATACTTTCGTCTACGTGTGGATTGTGTGATTTGGTCTAGGTTGCTATACTACTTTGGGATATAGAAGCAAAATTAGCTGCCACTGAAACTATTTTGGGAGCCAACAAGATTTTGTACCCTCTCGACGGAAGTCTTTATTGGAGAACTGCTCCATTTCGATTTCTTTGTGCACAATGAACACGTTTGTCACACAGCAGTCTAAAAAGTGAAGAAACAATCTCATCCACCATTTCTTGCTTTTTCTGTCAATAGCATAGTCTGACTTTAGTTGATCAAAATTTTTCACATAGTTCATACTGGAACAGTAGTCTTTCAATACAAGTGGACAAGTGATATTGGTTATTGTTCCATCTTTCATTTTTCGAGTTACTGTGGACACATCTGATAGTGAATGACATGTTGAAATCGAGCTGACTGCACTGTTATCTTTCCATCTATAGATTATTATGCCATCATTGCTTATTTTGTAAGTGAATTCCCCTCTTTCCAGTTCCTTTTCCTCCTTGAGTTTTGGTATGTTTTTCCTTCTTGGATTTATTGTTCCACAAGCGTACACACCATTGGATTTTAGGTCCTTGAACAGATAATATGATGTAAAATAATTGTCAATGAAAATAATATGATTCCTTCCATGAAGACAAACTGGTTAAATTTAGAACCACACGACAGCACACAAGACTAGAACTTGCACAGCTTGTCGTGAATGTGGGGTCATTTCCATCACTGTCAACAATGCTGTCACTAGAAGATATTTCTTCAAATTAAATTCGGTAACATTCGTCCTCAGTTATTCCTTTTCGGCTAGACATATTCGATTGAGACGAAGAAAATACACTGGGTGGAGCAGAAGGGCGGTGGTTAGCAGCACTAACCACACAGAAATTTGTCTGTAAAACATGGAAAATTCTATTTCAATTTAAAGTTACATTACACGTAGACTTATATGTGTTCAACACATAAATATAAGCAATTACTTACCAAAAATAGTTGTATAAAGAAGAGCTACAGAGAATACTGTACGCCGCTTCCCAGAACAGTGCTAACAATGAAGAAGTATCAACTATTGTTCTGAAATCGCGGCAAAATTCGCGCAGAAGACCTGCACTGCCATCTAGCGGCACTTTAGGCAACAATTAAGTGGTTGGCAGAGAGACTACTGGCCCCTGAGCGGTAAAGGGTGAAAATATTATGTGGTTAGCCACAGTGACTACCGCCCATTGAAACCGTCTACTTATGTGGTTAGTTACAGTTCTGCCTGCCCTTCAAAGAGTTAACATAGAAAAATTTATTTTTGTAGATATTCATTTCCTGTGTAAAAGCAGTGGTCAACCAAGCATGACTTCAATTTAGATTTGAAGTGACCAATGTTCTGTATGTGTTTAATGGTATCTGGTAATGTATAGTCTAGTTTGATACTGTGATGGATATGACTGTTTTGGAATAATTTTGTGTTGCCACTTTGAACATGTATATCTAATTTTTATATTATACCTTAGTGTGTATTATGTGATTTTGAATGATGAGTGGTCTTTTTGTGGGTAATTTTTGTTTTAAATACATTATATTTTCAAGAACATATATACAAGGAAAAATGCAGGATCACCCTTTTTTGATTATCTACCCCTTCTATTATTCTTATAATTTTCTCTTGAATTTTGGATTTTTTGATGGCATCTCCAGAATTTCCCTAGAACATAATCCCATACTGGGCGTGAGATTGTATGACTGCATAATATACATGTGTTGTAGCTGGTATAATTTTTTTAATGTATGCAGCACAGAACAAGAAGTACATAATTTTTTGTTCATTTGCTCAATATCTATTTCAAGTTCTCTTCTAGATGAAGTCCATGAAATTTGCTACAGGCTGTTTTGGTAATTGACTGTCCATATAGCTCTAGATTGGGCGATATCAGGTTTTTTTTCTTTGTGTTGTGTGTATACACATAGCTACAGTTTTTCCAGTGTTTATTGTTAATTTTTTAATCAACATAACATGTTGGTTTGTCAGTGGCTTCTCTTATGTTTTTTACGAGGGTTTCTTCTGTCTTTCCTGTAATTAGATCGTTTGTTTCATCAACAAACTGAAATACTTTACTGCTGTCCCTGCTTATGTTTAGGTCATTTACACAAAGTGAGAACAGAACAGGACCTATTACTGATCCTTGTGGCACACCATATTTAACAGTCAATGGCTTGGAATTACATTTCCTAATGACTTTATCCCTTTCCTGATCTATTTCCACATATGGTTCCCTGTTCTTAAGATAAGAGCTTAGCCAATTGTTAGCTGTTTCTCTGATGCCGAGATTTTCTAGCTTGTGTAGCAATTTATCATGGTTTATGGTGTCAAATGTCTTTGACAAATCTAAAAATAAGCCCATGGTAAGTTTTTTGTTGCCTAATGGTAACAGTACATCAAATAGAAAGGAGTGAACTGCTGATTTGGTTGAACAGTTTGCTCTAAATCCATGTTGAGATTCTGACAGAATTCCATTATCCTCTAAGAAGTCTGTTAGTCCCTTATTGTAGAGTCTTTCTAATATTATTGAGAAAACATACAAAAGTGCCAATGGTCTGTACTTGGAAATATCTTCTTTGTTCCCTTTCTTGTACAATGGCTTTACTTTTCCTATTTTCAAATATGAAGGAAAAGTTCCTATAGAAAAAGATAGGTCACATAGGTGAGCTAAGGTCTCAGTAAACTAATTACTTGCTCTGGGTTATTAATGTTTTCCTAGTCAGCCTTTATAACAATATTATTCGCTCTATTTTTGTCAGATAGGGTTTCTTTCTATACAACTTGCCAGATTGCTTTGGTTCTGTTTGAACCTTTTTCAATGTATTTGTCATTGTTTTGTTTATTTGCCTCCTTTATTATTTTATTTAAGATAGATTTATATTTTTTGAAGTAACTATCAAACTCCAGAGTTGTGTTGTAACTTCTAGCAATACTGTGTAGCTGGCGTTTTCTAGCACAAGATTTCCTTATACCACTATTAATCCATTTCTTGCATTTAGTGGTTTGGTTTGTTTTGGCTTTCTGTGGAAAAGCAAGATGAAAATAATATTTGAATATATTCAAGAATGTCTGAATTTTTACAGAAATATTTTCTATTCCATAAAGTAGCTCCCATGATTTTTGTTGGACATAATTCTGAAATGTTTGTACTGCTCCATTACTGAAAGTTCTATCTATGTGTGTAGTCTTCCTCATATAATTATAAGAAGAATTAGTGTTTACGAAAAAACTTATAGTCTGTCCATGATGGACTGAAAGTCCAGCTTTAATTACGACTGATTTATATATTGTTTTAGAGCTAATTATTATTTGGTCTATAGTAGTACTAGAATGACTCATTTCACGTGTAGTAGAGTGGATTATAATCTCCAAATTATTGGCTGTCAATATGTTCATCAACTCAGATTTTGAATTTCTTGGCTTATTAAAGTCTACGTTTAGGTCTCCACATATAAGAACTGTTATTTTGGTTGTTACTACTTTATTTAGCAAAGTATGAAGCTGAGTGTTGAATTTTTTTAAAGTGGCTATCTGGATATCTACACTCCTGGAAATGGAAAAAAGAACACATTGACACCGGTGTGTCAGACCCACCATACTTGCTCCGGACACTGCGAGAGGGCTGTACAAGCAATGATCACACGCACGGCACAGTGGACACACCAGGAACCGCGGTGTTGGCCGTCGAATGGCGCTAGCTGCGCAGCATTTGTGCACCGCCGCCGTCAGTGTCAGCCAGTTTGCCGTGGCATACGGAGCTCCAGCGCAGTCTTTAACACTGGTAGCATGCCGCGACAGCGTGGACGTGAACCGTATGTGCAGTTGACGGACTTTGAGCGAGGGCGTATAGTGGGCATGCGGGAGGCCGAGTGGACGTACCGCCGAATTGCTCAACACGTGGGCCGTGAGGTCTCCACAGTACATCGATGTTGTCGCCAGTGGTCGGCGGAAGGTGCACGTGCCCGTCGACCTGGGACCGGACCGCAGCGACGCACGGATGCACGCCAAGACCGTAGGATCCTACGCAGTGCCGTAGGGGACCGCACCGCCACCTCCCAGCAAATTAGGGACACTGTTGCTCCTGGGGTATCGGCGAGGACCATTCGCAACCGTCTCCATGAAGCTGGGCTACGGTCCCGCACACCGTTAGGCCGTCTTCCGCTCACGTCCCAACATCCTGCAGCCCGCCTCCAGTGGTGTCGCGACAGGCGTGAATGGAGGGACGAATGGAGACGTGTCGTCTTCAGCGATGAGAGTCGCTTCTGCCTTGGTGCCAATGATGGTCGTATGCGTGTTTGGCGCCATGCAGGTGAGCGCCACAATCAGGACTGCATACGACCGAGGCACACAGGGCCAACACCCGGCATCATGGTGTGGCGAGCAATCTCCTACACTGGCCGTACACCACTGGTGATCGTCGAGGGGACACTGAATAGTGCACGGTACATCCAAACCGTCATCGAACCCATCGTTCTACCATTCCTAGACCGGCAAGGGAACTTGCTGTTCCAACAGGACAATGCATGTCCGCATGTATCCCGTGCCACCCAACGTGCTCTAGAAGGTGTAAGTCAACTACCCTGGCCAGCAAGATCTCCGGATCTGTCCCCCATTGAGCATGTTTGGGACTGGATGAAGCGTCGTCTCACGCGGTCTGCACGTCCAGCACGAACGCTGGTCCAACTGAGGCGCCAGGTGGAAATGGCATGGCAAGCCGTTCCACAGGACTACATCCAGCATCTCTACGATCGTCTCCATGGGAGAATAGCAGCCTGCATTGCTGCGAAAGGTGGATATACAGTGTAGTAGTGCCAACATTGTGCATGCTCTGTTGCCTGTGTCTATGTGCCTGTGGTTCTGTCAGTGTGATCATGTGATGTATCTGACCCCAGGAATGTGTCAATAAAGTTTCCCCTTCCTGGGACAATGAATTCACGGTGTTCTTATTTCAATTTCCAGGAGTGTATATAAAGATATTACAATTAACTTGAATGCTGGAATTTCTATATCGGATATTTCAAAATCTTTCTCAGTTTTTAAGTATTCAGCATTGTCTAAGTCATTTAATTTTATATCTTTCTATATGTATATGCAGTGCCCTGCACATGTAAACTGATTTCTACATGTTTGTGTTTCTAACACAAAATCCGTTATTTTCACTGTCTTTAACTCATTTTCTTTCAGGCAGCAATCAGTTAACCAAAGTACATAAACATATCTGAGTTTACTTGATAGCAAGATTTCTAGCTGTCTTACTTTTTTCCTAAGTGACTATATTCTGATGAACAAGAGTGACCTAGTGAGATTTTAGGTTTATTCTGATTGTACTTGGTTGACCACTTACCTTTATTCCTAAATTTAAATTATGTGGGAAATCTTCCTTCTCATCTTGAAGTGTGAGTTGGTTTTCTCCGTTGGTCATAAGAAAATGTCCTGATGGTGAAAGGGGGCAGTTCTCTATTTCTTTGGTTGTTCTTCTTGTATGGTTGATGCTGATGTGGTTTCTGTGTTTACTGCAAGGACTTCTACTGGAAGTGTTGTTGATAAGTGCACTATTTATCCTTATTTGGTCTTGAGGCCTTTTGGAAATAAAAAAATCTTGCATATGAGATAGTCACCTTAAATTTCCCCTCACTGGAATTGCTGAATGTCCTCCTGTTGCTGGGATGATAGTCATTGATATAGGTGTTGTTACTGCTGTTGTAGGTGTGACTTTTAATCTTGTAGGTGATGTTGATATGGGAGTCCTTGTTGCTGGTAAACTTTCAGCTAGGGGTGAATTTTCAATTGCTAGGACTGTTGGCATTATTGGTTTTGTTGAGGTTCGATCAGGCACAAAAGTTGGAATGGACATTGTCATATCTGCAGAGGTGTTTGTTGTTGTCGGTGCTTCAGTGTCTATTTCCTCTTCGCGTTCTGATTCTGCTATTACATCAGAAATCTTTTGGCAGATAATTCTCTTACCTTTGCCATTCATGTGCTTACCATGCTTAGTGTAACAGTCTCTCTCTAAGTAATTCACATTTATATAAAACACATAGTATGTTTTACATATTTCAGTGAGCAATTGATTTGCTCTCTGTATTTCTGTGTTTAAGCACACTTTAGGAATTAAATTATGCCTTTGAGGAATTCCTACAACCATCACATTTCTTTCCCCTGCATTTTAGCAATGATTCTAGGGTATATGTTGCTCTACTCAGATCATTTTTATAGACGTCATTCCCTCCTGCTATGATAACATGCCACTGTTTTTCTTCCCATGTGTTTGTGTGTTTATACAGGGAATATTACAATTAATGGAGCTTTTTTGTGTATATTTTAGTGATTGGAAAGGTAAAATTGATGGAATACCGGTACCTCTGTAAAAAACTCGTTGTAAGAAGATACCAGATTGATATTTTTGAAATTAATCGTATATACCGGTACATCCTTTCATAATTATTAGATCACTAATAGAATAGAGAATTGTGTTGCATTGTAATTACGCTTTTTATGTGGCTTTCAGCACATTCTGCCATGCTTTTGTGTTACATTCCAACAATTATTATTATGTGGTTTCAAAATTTAATTTGTAATGAAAATCATTATGAATGGTCATGGGGGTCAGACTTGTTTCTACAGTCATGCTGTAGTTCTGAAGTTCATGATTAATTGTCAGCCTTATTTTACAACATATAAGATATTAAGTTTTGTGTTGGAAACAGAGTACTCTGTGGAAGCATTTGTTACATAGAACATTTTTTACCTTAATTATGCATTTGTTAACCACTGGGAGGAATACCTGGTGTAATGTCAGACTACATAGTTTAAAGAAAATCTTGCAAGAGAAGTAAAGCAAGCTCTTGTCATGACCAGCACTAACTAACATTGCATGCATACCATTAATGTGGTTCAGAATGTTCTGTTTGTTGTGGAGTTATGATGATGTGGATACTGTTGTACTATTTTCATGATGTTGAAATTAAGTGAGAGGTAACTGAGATTTGTTATGAGCTGATGATTATGATGAGACTATTGATGAAGTTAATGATGTTAATAATTATGATGTAGGATGAGAAAGCTATGGTCATGAAATATAGTATATTATGTTCACAGAGTCGTGCCGATTGCATTAAAGGCGAAATATATTTTAGGAGTGTAATTAATAGCAGACTCTTTCACAAGGAAAAAACCAAAATTTAATCTTTGTAATCAGGAGATTTTGAGATAAAGAAAGTGTAGCCATGTTTGGATTTAACTGTGAACTGTGTTTCTATTGGAAGTATGTGGGATAATGGAATAATAATTCAGCACTAATTACCATTAATGGAAATGCGATGTTGCAATTACTATATGTACTAAAGAACAGTATAAACAAAGTAGAAACAAGCTCCGAAAATTCTAATAAACAGTGAGTAATATTACAGATGGAGGATCACTATTGCTGAAAAGTGTTGATGAAATGTTACATCAAAGTTTTGAACATGGCTGCTTGGTTCAGTGACCATTTATAAATTAAAATCTAAACAAATGAGATGTCAGTCACAGTTTTTTAGTTTCAACACTTCTAAGAGTTCCTTCATCAGAATTTAGACATTTCATTTATTTCATTTATTTATTTATTCATCCAGAAATCTTGTTGTGTTGTTACACATAGATGTAGGATAAGTTACATTTAACATGCTTTGATACATAAATATACTTATTTTGTAGGTATTCAGTTACATGCATAAGTATAGACATTCTTAAGATGTACATTTATATAAATTTTATGCTCTACATAGCGAATCATAACTTTTTTGGTATGTTACATACAGTCATCAGATAATGATTACAGAGTAACATTACTTACATTGTGTTATCATAAGTGCAGATGAAACATAACAAGGAACAGTTATATCTGTGAATAGAGTCAAATAAGTCAGTTGAAAGTAATATTTTAACACATGCAGTAAAATACATTACAAAAATTGTTTTAGATTATTATTCATACATTCTTCCACTGAATAGAAGCAGTGCTTCTGTAGGATTGACTGTATTTTAGATCCGAATCCTTTCTGGAAGACCTGACATTTTCAGGTAGCTTCTTGCACAGAAGTACTCCCCTGTGCCTTACACTACTGTGCCCTTTATGTAGCCGATGATCAGCAATAAATATGTCATTGGAATGACGAGTATTATGACAGTGAACATCTCTATTTTCTGTAAATATATGGAGATTTTCATGAATAAAACACACTGTTTCATGAATATAGATAAAAGGCACTGGCAAAATACTGAGCTCCTTAAAGAGATGTTTAGTGGTGGAACACAGGGGTACTTGTTTCATTGTCTTAATTATTCGCTTCTGCATAATAAATACATTCTTATGGGAGAAGCCCCAAAAAAGAATGCAGTATGTAAATATTGAGTGTACTAAAGCGAAGTAGGCACATTTTAGTGTTTTGATATCATAGATTTTACTTAAAATACTAAAAGCTTAGCACAAACTGTTCATTTTACTTAATAATTTATCTTTATGTATGTCCCACTGTAGTGTGTCATCTATCCACGCTACAAGGAATTTTGTGGCTCTTTCTCGCTGTATGGGCACATTCTCAATCCTGATATCATCTATCACGAACGATACCTTTTGTGTCGAGTGGAAATTTATATATACTGTTTTATCTTTATTTAGGAGAAGTTTGTTTTTGTTCAACCAGTTTACCAGACTACAATTTGTATCAGCAATTGTTGAGTTGAGTTGATGAGGACAGTGATTTGAAAACAGTATATTGGTGTCATCAGCAATCATTAGCGGTAGACCTTCCTGAATGCTTTGGGGCAAATCATTGGTGAATATTAGAAATAAATAGGGACCAAGTGTAGAGTGTTGGGGAATACATTGTCTTACAAGTTGCTCCTCTGATTGAGCATTTTCACCAATTTTTGATGTAATCACTACTTTCTGTACTCTGCCTGAGAGATATGACCTAAACCAGTCATTGCAATTTCCCCTAATCCCATAACGTAGTAGTTTCTCCAAAAGCAATTCATGGTTGACAAGATTAAAAGCTTTAGTGAGATCAAGAAACACACCTGTTGTGGGTTTCCTACCATTTAGTGCCCTATAGATTTCATTTAAAAATGAGTATAATGCTCTATTTATTGATCTCCCTTTCCTAAACCCAAACTGGTGAGCACTTAGTATGCAGTTACTTTCCAAGAATTTTATAACACGGTCGTATACTGATTTTTCGAGGACTTTTGATGAGCTTGATATGACTGAGATGGGTCTGTAGTTGTTTAAATCACTCCTTTCCCCTTTTTTAAACAGAGGAATAACTTTTTCTGCCTTAAAAACTCTAGGAAATTGACCTGATGATAAAGAGCAGTTTATTATATCTGACAGTGGTTCACACACATGATGGCAGACTCGTTTTAAAAGGCAATCAGATATACCAACAAGACCACAGGAATGTTTGTTTGGTCTCTGCCTTATAATATTGCAGATTTCATTTGATGTAACTGAGTCAAGGAAAATTGATTGTGGAAACACTGCTGAATCTGAGTGATGAGTGAGTGCAGGAGTCTTGATTAAAGAAGAAAACTTGTCACCAATATTTGTGAAATGGTCATTAAATATTTCACATAATTGCTTAGGGTCAGTGATAACACCATCCTGATCTTTAATGCAGGTTATTGAGTGTATCTTGTCTTTTTTGCCAACTGTTTCATTTATCAATCTCCACACAGCTTTTGATTTATTACTTGAGTTGATAATGAATTGCCTATTATTCAATTTCTTTGCTTCATGAATTACCTTGTTTAGAATTCTTTTACACTGCTTGAAATAGTGGTCTATAACATAATAACATATTTATGGGAACACAAAAATATTTTATGTAAAAAAAAGTGTAAGTACTCACTAACAATACCAGACAGAGACAGTACTTACATGTTACGTATACAGATATTGCAATTATGTTGAAGTAATATTATTACACAAGTGATATACACTAGTTGTAGGTGATTCTTAACTATTTTAGTGTGCTTTTATAAATATGACATACATAAGTCAATCCCTGTAAAAATGGCAATTTTAATGTCTTTTTTGTGTATTTGTGTATTTCAATCAGCTCTGAATCATAGAAATGTGCTCACTCCCATAAAAGCAGTGATTCCTTACCATTTTTATGACGTCAACAGTGACAACATGAATAGTCTCCTTAATTGCTGGTATTTAAATACTAAAGTTCTATGCAACTTGAAATTTTTTATGTTCATGAGTATATGTAAATGTGTATGTATAACAACTATATATATTTAAATAAATATGTATATTGTAAATACCTTTCACCACAAATATTGCACTCTAATAGCTGTAGATGTAAAAGGAATCATGTCACCATGTCTGTATGGTAGATTTAATATACGCTATGTTTAAACGTCTGGAAAAGCAGCAGACATTTGCCATAGTTTAGTGAGAGTTTTTTTTTTTTGTATTCCATGGTTTTACATTGTGCTTCATAAGGTAGCTTCAGCCAAAGCACATATTGGCAGGGCTTTGGCTCGAGATGATATGTCTCGCTGTTATTTCTTATTTTACGATAACTGTACACAACCGATGTGCTCTACTTTACAAATGACAGTAACACTATGCACACTCTGATACTTGTAATGTGTGGCCATAATTTAAGGTATCACATTCAAAGTTGAATCTGTGAATTTATTTTATTCAATGATGGTGTAACAGATTACATTTTTACATTGCAAAGGTGCTCACATGGGTCAAGTGAAACATGTAAAAGTAAAGAAAAAGTCACATGTAACTTCTGGCTGCTCTATGGTTTTAATTAATATACATAAAAGTTTGCTCTCCACAGTATAAGTGAATAATGGTGGTTTTGGCAACATATTGAAACAGAGTCCCAACATTTCCATGTGTTTGTTACATACATAATCTGCCAGCATACTGAAACATGCTTAAGCACTACTACTCCTAGATATAACATTTGAGTGCTAATATATACAGAATATGAAATCAAATTGCAACAATTGTGCTGCAAAAGAATGTTGATTAATAAAAATTGGATAATTACATCATCTAAATCATTCCACAGCAGCCATTTCTTGATTTAAGATGCACTAATCTATAAACATTTGAATGTGGATTTTCTATATAAATATCAGAGAATTTATTCAGTTCTCCACTAATTTATTTTGTTCCTTGAGGAGTTTTAAGGAGAACTAAATCATTTACTTTAAACAGTGACTTTTTTAATTTTTTTAACGTGTCTCTGCCTCCTAAACTCCCTTTGCTTCTCTGTAGTTTTTATGACAATTTCTTCTCTCAGCTGTTTTGTGATACCTTAGCATGCAGGATATTCACTAAGTTCCAATAGAAAGTTGGCTGGTTTTCTATTAAACAAAATTTCATATGGGGAAAAACCAGTGTATGTGTGTTGTAAACTATTCAAGATGTTTTCAAAGGTGTTGACATATTCTATCCAATTTTTGCTACAATAAGTTCTACATAATCTGCCAATTTCTTTCACATATCTCTCAGCTGGATTACTTGATGCTGGTAAACAGAAATTGCTATGTGATTTATTTACTCTCTCTCAATATACATTTTCAAGGTTCTTGAGATGAGATGTGTGGTATTATCTTATAGGATGGCTTTAGGTTTTCTGGGGTTTAGGAATAGTCTCTCACAATATTTGAAAATGGTTTTCTTACTTACTTTCTAAAATGGATACAGTTTTATGCAGTTTGAGAATAAACCTGCCATTAAAACATGTAACAGAAACCACCTCTAATTTTAGGTAATGATTGATGAATATTCACTGCTGCTATATCCACTTTTTTGTGTAATGTTTTGCATGAACCCTCTATCACTTTGAGTGTAACTTTGATTGTTAACTTTAACTCTTAGACATCTATCAAAGTTTTAGCTTTTTTTCCCTCACTCTTCTGTCAATATTACAGAAATAAGCATTTTCCTGAATCTTTTGGATACATTTTAGCACTCCACAATACCCAAAGCTTTCATGTACAAACTTAATTAAAATATTCGTAAACTGGTCAGGCCAACATCATTTCCAGTTATAACTACCAACACTAGTTCTCCTCAAAAGAATTTCCTGCTATAATTTGTAGTATGGATCAAACTTTTCCTGTATAACTTTTTACTAACTTCCAGTTTTGATCACGGCTCTGATTTTTCCGTATATATTTGCAGATAATTCTAATTTGTTTCTCTTCATTCTCAATAACTTTTAAGCAAAAAATTAAAATTCTTTTCACAATCCCCACCACTGCTTTCTAGTTCACCCCCTGTGGAAATCTAGATAAATCACCTGCAATTAAATTTTACGTCCCTTTTAGGTGTTTAATAGTACAGTCAAATTATTGCAGCAATAATGCTCACCTAGTCAGTCTAATGTGACACAGTTTACACTCTTAAAAGTATTGTAGTCTGTGTGGTCTCAGTAAACTATGACTCTGCTAACCATGAAATAATTGCTAAATTTTCTGAAAGCCCAGTGTACAGCTAAGAATTCTTCTTTTGTTACAGTATACATTTGTTTATGTTTCTGCAAAGTTCTACAGACAAAAGCTATGGATCTGTGTTCAGCATTCCCATCAACTGCTTCCTCCTGAAATAAATGTGCTCCCATTTCTCTGTCACTGCTACCTGTCATAAAGTATAAACATACTGACAAAAAAAGTCTGTACAAAATTCTTTAGTCACAAACTTGTTTTTCAATCTTCTTGTAATCCTCCTGGCAACTATGACCCCAAACCCAGATACTGAGGCATATTTTTTTAACAAATTATTCACACATGGCGCATTTAAAGCCTGTGTGCTAACGAATTGTCTATAGAATCCACAGAGTCCAAAGAATGATTTTGACTGATTATTTTTTTGTGTAGGAAATTTTTCGGTGGTCTGCATTTTGTCTTTTCAAAGCTAAATTCTGTCATCTGAAATGCTCTGTCCCAAAAATTTAAGTTGTATGGCAGCAAATTTACATTTTCCAAGTTTTAAAGACATACGCTCTTTCTTTAACTTTTCATGCACTTCCCTTAACAATACAAAATGTTTCTCCCAATTATTTCTATGATTAAAATATTACCAGTATAATTCCTTAATTTAGCAAACATATATTCCCCCAAAACAAAATCTAAAGCAAAAATGAATTCGGCAACAGATACATTTAGTCTAAATAATCCTACACAAAAATACTAACATTTCCCCCCAAACAAGAAAGCATCATAGTTTCTGGAATCATGCTCAAGCGGAATTTGGTGAAACCCACAAGTAACCTCCAAAATATGAATAAACTTATTATGTTCAAAGTTTCCTAACAATTCATTAATATTAGCAAGGCAGTTAGTTTATCCAGTTAAAAATTTACTGAGATGTCCAGAATCTGGAATAAATTTAACATCCCATATTTTTTATGGATTACAAGAGGGTTGTTGTAGTCACTACTGCTCCTCTCTCTTGTCCCTCAGCTTTCCATTTTTTGCAGCTCCCTGTCTACCGCTTTTCTGTTTGATAAAGGAGCACCATATAGTTTAATAATCAAAGGATGATGAGGCTTCAGCTTTAATCTACAGTCACAGTTTAAACATTTTTTGCTGCACTGTCTGAGGCGCCTTGTCACGGTCCGTGCGGTTCCCCCCGTCGAAGCTTTGAGTCCTCCATCGGGCAAGGGTGAGTGTGTTGTCCATGGCGTAAATTTTCCAATTTTTTTCTGTCAAATATATTATAATACACCCTAAGCAATTCTCTTAATTTTATTTTCTGATCTAAGTTTAAACTGTAATTTTGCTTCTACTATACTATGAGGAGTGTCCATAAAACAAGGTCTCCAAGGTGGTGGAGCCATGACGAATGCTTTTAAGTGAGATCCAGCATCACTGGCATGTAGCTTGGCTCTCCCCTTCAAATGCCCAAACACCTGAGCCCACTGTGACACTCAGTCTTGACAGGGCAGCCATTCACAGTAGAGCTCCCCCTTGCTTCTCCCAGCATGTGCGAGATGCATGCAGTGTTCCATTTTTTGAGTGCATAGGTCACTACCCCCATGGACATTCATTGTCAGTTATGGAAAGCCTATGGGCCATAGTGCACGCACACCAAAAACGTGTCAGAGTGTGCAGAGAGTTCAAAGACAGATGTACAGTCATCCATGACGAATAGAGTTGGAGTCAGCCTTCTGTTTTTGCCCAAAAAATTGCAGAAGTAGAGAAAGAAATGCTAGAAGAGCAATGTGTGACTGTTCACGTGCTGTTAAAATTGATACTTCAAGTCAGTAAGAGTACAAGTGACAAGATTTTGACCAAATGTTTGCATTATCACAAGGTTTTATTTGATGTGGGTCCCAAAAATGCTCACCAAACACAATAAACCACAAATGTTAAGGCAGCCCGCAAATTTCTGGAGCGCTATACAAAACAGGACGAAGAATATTTTAATTCAGTTATCACTACTGACGAAACCTGGGTACACTAAATGACACCTGTAATTAAGGAAATGTCTCATCAGTGATGGCTTTAAAATTTTCCGAAGCCATGGAAGTCTAAACAAACACCGTCTACCAGAAAAGTGATGGTCAGTATGTTCTGAGACAGAAAAGGTGGGTTGTTGTGCGAGTGTATGGGAGAGGTGTGGCGTACAATTTTGTTGTGTTGGCAGGAAATGCAGCTGCATGCCCAGGTTTGACAGTCTTGCTTAACATTTTTCCAAGCAGAATGCATGGTGATGCGGCATGTGGTGGTGTGGACGCCAGGGAGTGTGAGGTTATGCAAGGTGTCGAAAGCTTGTCAGCACAACATGGGAGGGAGCAATGGCTGCAGAGTGCCAGTAGAAGAGTCACACCACACTTCATCTGAAACGCCAGGGAACTTGGCTTTGTTAAACACAAGCAGTGTCTGAGGATCTGTGAGGAGAGCTTGAGATTCCTCGTCAGAGGCCTGGAGAGCGGCGAGGTCGGATAAATCGACGATGCATGAGACAGTATTGATCCGCGACAAGAAATCAGTGGGGATGTTTTCCATGCCTTTGATGTAGCATATGTCCATAGTAAATTGAGAGACCAGGTTGAAGTGGTGGAAAAGCCTAAGGGGTGGGTCCTCGGGGAGGCTGCACAAGGCATCCGCCAGTGGTTTGTGGTCAGTAAGGTTGAAGCAAGAATGGCCCTCGATGTCAGGGCGAAAGTGTTTGATGGCTACATATACCGCCAAAAGTTCTCTATCAAAAGCGGAATATTTCTTGTGTGCTGTAGACAGTTTATTAGAGAAGAAATGAAGGGATGAAACTGTGTCACCTTTGCGTTGCTGCAATACTGGCCTGACCACGATGTCGCTGGCATCCTTAGTGACGAACAACTTGGCAGACGGATTGGGATGGGCAAATATGGCGGCTTAAGCTAACGCTGTCTTTAGAGCCCTGAAGGCCTTTAACATAGGTTCAGACCAATGGACTGGCTTAAGGCCCGAAGTCTGTTTGCTGGACAGTGAGTCCGTCAGCAAGGTCTGCACGACGGTGGCAGAAGGTAGATGTCGGTGATAGTAATTTATAGTACCCAGGAAATGTCAGAGTTCTTTGTATGTAGCCATGGGTGGCAATGACGTGATAGCCTGCACACAGGATTTGGAAAGATGGTGTAACCCAAAAATGTCACAGAAGACTGGTGCAATTGGAATTTATCTGTGTTGGCCTTGACACTGTTGTAATTCAAGGTCTCGAGGACCTGGGATAAATGATCTTCGTGGTCCTCAGTTGACTTGCTGAAAATGAAGATGTCATCCACGTATGTAAAGCAGAACTCAAACTGTCGTAAGATCGAGTCAATGAAACATTGCCATGTTTGTGGAGCATTCTTTAAGCTGAATGGCATGAAGTTGTATTGGACAAACCAAGTGGTGTGATGATAGCAGTCTTTGGAATGTCTTCCGATGCTACGGGAATCTGGTGATAGGCACGTTTACAGTCAATCACACTGAAGATTGTGGCACCCGATAACATATGGGTGAGATAGTTTATGTTTGGCACTGTGTAATTGTCCATGATGGTACGAGCGTTTAAGCATCTGTAGTCACCACATATTCGAAACGAACCATCGTGTTTGATGACAAGGTGAATCAGTGAAGACCAATTGCTGTCAGATGGCTGTAGAATGCCTGCCTCCAGAAGTTCGTTAATTTGCTGCCGCAACTTAATTGGGTTGAGGCATCTAATCTTGTGCCTAATAGGAGAGCCGGCAATGGTAATTATCTTGTGCATCGTTCCGTCAGTGACGGAAGAGACTGAGAACTGCACACGAGGCTGAGTAACGTCCTGACATGAAGTTTTGGGATGAGTGGGACACAATGAGGCGTAGCTGTTAGCGCAAGTGGGAAAAGGTAGCACGTAAGTCACAAGCCCATTTCACAAGCACAGCGTGCGCTTGTTTGGAGAGGTTGGCTGCACACGCAGCATGGAGCAGATCGGGGTGCGCAACGACTGTCTGTTGTTAACTTGAGTAACCAGCGCAGGCGAGAAAGGCTTTGGCGTTGCACAGGTAACAGCGATGGCCGCCAAATCACGTGGTTGGCGCGCGAGATAGGGGGAATGTTTACCAACATGTGGGGCGGCTGCTTGCATGGTGGGCGTGTTCGCATCACGTGCGTGACTGTCATTATAAGCACTGTTTGAAACACATGGCACTGCATGTAGCAGGCGTGTGGAGGGTGCAGAGATCACTGAACACAAATAGTCACACGTAATGAATGTTTTTGAGCTAACCTGATGAATGTCCATGCTGGTGTCTGCTGATGAAGGTCGATCTGGTGAAGGAACTGTGAACTGCAGTTGCATCAGCGAGGTACGAGCCGCAGTGAGCTCATCAAAAGTGTGAGCAATGCGTTGTTTCAATTCGTCATTATGCCAACAGAGTTGTGCTGCTGCGTCATACTCTGACAGTAGATTAGTGATGCAGGTCACAATTTTGTCCGTGAGGATGGAGCACTCGCGAACCAAATCACGCGTCGCGATGGAAATGGAACGACGAGCATAACTGCCTGAGCACAGTATCTGAGTGTCAGAAGGGTGGTGTAACACTGAACCTTGGACTATGTTCAGGGAGAGTTTGTAATGGGACAAGAAATCCTTACCGAGAATTGGTTCGTCAACATCGGTGATGTAAAAAGTCCACGGGAAATGTAGAGAAGGAGAAAGATGCACCATAACTTTAGCAGAGCCGACAGTTTGTAATGTTGATTCGTTGAGAGCGCGTAGAAGCGACTTTGTCAGTGAAAAAATGGGAGGAGCCAATGATGTACGTATTATGGACACGTCAGTGCCTGTGTCGACTAGGAAAACAAGCCACGACGAAATGTCGTTCATGTATGAACGACCGTTCAGCCAAGAGGATGACTGGACAGAGTGCAATGTTTGAAGACGCCTGTGAAGTTCCCCACAGGACTCGGCATCTTTTAGATCATGCGGTCAGCATTTGGATGCTGGCAAGGTAATCTGCACTTCTTGGCTTCATCCCCGAAAATCTTGTGGTACCAACGGTACCGATGAGCCAGATGTGGTGGTGGTGGTGATTGTGACAGCGGAGAAGGTTTGTCCTTGTTGATCTGTTCCGGAATATAAACCGGGATGTATGGTGCATGTGCGATTCTTGAGTGCTCGGAAATAGAAGAGAGTGAATAAGTACCGCCTGGTGGTGTAGATGCCATGGAGGTGGAACAAACCCTGCCTCTGCCCGCATACAGCTGGTAAACAGGCGTCATAGTGCCAACCAGCGGTGAGAGGTGTGCTGGTTGTGCTTGCCGCAGTAGTGCATACAGCTCATCTGCAATGTGAAGGCGAGAGCCAATAGACTCGAAGGAGTGCAGTATTAGGTGTATCTACAGGTCAGTAGGTAACTTGGCAGACCATACCACCCACAGAGTAATGTCGGGCATCGTGTGTTCACTCACAAGTAGACGAAGGTGGCGCCAGAGTTGTGACGGAGTGCGGTCCCCCAGGTGTTCCTCGTACAGGATCTTGATTATTAATTCCTGTGGAGAGCATGCGAGTCAGTCCAATATTGTCTTCTTGTATTTTGATGGCTGTGGTGGCGAAAGATGGAGGTCACAAATTAAATCCAAGTGGTAGTGGAGGTGCATGATGAGACATAGAAATTTAGAGTTGTCGTCAGTCACCTGATGTAACTCGAAAAGGTGCTCCACAAGTGCGAACCATGAAATGGGGTTGTCCTCGTATAAAGGAGGTAGCTTCAGTAGACAACCAAGGGGAGGGGGGTGGGGGGGACGAGAGTGGCTTCGGCGTATCTTGGAATCCTGCTGTCCCATGGTAGGATAGGCTGTCCTGTAACCCGGCACTACTGGCGTGGGTGTGTTACTAGCAAACATGTAGTGAATAATGGCTGGTTGCAATGTCCCTGATGAATCACAGAAGCGTGACACAGCAGGCACGGTTGGTACTGTGGGAATGAACGGGTGAGCAGCACGTGAGGTAGGCCCATAAAGTGGACCAAAGGTTAAAGACACAGTACTTAAATTGTCCACCTCGGAAATGATGTGGAAGGCCGGTGCAGCAGGCACAGACGGTACTGCAGAAGGAGCGAGCGGCTGTATGGTCAGAATCGAAGCCCCCCGTGAGTGAAGGGGGCATAAGGATAAGGGGGGGGGGGGGGGGAGGTTTGGTACTTGGCGTGGCAACAGGGAGAGTTTTCTGTGCACATCAGAGATGCACCCCGTGTGGTAGGACCATAAATCACTGGTGAAACCTGCTGGCAGTCACATTGTCATGGTACAACTTTCCTGGATGGCAAAGCGCCATCAGGTGTGCTCGAACCCACATGGTCGAGAAACTGGGCGACAGAACTGGTGGTTGAGCCTGGTGAACTTGATGTATAAAAATGTCCGTTATTAAATTGTGAGGAAGGCAAAACTGGCACAGCTCGATAGCAGTTGACCATGTATGCATTTTGCATGAATGGCGGTGTTGCACATAGCACTATTGTAACTGATGTTGCGGCGTGTAGAGGATCAAAGCACGTGTGCGAATTTCGGTCCCTTTGAACACTACGTGATTGAGTGATCATTACACAATTCTGGAAATCGCCACTTCACCTTTCACATGTTGGTGTGCACAGTCCAGCGACATGAAACCTGAGTCCATTGTTTGAGGTAACGGCATAGCACTCGGCCATTGTAGAGCTGTAAAGTTTGAGGTTAACTTCATTAGAGATCCTTAATCACTGTCCGTTAGCATTGAAACAACCGTTGGCAGGGGATTGGAGTGGCCTGGTAGTAGTAGCTAAGCCTCCAAATCCTCGTATAAAACATTGGGTGAGGCAGCCATGGTGTTGACATAAAACCTGTTGATTCCACACAGCCGGCGTGGAAGTCATTGAAGACAGAAGCTTCAGAGTCACTAATATGGGAAACGGGAATACGGATAACTGTATACACAACGAACTGTTCCCAAAAATGTCTATAAATACATATATTTCAGCACAAAGACACACATGTACACTGTACAAGGTACAAAGGCTGACTGGAACATTAACATGGCAGCTCATCAGAGCAGTTAGAGTTCAAAGATCATGCTTTACATGGTTGATGCGACCTATCGACACCACATGTTATTTTCTGGATTCATATATAAATTAATAGACATTAATTTGACAGTAAAATTTGTAAACCCTTTGTAATATTTTTATTACTGCAGAGTGAGAAAGTAGTGGCGGACATGCCTCTGATGTGATTGCATGTGTTTTGTATTTTGGAAGAAAAATATAATTTCAGCTTTGTTAATGTGAAAAATCAATAGACAGTGTTTGTTTTGTTTTAGGGTGCAAAAAACAACTGGAGTCATATGCGCCCAAAAAAAGACAGTGTGATATAGTAAAGTGTGAAGCAAATAAATATAAAAAAACAAAAGATCTGCACAGGCATTCATAAAATTTATTTACGTCAATTGGAACATGAGAAAATTTCAGCTTGAAGAATCCGATTCCTAGACATGAAGAACTGGAGCCAAATATGAGAAAAGAAGATAAGTAATAAATTTATTGTAAGTCTTACTCCTCTTTTATTTTTTGGAAGTATCTGTACCATTGACAATAGTAGTGACAGAAACAAAGGAAGGGGGGGGGGGGGGGGGGGAGGTTCCAGTGGTGTCATCGGCCGGGATCAATTGACTAATATTGAAGTTTTTCTGTTGCAGAAAAGAAAGTGCTTTATTGCATTTACAATTAACGTATGAATTAATTTCCGATGACACGAAGAAAGAAGACCGAAGGCTGCCCAACAAAGCAAATCATATCAACAGTGACAATGTACTACCAACAATGACGGACCAGATCGAGTGAAAGAGGACTTTACAACTTCAACCAGGGACATCAAAAAACGAAAGATAAGCACAAACTATTTGTGAAGTTAATTTGTTTCTGGACTTGTGTGCTTGTTGACAAAATGAATAGGGATGAGAGTAGGAGTGAGGTTTAAATGGAGGCTGCAGGGTACAATCAGGACATGTTTCAATGGATTGAAATTGTAATCAGTAAAGAAACAGTAAAACCTGATATTTTACAGTTAATTTTGGAAAAAATAGAGGAAATGAGGACAGATAACAATAGTAAATTAGACAAAGTACAAGATCAAATGCATCAACTTAGTAATCAAGTTTCAGAGTTTAAAAATGGTTTGTAAGACCATAGTGGAAAAAAATGGAACAAAACATCATCTGTTTAAACCAAAAAAATTTTAAATGCTGAAAACAATTTGCAAATTAATGTAGCCATTTCAGATCAAAAACTTTCAGCAGTTCAGGGAAATTGCATTCACAAAAATCTGGTTGCAAACAATGGTATTGTGTGGTCAAAAACTCCTATAAAAAGTTTTCCATCAGGACAATTTACATCCAGTGGATTTTATGCACCAATGTAGAGATAGTTTTGTGTTAGGCATGAATGAAAATTAAAAAAAAAATTAAATTTGTTAGAAGATGTCTTGAACCAGAAGCTCTATCATGGGTAAATTTAAATTTAAATCATCGGGAAACATATCAAAGTTTTGAGTAAAGTTTTCTAAATAAAATTTTAGTTGGAAGCTGAACAGCAGAGAATCAAAAGTGAATTTTAGAATGGTGTTAATTATAGGATTGGGGATGGCACTTTGAAAGTTTTTTGTAAGAACCAACTTAAAAAATCACCATGACAAACCATTTGATGAAATGACCTTGAGTAATGCACTTGAAAGAAGATTACTAGAAAGGTTGCAGGGTGATTTGGTACACAGACCTGGCAATTGTCTTGAACAATTTTTATGATATGTTGACAGGCTGAATAGTATGTACCATAATAATTGGAATGATAGAAATCACAATGGGAGTAATTACAGAAACAGACATAATGGTAACTTATCAAGATCAAAATGTCAATAGAGAGAGAAATTTTGAGCATCAGCAGGATAGGAATAATGAGGATAACCATGGGTATTTTAACAGAATGATCCTATCACAGACGTAACTACTCGGGAAATGGCAGTTTGCCTCAATGAAGGTCCACAGTTTTACCCCCAAGTTACACTTGCAATTAGACAATAATAACAGTGTTAATGATGTGGCACATGAGCCTGAAATTGAACAGAAGGAATATCAGATTTCTCATTTATGTTTTGATCAAAAGTTTTGGGATACTATGTTTAATTATGGTGATATAGGTGCTAATCACAAACCAGAATGTGAGAGTAGTGATAATTTTGATGTTGTATGTACTAACTATTTCTTCTCTTGGTTGAAGAACAGTGTTACTGTTGTATGTAAATCAGGTGATGACTTTATTTGATCTGAAATAGGTGATATTCTTGATGTAGACGTGAATGAGAGCTGTGAAATAACTGACACTGGTAAGTCTGAGACTGATGGCATATTGCAAATGAATGTAAGTGAGATAAGTGACTTTGATGGAGAAGGGCCTTGTGTTGTTAGTGATTTTGATGACGTAATTTCAGAGGAATATGATGATGACAATGAGTATCAGGTATTTGTGGAGTTCAAGAATAATGAAGTTTCAGAGTTATTTGTGATTGATGTTGGCAATAAAGGTAAGGTAAGTGACATATGTGATACTGTAGGTGAGAGTCATGGAATAACAATCCAGACAAAGCAGTTTTTCATTAATGTCATGCAGTGTAATGATCCAAACAGTAAAGGTGCATTATCTGTGAGCCTGATGAATAAAGGTGAAAACCTTTTGAAGTTTGTTCGGGATCAGATTGATGATAATATAAATAAATGTGCATTCTGGAATAAGTTAGCTGCAGTTAGTCAGTATCTGTATCCCAATTGGTGGAATGAAGTGAAAGAGGATCTAAGCAGAAACTGTAATTTTGACAGTAATGGGTTTTGTGTTCCTTCTGTAACGAGTGATGTTAGTTGTGCCATGGAATCTATTCATTGTGTTCAATCTTTACCTGACAACATGAGTAACCAAAGTAATGTTATGATACCAGTAAAGTTGATAAAACCCTGTGAAGACAGTGTAGATGTAGCATTTGATGAAATTCAAAGTGATCTTTTGCATGAAGTGTCTGACAACAGAGAAAATGATTTAGATGTTGGGTGCCCTTACATTAAAATTAATATTGATCAGTGGGAAGGTAATTGTTTGATTGATAGAGAGAGCCCAATTTGTGGTATATCTGAACAATTTAGAGACAAGATCATGTATAGTAAGAATTTTGTGGAAATGTCCACTGTATGTGTGAAGATAAGAGGAGCTACTGGTAAGCAATGCAAATTGTTAAAATCTCAAGTTCTGTTAACTTGTAGTATAGGAGAGAAGACCTTTGAACATGGACGCATAATGATCCATAGTTTGGAAGAAAATATACACTATATTTGTAGATTCATGCTACTATATAATTGTGTTTTGTTTTTCAGGAATGTAGTATGTAAGACGATGTGATTTCTGAAGTTCCATCTTATCTACTGACCGACTTTAAATCTATGCCACAGTGCATTTTCAGGTTCATACAACAACATAATTATGTTTTGTAATAGATTTGTGCTTTAGAATTTGATACATACACTCCTGGAAATTGAAATAAGAACACCGTGAATTCATTGTCCCAGGAAGGGGAAACTTTATTGACACATTCCTGGGGTCAGATACATCACATGATCACACTGACAGAACCACAGGCACATAGACACAGGCAACAGAGCATGCACAATGTCGGCACTACTACACTGTATATCCACCTTTCGCAGCAATGCAGGCTGCTATTCTCCCATGGAGACGATCGTAGAGATGCTGGATGTAGTCCTGTGGAACGGCTTGCCATGCCATTTCCACCTGGCGCCTCAGTTGGACCAGCGTTCGTGCTGGACGTGCAGACCGCGTGAGACGACGCTTCATCCAGTCCCAAACATGCTCAATGGGGGACAGATCCGGAGATCTTGCTGGCCAGGGTAGTTGACTTACACCTTCTAGAGCACGTTGGGTGGCACGGGATACATGCGGACATGCATTGTCCTGTTGGAACAGCAAGTTCCCTTGCCGGTCTAGGAATGGTAGAACGATGGGTTCGATGACGGTTTGGATGTACCGTGCACTATTCAGTGTCCCCTCGACGATCACCAGTGGTGTACGGCCAGTGTAGGAGATCGCTCCCCACACCATGATGCCGGGTGTGGCCCTGTGTGCCTCGGTCGTATGCAGTCCTGATTGTGGCGCTCACCTGCACGGCGCCAAACACGCATACGACCATCATTGGCACCAAGGCAGAAGCGACTCTCATCGCTGAAGACGACACGTCTCCATTCGTCCCTCCATTCACGCCTGTCGCGACACCACTGGAGGCGGGCTGCAGGATGTTGGGACGTGAGCGGAAGACGGCCTAACGGTGTGCGGGACCGTAGCCCAGCTTCATGGAGACGGTTGCGAATGGTCCTCGCCGATACCCCAGGAGCAACAGTGTCCCTAATTTGCTGGGAAGTGGCGGTGCGGTCTCCTACGGCACTGCGTGGGATCCTACAGTCTTGGCGTGCATCCGTGCGTCGCTGCGGTCCGGTCCCAGGTCGACGGGCACGTGCACCTTGCGCCGACCACTGGCGACAACATCGATGTACTGTGGAGGCCTCACGCCCCACGTGTTGAAAAATTCGGCGGTACGTCCACCCGGCCTCCCACATGCCCACTATACGCCCTCGCTCAAAGTCCGTCAACTGCACATACGGTTCACGTCCACGCTGTCGCGGCATGCTACCAGTGTTAAAGACTGCGATGGAGCTCCGTATGCCACGGCAAACTGGCTGACACTGACGGCGGCGGTGCACAAATGCTGCGCAGCTAGCGCCATTCGACGGCCAACACCGCGGTTCCTGGTGTGTCCGCTGTGCCGTGCGTGTGATCATTGCTTGTACAGCCCTCTCGCAGTGTCCGGAGCAAGTATGGTGGGTCTGACACACCGGTGTCAATGTGTTCTTTTTTCCATTTCCAGGAGTGTATATGCCATGTGACTAAATGAGTAGATTCTTTTACAATTTTGAAATGGGACAATGCCATTAAATAACGAGTAATAAATTTTCATAATTTGCACTATAAAAGTAAGGAATATTTGATGATTTTGAAGGTGTGATTCTATAGACGCAACTTACTAGTTCATACTTTCATTGCCTTTAGCTTTGTTTATAAAGTTTCATATGTGATCACTTTTTTATCCAGTCTGATATAAACCCTGTACACACGTGTGTGTGTGTGTGTGTGTGTGTGTGTGTAGTTTTTTTCCCTCTTCAATATAAATAAGCAGAGCATATGCCGTATGATGTGGGGGAGGTATTGAGCAGCATACTTAGTACACAAGACAATATTGCAGGATTTGATGTGAATGCTAGACAGGAAGTAACCTATCCGTTAGAGTGTGACAAGAGAAATCTAGGGAGGAAACTGAAAGATGTGGGTGGATCCACTCCCACAAGATCATAGGTGCTGAGTAATGTACTCAAGTATCTGTCAACTATATCACTGTTGTGACTAAGATTTGTAAATTTTTAGCCAAGAAATTATCCTATATCAAGATTTCATGGAACTATTTGTTTAGAAAAATTGTCACTGGCATGGACAGTATTATTCCACATAAATGTATGTTTTACCAAGTTGGGGCATTAAATTTCCAACACATATTGTAACTTTAAATCAAATATGTATTTTTTTATCAAATGTAAATGAATTTCCCAGACCTCTATGTATGCAGGTCAGTTTGTATGAACAATTGGCAAATAGTGTGGGAGACATTTACTAGTATAGACAATATAACAAAATATATACATTTCTGATTTCACACACTGAGTTTGGTCCTCAAGTACTCGATTATGTCATCATTCAAAGCTATTTATGACTCTGATTACCTGTATTTATCCTGAGTACTGCAATATTGTATCTCATTGGAAATTGAGTTGTGAGCAAACTCATGCTTAATTCTGTTTGGGTACCCTTCGTCATAGCAATTGTGTGTGTGTGTGTACTCAAGGAGAGCATACAACTATTGATTGAGGCTAGATGCTTCCTATAATTACTCTTTGCATATGATTGAACTTATCGATATATGATTGTGAACTTTATTCATTTTGTTTGGTTGAAACTTTTTTGCTGGTCTGCAGTTGGTGTGGTTTGCATTCATAGGTCAGTCCTCACATTGTAGGCATAGGTCCTATTATTTTTTCATTATTTTCTCCTTCCATGAGTCAACATATCCTTACTTACTCAGGTTTATGTGGCTGATTTACTTTGTGTTGTACTCCTACCCGTGACTGAGCATATTCTGCTGGTCTGTACCCATTGCTGTGTTTTTCGAGTTGGCTCACTCGCCATACACTTAGGCTCTGATGTTTTTTTTTTTTTTTTTTTTTTTTGTTTTTTTTTTTTTTTTTTTTTCCTCATTTGATGATTTTGAAGGTGTGATTCTATAGACGCAAACTTGTAATTTGTAATTCTAGTAATTTACATTGTCTCTGCATTTATTTCTATAGTTTAGTAGTGTTGTAATGTTGTAGTTTGAACTTTGTATCATTTGTCTTGTGACAGAATGTTCCAGGAATCTGAAAATCTGAATGCAATATCCTCATATATGTATAAATTATTACTTGTATAGTAAATATTTTTCTTATGTTTTACATAATATGTTATGTATTAGATACTTCTATACATCTGTATTCTATCTTTTAGATTAATTTTGTACATTGAAACCTCCTGGCAGATTAAAACTGTGTGCCGGACCGAGACTCGAACTCGGGAGCTTTGCCTTCCGTGGGAAAGTGCTCTACCAACTGAGCTACCCAAGCACGACTCACTATACATCCTCACAGTTTTACTTCTGCCAGTATCTCATCTCCTACCTTCCAAACTTTACAGAAGCTCTCCTGCGAACCTTGCAGAACTAGCACTCCTGAAAGAAAGGATATTGCGGAGACACAGCTTAGCCACAGCCTTGGGGATGTTTCCAGAATGAGATTTTCACTCTGCAGCGGAGTGTGCACTGGTATGAAACCTCCTAACAGATTAAAACTGTGTGCCGGACCGAGGCTCGAACTCGGGATGCTGTGAGGATGGGTCGTGAGTCGTGCTTGGGTAGCTCAATTGGTAGAGCATTTGCCCGCGAAAGGCAAAGGTCCCGAGTTCGCAATATCCTTTCTTTCAGGAGTGCTAGTTCTGCAAGGTTTGCAGGAGAGCTTCTGTAAAGTTTGGAAGGTAAGAGACAAGGTACTGGCAGAAGTAAAGCTGTGAGGACGGGTCGTGAGTCGTGCTTGGGTAGCTCAGTTGGTAGAGCACTTGCCCGCGAAAGGCAAAGGTGCCAAGTTCGAGCCTCTGTCCGGCACACAGTTTTAATCTGCCAGGAGGTTTCATATCAGCACACACACAACTGCAGAGTGAAAATCTCATTCTGGCATTTTGTACATTGTTTGGCAAACCTTGTAGTAGGTCAGAAAATATTGTACACACATTGTTTCCAAATTTTGTGTGGGGGATATTGTAAAGGGATACCCTCCTCTAGTTAAAAATAATGCAATTGAATTACTTTATTTTCATTGTTACAATCAATGTGTACTAGCTCTGTATGTACAGTTAAAATTATTATTTTTTTGATACATTTGAAATTAGGAAATATTTGGTACACTTAAAATTTCTATTATTAATTATGCAATATAGTACGGTTCATTATGTTATTTTCTGGATTCATTTATAAATTAATAGAAATTCATTTGACAATAATGTTTGTAAGCCCTTTGCAATATTTTTATTACTGCAGAGTGAGGAAGTAGTAGCAGACATGCCTCTGATGTGATCAGATGTGTTTTTGTATTTTGGAAGAACAATGTAATTTTGTCTTTGTTGATGTGAAAATTCAAAAGACAATGTGATATAGTAAAATGTGAAGCAAATAAATATATTAAAAATATATGCACAGGCATTCATCAAATTTATTTACGTCCATTTGAACATGAGAACTTAAAATGTGAAAATTCCAGCTTCAAGACTCAGACCCCTCAATACGAAGAACTGGAGCCATTTATGAGAAAAGAAGATAAGTAAAAAGTTTATTGTAAATCTTCCTCTCGTATTTTTTGAAAAGACTTTACCATCGACAATAGTCGAGACATTAACAAAGGAGGGAGGGGGAGATTACAGCCTGCAACCACAATAATTCTCCTATTGGCAATAGTACTTCCCCCTTATATTTTCTGATATCAGTTCAGCTAATCTCCCCCCCACCCCCACCCCCACCCCCACCCACCCACCCACCCACGCTGTTAATGTATGCACCATGTCTTGTGTATCCCCATCTCCCAATAGCACCATCTTTCAGAGATCAGCTTTGAGTCCAATCCCATAATCAGCAGCAACCCTGTCACTTACTACGTTAATTTGCCTGACTGCTTTGTTCGCCAACATTGGTTTTTTTTTTCTGGTGCAAAACATCATCCAAGCCAACATTTGTATGTGAAATTGCTGCACATTGTAAGTTTATATCTGTATGGGATTTCAGGCACAGAAATAACAAAACTATTTTTGTCAAAATTCCAATGCCTATTGCAAAAGCTTAAAAAAGAAACAAAGAAAAGTTTCTTAATAACTCCAGATTTCAACACAGATTTAGCTGTCAAAATCAGCAGATCAACAAAATTCATTGACATGATTCAAATATTGGGTTTCAGTGCTAATTTCACTGATTTTACTCAAGTAAACGGAATCTCGGCAACAAGTATAGATGATATTTTAAGCAATTATACTTATAATGAGACAAATAAGTTTTGTTTAGATTTAGGACATTCTGATCATTGTGCTTTGTTTATGGAGTAATCGAAAACAATAGAATCTTGTTCAAAAAATGTCTACACCAAATGCCAGTTCAACACAGGAAATATGAATTTATTCCATCATAGATTAAATAAGGTGGAGTGTGCTGTAGATCACAGTATTTCATGTCGTGGAAATTTTACTACTTTCTTAGAAACCTTCCTACACATTTTTAATGAAACTTCCCCCTTATTTTACACCATAAAAAGTAGGAAATAAAGTAAAGTGCATTATTGAAGGAATAAAAGTCTCTAGTGCAATAAAAAGACAGCTACATGGGGAACTAAAACATAACACAAGTCCTGATTTTGTTACTTATACAAAAAAAAAAAATCACAAAAATGTTTTTGAAAAAGTTGGAAAGGCAGCAGAAGAACTTCCAAATAAGAGATTTATTGGGATAGTGAAAACAAATCAAAGCCACTATGGTCAGTGATCAAAGCTGAAACAGGTGCCACAGCTAGAGACCATGATATTTCTGAAATCAAGATAAAGGACAAAACTATCCTAAATCCTGCTGAAATTTCAGAATTATTTAATGAATTCTTTATAAATGTACACAAATCAAACATCAATATAAAAATTTACCCAGATAGGTAAATTTCTTTTACAAGAAGCAATTTGAAGGTAAACTTTTCAGTATATTCAGCTAAACTGCTATAAAAGCTATAGAAAATGTGATACTACCAGTAAAAGGTGAAACTTGAGCAGAATGGGATGGGATACAAAATTGTTAAAACCAGTATCTAAAATAATTGCACAGCCACCGTCTACCATAGTTAACTAGTCTCTTCAAGAAGGTTATTTTCCAGACACACCTAGGTATGTAACAGTTAAGCCCCTATTCAAAAAAAGCATAAAAGAACATACAGGAAACTATCACAAAATCTCTCTTGTTACAACACTATCAAAAATATTTGAAAAGATAGTCACAAATCAAATTCAAAATTTCATAGAAGAATTTAAAATAATCTCAAAAATTGTGCATGGATTTCAAAACGGCAAAAAACACAGTATCTGCTTCAAAACGGCAAAAACACAGTATCTGCTATAAACCATTTTGTAGATAAAACTAGCTCCTCTATATACAACTCACTGCACACCACAGGAACTTTTTGTGACATATCAAAGGCCTTTGATAGTGTGAACCACTCCTTGCTACTCTATAAATTGGAAAAATATGGAAATAGGGGCACAATATTAGATTGGTTTAAGTCCTATGTAAACAACTGAAGACAAAGAGTGGTTATATTATCTGAGAGAGGAACTGATACACCAAAATGGAAAACCATTTCACAAGGAGCACCCCCCAAGATTCTGTCCTAGGTCCTATTCTGTTTCTGTTTTACATAAATGATCTACCACATAACACTGAGTGTCACTCAGTTAAACTGTATTAAATACTTTAGAAAAATTAGATACCTGGTTTTATCAAAATAGGTTAAAATTAAACATGAGAAATACTCAGTCAATGCAATTTAAAACAAAACAAGCAAAATTAAATGATATTAAAATCAATCACAAAAATCAGGATTTGCAGGAGGCTAACTGTGCAAAGTTCCTAAGAACACTACTGGATAAAAATCTATCATGGGGTTCACTTATACATCACCTTACAAATAAATTAAATGGCGTAGCATTTGCGATGAGGATATTGTACAATGCAACCAGTAAGGACGTACAAAAAGAAGTACATCACAGCTACTTCAATTTGGTAATAAGGTACGGAATTGTATTTTATGTTAACTACAATCAAATGTGTCAAAATTAAAACTTCAGAAAACCATCATTAGAAATATACACACAGTGTGGCGAAGAAAATCATGTCAACCTCTCTTGAAAAATCTAAGTATATTAAATGTTCCCTCACTATACATCTATGAGTTGATTACCTTTGTACATAGTAATCCTGATTTATTTGTAACAAATCATTTTCAGCATGATTACAATACCCAAATCAAAATAATTTCATGCTGCCCACCCACATTTTATGACTTTATGCTCAAACTCCACAGTACATGGGTATGAAAATTTATAACAGAGTGAAAAGAATTGCTCAGTATAACTTTAGAAACACTGAAAAAAAAACGTATATGAGAAACTTGTGCAGAAATGTTACTATTCAGTAGAGGAATTCATGAAGGATGTCCTGAAAATTTGAGCAGGAGAGAGCAAGAACTTAGGACTGTTAATTTTTAAAATTTTGTTCCTTTTTAGGAAAAATTATTGGTCGCATATTAATTACATATCCAGTACAGTATATTGTGTCAAATATACTATAAGAGAAATTGTAAAGCAATCTTTGTGTATTGACAAGTCTCCTGTACATTAAGTCAATGACTTGAAATTGTACATTACTAGACAGTAAACTGCTATTGTATTCTGTTCTATTCAGCGTTGCCTACTCAATCTTGACAAGTTCACAGAATGACTGGCCGAGACATTTCTTGTAAGTGAACAGCCAGCCCGATTTTTGTTCCAGTACATCGTTTCTTTTGTAGTTGAATTTTATGAAGTAATGGAATAATTAGAGTAGATTCTATAACTTGTGGTGTTTCTCCTTTAAGTGTATTATCTAAGAACATACTGATGATGGTACTGTTGAGCACCTATGAATCTATTTAAACAACAATATCATAGTGGTGAAAAAATTCAAATGTTCGGGAATAATATGATGGCCACCCACCTTAGCAAAGAATTCAAAGTAATACATATGACACCCAGAATAGAATTGAAGGTTGTTTGTACTTTTCTGTAGTGTAATTCCTTCTCAACACTCAGAAAATAATAGAGTAATACACACTATACTTGCGAAGGACACTCAGCAAGGCAGATGACAAGAGATGCAGAATCAAAAGAATTCAAATGACATTCACTGATACTTGCTGCTTCCTGCTTGCTGGCAACTGGAGATGCACACAAAACACATTTAATGTGCCAACTTCCATAGGAGTAGAGTGACACATGAGGCTAAGAATTTCTGAAATGTTGTATGTAATTGTGTTTTAAATCATCTTATTTATTGACTTGTTAGACATAATAGTGTCTGATACTTTAAGCTGGTAGTCAGTGGAAATCCGTCTATACTGGGCAATGTCATTTGAGTTATTTTCGTTCAGCTAATCACATCAGCCATCTTGATGAGACTTCTTAGCATATGTGTATACTACTTAGTTTCTATGACTTTGGAATGACTCATATCACTGTCACTCAAGTGACGATACATGATGAAGAATTCAGGATAAGTTGGTGAAATAAAGCAAGCAATAAATAAGTAGATCAGAGAATACAAAGTAGGTAGCAACTTGAGAAAAGGGATTGTGGTGGAGTAATAAAATGAAAAGAGCTAAATGGAAATGGCTAGTAGTGATGTAACCCTCGTAGTCTTCAAAAATATAAGATGTATTGTGGAGTGTCTTCACTGGTTGGATAGTCTAGCTTAGGATATCTAGACAGTTACTGCTGGAAAGTAGTACCACCCCACATACTCTCTTTTATTTGTTGGCTTCTTACCTCTCTTACATACAACTGGATAAAGATTGTGTGCCTCACTGTATAATGGGTGGTCCTTTTTTTAAAAAAAAAAGAAAGAAAGAAAAAGAAAGAAAGAAAGGAAAAAAGAAAGAAAGCTCCCAAGAAGATAGGAAATTGAAAAAAATTAGGATATCATAAAGGGTTTCTTTACAAATATTGCATATGTATATTGAAAATTTTTCATCATCAACCCTTTTGTGTTTAAGACATTTATTGTAACTGTAAACTAGCTTTTCCATCCCTTTCCAAAATATGATGCCATCATTCTGTCAAGCTGTATCAACATGGTGCCCTACAGCCCCTAACTTGAGGTAAAATATAATCCACTGAACCACTCTGTCATGTCTGAAGGTTTTAAAGGCCATTTAGAATGAATGAAGAGTCACACTGTTGTCAGGTATCAGTTTGCTGCCTCAGAATGCATGACTGCATGGTCTCAAAAACATCTTTAATGATTCAAATGAAGGATTTTGCATTTGCTATCAAGTAACAATGCTTCACCTCATATGAGATACTGCAGGACACTGTGTTGACTTGATATTCATGCAACAGATTTTTTTTCCCCCAGAGAGGTAGCAATATCAGTACATCATTACAAGTGATCAGCAAGGTGATCATGCTGAGAAATAATTTGTACATGTATGTAGTATCTGTATATATGTTCTTTCCGATACTCAATTTTTTTTCAGTTTTATGCCATATTGAAGATTTTAAAAAATGCTCATTATATCCTTTTCCACTGAGGACTCTTGAGTACTTCAAGTTCCCCTGTTGGACATATTTTGTTGCATCTCATTAATTCAGATAACTCAAGTCATCCACAGAAATCAGTTCAATGATTATTAAATAGTTATGGCTGCTTCTTATTTTTGGATCTATAAAAAAATAATCACAAAAATAAGAAACTATTACTTTCATCATTGCCTAGCAATGGCAGAACAGGCTTTAAAGAATTCGATAAAGTCAAAATCATGTCTATATGCTATAGACACAAGGCGGCTGACAAGTAGTTACCTTTAGGAGGTCAAATTCTAAGAATTCCAGATAAACATATAAAGAGGGGAATAAATATCTCAGCTTTTGGAACTGTTAGACCTATCGTAGAAAAGGAAAGAGGCATATCTCAAAAATGAGATCATGAGGAAGTGTCAAATGGCTAAGCAAGGATGGCTAGAGGAGAAATGTAAGGAGGTAGAGGCATATATCACTAGGCGTAAGACAGATACTGCGTACACGAAAATTAGAGAGACCTTTGGAGAAAAGAGAACCATCTGTATGAATATCAAAAGCTCAGATGGAAAACCAGTCCTAAGAAAAGATGGGAAAGCAGAAACATGGAAAGAGTGTATAGAGAGTCTATACAAGGATGATGTACTTGAGGGTGATTTTATGGAAATGGAAAAGGATATAAATGAAGATGAGATGGTAGATATGATACTGCGTGAAGGATTTGACAGAGCACTGAAAGACATAGGTGTAAAAAAGGCTCCAGGAATAGACAAAATTCCATTAGAGCTAATGATAGCCTTGGGACAGCCAGCCATGACAAAATTCTACCATCTGGTGAGCAAGATATATGAGACAGGCAAAATACCCTTAGACTTCAAGAAGAATATAATAATTCCAATCCCAAGGAAAGCAGGTGTTGACAGGTGTGAAAACTAACAAACTATCAGTTTAATAAGTCATGGCTGCAAAATACTACATGAATTCTTTACAGACGAATGGAAAAATTTGTAGAAGCCGAACTTGAGGAAGATCAGTTTGGATTCAGTAGAAATGTTGGAACACAGGAGGCAATACTGACCCTACAACTTCATTTTGAAGATAGACTAAGGAAAGGCAAAGCTATTTTTTAGCATTTGTAGACTTGGAGAAAGTTTTTGGCAATGTCGACTGGAATACTCTCTTTAAAATGCTGAAGGTGGGAGGGGTAAAATACAGGGAGTGAAAGGCTATTTACAATTTGTACAGAAACCAGATGGCAGTAATAAGAGTCAAGGGGCATGAAAGGGAAGCAGTGGTTGAGAAAGGAGTGAGAGAGGATTGTAGCCTAACCCAGATGTTATTCAATCTGTGTATCGAGCAAGCAGTAAAGGGAGCAAAAGAAAAATTTGGAGCAGGAATTAAAATCCATGGAGAAGAAATAAAAACATTGAGGTTTGCCGAAGACATTGTAATTCTGTCAGAGACAGCAAAGGACTTGGAAGAGCAGGTGGATGGAATGTACAGTGTCTTGAAAGGAGGTTATAAGATGAACATCAATAAAAGCAAAATGAGGGTAATGGATTGTAGTTGAATGAAGTCAGATGATGCTGAGGAAATTAGATTGGGATATGAGCCCCTTAAAGTAGCAGATGAGTTTCGCTATTTGGGGAGAAATAACTGATGATGGTTGAAGTAGAGAGGATATAAAATGTAGACTGGCTATGGCAAGGAAAGTGTTTCAGAAGAAGTGAAATTTGTTAACATAGAGTATAGATTTAAGTGTCAGTAGGTCTTTTCTGAAAGTATGGAGCGTAGCCATGTACGGAAGTAAAACATGGGACGATAAATAGTTTAAACAAGAAGAGAACAGAAGCTTTCAAAATGTGGTGCTACAGAAGAATGCTGAAGACTAGATGGGTAGATCATGTAACAAATGAGGAGGCACTGAACAGAACTGGGGAGAAGAGGAAACTGTTTCACAATGTGACTAAAAGAAGGGACTGGTTAGCAGGACACATTCTGAGGCACCAAGGGATCACCAGTTTAATACTGGAGGGAATTACGGAGGGTAAAAATCATAGAGATAGACTAAGAGACAAACACACTAAGCAAATTCCAGAAGGACATAGGTTGCAGTAGTTACTCGGAGATGAAGAAGCTTGCACAGGATAGAGTAGCATGGAGAGTTGCATCAAATCAGTCTCTGGGCTGAAGACCACAACAATAACAACATACTTTCAATAATTTCCACACTGGAACTCTGTCTCATAATCTGACAGAAAATCCAAACAGATTATGGTTGCATGTTAAGTACAGCAGTAGCAAGACAATCAATGACTTTGCTGTGTGATTAAGATGGTTATGTTACCGATGACTGTGCCACTAAAGCAGAGTTACGAAATACAATTTTCTAAAATTCCTTCACCAAATAAGAGTAGGTAAATACTCCAGAATTCAAATCAAGAACAGCTGTGAACATGAGTAAGTTAGAAATAGATACCCTTGGTGTTGCGTGACAGATAAAATCACTTAATAAAGGCAAGTCTTCTAGTCCAGGTCGCTTACCAATTGTGTTCCTTTCAGTGCATGCTGATATACCACTCCCATAGTTAGCAATCATATAGAACCACTCACTCAATGAAAGATCTGTACCTAAAATCTGGAAAGTTGCACATGTCACACCAATATACAACAACAGAAAGAGAAGTAGCCTGCTGAATTGTGGACTCATATCACTGATGTTGATTTGCAGTGGAATTTTGGAACATATACTGCGTTCCAACATGAACTACCTCGAAGAAAACAATCTACTGACACATAGTCAAAATGGATTCAGAAAATATCATTCATGTGCAAAATAACTAGCTCTTTATTCTCGTGAATAATGAGTGGTGTGGATAGTAGATCTCAAACTGATTCAATATTTTCCAGAAGGCTTTTGATATTGTTCCTCATAAGTGGCTTCTAATCAAACTGTGACTTACAGAGTACTGTCTCAGTTGTGCAAATGAATTTGCGATTTCCTGTCAGAAAGGTCGTAGTTCATAGTAAGCAATGGAAAGTCATCGGGTAAGATAGAACTGGTATCTGGTGCTTCCCAATGAAGTGTTACAGGTAACAATCTGAGCAGCCCTCTTAGATTATTTGCAGATAATGCTGTCATTTTCTGCCTAGTAAAGTCATCAGAAGATCAAAACTAGCTGCAAAATGATTCAGATAAGATGTTTGTATGGTGTAAAAAGCAGCAATTGAAACTAAATAATGAAAAATATGAGCTCACCGACATGAGTACTAAAATGAATCTCTTAAATTCTGGCTACAAATAAACCACAAAAATTTAAAGGCTGTCAGTTCAACTAAATACCTAAGGATTACATTGGAACAATCATATAGAACATGTTATGGGAAAGGCAAATCAACAACTATATTTTATTTGCAGAACACTTAAAAGATGCAAAAAATCCACTAAAAAGACTGCCTACACTGTGCCCTTCTGTCCTGTACTAGAGTACTGTTGAGTAGTATGGGATCCTTACCAGACAAGACTGATAGAGGCTGAAATACAGAAAGTTGGCTGTAAAGTGTCCAGTCTGCCCTACTGTCTACCTGTTGTGGTGGTTTTCTTTCGGGCACCACTCAGTCTAGCAGGTGAACCCAGATCAGGAAATGATCACTCGAGTGCAAGTTATCAACCACTTTCCATTGAACAGTGTGTGCAAGAGCTGGAAGGCATACTGAGACACTGAAAGCAGAGAACAACTCTATTTCACTGCTGCAGTGTGTGCTCTGCCCCATGTTCAACAAACATTCACATTAGAAGACTCTCTATTGCTGTACTCCTGGGGCAAATGATTCCAGGGCCCTGAAGCACACTGTGCATGTTAAAATCACCACAGTGGATGAAACGATGGGAGAGCTATGTAAGGAGGCCATACACAGTCTTTTCATCTCTCATCTCATGTAGCAGCAGGCAGAGTGAACATATTGTCAAATGATGATGCACGTGTACTGATACAGTGACTGCTTGCAGGATGGTTGAGAGGGAGAGAAGTGAGGACTGGTAGGCAATGTTTATGAAAATTGCCACTGCTTCTTTATTTCTCTCTCCATTAAATTGTCTTTTTTTTGTGGAGAATGTAGCCATGTAGCTCAGGTGTGTCAGTAAATTTAAAAGAGACACATTGAACTAACCTGAGCTTATAAAAATGTACTTCCTCCACATGGGTCGTGAACCTATTCGAGCTCCATTGAAGTATGGAAGTCATCTTAATGGTGAGGTTTTCCTCTGTCTTTCCTCCTGTCAATCCTCCTTGATGAGGAAATTGCAGCAGAGAAGGGTCACTTTAAAGACACCAAACCATTGATAATATGTTCATCATCTGATCTGTCAGACTGGACAGAGGTAACAAGGTCTGATGGCTTCAGACCTGATAGTTTTGAACTGTTAGTTTTTGTCCCCGTCTTGAATTCTGGGGACAGTGGCATGGCCATTGTTAAAGAAACATTTTGCTTTGTCTCTTCCACTGTTTGCTGTGAGGGTCTGCTATCCTTTATGACATTAGGTTCGCCAGCCACCATTATCTCAGTGGTAATGCAACAATACAGTAATGCTACAGGCTGTGGATTTACACCGAGGTGACTAAAGTCTTGGCTATGTTGATTTGCAGAGGAATTTTGGAACATATACTGTGTTCCAACATGAATTACCTCGAAGAAAACAATCTATTGACACATAGTCAATATGGATTCAGAAAATATCATTCATGTGCAAAACAACTAGTTCTATCATGTTAAACTTCCTTTTACCCTGTGTAGTGCAGCAACTCAATGTGACATGGACTCACTATAGCCATCCACAATTACGAAAGTGTTACCTCTGCAGGATTTTGTGCATGGTCTGACCTCTCAATTATGTCCCATAAATGTTTGATGGGATTCATGTAGGGTGGTCTGGGTTGGCAAACCACTTGCTCGAACTGTGCACAATCGTGTTTCAAACCCATCGTGAACAATGGTGGCCCACTGACATGCAAATTATCATCCATTAAAACTCCATAATTGTTTCACTGCGAATGGTGGCTGAACATAACCAATTCCAGTCAATGATTGGTTCAGTTGGAACAGAGGACATAGTTCATGCCATGTAAACACAACCCACACCATTATGGAGCCACCACCAGCTTGCACAGTTGACAATCTAGGTCCATGGCTTCATGGGGTCTGTGCCACACTCAAAGATACCATCAGCTCATACCAACTGAAATTGGGACTCATTTGATCATGCCATGGTCTTTCACTTGTCTATGGTCACAAGCCCAGGAGAGTTGCAGCAGGCAATGTCAAGCTGTTAGCAAAGACACTCACGTCGGGAGTCTGATGCCATAGCCTATTAGTGCCAAATTCTGCCGCACTGTCCTAAACAAGTCTACATAAATGCCACAGCTCACAGTCGTTAAGAGAAGCCTGTTGGCCATTGCATAATCTGTGGTAAGAGAAAACGCCTGAAAATTTATATTCTTGGCACACTCTTGCCACTGCGGATATCAGAATACTGAATTCCTTAATGATGGGATGTCCCATGCATTTAGCTCCATTCTGGATTCAAAGTCTGTTAATTCCTGTCATGTGCTCATAATCACGTCGGAAACTTTTTCACATGAATCACAGGTACAAATGACAGCTCTTCGAATGTACTGCCCCTTATATACGATAAGTACACAATACTATTGCCATCTCTATATGTGCATATCACTATCCCATGACTTTTGTCACTTCAGTGTATACACATATATCAATCATGAAATATGAAGGCTAGGTTGAGTGACTTAAGGCTGGCGAGCGAGATGGCTATGAGTGAGCCACAGCTGGCTGTGCAACTGCTTACAAGAAATCCTGCATCACTAAATACACCACAAGGCTAAGTGTTAGCAGATGGCATACTAACATTGTGAGATTTTGAGTGTGTCTACAGCTAAATTATATATTGATTAAAGAACACAAAAAGAACACAGAAAGTACATAAAAGGTCCCATAAAGTCTTCACCAATCATGTAATACAGATATTAGTTATGTTAATTAAGTTTATATATTGTAATATAAAGGTTGTGCCAATGCAAAGAGTCCACCACAATTACACTCAAAGATTGACAACTGCATAAACAGCTATATAATTATTTTTATTGTTTGTATACATTAGTAAGACATTCTAGTAAAATAATGTTGTGCAACTGTCATTAGACTACAGCAGTAACCTATGAGCATAAAGAATTAATCTGTGAATTTGAATAGTTCCTTGCATTTCCGATTCATAGTGTGAAAAGTAGTATATAAAAAGACAGTTTCAGTTGGGTGTAGAATTAATCTGTTAATCTGTAATAATGAAATGCAAAAGTGACATCGCAATCTATCTTGCGTGTTTAATGTATTGCATTGGTTGACTGTTCCATTAAATATTTTATACATTCTGAATGAAACACACACATTAGTGTAATGTTCTACAATATGCCCTAACAGCCGAAAACTCGTTTGTGTAACAGACAATAAATATTGCACAATATTACATTAGTGTTGTGTGTGTTTCATTCATAACGTAAAACATGATTATAAAATTTAAATAATTTCAGTTGGTGGTCTAGGAGTTAAATGTTGATATGACTCAAGTAGTGATCACATGACCAAGTTGTGGAAGGAGAAAGCAGTGCAGGTTCCTGGTCTTTTGTCAGTGTTCATCGTGATGGTAAGAACTGTGTGGCCTATGAGGTGCTGGTGTTAGCATTTGATAACATGGGTGGCAGTTTGGACTTACTCAATCTTGATCTGACAGTCAGGAACTGTGAAGCAGCGATTGTTCATTGAGTTAGCTTGAACAAATGTTGCTGATCTTTGTATTGGACTGTGTGTACTTTATAACTGTGGGGAATGAATTGACATTAGCATGTCTTTGCAAAAGTAAGATGCTGCATGTGTAGGAATTGTTGCGTGCACTGTTTTACAAAATATTATTTATTAAATACAAAAATTAGCCTCCGTATGGTCACCAGTTGAGGGAATGTGCTTTAAATTATTCATTGACTGTCCATAGGCTGCTGTATTACTTACTGATTTAGTATAGGGCTCACTAGCCTTCAGGTAACATTGCAACTGGGGTCTTGTCCAGGATTTGACCGTCATCCTCATCTAATCCGTGACATATTTCGAGTTTGGATGTCCCACTAAAGTTTTAGGCCCTTGAACTGTCCGTGTGGGGGCTCTGATCTATCTTGTTGTTGTTGTTGTTGTTGTTGTTGTTGTTGTGGTCTTCAGTCCAAACACTGGTTAGATGTAGCTCTCCATGCTACTCAATACGGTGCAAGCCACTTTATCTCTGAATAATTACTGTGTTCTACAGCTTTGTGATTCTGCTTACTGTATTCATCTTGTGGTCTCCCTTTACAATTCCCCCCCTCCACAAACACACACACTTCCCTCCAATACTAAACTGGTGATCCCTTGATGTCTCAGAATGTATCCTATCCACCGATCCCTTCTATTGTTCAAGTTGTGCCGCAGATTTCTTCTCAACAGTTCTATTCAGTACTTCCTCATTAGTCATGATCTGCCCATCTAATCTTCAGCATTCTTCTGTAGCACCATATTTCAAAAGCTTCTGTCCTGTTCTTGTGTAAATTGTTTATCACTTCTGTACATGGCTGCACGCCAGACAAATACTTTCAGAAGAGATTTCCTGTCACCAAGTGTATATTTAATGTGAAGAAATTTCTCTTCTTCAGAAATGCTTTCTTGCCACTGTCAGTCTAGATTTTATACACACTCTACTTCAGTCATCATCATTACTCTGCTGCCCAAATAGCAAAACTCATCTACTACTTTTAAGTGTCTCATTTCCTAAGCTAATTCCCTCAATATCAACTGATTTAATTCAACTACATTCCATTATTCTTGTTTTCCTTTTGTTGATGGTTATCTTATATCCTTCTTTCAAGACACTGTCCATTCCATTCAGCTGCTATTCAAAGTCCTTTGCTGTCTCTGATAAAATTACAATGTCATCAGCAAACCTCACAGTTTTTGTCTTCTCCCTGAACTTTAATGCCTACTCCAAATTTTTCTTTTGTTTCTTTTTCTGCTTTGTCAGTGTACAGATTGAATAAAATCTGGGATAGGTTACAATCCTGTCTCACTGTCTTCACAACCATTGCTTGCCTTTCATACCCCTTCACTCTTATAACTGCCATCTGGTTTCTGAACAAATTGTAAATAGCCTTTTGCTCCCTGTGTTTTACCCCCGCTGCCTTCAGAATTTTTAAGAGAGTATTCCAGTCAACACTGTCAAAAACTTTCTCTCAGTCTAAAAATGCTATAAATGAAGGTTTACCTTTCCTTAATCTATTTTCTAAGATAAGCCATACAGTCAGTGCTGCCTAATGAGTTCCTACATTTCTCCAAAATCCAAACTGATCTTCCACATGGTCGGCTTCTACCAGTTTTTCCACTCTTCTGTAAAGAATTTGTGTTAGTATTTTGCAAACATGATTTATTAAATTGATAGTTTGATAATTTTTGCACCTGTCTGCACCTGCTTTCTATGGAAATGGAATTATTACAGTCTTCTTGAAGTTTCATGGTATTTACTGCCTCATACATCTTGCACGCCAGAATGAAGTTTTGTCATGGCTGGCTCTTTCGTGGCTATCAGTAGTTCTGACGGAATGTTGTCTATACCTTGGGCCTTGTTTCAACTCAGGTCTTGCAGTGCTGTGTCAAATTCCTCTCACAGTATCATATCTCCCATTTCATCTACGTCCACTTTCTTTCTATAATATTGCTTTCATGTTCATCTGCTTTGTATAGACACTTAAAGCTATCCATTTGTCTTCTACTGTACTTCTTTCCCCTGTTCTAGTCAACTGTTGCCCAATGCCCCCTTCTGAAACTCCTAATAACCTCTGGTTCTTTCAATTTATCCAGCTCTCATCCCCTTAATGGTCTACCTTTTTGCAATTTCATCAGTTTCAATCTACAGTTCATAGCCAATAAACTGTAGTCAAAGTCCACATCTGCCCCTGGAAATGTCTTACAGTTTAAAATCTGATCCCTAAATCTCTGTCTAACCATTATATAATCAACACGAAACTTTCCAGTGTTTCCAGGTCCGTTCCATGCATAAAACCTTCTTTTATGATTCTTAAATCACGCATTACCAATGATTAAATTATGCTCTGTGCAACATTCTACCAGGTGGCTTCCTCTTTCATTCCTGTCCCCCCCCCCCCCCCCCCCCCCCAGTCAATATTCGCCTACTATTTTTACTTCTCTTCCTTTTCCTACAGTTGAATTCCAGTGCTCCATCAGAATTAAATTTTCGTCTCTTTTTAACTGTTTGAATAATTTCCATGGTTCATGGGGAACTCTGAGCTATAGGCAATGCAACAGCAGCAGTAGTTGCAGTTTAATTGTTACTGTTAAGCATAAATGGAATTTGACAGAAGCTAGAGTATAGGTGATATCCCTATGTGTACACTGCTTTTGTGCCATGACATTTTGTGATGCAGTTTATTCTTCAAACTCAGGCAGCCTGGTGTTTGTGTGAGTCTTCAGAACTGTTGTGTTGTGTGTTCAATAGTGGGCTGCTGCTGACCACACCAGTTTGAGTGTTGCTGTTTCGTTGCTGTGCTGCCACTTTCACAAGCTGTGGCCAAGTCATGGTGCAGTTTCCCAGCCACCTCTGTCTTGTTGCCTATGCTGCATCATACCCACATCGCAGCATCCAAAAGTGCCGCAACCATCAAATCAGCGCCACACTGTCTCCGTACCACAGCTGCTGCATCTCTTAACCACAGACGTCGATTCCTGATGTCATCTGCTGCAGTACACTGCACTATCACATCAAGCAAGATATTTAAGATAAGTAACAGCAGCAGTCTCCTAGTTCCTATAAGTGTTTCAAATCATCAGCCACGGGTGATGAAACTGACAAGGTGGAAAGTGATTGAGAGTCAGAAGCAAGGATTGATATGGGTAATCCTGGGGCACAAGAAGAAATACGTTGGATGGTAGGAAGTCAGCTTTCTGTATTTTTCGATAAACACATTCAAAAATTGAGAGCATAAAATCTGAGATAGTAGGAGAGGTGGATTCCAAATAATTGGGATCACAAGTTAGTGATAAATTTGAAAGTAGTATGGATTCAGAATTTTAGGAATTAAAAACAGAGCTTGGGAATAGAATAAAAACTGCAACCGATGAAGTTGGTCATTTAGAATTCAGATTTACAAATACTGAGAGTAAATTTGATAGCAATGTTAAATTGGTAGAGGGTGTTCGTCATAAGGACAAGGAAAGAAAAGGAAGGATTAATTGACAAAACTTGAGCAGTGCAAAGTAATATTATGGGGCAAGTTCAGGCACAAGAACAAAAGTCCAGGTTATATGAAAGGGAAACAGATGCAGAGTTCAAGGCAATTAGAACAGACGTATGTGAGTGCAACAAATGAATTAGAAACAACTATAAGAAATTAGAAGGGGAAGTAAATAATTTAAAGGAAACAATAAGTAGTGTGGCTGCTGGACAAGGAAGTGTATTGTTAACGTTACCTATGGGCCAAGGATTCATACTAAACCTCTTAGTGGTGAGGACAAATATCATGCAGTGGGTTTCCTAGGTTCTTGAAAAGACTGTTTTGTAGCAGATATAAGTAGAGTGCTAAAGAAAAATTTATAAAAAGGCAGTTAAAAGGAGCAGCTCAAACCTGGGCTAATCAACATGCTGAGCAGTTTGTAGATTTCAAGAGATTTGAGACAATTTTTCTAAATAAGTACAGGGGACAAGCTAAGCAGTTGAGGCTACAAAATGATTTTTTAAATGGGTCAGAATACAACAGAGGGAAGAAAAGTTTGTGGGAATTTTGTCTAAAGGCACCAAACAAATTGATTCATTTGGATCAACCACTAGGTGTTTCGACTGAGATTTCAACATTCAAGAGAATGCTGCCTCATTCTTCACAATAGTCCTGCTGAATCTATGGAAGAATTTATTAATTTATTGAAAATATGGATAGGGCTGTCTGTTACAGATCAACGTACGTTGAGCACAATGCTACAGATCAGAACAGGGGAAATCGAGGGGAAGCATTGCTAATAGATGGTGGGATGAGAGAAATTGACCTATTAATCAAAAAAGGGATTGGTGGAATAGACAGCCTGGAGAGAATAGAAATTTTGGAGGAAGAAGAGATAATTTTGAGCAAAGAAGGGATCATGATAGGCAGGGTGCAAGGCAGGAGGGACCACCAAATGCTATTTTATAGAACAGATGGCCAGAAAACCAACCAAGGTCTCACTCAAGGTCCACAGAGAGGCTGGTAACAACACAATGAAAAGGACCAGGCAGGGATACAATACAACAAAAAATATTATCACAGGGAGAGTGCAGAAATGGGTATATGTCACATGGATGCTATCATAGGAACTGACAGATTTTTGAGGGATGTAAGAAATACAGAAATAAGAAAAAAAGGGAGCAAAATAATCAATGGAATAAAACCAGATTTAAAGACCAATCCAATTTCCATACTGAGGAAATGTTTGACAGATATGAAGCAGCTCAGTCAATAAATGATGAAGACAATGTGGGTTTATGTTCAATAAAAATTACTGAAACATTGGAAGCAGATCCATTAGTCTTATCAGGCAAAAAAAAGTAACAGTCGATGCGGATGCAAAAGACAAAAGTATAACCAGCAATGAAGGCAGTTGTAAGGAAGAGGTAGATATAAGTGTATTATTTGCAATGAGAAAATTTATGCAAGTAATGAGGGTGAGCCTATTCAGTATGGAGTGGGTGTTAATTCTAATGTTTGTAGCAGTGACGTTATAAATGATAAAATATTGGTTGCTGGTAGGAATGTGTCAACAAATTTTCATTATACACACATCAAAAAAAGTTTTGCATCACCTCAGTTGCAAGAGTTGCAGAAACTGTTCAGAAAATTGGAATAGAGATCAACATAAACATCATTTCTGCCCTTTTTATTGCTCATGAAAACCACACATTTCATGTTGTACCAACATACAGCAAGACCTTCAGAGGTGGTGGTCCAGATTGCTGTACACACTGGTACCTCTAATACCCAGTAGCACGTCCTCTTGCATTGATGCATGCCTGTATTTGTTGTGGCATACTATCCACAAGTTCACCAAGGCACGGTTGGTCCAGATTATCCCACTCCTCAACGGTGATTTGGTGTAGATCCCTCAGAGTGGTTGGAGAGACGTCATCCATAAACAGCCCTTTTCAATCTATACCCGGCACGTTCGATAGAGTTCATGTCTGGAGAACATGCTGGGCACACTAGTCGAGCGATGTCATTATCCTGAAGGAAGTCATTCACAAGACGTGCACAATGGGGGCGCAAATTGTCGTCCATGAAGACGAATACCTCGCCAATATGCTGCCGATATGGTTCCACTATCGATAAGAAGATGGCATTCAACTATCGTACAGCCGTTCCGACCCCTTCCATGACCACCAGCAGTGTATGTCGGCCCCACATAATGCCACCCCAAAACAGCAGGGAACCTCCATCTTGCTGCCCTCGCTGGACAGTGTGTCTAAGGTGTTCAGCCTGACCGGGTTGCCTTCAAATACATCTCCAACAATTGTTGGTTGAAGGCATATGAGACACTCATCGGTGAGGAGAATGTGATGACAATCCTGAGAAGTCCATTTGGCATGTTGTTGGGCCCATCCGTACCACACTGCATAGTGTCATGGTTGCAAAGGTGGACCTCACTATGGATGTCGGGAGTGAAGTTGTGCATCATGCAGCCTATTGCACACAGTTTGAGTCGTAACGCGACGTCCTGTGGCTGCACCAAAAGCATTACTCAACATGGTGTCATTGCTGTCAGGGTTCCTCCGAGCCATGATCCATAGGTAGCAGTCATCCACTGCAGTAGTAGCCCTGGGGCAGCCTAAACAAGGCATGTCATTGACAGTTACTGTCTCTCTGTATCTCCTCCATGTCCGAACAACACCGCTTTGGTTCACTCTGAGACACCTGGACACTTCCCTTGTTGAGAGCCCTTCCTGGCACAGAGTAACAATGCAGACGTGATCGAACCATGGTGTTGACCATCTAGGCATGGTTGAACTCCAGACAACACCAGCCATGTACCTCCTTCCTAGTTGAATGACTGGACTGATTGGCTGTCGGACCCCCTCTGTTTAATAAGTGCTGCTCATGCATGGTTGTTCATATCTGTGGGCAGGTTTAGTGACATCTCTGAACAGTCAAAGGGACTGTGCCTGTGATACAATGTCTATCTTCAGGAGTTGTGGGAACCGGGGTGATGCAAAACGTTTTTTTATGTGTATATTTTATGTGGTGATGAACTGGTTGATAAAGTTGGATTGTGTGGGAATAAGGAGGATAGTTTTATTTATGGTTGTCCTGATGAGGAAACTGAAAGTCATGTTTTCTGGAATGATGAACATTTGATTCTGGATAGCGAAGTTAATTGCAACAGGTTAGGAAAAGAGGAGACTGAGTACAATATTAATGACGATATCTTATGCTAAGGTTCATAAAGCTTTGCTACCAGAAGAGTGGGATCAATTGAAGTTCAAAGTAGCCAGAAAAATTTGAAGGAGAACAATATATTGTAGATGCATTTAATGAACTATTTGGATGAGCGATTGAAATAGAATATGGGGGAAAATGTAAGGAGATATATACAATGGAGAAGACAGTAGAAAGGGTACAGAACATGATCTACTGGAGGACATGATGTTAAATAGGAAAACTGTTGAAAAGGTTCAACCAGTTATACATATTAGGGTGGGAGAAATGGAGCAGGTAGCATTATTGGACTCAGGTTCAAGTATTTCAGCTGTATCTGAAACCTTCTGGCAACAGATTAGAAGCAAACATCTAGTGAAACTGCCTGTAACTGTTGTACGATATAGTGGGCGTGAATTTCTTGTGTAAGTATGATTGTAGCATCATAATAAGGAATAGAATAGTAGAATTTGATACTATGTCAGCAAGAGAGCGAATGACAAAAATCGGATCAGAAAGAAAGAGAAAGCGTGATGTCAGATACAAAGCAACAAAATTCAAACCAAGAGATAAAGTATTAGTCAAAACCAAGGAAAAACAAAGTATCAAAAGATGGAAACTCCAGGTAGGAATGTCAAAAATGTGGGAAAAGATAGATTGCTACTTATCATAAAGATGACACATTATACTGCTGACAGGCACAATTAAAAGATATTTACATACAGCTTTCGGCCACAGCCTTCATCAGCGAAAGAGAAACACACACCATTCATACACACAAGCAAGCACAGCTCACGCACACATGATGGCCACCTCCAGTATCTTGGGCAGGAATTAAGTAGTCTTGACAGATTAAAAAAGCTTTTCAGGTTGTATCGTGGACCATTTGTGGTGTATGAATGTCCTCACCCAAATGCATAGGGGTCAGTGTAACCCATATTAAAGAAACCATTTGGCTTCAGGAAGACAAGAGGTAAAATTATATACTGAAAAATAATTCAAGTAATCAGATAAATAGTGCGTATAATAATTTGCCAGGTTTGTAAAGTTGTGATTATTTTGGGGGTGTCACTGTGTAAATTCAATATGCATGTATGTGGTGTGATAAAAGATATGCACAAATGACAGAAAGATGTCGGAAGTGTTGTCTGTATGGGAAATGAAACCTAATCTGTAAAATGTCCACATTTCTGTATAAATGAGTGAGGAAAGTAAATATAGAAGTATGGAGAAAATCTGTGGACTGTTTGTTTAAGAAAATAGTCACTTAAAAACTAATCTTAGGGTTTTATTAAATTTGTTAATGGGTCTATGGCACCTGGAGTTGAAACTGGTGTTGGGGGTATCCTTGTTGCTGGGATTAGTCATGTGGGACATTGTAGTGAAGGGAAAGTAGAAGAGATAACCAGATATTTGCATTTATATATTATGTATTTTGTGATTTTTACCTGAATAAGCCTCACTTAAGATCAATGCACTACTGGCACATGATGTTCCAGTGTTGGGCTCATATATCTTGATCACTGTGTGTGTGTGTGTGTGTGTGTGGGGGGGGGGGGGGGGGGGGGGGGTGTCATGGGTCTACTTACTTGAGCAATCACTGATTAGGAAAATTTGTTGTCTTACCTGATGGTTTGGCTGGCAATAGATACACCACACTGCTGGCTGTAAGCAGCACGGGATGGAAGACAATCTACAGTGAACTGATGCAAGAACTAACTGCCTTGGCCTTGACTCGCACGAACCATTCACCACATAGAGCTGTAGTGATATTAGTATTGATGTAATATGAGGAAAGTGCTCATAAATAACAAATGAACTAGTAACTATAATAGACATAATTGAATGACTTGATTTACATATACTGGGTGAACATTAATAAAACCTACAAACTGCAGGCACAGATTCCTTACTGGTAATGGAGGAAAAAAGGTCCTACGGATGTGTGCAGAAATGGGCAGTGTGCAGCCAATGACAACAAATCATTCTGGAACAAAGTACAGAATTCCATCACATCCACATCACAACAGATATTCAAAGTGGCCTCCATGGGATTGCACATAATATGGATAGTAAGCAGTTGTCATGCAGAATATACATAATCATACTTTGGTTTACACCATGTTGGCAACCACTCGCCTGGAGCTTGTACAAGGGTCCATCTCAACAACTGCCTCCCTGCATGTTCATCTGTCTGAAAGGACCCTTAATCATACAAATGCTCAAAAAGTGCTTGAAGTATTGTGTGATGTGGTTGGTATCTGTGACGTTACTTGTTTTGGTATACCCGTGCTGCCTCTCGACCGTTGCCATCTGCTTGGCTGCATACAAACACCATCTTGGCTTATTCCTGACATAAATATTGGACCACTGTGCTGCTTACAGGACTCTTTGTCAATCACACAGCTTAAAACACACAAGGAACACATAGCACTTGGTCAGAGGAACTCTCATTCATCAATACCATCTACCGTGGTAACGATGTATTTCCAGACACATGTTCATTGGATCTTTTTTCCTCCATTTCCAGTCGTGGATCTGTCCCTGCAGTTTGTCAGTTTTACTGATGTTCACTCTGTAGTTTATATGAGTGTTATTTATGTCTATGCATATATTTAATCAGTGCAAATTCCATACACGTGTTTTGGCACAATTGCAGATTAGGCAATTTTAAGTAATGACAGATATTTAATTGGGTGTTTGGTGCTACTTTAAATCACATGTAGCATACTAATATGATTTAAAGTGTGGGTATGTAACACTACAGGCTGTAGGTTTATATGCATATATCAATCATGATGTGTGAAGGCTAGGTTGAGTGACTTATAGCTGGTTAGCAAGATGGCTATAACCAAGCCATAGCTGGCTGTGCAACCACCTCCAGGAAATCCCACACCATTAAATACACCACATAGCTAATGTTAGCAGATGGCGTACTAACATGTTGAGATTCTGAGTGTGTCTACAGCTAAATAATATATTTACTAAGAAGCACACAAAAAACACAGAAAGTAAATTAAAAGTCCAATAAAGTCTCCACCAACCATGTAATACAGATATTAGTTACATTAATAAAATTTATATATCCTAATATAAAGGTTGTGCCAAGGCAAACAGTCCGCCACAATTACAGTCAAAGATTAGCCTCTGCATAAATAGCTGTATAATTATCTTTTTTGTTTATATGTATTTGTACAACAATTCTCATTTTACTACAGCCATAACCTAAGTGCATAAAGAATTAAACTGCAAATTTGACTAGTTTCCACCAGTTCCGATTCACAGTGTGAAAAGTAGTATGTAAAAGACAGTTTCAGCTGGGTGCAAAATTAATCTGTTAATCTGTGTAATAATGAAATGCAAAAGTAATGCTTGACCTTGCGCGTTTAATGTGAAACATGAATATAAATTGCAGATAATTTCAATTGGTGGTCATGGAGTTAAACACTGATATAACTCAAGTAGTGGTCACATGACCAAGTTGTGGAGGGAGAAAGCAGTGCTGGTTTGTAGTCTTTTGTCGGTGTTGGTTGTGAGGGTAAGAACTGTACGGCCTGTGAGCCAATGGTGTTAGCATATGATAACATGGTTGACAGTTCGAATTTATTCATTCTTGATGTAACATTTGGCAACTGTGATGATGTGCTTATTTGTTTAGTTTGAACAAAGTTTGCTGATCTTTGTATTAGTCTGTATGAACCTGATAACTATGGGGTATTAATCAACATTAGCACATCTTTGCAAAAGTGAAACACTGTACATGTAGGAATTGTTTGCTTGCACAGGTTTTTTTTTTTTTAAAAACATTTATTATCTGTGAACATTAACCTCTGTATGACCACCAACAGAGGGAATGTATTTTGACTGAAATAACACTTAACTTGACTTTGACCCTGTGTCAGGATAAATGTAAAAAATGGACCACTCCTAGATTACTTGATGTTTTTGCAGTCACATGAGCTCTAAATTATACAGTGACTGTTCACAGCCTGGAATATTATTTATTGAATTAGTATAGGATAAAAGCAACCATGTTCTGCCAAACCTCTGGGCAGACGAGCTACATATCACGTTGTGCATTCGCCCTCTGGTACCGCTTTTTGCAGTTGGAAGGCTTGGTTGTCCTACATCTACATCTACATTTATACTCCGCAAGCCACCCAACGGTGTGTGGCGGAGGGCACTTTACGTGCCACTGTCACTACCTCCCTTTCCTGTTCCAGTCGCGTATGGTTCGCGGGAAGAACGACTGTCTGAAAGCCTCCGTGCGCGCTCTAATCTCTCTAATTTTACATTCGTGATCTCCTCGGGAGGTATAAGTAGGGGGAAGCAATATATTCGATACCTCATCCAGAAACGCACTCTCTCGAAACCTGGCGAGCAAGCTACACCGCGATGCAGAGCGCCTCTCTTGCAGAGTCTGCCACTTGAGTTTATTAAACATCTCCGTAACGCTATCACGGTTACCAAATAACCCAGTGACGAAACGCGCCGCTCTTCTTTGGATCTTCTCTATCTCCTCCGTCAAACCGATCTGGTACGGATCCCACACTGATGAGCAATACTCAAGTATAGGTCGAACGAGTGTTTTGTAAGCCACCTCCTTTGTTGATGGACTACATTTTCTAAGCACTCTCCCAATGAATCTCAACCTGGTACCCGCCTTACCAACAATTAATTTTATATGATCATTCCACTTCAAATCGTTCCGCACGCATACTCCCAGATATTTTACAGAAGTAACTGCTACCAGTGTTTGTTCCGCTATCATATAATAAAGGATCCTTCTTTCTATGTATTCGCAATACATTACATTTGTCTATGTTAAGGGTCAGTTGCCACTCCCTGCACCAAGTGCCTATCCGCTGCAGATCTTCCTGCATTTCGCTACAATTTTCTAATGCTGCAACTTCTCTGTATACTACAGCATCATCCGCGAAAAGCCGCATGGAACTTCCGACACTATCTACCAGGTCATTTATATACACTCCTGGAAATGGAAAAAAGAACACATTGACACCGGTGTGTCAGACCCACCATACTTGCTCCGGACACTGCGAGAGGGCTGTACAAGCAATGATCACACGCACGACACAGCGGACACACCAGGAACCGCGGTGTTGGCCGTCGAATCGCGCTAGCTGCGCAGCATTTGTGCACCGCCGCCGTCAGTGTCAGCCAGTTTGCCGTGGCATACGGAGCTCCAGCGCAGTCTTTAACACTGGTAGCATGCCGCGACAGCGTGGACGTGAACCGTATGTGCAGTTGACGGACTTTGAGCGAGGGCGTATAGTGGGCATGCGGGAGGCCGGGTGGACGTACCGCCGAATTGCTCAACACGTGGGGCGTGAGGTCTCCACAGTACATCGATGTTGTCGCCAGTGGTCGGCGGAAGGTGCACGTGCCCGTCGACCTGGGACCGGACCGCAGCGACGCACGGATGCGCGCCAAGACCGTAGGATCCTACGCAGTGCCGTAGGGGACCGCACCGCCACTTCCCAACAAATTAGGGACACTGTTGCTCCTGGGGTATCGGCGAGGACCATTCGCAACCGTCTCCATGAAGCTGGGCTATGGTCCCGCACACCGTTAGGCCGTCTTCCGCTCACGCCCCAACATCGTGCAGCCCGCCTCCAGTGGTGTCGCGACAGGCGTGAATGGAGGGACGAATGGAGACGTGTCGTCTTCAGCGATGAGAGTCGCTTCTGCCTTGGAGCCAATGATGGTCGTATGCGTGTTTGGCGCCGTGCAGGTGAGCGCCACAATCAGGACTGCATACGACCGAGGCACACAGGGCCAACACCCGGCATCATGGTGTGGGGAGCGATCTCCTACACTGGCCGTACACCACTGGTGATCGTCGAGGGGACACTGAATAGTGCACGGTACATCCAAACCGTCATCGAACCCATCGTTCTACCATTCCTAGACCGACAAGGGAACTTGCTGTTCCAACAGGACAACGCACGTCCGCATGTATCCCGTGCCACCCAACGTGCTCTGGAAGGTGTAAGTCAACTACCCTGGCCAGCAAGATCTCCGGATCTGTCCCCCATTGAGCATGTTTGGGACTGGATGAAGCGTCGTCTCACGCGGTCTGCACGTCCAGCACGAACGCTGGTCCAACTGAGGCGCCAGGTGGAAATGGCATGGCAAGCCGTTCCACAGGACTACATCCAGCATCTCTACGATCGTCTCCATGGGAGAATAGCAGCCTGCATTGCTGCGAAAGATGGATATACACTGTAGTAGTGCCGACATTGTGCATGCTCTGTTGCCTGTGTCTATGTGCCTGTGGGTCTGTCAGTGTGATCATGTGATGTATCTGACCCCAGGAATGTGTCAATAAAGTTTCCCCTTCCTGGGACAATGAATTCACGGTGTTCTTATTTCAATTTCCAGGAGTGTATATTGTGAAAAGTAATGGTCCCATAGCACTTCCCTGTGGCACGCCAGAGGTTACTTTAACGTCTGTAGACGTCTCTCCATTGATAACAACATGCTGTGTTCTGTTTGCTAAAAACTCTTCAATCCAGCCACACAGCTGGTCTGATATTCCGTAGGCTCTTACTTTGTTTATCAGGCGACAGTGCGGAACTGTATCGAACGCCTTCCGGAAGTCAAGAAAAATAGCATCTACCTGGGAGCCTGTATCTAATATTTTCTGGGTCTCATGAACAAATAAAGCGAGTTGGGTCTCACACGATCGCTGTTTCCGGAATCCATGTTGATTCCTACATAGTAGATTCTGGGTGTCCAAAAACGACATGATACTCGAGCAAAAAACATGTTCTAAAATTCTACAACAGATCGACATCAGAGATATAGGTCTATAGTTTTGCGCATCTGCTCGACGACCCTTCTTGAAGACTGGGACTATCTGTGCTCTTTTCCAATCATTTGGAACCCTCCGCTCCTCTAGAGACTTGCGGTACACGGCTGTTAGAAGGGGGGCAAGTTCTTTCGCGTACTCTGTGTAGAATCGAATTGGTATCCCGTCAGGTCCAGTGGACTTTCCTCTATTGAGTGATTCCAGTTGCTTTTCTATTCCTTGGACACTTATTTCGATGTCAGCCATTTTTTCGTTTGTGCGAGGATTTAGAGAAGGAACTGCAGTGCGGTCTTCCTCTGTGAAACAGCTTTGGAAAAAGGTGTTTAGTATTTCAGCTTTACGCGTGTCATCCTCTGTTTCAATGCCATCATCATCCCGTAGCGTCTGGATATGCTGTTTCGAGCCACTTACTGATTTAACGTAAGACCAGAACTTTCTAGGATTTTCTGTCAAGTCGGTACATAGAATTTTACTTTCGAATTCACTGAACGCTTCACGCATAGCACTCCTTACGCTAACTTTGACATCGTTTAGCTTCTGTTTGTCTGAGAGGTTTTGGCTGCGTTTAAACTTGGAGTGGAGCTCTCTTTGCTTTCGCAGTAGTTTCCTAACTTTGTTGTTGTACCACGGTGGGTTTTTCCCGTCCCTCACAGTTTTACTCGGCACGTACCTGTCTAAAACGCATTTTACGATTGCCTTGAACTTTTTCCATAAACACTCAACATTGTCAGTGTCGGAGCAGAAATTTTCGTTTTGATCTGTTAGGTAGTCTGAAATCTGCCTTCTATTACTCTTGCTAAACAGATAAACCTTCCTCCCTTTTTTTATATTCCTATTAACTTCCATATTCAGGGATGCTGCAACGGCCTTATGATCACTGATTCCCTGTTCTGCGCTTACAGAGTCGAAAAGTTCAGGTCTGTTTGTTATCAGTAGGTCCAAGATGTTATCTCCACGAATCGGTTCTCTGTTTAATTGCTCGAGGTAATTTTCGGATAGTGCACTCAGTATAATGTCACTCGATGCTCTGTCCCTACCACCCGTCCTAAACATCTGAGTGTCCCAGTCTATATCTGGTAAATTGAAATCTCCACCTAAGACTATAATATGCTGAGAAAATTTATGTGAAATGTATTCCAAATTTTCTCTCAGTTGTTCTGCCACTAATGCTGCTGAGTCGGGAGGTCGGTAAAAGGAGCCAATTATTAACCTAGTTCGGTTGTTGAGTGTAACCTCCACCCATAATAATTCACGGGAACTATCCACTTCTACTTCACTACAGGATAAACTACTACTAACAGCGACGAACACTCCACCACAGGTTGCATGCAATCTATCCTTTCTAAACACCGTCTGTACCTTTGTAAAAATTTCGGCAGAATTTATCTCTGGCTTAAGCCAGCTTTCTGTACCTATAACGATTTCAGCTTCGGTGCTTTCTATCAGCGCTTGAAGTTCTGGTACTTTACCAACGCAGCTTCGACAGTTGACAATTACAATACCGATTGCTGCTTGTTCCCCGCATGTCCTGACTTTGCCCCGCACCCGTTGAGGCTGTTGCCCTTTCTGTACTTGCCCAAGGCCATCTAACCTAAAAAACCGCCCAGCCCACACCACATAACCCCTGCTACCCATGTAGCCGCTTGTTGCGTGTAGTGGACTCCTGACCTATCCAGCGGAACCCGAAACCCCACCACCCTATGGCGCAAGTCGAGGAATCTGCAGCCCACACGGTCGCAGAACCGTCTCAGCCTCTGATTCAGACCCTCCACTCTGCTCTGTACCAAAGGTCCACAGTCAGTCCTGTCGACAATGCTGCAGATGGTGAGCTCTGCTTTCATCCCGCTAGCGAGACTGGCAGTCTTCACCAAATCAGATAGCCGCCGGAAGCCAGAGAGGATTTCCTCCGATCCATAGCGACACACATCATTGGTGCCGACATGAGCGACCACCTGCAGATGGGTGCACCCTGTACCCTTCATGGCATCCGGAAGGACCCTTTCCACATCTGGAATGACTCCCCCCGGTATGCACACGGAGTGCACATTGGTTTTCTTCCCCTCTCTTGCTGCCATTTCCCTAAGGGGCCCCATTACGCGCCTGACGTTGGAGCTCCCAACTACCAGTAAGCCCACCCTCTGCGACTGCCCGGATCTTGCAGACTGAGGGGCAACCTCTGGAACAGGACAAGCAGCCATGTCAGGCCGAAGATCAGTATCAGCCTGAGACAGAGCCTGAAACCGGTTCGTCAGACAAACTGGAGAGGCTTTCCGTTCAGCCCTCCGGAATGTCTTTCGCCCCCTGCCACACCTTGAGACGACCTCCCACTCTACCACAGGTGAGGGATCAGCCTCAATGCGGGCAGTATCCCGGGCAACCACAGTCGTAGTCCGATCAGGGGATGCGTGGGACGAGCTGGCCGTCCCCGACAAACCCCCATCCGGACCCCCACAGTGATGCCCATTGGCAACAGCCTCAAGCTGTGTGACCGAAGCCAACACTGCCTGAAGCTGGGAGCGAAGGGATGCCAACTCAGCCTGCATCCGAACACAGCAGTTGCAGTCCCTATCCATGCTAAAAACTGTTTTGCAAAGAACGTCTGAACTAATCTACAGAGAGCGCAAACAAATCGACAAAATTTAAACGGTTATTAAAATACAAGATTGCCTAGTAAATGCAGTAATGCTGCTACTTGCGCACTGCTGACACTGCTCGGCGGCGGAAGGAGACTACGCGAATTTACACTATTCAGGTACTAAAACGCGATGCTACACTCTCAAATACTATGATATGCCCGAAATTTATGAATTAAACAATGCAAGTACCAAAAACACGCAAAGAAATTAAGAATTAAACTATGTAACAAATGAGTGAGCTAGGAGTATACGACTTGCTGCTGCAGCTGCTTATCCAACGGCGGCAGGGAGCACACTAGTGGTGCAAGCTTGCACCTGCATTTATAGGTGGGGGCGGATTTGCTTTGCTCTCCACTGTCAAAGTCAGGGTGCCAACACTAGTCTTCTGTGGAGGCTGCTTTAATCCTGAGGCACACGACTTCACAAAATTGGGTGGCTGTGAGTCCTTTAACGCCTTCTTCATGTGAGAGAGAGAGATGCCTTGAGTGACTTTAATCTCTTTTATTTTATTTTCTTGTGTGAAGATAGGGCATTCCTTGCAACTGATCCACATGGGTGGAGCAGTACTTTGAATTTCTGGTTCGCAACAATAGAGCAACCTGTCTGATCAATATAACCCACAGTGGTATGAATGAAGCACTGACACTTAAAGCAGCACATTGTAGTAAGTACATATGGCCTAACTTTAAGGTGGAGAAAGCCTGCCATAATAATTCTGGCCACTTCGATAGATTGACTGTCAGTACAAAAAACACTGACTTCTGTAACTCACCAACAACACTTTTAATGAAATTCAGAACTTCAGTGACATTTTAAGTTGCTGCGTGTAATGGGGAGATGCTTTAAATTGCAACATAATTGAATACCTATATTAGTATGGTCCCATATATCTGACATAAACAAACCATTACCCAACAATATAATAAAAAGGGAGTTTGTTTATCTATGAAATTAAATAAGGATCTTAATTAGCTAAGTTTATTACATGTACATTAAAAACAAACAGTTTAACAATCACTGAAAATAATAAGCTATTGCCCCCACAAACCTGAATGAGGGTATGGAATGTGATTCAAATGAGCAAGTATCTGGATAAACATTTATGCTAGCAGAAGTTGTACCATGACGGCCAAAGGTTAGAGCATACAGATATAAATCACTAAAGAAGAATGTGCTTGTGCATCTACTGCTGGAGTTGAAAACACGTTGAATCCAAACTGCAAGCAAATCACCAGAATCAAGATTAAAACAACTGAATATCATTAAAAATGATTTGATTTTCCCTACAGTTCGTCTTGTTTTTGCAGCTGGAGCTCACCATAATCATAACCTGCAGGTGGTGGTTGAAGTGGCTACAAAATCAGTCACTGGCTCTGTACTAACAACTTGTGCCTGAATCTACATACAGCCAGCTGAACGAGAGCCTCTAATCTTCAAAGTAAGGTTCATGCATGAAGAACCCTGCCAGAGAAGTTTGTCTATAAAGAAGCTGAAATTCAAAGTAATTTTCAGAGAAGACATTATGAGAAGACACTGAAATAAGAAGTAACTTACTGCAGAGTGTTTCCAACAAGGAAGACTCAGTTCTCTCTGCTTTTCTAGCATCATGTAATTTTGATTGGGTGAATGAAAAATATTGCAAGTGCCGAGCAGCAGGCAGTTATCTTTACAGGATGCTGCTCTCCCTGCCTTACCCTCAGTTCAGGTGATTAACCAGTAACAAAATTCATTATACTTGGCACTCCAACTCTCGCTCTACGTTCGTGTGGTGACCAATAAGGGTGGACTCCCAGAAGCATAGTCATGATTCTTACAGCCAATTCTACATTATTTATGTTAACCAATGGTAGCTGTTTTTACAGTTTGTGGGACCTGCGCATGGTGTCAGTGTTGACAATCTTCAGAGGAGCACAAACTTTCCTGTACCCATTCCACACTGCAAGATGTTATCGTAATGGACTGTGCATTTTGACAAATTCTGACTTCCAGTAATTCTTTCCACAATAGCTGCTCTTTGGGACTCTGCTAAAAAAGGCGTGCATCCCCCAGACCACACACAGCTTACGAAAAGCAGTCTCTGTTGTCACTGCACAATCTGGAGATACAATCTGTATAGTGACTTTGGGCCATTCAGCAACAAGGCAGTTCCCTTTAAAGGACTGCCCAGTTTGACCGCCTGGCATGATCCCTTGCGTGTGTGTGAGTGAGCTTTCCATGAAGTTCTGCTGGGAACTCTTTCCCTGCTGGATCTATTGCCCTACAACAGATCTCCTCGCCTACAGCTGAATGCAACCTGCCTTTACAGTGGCTTCTCATTTAGGTGTACATGCAATTCAGTGTAGGAAATTGTAATCTGCACAACTAAGTACTGGCAATCATGGCACTGATTCATATTTCATTTTTCTGATTTGGTTTGACTTTTTCATTTGGGTTTTACAGGCTAGTCGGGTCAGAATGCTTACTTAACATATTTATTGCTAAGAAAAATACAATTTTATTCCAAAACTTATGAAAATCTTATCCATGTGTACTTCATCTAATAGTCCAACTTTATCATGTTTATATAAACTTGAATCTAACTACAAATTATTTGTTTTAACGGTTATTAAAAGTTTATATTTGCACAGTCTTAACTGCCTTCATGAGTAAGACTGTGCAGGATGGTGGATAAGGCTGCACAGTCTTTAAACTTTAACAATGATCACAAATATAACGTCCTGAGACTGTATATTCAGAATGTGCCTCATTCCACCATTACTGACATTGTCCACACTGCATTCAAGAATCTTCAAAACTCTCATGGCAACTGGCACAAAACGTTTCTTCTCCTTTTTTCCATTGTTTCTTCATGTCGCATCAACTTGACAGATTTTGAGCACCTCTTGTCGTCTTCTGTTTCAAGCTTCCTTTCCACATATTTTTCCAAGCTCCTTATCTCTTTCTTTTCTCCTTCATTCCTTTTCCCATAGTTCTTGTCACTTTTTTGTTTTTGTTTTTTTCCTTGTAGCATAATTTTAAATGGTGAGCTCGATACTGTTTCATGCGTTTGTGCATTGACTTACCTTTTCACAACTTAACACTTCAGCAAGGGGTGAATATAAAAAAGCTGAGTGGTCATGTTGTTCTTTGCATTGTCTTAGATGGAATACCTAAATAAACTGATTTCATTTTCTTGTTTTGGATTGCTTTGAATGTTTCACTGCTATTATTTCCAAATTTACCTTGTTTCTTTTCAAAAGCTTTATCTTAATCTTTGCATCAATTTCAGCAGTAGTTAATCCTGATAAATGACCTGGTTGAGAGATGAAGTTATTAAATCTTTCACTGGAAAGTGTTTCCACTCGTTTTATCAAGTTTCATTTAAATGGTCAGCTTTCCATATCCCAACTGTAATGAAAAATCTTAGCTATGTTTTCATCAAAGCCTATACGGACACCAAGTTATCACGAATAATGACAGTTGGATAGTCTTCTGTTTCTTGTTCTCCTCCACCGTAATTTGGCATGTTGACAAAAACATGGGGATGTTTCTCAGTCACTGAAGAATGGGCAAAAATCTTCAGTAAACACATCTGGATTGAAATGTTATATTCCAGTTACCTGAAACCCTTTAACAGCCCCAGCTGCCTGAAACCCTTTAACAGCTTTCTCCGTTGTTGAGATCCTGTTGTTCTCTAAATATAGCACTGACAAGTGAGTGGATCGAAGTAAGTCCTGGATTGGTCACCATCCATTTTTCCACCTCTACCGAGTATGCAGATTACAGAGGACCAAAGAAGGATTGTCGGTATGCCTCTGTGTGGGCTCTAATCTCTCTGATTTTATCCTCATGGTCTCTTCGCGAGATATACGTAGGAGGGAGCAATATACTGCTCGACTCTTCGGTGAAGGTATGTTCTTGAAACTTTGACAAAAGCCCGTACCGAGCTACTGAGCGTCTCTCCTGCAGAGTCTTCCACTGGAGTTTATCTATCATCTCCGTAACGCTTTCGTGATTACTAAATGATCCTGTAACGAAGCGCGCTGCTCTCCGTTGGATCTTCTCTATATCTTCTATCAACCCTATCTGGTATGGATCCCACACTGCTGAGCAGTATTCAAGCAGTGGGCTAACAAGCGTACTGTAACCTACTTCTTCTGTTTTCGGATTGCATTTCCTTAGGATTCTTCCAATGAATCTCAGTCTGGCATCCGCTTTGCCGACGATCAACATTATATGATCATTCCATTTTAAATCACTCCTAATGCGTACTCCCAGATAATTTATGGTATTAACTGCTTCCAGTTGCTGACCTGCTATTTTGTAGCTAAATGATAAAGGATCTATCTTTCTGTGTATTCGCAGCACATTACACTTGTCTACATTGAGATTCAATTGCCATTCCCTGCACCATGCGTCAATTCGCTGCAGATCCTCCTGCATTTCAGTACAATTTTCCATTGTTACAACCTCTCGATACACCACAGCATCATCCGCAAAAAGCCTCAGTGAACTTTCGATGTCATCCACAAGGTCATTTATGTATATTGTGAATAGCAATGGTCCTATGACACTCCCCTGCGGCACACCTGAAATCACTCTTACTTCAGAAGACTTCTCTCCATTGAGAATGACATGCTGCGTCCTGTTATCTAGGAACTCCTCAATCCAATCACACAATTGGTCTGATAGTCCATATGCTCTTACTTTGTTCATTAAACGACTGTGGGGAACTGTATCAAACGCCTTCCGGAAGTCAAGAAACACGGCATCTACCTGTGAACCCGTGTCTATGGCCCTCTGAGTCTCGTGGACGAATAGCGCGAGCTGGGTTTCACATGACCGTCTTTTTCGAAACCCATACTGATTCCTACAGAGTAGATTTCTAGTCTCCAGAAAAGTCATTATACTCGAACACAATACGTGTTCCAAAATTCTACAACTGATCGACGTTAGAGATATAGGTCTATAGTTCTGCACATCTGCTCGACGTCACTTCTTGAAAACTGGGATGACCTGTGCCCTTTTCCAATCCTTTGGAACGCTACGCTCTTCTAGAGACCTACGGTACACCGCTGCAAGAAGGGGGGCAAGTTCCTTCGCGTACTCTGTGTAAAATTGAACTGGTATCCCATCAGGTCCAGAGGCCTTTCCTCTTTTGAGCAATTTTAATTGTCTCTCTATCCCTCTGTCGTCTATTTCGATATCTACCATTTTGTCATCTGTGCGACAATCTAGAGAAGGAACTACAGTGCAATCTTCCTCTGTGAAACAACTTTGGAAAAAGACATTTAGTATTTCGGCCTTTAGTCTGTCATCCTCTGTTTCAGTACCATTTTGGTCACAGAGTGTCTGGACATTTTGTTTTGATCCACCTACCGCTTTGACATAAGACCAAAATTTCTTAGGATTTCCTGCCAAGTCAGTACATAGAACTTTACTTTCGAATTCATTGAACGCCTCTCGCATAGCCCTCCTCACACTACATTTCGCTTCACGTAATTTTTGTTTGTCTGCAAGGCTTTGGCTATGTTTATGTTTGCTGTGAAGTTCCCTTCGCTTCTGCAGCAGTTTTCTAACTCGGTTGTTGTACCACGGTGGCTCTTTTCCATCTCTTACGATCTTGCTTGGCACATACTCATCTAACGCATTATGTACGACGGTTTTGAACTTTGTCCACTGATCCTCAACACTATCTGTACTTGAGACAAAACTTTTGTGTTGAGCCAACAGGTACTCTGAAATCTGCTTTTTGTCACTCTTTCTAAACAGAAAAATCTTCCTACCCTTTTTAATATTCCTATTTACGGCTGAAATCATCGATGCCGTAACCGCTTTATGATCGCTGATTCCCTGTTCTGCGTTAACTTTTTCAAATAGTTCGGGTCTATTTGTCACCAGAAGGTCTAATATGTTATCACCATGAGTCGGTTCTCTGTTTAACTGCTCAAGGTAGTTTTCAGATAAAGCACTTAAAAAAATTTCACTGGATTCTTTGTCCTTGCCACCCGTTATGAACGTCTGAGTCTCCCAGTCTATATCCGGCAAATTAAAATCTCCACCCAGAACTATAACATGGTGGGGAAATCTACTCGAAATATTTTCCAAATTATCCTTCAGGTGCTCAGCCACAACAGCTGCTGAGCCAGGGGGCCTATAGAGACATCCAATTACAATGTCTGAGCCTGCTTTAACCGTGACCTTCACACAAATCATTTCACATTTCGGATCTCAGTCAATTTCCTTCGATACTATTGCACTTCTTATCGCTATAAACACGCCTCCCCCTTCACTGTCCAGCCTGTCTCTGCGGTATACATTCCAATCTGAGTTTAGGATTTCATTACTATTTACATCTGGTTTCAGCCAACTTTCTGCCCCTAGTACTATATGGGCGTTGTGACCGTTTATTAATGAGAGCAGTTCTGGGACCTTTCTGTAGACGCTCCTGCAGTTTACTATTAGCACACTAATATTGTTATTCCCTGTTGCATTTTGCCTACTCCTACCTTGCTGCGTCTCAGGAGGCGTCTTGTCGGGCCTAGGGAGGGGATTCTCTAACCCAAGAAACCCCCATGTGCACTCCACACGTACTCTGCTACCCTTGTAGCCGCTTCCGGCGTGTAGTGCACGCCTGACCTATTCAGGGGGACCCTACAATTCTCCACCCTATAGCGGAGGTCGAGAAATTTGCACCCCAGATCTCCGCAGAACCGTCTGAGCCTCTGGTTTAAGCCTTCCACTCGGCTCCAAACCAGAGGACCGCGATCAGTTCTGGGAACGATACTACAAGTAGTTAGCTCTGATTTCACCCCACGAGCAAGGCTTTACGCCTTCACCAATTCTGCCAACCGCCTGTACGAACTGAGGATGACCTCTGAACCCAGACGGCAGGAGTCATTGGTGCCAACATGAACAATTTGCAGTCGGGTGCACCCAGTGCTCTCTATCATCGCTGGTAGGGCCTCCTCCACATCTCGGATGAGACCCCCTGGCAAGCAGCCAGAGTGAACACTGGCCTTCTTCCCCGACCTTCCCGCTATTTCCCTAAGGGGCTCCATCACCCGCCTAACGTTGGAGCTCCCAATAACTAATAAACCCCTCCCCCCGTGTGCCTGCTCGGACCTTGCTGTAGGAGCAGCCACATGTCCACTCACAGGCAGAGCGGGCGACGCCACACGGCCAGCCTCCACATTGACCCTCCGCCTCGTGCGCCGCGAACGCCGCCACTCCCCTTGGGGAGAGGGTGGCCCAACCGCGCCCAGTACACGCGAAGATGTCTCGACAGCAGGGACAGTGGGTGAAGCATGTAACACCTGGGGTGTACCTTGCGACGCACCAGACTCCCCACTGCCACTACACTCCGAGGCAGCAGCCTGAAGACGGCTGACCGTGGCCATCAACACGCTCAGCTGTTCGCGAACAGTGGCCAGCTCCTCCTGCGTCCGTACACAGCAGTCACACATCCTATCCATCCTAAGGAATCAATTTACTGAAGAGAGTTAATCAACCTTTAACTAGACTGCTAATTCAGTAAAGGCGGCTGTTTATTAACTAAACTGTGGTTGCTAGGCACTTCTTGTAGAAAAAAATGAAAATAGCACTACCTGTCTCTGGACTGTATTGAAAACAAACACTAGCACTACTGGCACTATGGCTGACTAAAGGGACTCACTCTGACTGTATTCAAAACAAACACGAAATCTATGGAACACTATTAATAGCACCCAACAATTGAAGCTTCCTAAAAGCAAATACACACGGAAGAAGACGTGACAAGTAAGAAAAATACAGTTAATACTTAAATTAAGGTAGCTCGCTGCACAGCAGACGTGAAGCAGACGGCAGTTACAACGACACTGAGGCATCCACCATTTCATGAAACCTGGGGCACATATGGCTTTTTAAAAAATACCACGTATGCAGCAAGTATTATTCCCCATGTCCCATCGGGTTCCATCTTGGAAATATTGCATTCTCTTGTTTATATTTCACTGGTTACTTTGCTAAATACTAGGACATTACATTCTGGTAAATAGTAAGTTGGGTGCAACTTTAGAAAGAGCTGTTCATGAAATCGTCACAGGCATTAATAAATGCTTTGAAGCATCGTGTAGTCTGCTTACAAGAACACAAAATTCACAAAGTTCACTGTTGCTGAGTCTTTTTAAGCTTTTCTATATGCAGTTCGGAACCTTAATGAGATTTTCCCCAATCATACAAATAAATTATGAGAACATGGTTATAGAAGACGTTAACAAATTTATATCCCTGAGATTACAGCTTGATAATACATTCAGGTGGGAGGATTATATCATAGAAATGCTGAAGTGCCTAACAAATAATTTGGTTACATTCATTATATCACATGCTGTTTCAAATTTTGAGGTAACACCCCAAGCAAAACTAAAGATCACAAGAGTTCAAAAGCACTCATTTTTTGTATTAAATTGAAAACATTTTACAGACACATGTTCAAAGGACTTGGCATACTAACTGCTGCTTCTTGGTATAGTTATTCCTTAATGATTTATTTTTCATTTTTTGTAAATTATACATCCCTTTTTAATTCAACCGACAACTCAATTCCCATATTAAAAACAAGAAATAAAAATATTGTGCATAAAGGCACTTATTTTGAATATACAGCATGTATTATTCAAGAACACATTTTTTCAAGCAATTGCCCCAACCATAAAAAACATTAGATACTAATAAACTACATTAAAATAGAAGTTGTGTGGACTTAAGTTGATCGGCTTCTACTCTGAGCAACACCACCTAATGTGAATACAAATTGCCCACCGAGGTTCTGCCCCCCTCTCATGATAATGCATAGCTGTGAGATTTTTTTTTTTTACTCAGAAACTTCTTTCTCAATACTCTTGACCACAGGAAATCACTTTGTATAGTTACCTGTGTAAAGAAGGTAAAAATACATCCATATTCTCAGTGCTACTCAGCAGAGCAAGCCATGTCTACAATCATGAACTGGACAGAGTGAACAGGACAGTGTCGCTTGTGTAGATTGTTCAGTCTGTCAATGTATCTTCAACAGTCATTTAACTTTCACCACAAGCACATTGTCACTTTATGAGAAGTACAGTTGTTACCCACTAAAGTGGCCATACATCACAGCAACGTTACTCAGATATTGAGCACATACCCTGAGAGACTGTCTCATAATTACCTCCACCCATAAAAAATGAATTGTAGGTGTCTCAAGGTGGAGGCAACAGAGCTGCACACTGCCTTATTGGAGACAACTGGGAGGCCTGTGTCACCCTAGACAGTACGTAACCGTTTCCAAACTACTAATTTTGCCTAGAGCTGTCCATTAGGAACAACAGCACAACAGTCCCAGCACACTGTCACATTAAGAAGGAACACACAGGATTGGACCAGATTAACAGTGTCAACTGTACTAAAATGAAATTAATGCAGCCATGAGGATGAAATAATGAAGATGAAATGACAAATGAAAACTGTATTTAAATACAACTGAAATTACTCGAAATAGGACAGATTTTTGCTTCTTTCTGTGTCAACTTCTACAGTTAAAATCTATGTCTGGTGATTTTAAGTGCTACAAATGCATTTAATGAAATTTTTTCACACATGTCAAGAATAATTTAAAACAGGATCAATTTACAAACAAGACCAGTGTAATTTAAATTGCATATATTTCTTAATGTTACATGTTTTTACAATTACATCAAGTTTTCTCATTTTTCTATCTTTCTATATTTTTCTGTCTTTCTATATTTCTATCAGCACATTACCATGTGTTCATATTTTTCCACCACTTGCATGAAACTAAAACTACACAAAGAAATAATATATTTTTCCCTTAGTTGGTGGAATTAGTTTACTTTTAACTGTTTTTAATAGAGACATATTCTGTATTTTCATAAACTTTATATTGAAACTGAATGCCATTTTCTTCTTGGATACCCGAAGGTACTGTAGGATCACTGAAAAATAAACAAATATATAATTAATGCAAAAATTTATTGAGTAGGTTCATTACAAAAGTCTGAAAAATACTTGCCATACTAGACAATGACACACAGTACACAGTACACAATATAGAGGGAAACTGACTGTTGGAACCTATTAACAAAGACAAAAAGTGGCTGTTAGCAGTTCAATACGCAGCCACAAACATATTTGATCATTTGCCCAATAACACAAACTATGCTGACAGGTAGGAAATCAACTTTTAAATTTAGCCTTAAACAATTTCTTCTGGACATCCTACCCCATTTTGTAGACAGAATTTTAATTAAAACTTGTAGCATGTGTAGCTGAAAAACTGAAGTGTGCCACTAGTTACATGAGTAGTGTTAAAGACTAATATGTTAATTCTTATTAAATTTAACAATGTGTTGTTTAATGACCTCCAAATGGCCAACATACTTATACACAAATCATACATACATACATAGCCTGTAAACTGAATCATTGCGCACAATTTCAGTAAAAATTGTGCAAATCATCAATGGAACATGCAGCATCTCAATCTCATACAGTACTTTGTTGTAGGAAGTTATAGTAGAATGTAAATACTTTTGGATTAAAGGAGATCACTCACCAAAAAGCAGAAGCATTGTGTTGTCAATAGGCACACACAAAACAAAGGAACACACAAAACAAAGGAAACTTGCTAGCTTTCAAAGTTTTCCTGCGCACACGCGCACACACACGCGCAGGCGCGCACGCACACACACACACACACACACACACACACACACACACACACACACACACACACACCTATACCACTATATGGTGTCAGTTGGACTAACAGTGTTAGTACAGCTGGCACCATGTATGGGTGAAGCAGCTCGTCAAAGGATAACAGTTTTTGTGTGCCTACTAAGAACTTCAAACTTCTGCTTTTCAGCGAATTTGTCTCCTTTCGTACAGCATTTTGTTTTCTCTCTCCTGCTACCTTCTCTCCATCTATTTTCTAAATTTATGAAGTTACGTAAAACAGTCTTCTAGTATATGCAACAGAATGGAAAGAATGTAATGAAACACAATAACCATATTAACACAGTCATGACCTTTTCATCATTTTAAAGCACATACCTAGAAGTCATATGATATCAACTTTGGTCTTGTCTGAAGCAAATTTTGAAGTCTTTCATCATAAAAACTGATTTATGTCAAATATCCCACTAAATAAAAAGAAGAGGAAAGTCAATTCACTCTTTTTGATGTTTATTTATTTCCTGAAGCCTTAACATTCATTACATGATGGACACCAGGATCAGAGGCTTCAAATAATGTATTTCTATCAGAGTTCGATAGGAACGCAGAGACCATGACATCAAACATCGTTCAAATTCTTTAAACGTACTAAGTCTGCTGCTGGAAAGTACTGAAGTTATGAGGTGTTTATTTGAATGTACTTAGCAGAAGTTCCTTATGCAAAATGTTTATTGTACATACTCCTGGTCCTTGGTTCGATTATTGAAAAAAAGAAAGAAAGAAAGAAATTGCCTCAGATTGAAAATAAATGCTCTTATTTTATTATATCATGATCAGTTTTGAAGGCTGTAGCCTCATCATCACACGTGCTTGTTAACAAGAGAAACTTACCATAAGTCAATGCTACACATAATAAAATTGTATTACATACTGTGTACATGCTAACAAGTTTATTGGCCTCTTCTAGCCTTGACACTGATTAATGGCCCTAACACTAACATCAAGAATGTACATAAATCACAAATGTCCATAACAACTGACAAGTAACATATAGGTATTTAAGAACTTGATGGTGTTGGCAATTTGATTATGTCTTAGTTTAATAAAAACTGGAAATGATGCATTCCATACAGCACGTTTTTGCACCAGAAACCAAGTTAAGTCATGTGGTATAGAACAGTAGCAGATTTGCTTCCATATCGACGGAGACACCTTCAACTGTGGTGTGCGATATGTGATGTAATACCATTCGGTAAATAAGAGTTGTATGTGGATCATTGCATGGAGGTATTAGGCAGAAGCTTCTAACACCTTAATAACATAGAGTTCCCATAGTGTCTTGGAACTTTTAAGTCCTTGTGTCTTATATTAAAGAATTGTACCTTGTTTTATAACAAGTTCTTTAGCACATAAACAATACATAATGTAATTACATTATGTATTGCACTCATTTACTGCACATTTCTATTGCAAACAAGTAAATATGAGGATAAGGCTAGAAGTGCCAATATCAATCATGGTATAATCAAATTAAGAGCATTTAATTACAGTCTGAGGCAATTTTTTTCCTAATTAATTGTAAGACTGTGATCTCCACAGACCCATCAATGACGGAAAGGTAAAATAACCTTATTTCAGTTTAGTTATGTGCCTGTTCCATGTACTGTAATTGCAACTTCTCCTTATTTATCATTTGGTTGGTGATCAAAGAATTTTGTAGCTGAACATCTTACTCCTTTCTGTCACTATCTATGGTTAAGAGATGAATACCATAAGTAATTTCTTCTTCTATTATCATATTAATGAACATTGCTGTTGTTTTCTGTGGCTGATGGTTGAAAAAAAACTTGATAAGCGAGTTAATGTACTGTGACACTTAACAGTCTTGTTCAACTTGTTAAAGAATGGTATCTGGTTTTACAATACTTAACTGATTAGTCCTATTGTTTCACTTTATTTATGGCATACTAATATGGGACAACAAGACAGTATGAAGTCACTGTTTATAAGAGCTGTCTATGCCATGTCATCAATGTTACAGCCTCTATGTTGCTACACGGCCACACCTATTGTTGATGAGGCTGTGGCTGCTATCTAAAAATGGATAGGAACTAACATAGTTCAGAATTTACAATTTTGACACATTTAATTATTTTTTAAAAGTGCTGCAATGTGGAATATTCATGGTGAAAATCAGAAACAAAAATTGCAAATTAACAGAGTTCAATCTTCCACTGAAAAGTCAGGAGGGCACAAGTGTACTGCCTGGCTACATTTTTATTACTTTATGCACATCATGTATGTTGAGACAATGTGATAATGGAGCAAAAACTACACTAAAGGGTGACTGAAATATACACAGCAGTAAGGAGAACCTGTTTCACCCCCCCCCCCCCACCCACCCCTCTTGGCACCCATATCACCCTGGACTGCAGCAACGGAACCATTCCCCACACCATGATTTTGATTACCCATGATCATATACGGAAATGAGGGATATCCTACCCGAGATTCTTCCAACCCTTTCTAAAGTGGTATGTCATCGCCACACAACTGACACAACATGCCTATGCCACTCCCAATTCCTTGCCACATGGGTCCTATCTCCACGGAAGATCCAGGTGCGAGACCTGCTCAGTTCATCCAATCCAGTGCATCCCACTTCAATGCAGTCACAGGCATGTCCTATCCTATCACTGTGAAAACATCCATATCATCTGTGGTACAATCCCTGCACAGCATTTTATGTGGAAATGACCACCAACCAGCTGTCCGCCAGAATGACTGTCCCATCACTCTGCAGCATTTTATGTGGACATGTCCACCAACCTGCTGACCACCAGAATGAATGGCCACTGTCAAACTGTGGCCAAGAACAAAGTTGACCATCCAGTGGCACAACACGCCTCTGGGCACAACATGCTTAAATTCAATGGCACCATCTGGATTCTTCTCCCTAACACCAGCTTTTCTGTACTATGGAAGTTAACTTTGAAACACATCCTTCGTTCCTGTAATCCTCCTAACCTCAAAAAGTGTCCACTTATCCACTGTCCTCACAACCTTGATCCAACAGTTCCCCTCCCACTGTTCTGTCATCCCCTCCCAATCCACGCCTTCATATCATCTTCACCGTGTGTCTTATCTCACCGGCTCCAGTACCATTGTGTTATGTGCCCAGCCTATGCATCTGCCACACCTCCCTACAGCATTCATATGTTGCAGCCCTGCTGCCCCTCAAGCCCTTAGCTACATGTCCCCAACCCCTCCTCCCACCTCTTTCTCCCTCTACCTATCCCACCTGACACAACCTCCACTTTCAGTCCACCTGCTGAACTACAATCCCGGCATTGTGTGTCTGGGCAGCACAATGTAGGTGCACATGTATGTATGTGTGTATGTGTGTGTGTGTGTGTGTGTGTGTGTGGTTCTTGAATGTAATCTGTAACAGCTACGCTGCATATTAAATTGTCCAGTAGTTGAGACCTATTACTCTTTCTCTGCTAAGAATCTGAAGGCTTCAAAACATGTGTGAAAGCACTTAGCATAATTGAGATTTGAAAATCTGGTACATTTGTTCAAAAACATGAAGGCCAAAACATTACTGAAATTTAAAACACAATTAAATGATCTTCATTCAGACAAACTAAGTGAAACAAAAAAGTTGTGTAGACAGTTAAAATCTATGTACAAGTGTTTTTCTGGTGAAAACTTGCAGCCATTGTTTTATGTTAATTCTTCCTGTCTCTTTAATCAGCACCTGTAATTAGTATCCCTGTCACGCTGAAGGAGGAGGAAGAATGTCTACAAATAGAGAGCAGTCAACAGTACTTTTCACTGTGAACACAAGGCTGTTGATACTAGCAAAGCAAGTAATTCTCCATGCACTTCATTCTCTTGAAAGTAGCAACAGGACATTGCAAACTTAATAGGAAACACAAATCATTCGGAAAGGTGAGAGGAAGGTGAGGTAGCAACTACAATTTTATGAATTTATATGAGCATGCTGAAGTGTGCTATACTGGGAGCTCACGAGGAATGGTCAATTATTCAGGGATACAACAGGAATGATTATTGAAAGCAAAAGAAATCTAGTAAACATTGGCCTTAAAATGCATACCTTAAGAGCTACGAGCACTTCATCTTCGATACTGTGAAACAAATCTCTTCCACTGCAAAATCTTTGCTTTCCATATTTTGAGAGGTGGTAACTGCCCAAGATCTTTCAAATTCTTCCAATCTGACAGCACCCTGGGGGCAGATGAAGATTATAGAACACTATACACAACCCATGCATAACCCCACACCATCCACCAGTTAACTTGTTTGTCTGGATCTCTATGACCACAAATATTAAATATAATGTTGTCTCAAAGGCACCTTCAAGATTCTAAGCTTTTCAAACTAACTGGTGACATTTTTGCAAGGTGTGATAGGCATTAACACCACAGATAAAGAACTTAAGCAAATGACTACACTTTATCATGTTCACTCCCTTCAAAACTTCGAGTAACTGGGCATGAAATGATAACAGTTCATCCGATTAAAAAAAATAAAAATAAAAATAAAAAAAAATAAGTGTGTGCAATGCAAATTTCTCCAATTGGGTAATAGTGCTACTGTTAAGGTTTCAATTATCATTTAAAATTCTGTTTAACATATTGTGCTTGCTGCCTGTAGAAAATATGGGTACATTGTGAGTCCTCTAACAGTTGGCATTTGAAGAACTTCTGAGCGCAGCTTTCCTAATTATTAATTCGCAACACATTATTTCTCAGCAGTGATGGCTGGAAGTCAGTTGGTCACTCTTTAAATACATTGGAGAGCTGCTAAATGGATGTTCCTGTTTCCACAAAGTGCTTCTTGACTTGAAAAAGGTATTAAAGGCATAATGAGTTCCCACACTTCTGTTGTTGCAGTATGCTTCCGTAATAGTCCTGATAGAAATGTTTGTCACAAAACGTGACAATTTGACTTATGAAGACATTCTGTAGCTGCTTGAAGAAGCTGGTTCTAAAATTGACGATAATAGTTCTGAAATCAATGACAGTAGTTCTGAGACACATGATAATCTGCTTGAATCTTTCATCTTGCAAGCAGGAGCCATACAAAGTATGGTGAAAAAGTTTACTATGTCTGGGGGACTGCAGCAGTCACTGAGGCCTGACTGGAATGTGTTAAAGAAATCTTAATTAACCCTCGAGTAGACTCGCGGTATACTTTGTACACACATTACCAACATAAATATCTGTGAGCAAAACCACAGTTTAATCTTAGTTTAATAAAACAATGATAATATAAACTTACATAATATGAGCTAACACACAGTCTAATTACATAATAATAAAATAAACTTTCGTTATATCACTCTGTTGCCATGGACACATGTTACGCCACAGTAATGACTCACTCGATGCATTAAACAGAGTAGTGGTATCAGATGCCAGCGAACCCCTTATTCGATTATTAATTGGGGTCGTTTTCTTGCATGGATCATAAATTTTTCCTCAACTAGCTAACCAGCTATTTTATATTACTGCTGCCTACTGTGGCATATGACAACACAATTTATCACTGTGTCTACTGAAGCAATAATGAAGGAATAGGTATGGACTTGCAGTTGAAACAATAATGGAACAGAGCAATTTTATTTGTGGTTGGCACTTGAGCATTAACACTGTCTAACTTTGAACTTATATCAGTGAGGTAGACAGCAGCAATAATGACTCAGATCATTAATCCACACCTATTTAACTCACTATAATATATATTCGTTGGAAAAAGATTTTAAAATACCTCACACCTATGCATGGATGATCAAGCTTTCAATCATAAATAAATGTTGAAAATGTTACCCACTCTTTAACTGTACTAAAATAAATGAAAAAGTCCATCATCTAACTCCAACTAATTCATTTATGAGACTGCATACTGTCACACTTTTAAAGTAATCAGGCAGAGAAATGTCATAGCATTTGTTTCCCGAGATAGAATACAGCACATGTTGGCACGGAACACAAAGCAAAGCATACATCGAAGTTCTAGCCCAGACTGGACAATCGGAACCAACCGACAGCTGAGTCATCCTGTGGCAATGATGTCATTCGGATGCAGTATGGAGAAGTCCTACACACTCCCGGCTGTTGTTAGCCTTCTACTTCTCACGTAGCTCCTCTGTTGGCATCACGAGACATCTGTGTACCCTGTTATATTCCTCCCACCAAGAAAAAATCACTGGCAGTACTGGGAATCGAACCTGGGTCCTCCACATAGAAGCTAGACCCACTGACCACTGAGTTATAGAGGCAGACTGGCACGATAGGGGACATAACTGATTTTATAAGATATTTAGTCATTGGACCCCGAATGTTTGATTAAGTTATAGGTAAATAAGGTTTTTGGGGTGTAAGGAGTGGCCAGGGAGGGATAAGGAAGCACAAGTGTGCACATCATAAAGTCTTTTCTGTTCCCCACCCCCTCTCCCGAAATGATCAGAGGTTATCACATTAATAATGACACCTCCCATTCTCCCACCCAAATGGGATGATACAAGTATAGTTTTAAGCCTGAACTACCCAAAATGGTCAAAAGATTAATACTAGAGAACTGGTGGCTGCTAAATATCATTGTTGCCACATATTACACCACCATAAGATAGCCAATAAGGTTTGCAATGACACACAAAGAAGTTCTGTTTGCTGTAGATTAAAAGCCTTTGCTTCCCAGTAGACATACAACTAAATTTGCCCCATGTAACTGGTATATTAGTTTTTCACATTTAAATTCATCAATCTACAAACAACAGTTTTTTAGCATTACAACTAAAAGAGAATTTAATCAAACATTTGTGCCTGAATTAAAAGTGAGGTTAGTTATTTCTTTAATATGTAGCACACACATAAGCCAAACAGTGTGTTCAACAATACTCAAAATGTCAGAATACCACTAGAGAAACAAAGCAAACATTAAGAAACAAATTCAAATCTATGCCTATCATCAGCAGGCGTGTGCCCTATGGAACAATGAGACCATACTGCTCCCAACATTCCTGTGGGTGTAGCTTGAAAAGGACAGGTATCCTATCGTGAGCACATGGTGGAGGGAAGGAGCACAATTTCAAGGATTGCGCAGAATTTTAGAAACAGTCTGCTGGACTGTACTCTGGCCATGAATGATGAAGTGTTTCTGAACTGGTGTAGACAGATAAAGCAATGACCCATACCTAAAAAAGGATATGTTAATAATTACCTCAAAAAACATGGTAACAAATGACTGATGAAGTGAAAAAAAACAATGTAGTGATTACAAAAGATTAATGATACAAAACAATAAGAAGCAAGAACCAGTAATACAGCAAATATTCTCCTTTCATGCGAAAATCTTTCATGGTGTTCATGGAATCAATGAACCTGGGAAATAAGTATTCCTGTCAGCTATTGCAATACAGAAAAATATGGAAAATATTAATGGGGGCAATTTACGGAAGTGTGCTGAAAAGAACTGGAATAATGGTATGGCAAAATGAAATGAAAATGTTCCAACCACACCTGCAAATCAGCCACAAAGCAACATCAACTTCATTAGATACATCACGGGCTGGAATGACTGAACCACTTCTACCACCTCTATTTAATTTCTTGAGCATTCCATTACAATAATTAACACAAGTCCGTTTCTGAGCTTTAGTCAAACTGTGTAAAATTCATTAGGAACAGATATTTATCAAACTCACAGAAAATCATTTCAATGAAAACTCTCACATGAAATAAACCATTTTGTTCACATCTCAACAGCATCATCTAGTATCTGTCTGCAAAAACTTAAAAATCTGATACTCTTAATGTTTTATCCATATATTTCATTGCCCAACTACAGCTCAACATTTCCTCTCTCAGTGACTGCAATCAACACTATTTTTTTTTTCCATTCTTGTATTAATTTTGCCACGTACCTCATTCCCACATTTCAATCCTGTGTTGTCAGTCTTTCATTGTTGTTTCTCTATTCAGCAAATTCTTTCTTGACACACATTTGTTATTTTTTCTTTTCTTTCTTTCTTTCTTTGACACACAAATTACCCCTAACATACTATCCATGCAGTACAGGATAATTTTTGCAATACTCAAAGTCTTCCTTGAACCCTTCAGTAACTATTTCAGCTGAGTTGGGGTTCCATAAATGAACCAATTATTAATTTATTTTTGTTGTCAATTACAACCTTTACCCGTATTAACCCACATAAAGTCTACTTCAATGTCACTACAAGATAAACTATTTCTAAGAGCAACCAACATGCTGCAACCAATCATCATCTGCTTCAGTGCTTTCTATGAGCGCTTGGAATTCTGGTTCCTTCCAGACAAAACTATGACAATTCGGAACTATGATACAAATGTGAGACGTTAACTTTTCCCAGCGAATTGAATGTTCAAATAACTTACGGGTTTGCTGCTAGGTGACGTCGTCGACCACTGCCGATATTTCGACAGGAGCACACACTGCCATTCTCAAGGCACAAATGCAAGGAGGAAGCAATGTGCAAGGGAATTTAATACCTCGGTTCACAGAGGAGAAACAAGGAAGATACCACACACAGAACAAGTAACCGCAGAGTCAACACACAACCAAAGACAACCAACATCAGAAATATCAATGGTGACTATTAATCAACAGGTGAGGTAGCACTAATTCTGTCCCTCTGTTTTTTGACAAGAGATAGAGCCGGATTTCAAGCAGCATTTAAAGAAAATCCACCATCTCTGTTTATAAGGTTGCTTGATAGTTTGATTTCAACAGCTTCCTTAATAACACTATCCCAATAGCTGGACGTGCAAGCCAGAATCTGTGTGTTGTTGTATTCCACAGGATGACTGGTGTCAAGGCAATGTCCTGCAGTAGTGGATTTGCTCGGCTGTTGTAAGTGTGTGTGACATTTATGTTCAGTCCTGTTGATTAATAGTCACCGCTGATATTTCAGATGTTGGTTGTCTTTGGTTGTGTGTTGACTCTGCGGTTACTTATTCTGTGTGTGGTATCTTCCTTGTTTCTCCTCTGTGAACCAAGGTATTAAATTCCCTTGCACATTGCTTCCTCCTTGCATTTGTGCCTTGAGAATGGCAGGGTGTGCTCCTGCCAAAATATCAGCTGTGCTCAACGACATCACCCGGCAGCAAACCCGTAAGTTATTTACACATTCAGTTCACCGGGAAAAGTTAAGGTCTCACATTGTTTACCTCTACGGGGAGGAAATGTATCATTGCTTGTGGAGGTTGGATAAACTTAGCAGCAGTAGAGTAAGGTTGGAATGTGCTTTATCGTTTTTATTGAAGTGTCAAAATCATAGTGTGGTTCCAACATTTGCTAAGGTTATGCATCATATTAATTCTCCTGCCACCAATCGCATCAAGCAACGTGCTGGTTTAGCTCTTGTCAGTTAGATTTTGTTTCTAAGGAATTATTTCAGCTTCATTTAATGATGGTGTCTAATGTTTCTGAATTTTCTTGGGATTGGGTGGACGGTGCCTCTTGGTCGCAGTCTGACAGGGAATTTCAATCTGTAACTGCTCATAATTTGGAGAGTTTGAACGTTTCCTTGGCTCAGTGTCTAATTCTAATTTTAATTCTCGACGTTCTGTGATCAATCTCACAGAGAAAACGTTTGACGACGCAGCTTTGTCTGTGCTGGGGAAAGGTTTGAATTTCGCACCAACGCCTAAGAGTTTGCCAGTCATTGATTTTATTAGTTCTATTGAACAGGCTGTTTATAAACTACCTTCCAAGGCTGCGGAAGAGGTTAGGAGGGAGGCCTGTCATGTGTTGACTGGGGCCCGTCCACCGAACTGCAATATACAGCAGCTGAGGCGGCCGCTTTACGTTCACTCAGAATGGATCCTGATATTGTTATTTTACCTCTGGACAAGGGAAATGCCACGGTTTTGTTAAACAAGCACAATTACATTCAAAAGATGCAGTGTCTACTTTCTGATTCGGCGTATCGCAAAATTGGTGCTGACCCTACTAAGAGTGTTGAGAGAAAGACTAATAACCTCCTGAAGAAAAGTTCTTTGTCACAGGAGACTATCAAGAGTCTTAATTCTTACTGTGCTGTACCACCTAGATTATATGGCCTCCCTAAGGTCCATAAAGAGGCTGTCCCATTGAGGCCTACTGTTTCTAATATTGGTGCTCCGACATGTCATGTAGCTGAACATCTTGTTAGTTTGTTGAGCCCACTAGTAGGTAGGTGTGAACACCACATTAAGAACTCTGCAGATTTCTTAAGTCGATTGCAGTTCCTCTCTCTGATTCGTTGCAGCTAATTGAGGTTAAGTTTGGTGTCGAGTTAACAAATCTATTTTGACATGTGCTGACTTCCACTTACTTTTTATTCAACGGTCAGTACTATTAACAGACTGATGGAGTTGCAATGGGAAGACCACTGTCACCTATTATGGCCAAATAGTTTATGGAGGACTTTGAGGAACATGCACTGGAGTCAGCAACCTTGAAACCTGCTTGTTTTTTCAGATATGTAGATGATACTTTTGTTGTTTGGCCTCATGGTAGTGAGAATTTAAACTGGTTTTTGGAACACTTGAATTCAATCCACCCAAATACTCGGTTCACTATGGAGGTGGAAAAGAATGGATGCCTTTCCTTCCTTGATGTGTTAGTCAGAAGCAAGACTGATGGTACGTTGGGATATTCTGTTTATAGGAAGCCTACTCACACTGACTTGTATCTGCGAGCCGATAGTTGTCACATCCAGCTCAGCGTGAAGGAGTACTTCGTACCTTGGTTCACAGGGCCCACGTTATCTCAGACCCTGAAAGTTTGGCAGCTGAGCTATCACATCTCTAAGTCCCCTCTCGTCAGAATGGTTATAGTGAGAGGCACATCAAACGTGTGTTGCGCTATCAGCCTTCTGTGCAACGGATGAGTGGCGACAGCAACGAAGTGGCACCTAAGTCTACGGCCTTTTTGCCTTATGCAAGAAGCATTTCCAACAGGATTGGCCGTATTTTGCAGAAATATGATGTGAAATATGTTTTTCGACCACCTTCCAAGATTAAGGCCCTGTTAGCACCCGTAAAAGATGATCTTGGTTTGCGTAAGGCTGGTGTCTATCTTATTCCTTGGAGTTGTGGCATGTCATATATTTGTCAATCAGGGCTGTGGAAGACCGGTGTATTTAACACAAACATCACACACTCTTACAACAGCCGAGCAAATCTGCTATTGCAGAACATTGCCTTGACACCGGTCATCCTATGGCATACAACAACACACAGATTCTGGCTTGCATGGCCAGCTATTGGGATAGTGTTATCAAGGAAGATGTTTAATCAAACTATCAAGCAACCCTATAAACAGAGGTGGTGGATTTTGTTTAAATGCTGCTTGGAATCCGGCTCTGTCTCTCATCAAAAAACAGAGGGACAGAATTAGTGTTACCTCACCTGTTGATTAATAGTCACCATCGATATTTCTGATGTTGGTTATCTTTGGTTGTGTGTTGACTCTGCGATTACTTGTTCTGTGTGTGGTATCTTCCTCATTTCTCCTCTATGAACCGGGGTATTAAATTACCTTGCACATTGCTTCCTCCTTGCATTTGTGCCTTGAGAATGGCAGTGTGTGCTCCTGTCGAAATATCGGAGGTGGTCGACGACGTCATCCGGCAGCAAACCCATAAGTTATTTGAATATAATACAAATGTTTCTTAGGTCTACCATTGTTCTGTGTTTGACCTGCACCCTTTGAAACTGAACACTCATTTTTACTTTCCTGAGACCCACTACCCCAAGAAATTGCCCAGATCACTCCACACAGCCCCCGCTACCTCAAGTAGCTGCCTCCTGTGTGAATGGACTCTTAATCCATGAAGCAGATCCCAATATCTCTACAGTCCATGGTGCAAGTAAAGGAAAATGCAGCCTGCATGGTCACAGAAACTTCGCATCCGCTGATTCAGACTATCACTCAGCTCTGTGCTAAAGACGCACTGCCAGTCCTGTCAACGATGCTGAAGATGGTGAGCTCTGCATGCATATTGCAAGCAAAACTGGCTGTCTTTATCACTTCAGAGCCACCAGAAGCCAGAGAGAATCTCTTCCAATCCTAATTGACACACCTCAGTATTCATATGAGCAACTACCTACCGTTGGCTGCACCCTGTGCTCTCCATAGCATTCGAAAGTACCAGGTACATATCTGGGATGACTCACCCGGTATGCAAACTGCGTGCACACAAAATTTCTTTCGCCCTTTGACAACTATATCACGCGCCTCGCATTGGTGTTCCCAAATATCAATAATCCCAATCTCTGTGACTGCTTGTATCTTGTTGGCTATGAGGCTTCCTCTGCAACAGGGCAGGCAATTGCAGCCGGCTCAAAATCTTTATCAGCTATAAATGTACCTGAAACATATTTGTCAGAAAAAAAATTGGGGAGGCCAGTCGATTGGTCCCCCAGAATGTCTTCCGCTGCCAGCCATACCTTGAAATGACCTCCCAATCGACCACAGGTGATGGCTCAACCTCAATACTGGTGGGGTCAGGCCAACCACAGTGTTAGACTGATCGGGATAAATGTGAGATGTGCTGGATTTTCCTTGAGTCCTCCACACACAATGAAATCCACTGGCTGCATGACTAAAGCCAGAACCACCTGGAGCTGTGACTGAAGGGTCTCCAACTCAACTTGCATACCAAACACAGCTTTCACAGTCACTATTCATACTAAAGATGATGGAAATATACACTACACAAGCATGTGAGAAATTTAGTATTAAACTACAATAGCATACACAGAGAGCTAAGTAAGTAGATCTTTTTAGTTCAAAGTTCCTAATACAATGCACAAACAAAACAGCTAATCTCCTGGTGCTGCACAAATGAAGGTTGACACATGAATGCCATTTCAGACAATATTACTTTGATTCCAGTTTCTGTTGTCACATTACTACCACTTGAAATCTTTTTCTCTCTTATGTTGCTACATTTTATCTCATTCATACTTCACAAATTTTTCCTGGGCCAATTTGGTTAACTGGACCATGTTTGTTTGCCTCAAGGACAACATACATGCCACGAAACATTTTTGTACAATGAGGAAACAATGGCACTCATTCTGATACTTCTTACTGTTTCACTGAATAATTTATCACTACCATCCAATTTATTTTTCATATGAATCTTCTTCATATATTTACTAATTTATACGCACTATCTGATCAAAAGTATCCAGACACCTATTAGTGGACATTAATATGGGTTATGTCCCCCCTTCACCTTTACACTGTCTTGAACTTTGCTGGGGACGTTTTCAATGAGGTGTCTGAATGTCTTTGGTGGAATGACAGTCCATTCTTTCTCAAGAGCTGAAACCAGAGAAGGTAGTGATGTGGGATGCTGGTGTCTGGAGCAAATTCGATGTTCTAATTCAGTCCAGAGGTGTTGCATTGGGTTCAGGTCACGACTCAGAGCAGACAAGTCTATTGTAGGAATGTTACCATCTATGAACCATAGCACTTCACAGGTGCTGCTTTGTGACAGGTTGCACTGTCATGCTGATAAAATCAATCACTGTCACTGAACTTTCCCTCTGGTGTACACTGTACACAATGATGTAAAACATATTCATAGCCTTCCACATTTAGAGTTTCCTTAAGTGAAATAAGGAGACCACACCCTTACCATGAAAAACACCCCCATACTATGACACTACCTCCTCTGCACTTCACAGTTGGCATTACACTAGATGACAACTAACAGTTACCAGGCATCCACCAAATCAAACCATTCATTTGGATTGCCTTCGTCCTCTTGTCTCAATAGAGTTCTGGATGTTTTTCACTTGTTTACCTGCTGGATAAATGCGCTGTGTTTGCTGGTGATCACTCACAGAGTAAGAGCAGAAAAAGTGTGTGTCATTTGCATCAGGGAGTGAGTGAGTGAGTGAGTGAGTGAGTGAGTGGGAGGGGAAGGGGGGAGAGGGAGGGAGGGATGGAGAGATTGGTTGGTTATTTTGGGGAAGGAGACCAGACAGCGAGGTCATCGGTCTCATCGGATTAGGGAAGGACGGGGAAGGAAGTCGGCCGTGCCCTTTGAAAGGAACCATCCCGGCATTTGCCTGGAGCGATTTAGGGAAATCACGGAAAACCTAAATCAGGATAGCTGGACGCGGGATTGAACCGTCATCCTCCTGAATGCGAGCCCAGTGTCTAACCACTGCGCCACCTCACTCGGTGAAGCGAGAGAGAGAGAGAGAGAGAGAGAGAGAGAGAGAGAAAGAAGTAACATATATACAAATATCAAATATTTAAAAGTCATTTGTAAAAATATCCTGAGAGCACCCTCAGGACATAAAACCCAGTAGTCAAAACCTCCTCACAGTTCAGACCCATCCGATTATTAGCACATAACAACCTAGACTTACCAATTCATTCAGAAATTTCATCTTCAGAATCCCAGCAACTGAGGTCTAGAAAACCATTATGGCACACAGAAATCAGCCTGCAGGCCATTAACTTCAACATGCATGAAGCCTGGAAAAATCAGTGGCAGGAGCAATCTTCCATGAAGCATCACATTAATCAAAACTACCTTGGGGCAATCAGCAGGTTTTCACCTACCTCGACAACATAGGTGCACACTGAATCGGATCAGAAGTGACCAGGGCAGATGTTGCACCAGTGTGGATAGAAGTCTTCCACTCAATGTGACTATAGTGAAGAGCAGCAAACAATACATCACATAATGTTTGAATGTTCCCTCAGAGCACTCAAAGTATCAATGGAAGACTTCACAATTAGTCTGCAGAAGCTTCTGCTCAGCTTTCCAACCTGGACTTACAGTTATGAACTCGTTACTAACTTGTGATTGTATGTACCTGTTTAGAAATGTATATATTTGTCATATGTAGTTGTCTATATTTCTGTGCCATCATACTATAAATAAATAAATTACCATATAACTGTGATATTCTCGCAAGAACCATGGACCATGCCATTGGTGGTGTGGCTTACGTGCCTTAGTGATACAGATAGCTGCACCATAGATGCAACCACAATGGAGGGGTATCCGTTGACAGGCAAGACAAATGTGTGGTTCCTGAAAAGGGGCAGCAGTTTTTTCAGCAGTTGCAGGAGCAACAGTCTGGCTGGCTGACTGATCTGGGCTTGTAACATCAACCAAAACGGCCCTGCTGTGCTGGTACTGTGAACGACAAAGCAACGGGAAACAACAGCTATAATTTTTTCCAAGGGCATGTAGCTCTACTGTATGGTTAAATGATTTTTCCTGAGGGCATGCAGCTCTGCTGTAGGGTTAAATGATGATGGCATTCTCTTGAGTAAAATATTCCAGAGGTAAAATAGTCCCCCATTTGGACCTCCGGGTGGGGCTACTCAGGAGGATGTCGGCATCAGGAGAAACAAAACTGGCATTCTAAGGATTGGAGTGTGAAATGTTAGATTCCTTAATCGGACAGGTAAGTTAGAAAATTTAAAAATGAAAATGGATGGGGTGAAGTTGGATATCGTGGGAATTAGTGAAGTATGGTGGCAGGAGGAACAAGACTTTAGATCAGATGAACACAGCATTATAAATACAAAGTCAAATAGGGGTCATGCAGGAGTGGAAATAGGAATGCACGTAAGCTACAATGAACATCATACCGAATGCATTATTGTAGCCAAGATAGACATAAGGCCCACACCTAGCTCAGTAACCCAAGGCTGTAGGAAGCAGTAATTACTTATGAAGAGGCTTGCATAGCATAGTCTTCAGAGTGAAGACCACCACCACCACCACCACCACCACCACACCACCACCACCACCACAACAACAACAACAACAATTGTGATATTAATTTAACAACAATGAGTTGAAGAAATGTAAATCAGTAGTACAACTGATGTTCTTCAGTAGCTCTGAAGTAACCCTTGGCAGCAAGACGACAATTGGCTCCAACCCTGGATTGTAATTGATACATGGGCCACATCATTAGGTCATGCATTGCATGCTTCCCAAATAGTCTTGCTGCATATGGGCAAAATGTGAAAATCAATTCCATGGTAGGACACATGCTAGACAGCTACGCTGATCTACCTTGGGGCACTGAAGTGGATGGCTCCTCAAATTAATCCCATCATCAGCGTCATTTATGCTCTTTACACATGCAAATCACTCTTATCTATATACAGTCACCAATAAGAGCACATAAGCTTTACAAAACTGGTAAGCATGTGCTGTGCCCTCTCATCAAATCCTGTGTTTAAGACACTTCAGGGTATTCAATCCTTCATGGACCTTGCTCTCAGGTCCTTTAAACTGGGCTTCAAGATGCAACACATTACCATGGGTCTCATTGTAACGGAAGCTTGTCAGTGTTTTCTGGGACACCCTGTACATCACCTATTGAAATGCAAACAATAACAAGCATAAATTTCTCCAGCAGCTAATAAGCAGTGTAAATGCTAGCCTTCCTTCAGGTTATGTCATTGTTGGTAATTAGTTTCCTGTTTTCAAATTTCCACCTCAATTATAATGAGAAGCCAGAGAAAAGCATCATTCGACATATGCGCAAAATTTTGGACTTGGGTGAAGGAAAGCTGGAGCTGCACTTGATTGTTAAGTGCAATACCCCCATGTATTTTGCATTTATGTACAAACTGAGACACCTACATTCTTCCTTTCCTACACCATTTTGCTTACTTTATGAAAAACATTGGGTCATATGAATAAAATGGAGAAAGTACTTCATACTCAGAATTTCAGAGAACATTCTCACATTTGCATGAATAAAGTGAGTCAGAGGATGTACTTCACACGAGAATGTTGATAGGTTGAGTAAAAAGGTGGGGGTAGTTTTCAACACACAGAAAATTCTCCAATTTCGTATGAATAAAACTAGAAAAGTTTCTTACAAGAGGAGAACATTCTCAATTTTTTGAAATGAGCTTTGCAGTATACTTTGAGCTGAGTTAGTTCTGTTAATGTTCTAAGTTTTACCAATGTTTTTAGTAAAAATGGAAGAAATTATGGTACTTGAAAAGGAAAAAAATATATATTTAGCACAAAGAAATACTGAAGAGAGAAACTGTAGAAGTTTACACAGGTTTAACAATGAAAACATTATTTGGCTTGTGAGTCACTTTCTTCCCGAAAATCATGAAAAAGGGGGTGCCTTTTCAAACAAATTGGGAACGAAAACATTTTTGCACTATTTAGCAGACCCAGGTTTTCAGACTGGTGTAAGAGAAGACTTTAAGTATACACCTGACCACTGTGTCACTGACATTTTCAGTTACTGTTCATCATGTTATCCAAAAAGCACTTTTGTGGATTCAGTTTCCCAGAAACATATGCAAACTAGAAACAGCAAAAGTTAAGAGACTATCAAGGTATCAGTTTCCATGTGCAGTGAGGATTCTCTATCGCATGTGCATACCAATCATGAACCCCTCTGTACATGGAGATGAGTATGTTAATTGAAAGGGCTTTCCTTGTATAAATGTCAAGGGAACATGTGAATATAGTGAAAAGTTTACAAGTGTCAGTGCTTCATGGCCTTGATGATAGAATATGGAGAAATTCTAATGCATGCCAGATACTAAGACGGAACAACAGTAATGCTTTCATTTTAGGAGATGCACGGGTTGGCACTACATCATGGTTAATGACACCATATTACAGAATCCTACAACAAACCTAACTCCAAAGAAAGGGTGACAATCAAATGGTGCTTTGGACAGGTGAAAGGCATTTCCCAGTTCTTCAAAGCAAAATAAGACTTAGTCAAACAAAAGTCTATAAAATGATTGCTGCCTGATTTGAAACTTCCTGGCAGATTAGAACTGTGTGCCCGACCGAGACTCGAACTCGGGACCTTTGCCTTTCGCGGGCAAGTGCTCTACCATCTGAGCTACCGAAGCACGACTCACGCCCGGTACTCGCAGCTTTTACTTCTGCCAGTACCTCGTCTCCTACCTTCCAAACTTTACAGAAGCTCTCCTGCGAACCTTGCAGAACTAGCACTCCTGAAAGAAAGGATATTGCGGAGACATGGCTTTGCCAAGGTCCCGAGTTCGAGTCTCGGTCGGGCACACAGTTTTAATCTGCCAGGAAGTTTCATATCAGCGTACACACTGCTGCAGAGTGAAAATCTCATTCTGGCTGCCTGATTTGTTTCGCACAATGTTGCAAAACAGACAGGGGATGAGTATTTTGCAGCACCTAGTGGCAACGACAATAATCTTCCAGTGATGGGAGAAGAAGAAGCAGCAAACACACCTATGCCTTGTACAAACAGAAAACAAGAAATTGCTAATGTTATATGTCAACTGTAGAGCATGCGGGATTTGTACATAAACTTTATATATAGAAGCCTAATTTGTGTAATTTTTTGTAATTAAATAGTCTTTTGGTTTTTCTTGGACTAACTGAAATCTGATTTGGAAACTTTACTTGTACCAAAGATAGTTTCAAGGGTGTGCACCAGTCATGTAAAATAATGATTTCTAAATATCCATGTGTTATACTGTTGTTATAACTATATATTGTTGCATATGGTGTGCTGGTTATTAGCGCCAAAAAACAGTACCACAGATTACATTTGTTATCTCATGCACCCTTACATTCTCTCTCCGTAAATGCTTGTTCATAGATACAAGCAAATGGTAGCAAAAATTAGTGAATTGTCTGCAGATGTGCATTTGCTAGTGTTTTCTTCCATTCACTCTGGTGTAAAGACGGCTTAAGGGACCTATAGTGAGACTCAAATACTGAAAAACCTAAACTGGCAGATACAATGAGAAAGACACAGCAATTTTTTTTGTGAAAAACTGCTTAAAAATTATAAGAATAAGCTTTTTGAGCAGAGACTTGAAATACGCTTACACAGAAATCCGGAAGAGAGGTAAGTAATCATTCTTTCCACGCTCAATATGTGAATAGCATGGGCACAAAACTTAATATGGGCAACACTATGTACTACACTCTGTCAAACACTTGTAGGAATTTGCAGAATGTAGATGAAGATGTCAATAGGTGGTGGCCATGTACCACACAGGAATATCTTAAGTCTTGCAAATGTGACTTCTTTCCATTGGAGTGACTGCAGTGACATCAATCATTTGTATGCATTTGGATTTACTTCAAACAGTTTGTTACTTTGTCCGTCTTGCCACTTTTTCTGTCCCTGGCATATGGCCCTTCTTCTATGCTGTAAAAAGATAACATACAATGGAATGGCACACTTCATAGCAAGATTTTTCTGGATCCTATCTTGGGCTGTTGTGTCAAGTCCCTTGTTCATACAAATTCCCTCATACTCTGCTAATCAATGCAACTTTACTTCCTCCGATTGTCGCTATAACAAGAAAAGCTAATCATGCATGTTTTGAGCATAAGGTATATTGTCCGAATACACTACAGAGCAATTAGAGAATCTCAGCAGAAGAGGAAGTTCTTGTCTTGATCTAGTTGCACCACCTCCAGTTCCTACAGCTCTCCAATGAACACTGTAAGTAAATCTCAATCACACTATTAGGGACAACAACCACGCAGCCAACTTTCTCTACATGCTTGGACCCATCAGTCGATGTGGCTTTAAAATCGTAGTGTTCATACAGGAGTGCATATAGCCTCCTCAGTCCTCTAGTAGCGTATATGCTGCATCCAACTTCAATTTTTGCTTCCTCAGGCAATTAACTAAACTTGCTGTGCCCGATTGTAGTGTGTACTTTACATCATGTGCTCCCTGTGCATCACTTGTTTTCATTTCTGCACGCTACCAGTACATTTCAGTACCTGATTAAAGAAATCTGTTTATCACAGTTCTAGCATGGCTTCTAGAAATAAACATAATTTCTGCTTGTTTTTACTACTTCTGAATTATAATGTATTTACAATATGCTTTAAGATGCTTATATATGCTAAACTAGTGAATACATGATCTTTTTTCCCCCTCACAATAATACGACAACACATTCCCCCCTCCCGGTGTAGCACTGGGTCTACATTCAGCAATGATCTACTTTCTCATCACAAGAGACAAAACAAGAGGAAGTAGAGAATGATGAAGAAGAGAAGGAATATGTTGATAAAAATGATGCATTTCCAATGAGGAAATCCCCCACAGCAAGAAAGCTTGTGCCATCATCACCAGCAAGAATGTTTCATGCCATGAATCTACCTGACATGATAAATAAAACCCAAAAAATCATTTGAGGTGTGTGCTGCCTGCATGCAAGGTTATCACTTGGAGAAATGCATGGTAAATACTGTGCTGTCTTACAACATATTTATTCACAACAGGTTCTGATCATTGATCATCATCACAGTAGAAAAATATTGTGACAACTTCAAATGTCATACACACTATTTCACCAGAAAACACTGGGCAATGAAACCACCAATGTTTTCCATTTGCATTAGCCGGTTATTATGGTGTGAATTACCTTTTTCTGATGTTTGCAAGTCAGCTATGACATCTTTTCTGGTGAAATAGCATGCATGACATGTGAAGTTGTCACAGTATTTTTCTGCTATGAAGATGATCAAAACTGGTTGTGAATAAATATATTGTAACACAGCACAGTGTTTACCATGCATTTCTCCAAGTATATCGATGCTGTTGACAGTTGCCTGAAAAACATTTTTAAGGCTATCACATTTGTGTGGTACGCAAAATACATTATATATCTTTGTTTCACAGAAAAAGGAGCTGTTTTTTGCAATGGTGTTAAAAAAAGCAGGATGTACGTTATGCCCCAGGGAAGTGTGATATGATTGCTCTTATGCTCAACCTACATAAATGATCTTGAAATCAGAGTGAATAGCAATTTACAGCTGTTTGCTAATGATGCTGTGGTGTACGGGAAGATATCATCCTTGAGTCATTGCAGGGAGATACAAGACAAGCTGGACAAAATTTCTAGTTGGTGTGATGAATGGCAGCCAGCACTAAATGGAGAAAAACATAAGTTAATGCTGATGAGTAGGAAAAACAATCCTGTAACAGTCAAATGCAGTATTAGTAATGCGCTGCTTGACACAGTCATATTGATTAAATATCTAGGCACAACATTGCAAAGTGATATGAAATGGCGTGAGCACATCAGCCTGGTAGTCGGGAAGATGAATGCTCAACTTTGCTTTAGTAGGATTGTTAACGGCATACAGAATGTTAATACAACCAACTCTTGAGTATTGCTCACGTGACAGGGATCCCTACCAGGTCAGAGTAAAGGAAGACATTGAAGCAATTCAATTCAGAGGTGTGCTGCTAGATTTGTTAACAGCAGATTCAATCAGCACAGGAGTATTATGGAGATGATCCGTGAACTTAAATGGACATCCGTGGAGGGAAGACAACCCTCTGATTGCAAGGCATTATTGCAGAAATGCATAAAACTAACACACAATGTGTTAACATTAAGTCCCCTCATATGAAAAATTTTTTGATTGTATTTTCAGATATCATAATTAGGGTAACATTTTGTGACACATACATGTATTTAATATTTATGTGTGACTTTAGCATGAATTTATTTATGTATTTCGATTGTTAGCTTATTTATAAAATCCATCAAAGGAATCCCTGAAAACATGTCAATACTAGGACAATAAATATATTACTTTTGTCTTTCATCCCAGAACAACAAATTGACCAACAATATAAACTTTTCATTCACAAAATCTAGGCTCAAGGCAGACGAGGATAAAACATGCCTAAAACTTAACTCTGAGTACAAGATAGCTAGTATTAGTTTCAACTTAAAAACATTCAAGGCTTCATTGCTAACTCGGATGGAAATATATTCCAACCCTTGGTTACAGCATTCATGTTGCACAACAGCTACAATGGTGAGGTAGTCCTTTGCTCAGATTCCAACATGATTCATTGCTGTAGTATCATTAAGGGCTGATAGTATAAACATTGCTGATCAAATTTGACATTAGATCAGAAATTGAGCTACGTTCAGGGCTCAGCTCTACTGTACCACTAAACTTGGATCCACTGAAGCAGGTTCAGATTTGATCTAAAGTACTATGTAACATGCTTGGCAACATGGCTGAAATCCGCTATCGACACAATTATTGTGTTTTGACTGTAGATATTTATTGTACATCATAGATACACAGTATTTATTATCGACAGTGTCGTGTTATAACTATGGAAGCAAGTAAACAAAAAGGAATGATCCTCAAACTTTTCTCAATACAAAAAAGATTTACTGCTGGAAGTTGTGTTGGGCCAGCATAAAGACATACTGAGTGAAAAAAAAAGAAAAAACTGATAAAGTCACTGCAGCAAGGTAAAGGCATGGAGAGAAGTTGTGTGGACTTTAATTCACATAACATCAGGACAGATTGTGATTGAAAGCGTTAGAAAACATGTTACAGAAATGTTCAGAAAAGGACCAAGATGGCATTAGCGCATGACAATGTATAATTTCAAGACATACTTTCTAATTATTACATTTCATTTTTTATGTATGTAGTATGTAAACTGGAGCAAAAACAGAGTCAGATCTCTTCAAAGTAGAAACGCATAGAACTGGAAGTGGTAATTTCGTAAGGCCTACTGTTACAGAAAGTGGACAAAAGCTAACTGCAGCCCTGAAGCCAAATTTTTTTCCTATTTCTAATGCCTACGATGCCGATGCAGATTTTCATCCTAAAGTTATGTGCAGTGGTTTGTAAATATTTTGACATAATCGCATAAATTCTTATGAAGCAACTTTATTGTGTAAAAGGTAATTCATAATGTTCTTCAAATGGCTCTGAGCACTATGGGACTCAACATCTTAGGTCATAAGTCCCCTAGAACTTAGAACTACTTAAACCTAACTAACCTAAGGACATCACACACACCCATGCCCGAGGCAGGATTCGAACCTGCGACCGTAGCAGCCTCGCGGTTCCGGACTGCAGCGCCTGAACCGCACGGCCACCGCAGTCGGCTCATAATGTTCTTCGTTACATTCTTGTTCTGATACAGATAGCACTGGTTACAGTTCATTCACAACATCAGTAAATGAGGCGACAGCTGCAACTTCAAATGAAGATATTGCTTTTTTAATAATAATGAAAATGAAGGAGAGAATGTTTACATTGAGCTGGTAAAAATGGTAATGCACTAAGATAATGTAATAACTTTACTGTGACAGCACAAAATTGTGTACTTTACACAGAAAATTACCTCTAATTACAGGTAGATGTGTAACGTGCCAGCCAGTATTCTGTTATAGCAGGAAAATCTTGTCCCAAAAACAAAAGAACAGAAAATTTTCTCGATAAGAAAGACCAGTTTTACAAGAGAAGAATAGAATGCCTTGAGTGTGAACATGAAATCAGAGTTACAGTAATTGCTTGCAAAACATGAGATAAGACTGGAAACCCTCAAAATAGATAAAGAAATTAAAGAATTGGAACTTATAGAAATGAAAAAGACAATCCAGACTTTTAATCTGACACATTGTAAACCTTTCCAATCTTGTGACCTTTTGTATAAATACTTTGTTAATGAATTTCACACTTATTGCACTGTGACTGCTGTTACATTCGTTTTCTGTTGGTATGTAGCCTACTGGAACTTCATGGACAGACTTTCAACCTGAAGTTATATGCCATGTATCGTATACATTTTAATATGCTCTGGTTAATGTTTTGAGCTCGATCTGTTGTGCAACAGGGAGTTTATAATATTATTTGTGGTGTTCTTGTTCTGATAAAGAATTCAATAACCAGGACACAGAGAAGTAACTAGAACTAAACGAAAGGAAAAGAAAATCTGGCTTTCAAACTGACAACTTGTACATTTATTCCAATTTTTAAGTACTTACTTAAATACATTGTCAATGAATGCCACTCTCACTGCATTAAGACCCCAGTTGACTTTGCGTTCTGCACGTACTCAAATTTCTGTGTACACTCTTCTCCCAGCAAATACAAGTCATCAATTTCAGACTCCTGCTCTGATGCGTTGACAGCCATATTGTGCAAAAGAAATGCTGCAACTATTGTAATTGCTGCACGATTTACTTTTACTCTGAGTCCTACACTCAAACAGGAAAATCGTCTTTTTACTATCCCAAACATTCTTTCAATTGCTGATCTTGTTTTCTTGAGGGCATGATTATAGATACACTCAGCCACCATTTCTTCATGAAATACAGGTGTCAAAAAATAGCTGCAACACTGATCGCCAGTCTCCCAGAAGTATGCCTTCTGGAATTTCTCCTGTTTCCAACTGAGCAGGTACATGTGAGTTTGCAAAAATACTGCTGCCATGGACAGATCTTGGCGATCTAGCTAAAATATTTAAACATCATATTTAGCGTATGAGATCACTTGTATATTTAAAGAAAACCACCATGACGATTTCTAAATATCTCAGCATTATCGGCACCAGGTGATTCGATGAGGATATGCCAGGAAAATGTGCTATTTGACAAAAATTACACTGGATGTTCCTAACGTCATTTTCATAATTGGCATTTTGATAAATTCATTTTTCAATGAAGCAGTGCAGCCCGATACCTTACGGACAGCTCTGCAAGTTCTTGCTATGCCTACTTTAAACAGATCACCAACCACTAAGTGACAGGTTCCTGTGGTGTAAAATCTTAACATTAACAGCAACATGCACGTTGGAGTCAGTGGCTGGTTTCTTCTGGTTGATCAGTAGCCTCTAAGCCTTAGTTCCAACTGCTCTACAATTCTTTATTCCAAACAAAACCTCAGCTTAAATGACTTGTTATTTAATTCCAAGAGTGAGTTCACCCTTTCAGGGAATGTGGCAGGGAGCTCACTGGATCTAGTCGTCGTCCTCAGTGGACACATCTGGATACTCAGATATCTCTAAAGTAAACGAAAGCAAACAATGTAATTCACATCGCGTAGGGTTGTTACATACAGAATTTTGCCCAATAGTGGTCCAAAACACTCAGGAAACACAGAGGGTAAGGTATGGTTTCAATGGTATGGAATGGAATGTCACGGTACTGTTGTTATAATTATCTTTACAAACAATAAAGTGGAGAAAGTAGTAAGAAATGGAAAAAAAATTTCAGAGATTTGACATGGGTTTGAACACATGATCTACTGCACAGCAGTCACTAATGCAACCTCTGAGCCACTGACTCGTATGTATCAGGTCACAAGGTTAGATGTTCAAAGACACTTGCTTACGTTCTATTTATCACCGTACGTACATTGAACTGTCATAGCAGTTTAAGGATGTATTCAGTAGTTAAAAATGTAATACAAATTCCATAGTTACTGTTGCTCAAGCTGAGAGAGAACATATACGAGATGTTGAATAGCTATTAGCTGCTGTCAAAATTCCCATTCACTGCAAACATTTCAAATCTTCCTTTCTTATTCTGCTGCTAAGTGTGTATAAAATGGCTTTGAACTAATCACATAAATTATGAATCACCTCCCAAGAGCTATGATGAGATTGATCATTACATACACACAGTAGTCGTAATTCCCTTAACCTAACCTTCCAGATGGAAAAAAATTATTTTGAGCATCAGTCAGGTGAGGGGGCTTAACACACATTTACTTACCATTTTTTGTGTTAAGAACAACTTTTCTTATTATTTCAATTGGTATCTACAAAAAACAAAAGCGATGAATCATAATACCAGAACACTATAAACTGACAATTAGAGCTGAACCTGACTTTGAATCGCGAATTTTTGCCAGTCAAATATGGTCTAACTTCATGGTGATATGATCTAGGATTAACATTTATACAACACAGATTTCCAGGTTAAATTTGATCTGAGGTAATTTTTCTATTTTAATCTACAGTTAAATGCTTTATACAATTGACCCTAAGGAAAATACATTCAGTTAGCAGTCATGCTTACACACTGAGTTAATATTCAAGTGGCAAAAATCAAGACCACAGACATCACAATTGACTTAACATTATGAAAGTCCCACACCACAGGAATATTTTCTGAGTGGGAAGTGATGGATTACCAGCTTCAGTGCATATGCCAGATTTATGATTTACTGCAAAGAACCTGCATCATGGCTGACACCCTTAACACGGACACTGTCCGACATTTTCAGATATGATGGTCGCACTGATTCACATACTTTACAGTTAAAGAGTACCGCTGGAATTGAGCAAAGGCTTTATAAAATATTACAATGGAAGGTCTGTCTCTACTCCAAACCCAAACACAGGGGCATTTCAACATGTACAGTGACAACCTGTAACACAAATCTTGGCCCCGAGAATCTAACTGGACTTTTAAAACTGAAAACATGTGTCCTCCGGTTGCAATTGTCTTATATCGGAGGAAAATAATATTCTGAGACACATCATTCTTTAAGGAGTACAGGTGAAAACTACATTACCAATTTGATACCTGAAATATTGTTCCACAAGAGAAAATTGTAGTACAATAGGGAGGCAACCATGAACCCAAAAATTATGTATTTGTTGTCAGATATCACACAGCCAGTTGTTTTCAACATCAAAAAATACATCTATTAGGTTCTGACTGACCAATTAAGACCTCTTTATCACTGTCTCCAGATACATGAAATGGCTTTTCAGTTTATTGGATGCAAGAAAACACACTAAGTAGCAGCTGTTAGAGACCTCAAATGTCTTCTTAATGAATCAGGTGAGAACCACATTACAATAACTACCTCTATTAGTACCATCTTGCTTTTGATTCAGTGGAGTGACAACCACACTTAATTGGAAAGAGTGAAGTGCTGGTCTTTGGATGTGGCATTTAAAATCAATTTTTAAAAGAGTACTTCATCTGTTGTGGTGCTCTTACGTGAGTCGCTGATAAAGTATGTTCCAACTATGATGTTGTGAATGGGTAATTATAGTTCATGAAATAAGCTTAATTGGAATTCAGATGATACCTGTAAAATGAATTTTAATGGTTGCAAGGTGTAGGTCCAAGATTAACACTGAATCTCAAGTTTGCAGAAGTTACTGACAATTATCTGGGAGATTGTATATGATGTGTTTGTGACAACACCATAAACATGACGACTGTTGGGGGTAAACTGGCTTTAGCATTCATCTAACTCTACATCTACAAACATACTCTGCATGCCACCATATGGTGCATTATGGAGGGCACCTTGTACCACTACTGGTCATTTCCTTCATCTTATCTTCATGGTCTTTATGCTAAATGCTCATGTTGGCAGTAGAATCGTTCTGCAGGCAGCTGCAAATGACAGTTCTCAATCTCCTCAATGGTGTTTCACGAAAGGGGTCGCCATTTGAGATGATGAAGAATCTCTGTAATATTCATGTACTGGTCGAAACTACTGGTAACACATCTAGCTGTCCACCTCTGAACAGCTTTGATGTCTACCTTTAATCCAAACTGGTTGGGATCCCAAACACTCACGCATTACTCAAGAATGGGTCACACCAGCCTTTTATCCACAGGTCTCCTTTACAGATGACCCAAATTTCCTAAAATTATCTCAATACAACGAAGTGAACCATTTGCCTTCTCTATTACCGTTCATACACAGCCGTTCCATTCCAGTTGATATCTCTTTGAAACATTACAGTCAGATATTTAACCCTTTTGCTGTTAAAAACCGGCTCTTTGCATTCTGGGCTGAGGCTGCTTTTGTTATGGCTGTCTGCCATAAATGCTGGTGTCTGTGCTGCAAGACAGTGTTTTACTCAAAATGAAATACTAATCATGTGGTTTTTCAAAAACTATTAGGTGAAAAAAATAGATTTTTGCACATCTTACAGTCTGATATCTTCACTTGATAAAGAACTGATATCTTTCATTATCCACCACACTTACTGTGCTGCATCAAATTAAGTAGAACATTGCACTAAATTTTAAAGACTTCACAGAGGTAAATACACATTACGTAAACTTTGCATGTGGTTGATTTTAGCTCATACTTTCATTCTCAAGTTATTAGGTTTTATATCCGATGGACGGTCAGGTGTGACATGTCATCTGTTTTTAAGAAAACTACATTTAAGAAACACCAAGGTGGAGGCGAGAGATTTCACTACAGTATCCTCTTTAACAAAACTGTCAGTCCTGCAACACTAGCAGGTGTGAATCTCACAAAATCAGAACAGGAAGAGATAATGGTAGACAATGTTTATGTCAAGTCACAATACAAGTTCAGACTGGTTAGTTGGTAAAATAATTCCCACAACAAACAGGGCTCTGGATTTGTGTCCCAGTTCTGCACACTTCTCAATTGTCAAAAAAGGTTTGTTGCCACATTGCTAATTAATATGTTTTCTTTCCCGCACAATATTTAATACTGCATGAATGGTAAAGTCAAAACCACAATGAGACTGCTATTACAATGGCTATCTCTGACATTACTGCCAGTACCTGTAGTTAAAACTTTAATGTCCTTGTCAGCGATTTAAATAAATATCAGACATGCAATAAAATAAGGCATAAGAAATACTATATTTTCTCTTTCATGATTTCACTTCTTCCAAAGCTTTGCATAAGGAAGAATATGTAATAACATATTTATTCGATAGGAGGTTACTCTACAGGTCCTCCCAACAACTGGCTAAGTCAGCTGGTTCCCTCCTCAGAGCAAGGCAAGTGCAACAACCTTCTACTGGTGCATACTTTTGATAAAACACTAAGGTGTTTAAATTACCTCCAATATGATGATTATTTTTATTTTATTGTAAAAAATCAACATACATGTTCTGCCTGTACAGCATAGGACTATTAGCTTTCACCGAATTGCTGTTTCACAACATCGACTGTAGACAATATACATGTAACACCGTACATTGTAACAATCCCAATGAAAAGACAACATTAAACTTAGTCTCAACATATTTTTGAGTTACTCACCTGACAGATTTGTACTGGCTACCAATTTCTGGAAAGAATGTATCACAATTGTAGTCTTTCAAAATATTGGTTATATATAACCTGTGACAGTATGAGGATTTCATCATTTCCTGTAAGAATAACAAAAGAAAACTAATACCTGTAATGACAGAATTAAATACAGGTTCACACATAAACATTGCAAAGATCACACAGTAATGACACTGCACATTATAACAGTTTGAATGTACCAAGTCTCAGGAAATGTGTGAGTCTACCACACGCACTATGTGATCAAATGTATCCGGACACCTGGCTGAAAATGGCTTTTAAGTTCGTGGCGTCCTCCATCGGTAATGCTGGAATTCAGTATGGTGTTGGCCCACCATTAGCCATGACAGCTTCCACTCTCACGGGCATACGTTCCATCAGGTGCTGGAACGTTTCTTGGGGAATGGCAGCCCATTCTTCACAGAGTGCTGCACTGAGGAGAGGTATCAATGTCGGTCGACGAGGCCTGGAATGAAATCGGCGTTCCAAAACATCCCAAAGGTGTTCTATATGATTCAGGTCAGGACTCTGTACAGGCCAGTCTATTACAGGGATGTTACAGTCGTGTAACCTCACTGCCACAGGCCGTGCATTATGAACAGCTGCTGCTCAGGCATGTTGAAAGATGCAATCACAACCCCCGAATTGCTCTTCAATAGTGGGAGGTAAGAAGGTGCTTAAAACACCAATGTGAGCCTGTGCTGTGATAGTGACATGCAAAACAACAAGGAGTGCAAGCCTCCTCCATGAAAAACACGACCATGCCATAACACCACCACCTTCGAATTTTACTGTTGGCGCTACACACGCTGGCAGATGACGTTCACCGGGCACTTGCCATACCCACACCTTGCCATCGGATCGCCACATTGTGTACCGTGATCTGTCACTCCACATAACGTTTTTCCACTGTTCAATCATCCAATGCTTACACTCCTTACACCAAGCGAGACATCATTTGGCATTTACCGGCATGATGTGTAGTTTATGAGTAGCCACTCAACCGTGAAATCCAAGTTTTCTCACCTCCCGCCTAACTGTCATAGTACTTCCGGTGGATCCTGATGCAGTTCGGAATTCCTGTGTGATGGTCTGGAGAGATGTCTGCCTATTACACATTACGACCATCTTCAACTGTCGGCGGTCTCTGTCAGTCAACAGACAAGAATCGGCCTGTGCGCTTTTGTGCTGTACGTGTCCCTTCACGTTTCCACTTCACTGTCACTTGGGAAACAGTGGACCTAGGGATGTTTAGGAGTGTGGAAATATCATGTGCAAATGTATGGCACAAGTGACACCCTGACCACATTCGAAGTCTGAGTGTTCTGCTCTCTCACAATATCCAATGACTACTGAGGTCGCTGATATGGAGTACCTGGCAGTAGGTGGCGGCAAAATGCACCTAATATGATGAACATATGTTTTTGGGGGGTGTCCGGATACTTTTGATGACATAGCGAATGCACATAAAACACTTAACATATTTAAAGAATTTTGTTTATTTTCCTTCACATAGACACTGAGGCATGATGAAATAAAAAATATTTGCAATCGTTTATCTTAATGTCACTATCCCATTTTACTATTCATAATCAGCATATACCTTATTTATAGGTAGTACAGTTTGTGATTACTGAAAATCAGTTCACAGTTTGTCAGAGTAGTAAAATATGTAAAGTCCACTGTTCAGTAAAAAGGAGAGAGTTTGGAGCTTAATGTCATGTTAGGATGGAGCACAAGCCCAGACTGGGATAGGATGAGGAAGGAAATCAGCCTTGGCCTCCTCAAAGGCAGGATGGCTGGCAAGTATCTGAATCTCAGTCCTGAATGCAAGTCCAGTGTCTTAAAGTTTACATCATCTCACTCAGTGTCATTACTTGGAGGTCAGAAACAAACACTTATCACAACTATCAATTCTTTATGAAAACTGCTTGTTTTTATTTGCAAATCCAGGAACGAAGATAATATGTTACATATCGGCACACTTTGCACAGAGAACATTAAATATGAATAAATTGTCAAACTTATTTTTCCATTTTTCACATTTTATTCTTCTTTCAGTTCTATATGGCAATTTACAAATATTTACTCATGTGTTTCAGTCGTTCAAAAACACAATTTCTCAGAATCTACTAAATAATGGTTTATTTCAGCTATTATCTCTTCATATGATGGGATTTTCTTTTCATTAATCCACTTTCTCCAGTATTCACAAAAAAACATCACGAAGTAGCCAAATCTAGAAAATTGGCAGATGATGTAGCAGCTTTTGGCACAATTTCACAATTTTGACTGTGGTACCTTCAGACATGTGGGAAGGTGCATTACTCTGCTGAAATAAAATCCTTTGCTTAGTAAAATTGGGTAACTTTTTCTTCAACTTTTACAGAAATTTGATATACAAAATTATACTATTTGTAGTAACCTTTCTGCATTTTTGATGGGGGATGGGGAAGATCCGTTTTCACCAATATGGTGGAAATCCAAAAATTACAATGTAACTGAAGATCCTGTCAATAGCTTCTCCATAGCTAAAGTTTCTTCTAGAATATTAAATATTTGTTATTTTCTATGTTGTTATCTTGCATATCTATAGTCAGCAGCTGCCCAATAGGATATAAAAACACTGGCCTTTCCCCAAAGGCTTCTCTCATGTACTTGTCACACACACACACACACACACACACACACACACACACACACACACACACACACACATATATATATATTTTTTTTTTTGCACACATCTCCTTTCCCCCCTCCCTGTGTCGACTTCTACTTACCCGATCTCTGTATCCATCTCATCCTCCCCACTCTCTTTATCCAACTTCTCCTCTCCGTTCTTCCTTTTCCACCTGTCCACTACCTCTTTACACCTTCCTCAGGGCTCCTGCATCTGCCCCCCCCCCCCCTTCCTGTATCTCTCTGTCCATCTCCATCTCCTGCTCTCTCTGATCACCTCCACCTACGCCTACACCTCCACACCTCTCTGATCATCTCCTCCTCCTCACCTCTTCGCTCTGCATGTCCCCTCCTCCCCGTCTCTCTATCAATTTTCTCCACCTCCCTCTCTCTGCCCGTCTCATCCTCCCTGCTCTCACTGTCCACTTCACCCTCCCCCACTCACTGTCTCCTCGGCCCTCCTCTCTTTATGCAGCTGTGCCCAGCAGCATATGTCTGCAAGACATGCCATTACTACTCACACAAAACCTCTTCCCCTCTGTCTATTCTTCTCTTCTTACCCCAACTCTGTCTGTCAACCCCCATCCCTCCCTCCTCCTCCTAGCCCCTCTCTTGCTGTCTATACTTTCCTCCCCCTCTCTTTATCACTTCCTCCCCATCTCTTTCTGTCTGTCCCCTCCTCCTCCACTTCTCCGTACACCTCATCCTCCCATCTCTTTCATTATCAATTTCCTCCCCCCTCTTATTGTTCAGCAGCATCCATCCGCAATTGTAGACCCTGTCAGGTATGCTGATACTACACACACAAAACACCTTTTGTGTACAGCAGCCTACTAATCAGGGGTTGAAAAAAAAAAAACCCTTTTTTGCCCCCATCTTTCCTTTTGTGGCAGCTAGGACTTTCTGAGCCCACAGCACTGATTTTCATGTAGCAAGCAGCATGTGCACCAAATTTGGTTGAAATCAAACCACTGGTTTAGGGGGAAATGCTGGACACATGCACAAATACATACATAAATCCTGTTTTTTTATATATAAATTGCTAACACCCACAGACCACAATACGTGGTCAGCACTTCTCTGCGCGTATGTACACAATCGAAGTCTATCACTTGTGGGTCATACTATGCAAAAGAGCACACAACCAAAATTATTTTATTTTTTCCTTCTATCCTCTTGAATAATTTTCAAGGCAAAAAGTTCTATTTTATGCACACTCTTCTCCATTTAGAAAAAGAAACAAATTTTCTGTGTACCGACTACCTTCAGACTGTCTCACCAGTGTTATGACAAAAAGATCCAATTGAATTTCTCCAAATATATAACAGTTGCTCGATTTCAGAGATAAATGAAAGATGTAATTAAAACCCCCTTTCAAATTTCAGTAGTTAAATTGTTTGTAACAAATCTAGTCACTTCCATCGTTCTTAAGAAATCTCTCCATAAATAATTTACAGTTACTTTGTGCTCTATCAAGGTTCCATTAGTATGAGGACTGTTCAAAAAGTATCCTACTTTTATTTATAAAATCAATATTTATTCAGACATTATGTTTTAGTCACATTTGGCTTCTACACACCTCTCCCAATGCTGCTGCCACTGCTGAAAACATCAATGGACAGCCTCTTTTGGTATGGTGTGCAGCTGCTCCGTCGAATTCTGCATAATTTTTCCCTGTTCTGAAATCTGGTCCCTCTCAGAGTCTTTTCAGTTTAGGGAAAAGCCAGAGGTCACTTGGTGCTAGGTCAGGGGAACTGGGAGTTAGACAAAAAACAGCCATGTTGAGGTGGTCAAAAAACTGAATTAACTAAGAACAATGAGCAGGTCAATTATCGTAGTGATGGCACCAACTGTCCACTGCCCGCCAGTGTAGCTGTTTGGTCTCACTGCTTCATGAAGATGATGCAGGACCTCTTAGTAGTACTCCATATTGACATTGGTACTTTCTGAGGCATACTCATGATGGACCACACCACTGGAGTCAAAAAAGATGGTCAGCAAGACTTTCACACTACTGCGGACCTGCTTCGCTTTTTTGGGTCTCAAGGATAATGGATGTTTTCACTGTGATGATTAGAACTTTGTTTCTGGGTCATACCCGTAAACTCAGAACTCATCAGCAGTGATCACTGTGTTAAGAAAGATGGGATTACTGTTCATAGTATACAGCATGTTCTTACGATCTCCAAAGTTGCTTATGCTTAGTTGTTAGCAAGTTTGGCACAAGTTTTGCTGAGAGACTCCTGAGGTCCAAATGTTCTGTTAAAGTAGAATGAATAGATCCTATACGAACTTTAGCTTCATCTGCAAGTTCTCCGATTGTGATTTGTCTAGCTTGCATCACCAGATCGTTACCTGATCAAGAACAACCTCATTTGTTCATAAATTTTGACAGCACAGTCTACGGAGAGCAGCGGCCTGATGTTTTATTTAAGTTACAACGAACAGTCGAGATCACAATAATATTTCTTTATTGACAGGTTTGGGCTTATATACAAGCCATCTTCAGTCTCCCTCACACCTATGGCTGGTGATGAGGGCTCCTCGGATTTCTTGTGGTATCACGATCAACGATCGTGATGCCACAAGAAATCTAATAGATTAAATTCATTTGGTTTTACTGTTCTTAAACTGGTTGCATTAGAGATTGCATTCAGTTGGTAATGGCATGTTCATTGCTGTAAGAGGTAGTTTATCTTGTAGGGAAATTGAATTAGTTGCTGTGACTTAGTATGGGCAGATGTTATACTCAACAACCTACCCTCGATATGCTGGCAAAAATACATGTTTAAATTTGGTAGTAAGCATAAAACATCATCCAATATTGCACTAAATGGTTGCCGAGATAATTATTTTGAACAAGAAGTTCAGGACCCCAGTCAAAGTGTAAGCAGTTGCAATAACATACTAGACCTCTTAAACAAATACTCCTCAGTAAATAGGAAGCGTAACAAAGGATATAAGGACTAGTGACCACAATGTCGTCGTAGCACGACTGAATACCATAATATCCAAATTCATCAAAAGTAAAAGTAAAATATATCAATCTGAAATGCAGATAAAAAGTCACTTGATGCCTTACTGAGAGACAGTCTCTATTCCTTCCAAACTATGTAAGCACAGATCAGATGTGGCTTAGATTCAAAGAAATAGTATCAACAGCAGTTGAGAGATTTACACCAAATAAATTAATGGCAGGCAGAACTGATCCCCCATGGTACACAAAACGGGTCAGAAGACTGTTGCAGATGCAACCAAAAAGGCATGCCATATTTATAAAAACCCATCATCTCCAAGGTCAATGATCTTTTACAGGAGCTCAAAATTTCAATGTGAGAGGCTCTTAATGGTTTCCACAAAAAAACTCTGTCTCAAAATCTGGCAGAAAATCCAAAGACATTCAAGTTCTACATAAAGTACAGCTGAAGCAACACACAATCAACACCACCATTACAGATGAGAGAGTTGCTGAAACGGGGTTACCAAAATTCCACCAACAAAAAAAAGTTTAGAAATAGTCTAAAAATTGTTCGAGGAACCTTCTGCTGACCATTTAAGTGTAAATGCAGAGTATTCATGTGGATGTATAGCTACATCTTAAGTCAATTCATTGTGCCACTAACACTTGCAAAATATGCACACACTTCAAACAAAAGCACCAACGCTACTGAAAACAGGTACACTGCAAAGTCAGTTCACACAACAGCAACAATAAGAAATTGTACAGTCCTACAATAAGAAATTTTACAGTCTTACAGGAAAATTAATAGCAGTACTAAAAGTCATGTAAATTTAACAGTTTTCCCTGGATTATACTACTCAACACCATTAATTAAAGTGTATTATATGCTTCAGCTTAACAGGATGTACAACAAAATTGCAGTCCAACAGCTTACTTCTTTAGTAATGTGTATGGTTTTATATATTCCCCTCCTTTTTTCCTTCATATTTTCTGGGCTTCATATATTAAACCCAATCAATGGTATTAAATTTTGTTTAGTTGGCTAAAAACATAAAATATGATTTTCCCAAATACAATCTATATAGTAAATTTTATCAACTATTTCTCATAAGTCATTCCATGCCAAGTCAACTCAGTTGCCAACCTGATCATCTCCAATCTTCATCAAATTTGGTGTGTTTGTTGAAATAATGCTAAATTACAGAATTGCAGCGTAGTATGACAGGAATAATGGCAAACTGACATTCTGAAAATCTGTGGAAAATTTGACAAACACTGCAGACAAAAATGATTTTAACTTCTTTTCCAGTAGACAGAGATCTGCAAAACAGGTAATTTTGGAAGGTCTGAGAACAAGCTTTCAGATAATAAGCAACATGGCCATAAACAAACAATGTACACAGTTAAGATCAGTAACTTAGCGACCTAGAATATCTCAAACCAGGTCATGTTCAAAACTAATAAAAAACATACTTGCTTCATGTTTCACTACACAACATAGTAAAAATTAAAGTTGGGATGACATTTCAATAAGGAGACATAAATTAATAAGAACATGTTCCGAAAGAAAAACCACAACCTGTCACGTCATAGCAGTGACTAGTGTAGTGAAACCAGGGGTAGGATGTAAAAATGTTGTAGACACTAACAATCAAACAAAATTAATGCAGGGGAATGACTTTATCATCTGTATAATGGGATCAAATGATGTGGCAAAAAAATGAAGCAACTGTTTTGTGAAAACGCTGCAGAATTTTCAACAAGATAACAAATGCAGAAACACAGTAGTTACCACACTGCCTCATATGCTTGATCTAATTTATAGTTCATATGTAACCAAAGAAATTCGAAAAACAAACATTACAATAAGGAAACTATGTTGACAATATGCTAAGTGCAATGTACTGGATATAAGCAACCTGCACCGACATCTGCACACAAAGCGTGGACTGCATTTGAACTATGAAGGGAAAAGGTTTGTTTGTGATCGTGTTAATGAAATAATTAAAGAATGACTTTTAAGGAATAGAACTATATCAGTTTCCTATACATCCTTCCAACACGACAGCGAGGAAAACAAAATGAATAAGAAAGAAGAACGAAAATAAAAAACAATACTGATGATCCTAATTTAAACTAAAGGTATGTGATGCTGTAAATACACTATGTGATCAAAAGTATCAGGACACCTGGCTGGAAATGACTTACAAGTTCGTGACGCCCTCCATCAGTACCGTATTTACTCGAATCTAAGCCGCACTTTTTTCCGGTTTTTGTAATCCAAAAAACCGCATGCGGCTTAGAATCAAGTGCAAATTAAGCGGAAGTTCTGAAAAATGTTGGTAGGTGCCGCCACAACTAACTTCTGCTGTTGAATTATGTAGCGCTACACAGGCATGCTTTGCAGGCACAAAGATAAATACTGGCGCCAAAACCTCTGCGTCAGTAAAAAAAAAAAAAGGCGGAAGATGAGCTTTTTCTCTTTGCCTCGAGTTTCGACCACTGCATTTTCATACATTATCCAATGAAGTAAATACAAATTCCGTATTGGTCATCTTCGAATATAGAAGCATTCCAACGTACTACGAAAATCCGACTGGCAAGACTGTTTGGGATGTTTGTCAATATGGCCAACTCTGCATTCCGAATTTTTTCCTACCTGTGACAAGAGATCGTTGCTAATAGGAACTTTTATGAATTGTGAATCACATGCAGTATTCTCTTCACCATAAAAATAAGATGAATATAAACATTTTGCCATGTACTCTTTCGTATTTGCTGCTATCTCATTTAAATCCTGTCTGCCTAATAAACCGCGAAACTAGAGTGAGACAACAGCAAAGGCGGAATAATATACATATCATGTCATGTTTATATTCGTATTATTCTTATGCCTAATAGTGATACAGTCAGAAATGAAGCACGGCAATTGACAAGATTTTTAAATCTAAGATGACTAATTTCTGTGCAGAATGTGTTGTACTACAGAGGCATCGGCAAAGATTTTCAAACAAAGAAAAATTTTCGCTAAACTATCGTTCAGAACATCTATCATACGCAGTCTATTATTTGGTTCTTGTTGATCATTATCAAAGAAAGCAGCAGTGTAAGTAACAACAAATAGCAGTCTCTTGCCATTGTTTTGCTAATGAGACAATTCCTCTCTTTTTTAAATTGTAAGCTGTGTTAGCGCGCACAAAAGCAAGTCATGCCGCAAGCGGCGACAGGTCGTAAACACACATTATCAGAATGCAACAAACAATGCGTGGCACAGTACAGTAATGCATTTTCAGCTTAGAGTGACGTAAACACCTATAACAAAGAGAACGGCACTTATCAGATCAATGAAAAATAAGCAGTCAATTCAAACCAGATGAATCACGTGAAAATGGAATGGTACCCGTATAAATACGGACGGAGCACCTGACGCATAGCAATGGCTACATGGTAAAGCTTAACTGCTAAGCTTAAGACTCGAACCAAGCTACTGTAGCTGTATCGTCATTCATTCGATCTAAATTGTGTCTCATATTACAGTAGACCAACTTTGTTTCGATTTGGAGGTGCGGCCTAAAACTTTTCTCTCCCTTGGAATTTCGAGTCTCAAATGTCAGGTGCGGCTTAGATTCGAGTGCGGCTTAGATTCGAGTAAATACGGTAATGCTCGAATTCAAGAAGGTGTTGGCCCACCCTTAGCCTACATGATAGCTTTCACTCTCGCAGGCATACGTTCCATCAGGTGCTGGAACGTTTCTTGGGGAATGGCAGCCCATTCTTCACAGAGTGCTACACTGAGGAGAGGTATCAATGTCGGTCGACGAGGCCTGGCGAAATTGGCGTTCCAAACCATCCCAAAGGTGTTCTATATGATTCAGGTCAGGACTCTGTGCAGGTCAGTCTATTACAAGGATGTTGTTGTTGTTGTTGTTGTTGTTGTTGTGGTCTTCAGTCCTGAGACTGGTTTGATGCAGCTCTCCATGCTACTCTATCTTGTGCAAGCTTCTTCATCTCCCAGTACCTACTGCAACCTACATCCTTCTGAATCTGCTTGGTGTATTCATCTCTTGGTCTCCCTCAATGATTTTTACCATCCACGCTGCCCTCCAATACTAAATTGGTGATCCCTTGATACCTCAGAACAGGAATGTTATTGTCGTGTAACCACTCTGCCACAGGCCGTGCATTATGAACAGGTGCTTGATCGTGTCGAATGATGCAATTGCCATCTCTGAATTGCTCTTCAACAGTGGGAAGCAAGAAGGTGCTTAAAACATCAATATCAATGTAGGCCTGTGCTGTGATAGTACCACACAAAACAACAAGGGTCAAACCCCTGCATGAAAAACACGGCCACACTATAATGCCACCGCCTCCGAATTTTACTATTGGCACTACACATGCTGGCAGATGATGATCACTGGGAATTCGGCATACCCACACCCAGCCATCAGACCGCCACATTGTTTACCACGATTTGTCGCTCCACACATCATTTTTCCACTGTTCAGCCATGCAATGTTTACGCTCCTTACACCAAGCAAGGCATCGTTTGGCATTTACTGGCATGATGTGTGGTTTCTGAGTAGCCACTCGACCATGAAATCCAAGTTTTCTCACCTCCCGTCTAACTGTCACAGTACTTGCAGTGGATCCTGATGCAGTTCAGAATTCCTATGTGATGGTCTGGATAGATGTCTGCCTATTACACATTACAACCCTCTTCAACTGTTGGCAGTCTCTGTCAGTCAACAGAAGAGGTTGGCCGGTACGCTTTTGTGCTGTATGTGTCCCTTCACATTTCCACTTCACTATCACATCCAAAACAGTGGACCTAGGGATGTTTAGGAGCATGTAAATCTCGCATACGTACGTATGACAGAAGTGACACCCAATCATTTGACCACGTTTGAAGTCCGTGAGTTGTGCAGAGCACCCCAGTCTGCTCTCTCACAATGTCTAATGAGTACTGAGGTCTCCGACAGGGAGTGCCTGACAGTAGGTGGAGCACAATGCACCTAATATGAAAAACATATGTTTTTGGGGGCGTCCGGATACTTTTGATCACATAAGGTACTAACCCCAATTATCAAATCATGAATATGCCAGATCTAAAAATTTATCACCATAATGTGAAATCCATGCGTAATAAGATCGATGAAATTAATGTACTATTAACAGATGAACTTAAAGATATCTCAGTGTTATGCATTTCTGAGCACTGGCTTAACCCAGAATTAATTCAGAATATGAAAATAAACAAATTCATTTTGGCTTCTTACTACAGCAGGAAAAACAGCAAGCAGGGTGGGGTGGCAATTCACAAAGGAAAACGTAGATTTTATTACCCTACCTGACTTAACTAGAGCAAATGTTGAAAAGGATTATGAAATTGCAGCTATACAAATTATTCAGTTTAACTTGGTTATTACTACAGTTTACAGATTACCATCTGGAAATTTTTAACTTTTCTTAAACACAATGGAGTCATTGTTAAATAAAGTAAATAAAATGTATTGCGAGTTGATAATCTGATGACTTCAATATTGATTTCCTCACAAATAGAGAGACCCTTTTGAGCCCTGCAACATCCTTTAATTTAAAGGTCAAAGTAAAATCTGCTACCCGAGTAACAGAAACTTGCCAAACAGCTCTAGATCAATTTCTACTCAATAAGAGTTTACACACACTTCACTACAAATTTTCAATGCATGTTTTAGTGACCATCTTGCTATAATATTAAGCATAAAAGTAGAAGGCAGTATTATTAACAACAAATCTTTAAGAACCTCATGTAGAAGTTATAATCAGGATAAAATAAACTACTTCAACAGCTTATTACAGAAATAAAAACGGTCAGAAGTGTACAAAATGAACGACATAAATGAGAATTCAACATTTTTATTGATACATTAACCCATTTCTTTCAAATTGAATTTCCACTGAAAACTGTAACCATACAGGGGAACTCTAGAAAAAATAGCTGGACAACAAGGGGAATAAGGGTTTCATGCCAGAAGAAAAGACTACTGCATGAAATTTGTAACTCAAAAAATTCCTCACCTGAATTATGTGCATTAAAAAAAAAAAAAAAACTCCAAAATATTAAGAAAAGCAATAAAAGCACTAAAAATTATGCATAATGATGAATACATTTATAATTCAGCTAATAAATCAAAGGCTATGTGGAGTATTATAAAAAAGGAATCTGGAGAATACAGACAATCTTGCAAAAATATAACACTATCACAAAAAAATAAAAAAGTAGCAAACCCCTTAGAAACAGCCAACACTTACCAATTTTTTCACAGGTGTTGCTGATAACATGTTACAATCAGACTTACATAAGAGCAACCAGGCACATGAATATAAAAAGTGGATGTAGAGGATCAATGTACTTCAGTTCTGTTTCAGAAGATGAAGTAGCTACAGCAATGAAAGGACTAAAAAATTCCAACTCTGCAGGCATTGATGGTGTACCTGCGACAATATTAATGAAGAGTGTATCAAACCTAATTGAAATACTCACACACTTATGCGACTGTTCACTTCAGGCAGGCACTTTCCCTGATGTACTGAAAACATCAAAAGTTATTCCTGTATATAAAAGAGGTGAGAAGGAATAATGTAAATAACTACAGACCCATCACAATTTCCTCTTGCATCTCAAAAGTATCAGAAAAAGTTGTGTATGACAAATTTATAAAACTTATAAATAAAAACAACATCCTATGTAATGAACAAATAAGAGGTCAATGACAACTGCTATTTATGAGTGCCTCAATTCCAGTCGAAACCTGATGGACACAAAACAGCAGTCAATAGGAGTATCTACTGACCTGTCAAAAGTTTTTGACATGGTGGATCATAAAATTCTGTTATCAGAGCTTGAAAGATATGGTATTCGAGACTGGATCAGTTCCTTCCTGACTAATGGTTAGCAGACAGTGTGCATCAAGCTTACAAATATCAAACTAAAAACTGTATCTCAACACTTGGTGTACCCCAAGAATCTGCAATTGGACCCCTTCTGTAAATAAATGACCTAAACTTAAATATTGATGCACATAAAACAAATATATTTCCAGATGACACCACAATTCTGCTAAAAGGAGATAGCAATGAACATTTACAGCAGTCAGTAAACATGGTGTCAAAACAACTTAGCAGCTGGGCACAGAATAATCAACTTGGGGAAAAAAACACCATTGCACTAAAATTCTAACATTCCACAAAGCTCCTAACATGGGTGCGTTTATCCCATGAGTCTCTAGCAACGACGAAATAGTTGGTAACAGTACTGAAACCAAATTCTTAGGACTTTAGCTGCAGAGCAACGTAAAATGGAATATGCATATTGAATATCTCAATGTAGAACTGAGCAAAACATGTTACCTTCTTTGCTCATTAAAATCATGCTGTAGTGAGAAAACAGTAATGAATGTATACCATGCCTACTTTCATCCTCATCTTTGATATGGGGTCACTTTCTCGGAAAACTCTAAAACAGCTAATAGCACTTTTAAACTAAAAAAAAACGAGCCATTAGAATCTTGTTTGGGTGCAAGCCTAAAGACTCTTGTACGCCTCTGTTTAAGAAATCTGGTATTCCTCCATTACCATGTGTATACATTATGGTTACCCTTTTATTCTTCAAAATACATGTAATAGGTAAGGACTGCAGACTGCAAAAAAACTGTGATATACATGATCACTTTACCCGATAAAACAGAAACTTATACATAACCCAAATTAGCAAACCTCTGTGCCAAAAACGTACTTTTCACATGTGATTAAGCTTTATAACAAACCTCCTGAAAACATAAAAGCTATTACTGAGATCAACACCTTTGGAAAACCTCTAAAGTCATATTTACAGCATCATTGTTTTTACTCCATTGAAGAATATTTGAATTTATGAAGTCCATTGAAGAATATTTAAATTTATGAAGTGTATTACATAAATACTTATGTATAAAGTGTATTATCTTAAACAAGTGCATCTAGAAATGACTTTAATCTGTACATTTACAACTTGACTTGTCCAATTTCTTATGCATAAGCTGCTTTGTAGACAAGAGGACCAATAGATACAATACAATACAAAAAACATATCTAAGTGATGCAACAAAACAATACAAATAGTATGCAGACTAAAATTAAATAAATAAACGAATAAATAAAAGACAAAGTATTGAAAAACGTGCACAGTAGCTGTATGGGTAGGCTAATAGCAAGCATCTGTAGTATGCAAAATACGATATAACCACCCCAACAAAACATGTTTGCAAGGCACGGAACATAGGGTTGGGTTTACACAATCATGATGACAAATTTATCACCAGGACTTTTATGTCTCAATACTTGGTAGCATGATATAATAATGTTTGTGCATCTTTTGGTGAAAGAACATAAATTTGGCCCATTGCTGTTCTCACATGAACGTTTGTAAGAATGTCCTCCTTGTCTACTATAAAGATGTCAAATTTCTTTGGGTATACAAATGAAGGTAAAGGGCCATGAGGATTTAGGAAGCTAATTGTCACCCCAACAATGTCTTTATTGCCATTCAAAACATATCCAACATATCAATAACCTTCCTGTATGCACAACCCTGTGATATCACGGAGGTGGTGTTAGAGATTCATTTCTGATGTTTGGTGAATTGGGAAAAACTTTCATTTGGTTGTTACTATGACCAATGAGAATAAGACAGTGTAACTTGTGCATACCTGCAATTGTGTGAATTTGTACAAACAGATCTCAAAGGAGAGATTCTCTGTCATATTCACAGTTTGTTGTACAATGAAAGTGACACTGTAATGTTCTTGGAACACCACTCGAACAACTGCCTGAGTGTCATTATTTACGAGTTGAGATGCACTGCAGACTGGCACAGCCAGCCAGTCTCTTGACAACACTAGCGATACCATCACATGGTCCATTGCCACGTAATGTGGCAAAGAAATGCCACAATGCACAGATCCAGAAATTACTCTGATGAAATAATTTTCTAAAATTCTTACCGTTCTTATACTGGGCTGCAGCACCATCTGAGAAGTAATACATGTACTAGGGTATTCCATGGACATGGGATATCACGATATTAACCAAATGGCATTGGAAAAGATGAACATTCACAGTGGTGGTATGATAACAAATGGGATGTGATCTACTGCACAGGTTTCTGGATGTCTATAATAAACAACAAATATGTGAATGGTCGACTGTGCACTGTTCCACTAAAACCATGGACTTAACCTGCAAGACAAATGAGCAATTCTCTGCAAGTGTCCCATATCACAACATATTCATTGTCACACACTCTTTCTTTCAGATGTTGTAAAAATTCAGACTGTTGAGTGACTATGAAGGAGTGCCGCAGGACATTTTTCGTTTGTCTGCAAGGTTTTCCAAGATGTCTTCCACAGAAGACAGATATGTCTGAAGAGTTGTTCTATCTGTAGATGCCCACAGTTTGTATGTTATTTCATGAATTCAATTTTTGACAAACAACTCTTCTAGAAATGTGGTGAACAAATGTGCACCTCAGCAGTTCTCACAAGTTTGCATATAGCATTTTGGCTGTGCAGAATTACAAATGATCTGAGGAAGACAATGTTCGTATGTGTTGACAGTCTGCATCGCATGTCAGCTCTTTCAGGTTGAGGTAAAAGTCACATAGTACAATCTCCTCGCAGTTTTCATAGTTTATGTACAATATATGTGCACAATATTCATCAAAATACTCATTGCAGACTTGTCCATTATCTAATATACGTTTTCTCAATTTACCTTGCAGCTTTAGTTTTTATGATGAAACGAGCATTAAATATGGCAAAGTACATATAAAAATGGTGTGAATGCAAACATTAGACTTTGCTACAGGCCAATCTAACACCACAACCTTTATTTAGCATTCATATTCATTGCCTTCACCAACTCTCAACCAAATTATCACCTTATCTAGACCTCATATTGCACTACAGCTCAGTCTGTCACCACAACTAAGATTTCAAGGGGTGGGGTCCAATATCAAACTCAATCTGACACCCTCCAACCTAAGCTTCATAGTTTGGTGAATACTGCATACACACATACTACAGCTATCATTTGCAACAGCTAGAACACAATTCTTTAGTAGTAAATGTCAGAATTTGGATAATCTGATTTTCAGTTCTGGATGTTCATCTTCGAATCCTCGACACATCTCATACAGGTTTCTCAACAACAATCGTTTTTGTTTATGAACCCTGGGACTATTTTCCTTGACACAAATAAAATCCTTCTTGCCAAACAAACTGCAGCTTATGTCTTCCCTGTTGTAGAATTCTATAAAATGATTCACAACATGTTCACCCACGACACATTAAGGTCTTTGATTAGGATTTGTTAAGATACCACATTATTTGACTAACTGTTTTGCTTTTTTCACTAAATAGTTTGAAGCTCCAAATTTGTTTTCAATCTATCAAATCACTGATGTATCCTGCTGCTAGCGCAAGAGTGAGGGTGTGCTGATTGTGGCCTCACCATGAGTGTGTACTTAAATCAACCGCCAACTGTATCAGGGTGGGCCAGCCATTAGAGGCCACCTGTAGGAAGCTTACACACGGCACAGTCTCTGTTGCAGCATCTACCAGTGACTTGTGCCTACATACGTGCGGAGCAGCACTGACTTACTCTCATTATGTTCTTTTAGTTTATACTGTGGTCATCAGTTGTTCTCTGTTTCACTTATGTCACACCTTTTGTATGATTCTTTTGTTTTGTTACATGTGGAGTCATGACAGGCTTATTTTCGTTGTTGTTCAGAGGTTTATGAATAACGCCATATTTGTGTTACTTGGATCTGTTTTCTGTATTACTCGGTTACTACACGACTAGCGCAAGTCACCTGTAGGCGGCATGGTGAAGACCATTCTGTGCTTCCCACAGGTGGCCTCTAGTGGCCGGCCCACACAGACACAGTTGGCGGTCGATTTAAAAGTCTACGCACATGATGACATTACACTTAGTATAAGTAAAACTTATGAAACTATGAACTGTTTGCACTGCTGCCATCCACGGCTCAGTTTATGTTGGAGTCTCCCAATTATGTGCTGCTGCCAGGGTCCTCATCAATGGCAGTGCATGAAAGGCAATTTGCAATACATCATCGCACCTCTGATATTCATCCTCCAACTCTTGCACCATTCTGCAGTGGCCTTTGTTTGAAGAGGCTCGCCAAAGTATCATATCTAGTCAACCAACTGGAAAAAGCAAACTATATTGCAAAGGTCCACCTCCTGCACGTTATCGTCACACATGATCAGACTTTTCTGCACACACTATTTTCATCACCTTAGGGTCTTATTTATTCAGTGGTTTTTTTTTTAACTGCCTGCACTCGCATGGTGCATTACCCAACACAATTACTGATCAGAGTGGAAAGTTAGGAAGCACCTTTTTGTAAAATCATTTTTCAAAATTAGCGGAGTTCATCTGCTCCCGATAATCGTTCAGTGACGATTTAGCCAAAACTAGAGCTGTTCTTCCTTGAAAAACATTGTTGAGGCACCACTTCCTATTATAAGCCTACTGCGGGACTTCTCCACGCTGTCATGCCCACCGCACCTGTCTGTTAGCAATTTCCACATCTAAGCCTTGTCAGTACAGGTTGTGACATAGCACGTTGATTCTTCTTCCCGTCTGTTATGTCTTTCTACATCCACAAAAAAGCATTTTTCAATACATTTATCTGTTGGTATGTAAAACTTAGATAAAAATCTCAAGTTCTTATTTAGACTGAATTTCACTGAAATTTGTTATTAATAATATTAATTTGGATGTTCTTATTCTACTGGTGTAATTATTTTTCATTAGGGCACCATTAATTAAAAGTTGTGGTTAATTAAATTATATCACTACAAGCAAAAACCCATGAGCTAACACATATATTTTAGAAAGGTGACATGTCATTTGAAAGTTAAGCATTACGACTTCCCAGTACTAGAATACATTACTTAACGTATTTTTAATGACCTAAAACTAATTATCTTCAATAATAATTGAGATTTGAAATTCATAAGCAACCCTACTTTCCATTGCAGATTTCATAATAATCACTGTTAGGTTCTGAATTTTGACTATCTACCTTTGTTAGGTTAATTTTTCTGTACAAAATGACTAGCACTGATTGATTGACTCATTAATTAATAATTTCATGTAATTCACTCTGATTTGCAATATGGTGCACATAAATATAAGCAATGCGATTCTGACCAACAACATTTTCAGTAAATCAAAATCATATTAGTTCTTGAGGTTCATCAAAAACAGTAAAATCCAGCCTATCTGAATTTCAAAGCATTAAGCAGTTTTCAAAATAACAGTTTGTTCCCATGCAAGTCTTTGTAAGATCTTCTCAGTGATGAAAAAGTCAGTCCACAGTTTCAAAATAGATGAGTAACATCTATGTTTGAGCATACTCTCAGTGTTGGTTCATGTCAGAAATATATTTGTTCTATACATGAAAATTTGTGCAACAGTCACTGCAAAACTCAGGAAATCTGTGTGTGTGTGTGTGTGTGTGTGTGTGTGTGTGTGTGTGTGTGTGTGTGTGTGTGTGTGTTTTGATGTCATCCATTTTTTAGCAAACAACATTCCATATTCATTTAAACTTTCAGTTTTGAGGCAATCAAGACTGGCACTACCGAGGACAAGAGTACAAAATTAAGATCAGATCTGTCGCAAGGTGTCATCTAAACAGTTGGTTGCACACAAGCAGGTTTTAGCTATAGGCAATGGGTATTTCTGATGAATTCTGGGAAATCTGCACAACCTATCTTTGTGTTTGTGGAGACACAACCTTCTGGTCGTTACCTCTAGTTCTCTGAAACAGTGATCCTGCCTCCTCAGCTTACCGCACAAGAGTGGATTTCTGCAACGGGCCACGTTCAGGAAGTCCAACAGTTATCCGGTGGTTTTCATGTGGCAACAAATTTTAAATGCTTCAAGTATGGGGAAAGAGTGAACTAATGGCGACATCAAAATATCCACAGAAATAGCCACATACTAATACATCACAGCTAAAAATGGTGCTGCGGCGTAAAATCTAGATGTCATGTAAATTAAAAATTATAATTTATCTGTATTCCACACTTGCAGTTGGTGCATTTCACCCTATTACATGTTTGATGTTTGTGTGGCATTCCACACTCAAGTATGCATTTTAATTCATTTTTAATTACTCAGCATTTAATTTGAACATCTCATGTTGACTTGTCCACTTCTGTGGCTTAGTAGTCAATGTGGCTAGTTGCCATGTGGAGGACCCGGGTTCAAGAGGTGCCACTAGACTGAGTAGTAGTGGCACCAGGTCTGTTAAGCCAACAATGACCAGGAACTGCCCCTCCATACCGCACCCACATGATGGCACTGACTGATTACTGACACTGCAGTCAGTCAGTCCCAGCTGACCAGTGTGTGTAGAGAACTGCAATGCTATTATCCTATGTTGACTAAAGGAATGACGAATCCAACCACTACAACTTTCACAGAAATATTTGTATGTAATAGATATATTTGTATCTATTCATCTCTCTATTTCGGTTTCACTTGTTAATACTGGGACACATTCATGTACTTTTATTTCAGCCAAAATTTTCGGAGATGGATAAATATGCAGACACATTTGGCCGGCATAACCAATATAATTCGTTAAGTAATCTATGTTGTTGTTGTTGTTGTTGTCTTCAGTCCTGAGACTGGTTTGATGCAGCTCTCCATGCTACTCTATCCTGTGCAAGCTTCTTCATCTCCCAGTACCTACTGCAGCCTACATCCTTCTGAATCTGCTTAGTGTATTCATCTCTTGGTCTCCCTTTATGATTTTTACCCTCCACGCTGCCCTCCAATACTAAATCGGTGATCCCTCGATGTCTCAGGACATGTCCTACCAACCGATCCCTTCTTCTAGTCAAGTTGTGCCACAAGCTCCTCTTCTCCCCAATTCTATTCAATACCTCCTGATTAGTTATCTGATCTACCCATCTAATCTTCAGCATTCTTCTGTAGCACCACATTTCGAAAGCTTCTATTCTCTTCTTGTCTAACCTATTTATCGTCCATGTTTCACTTCCATACATGGCTACACTCCATACAAATACATTCAGAAACGACTTCCTGATATTTAAATCTCTACTCGATGTTAACAAACTTCTCTTCTTCAGAAACGCTTTCCTTCCCATTGCCATGCTACATTTTATATCCTCTCTACTTCGACCATCATCAGTTATTTTGCTCCCCAAATAGCAAAACTCCTTTACTACTTTAAGTGTCTCATTTCCTAATGTAATTCCCTCAGCATCACCCGACTTAATTTGACTACATTCCATTATCCTTGTTTTGCTTTTGTTGATGTTCATCTTATATCCTCCTTCCAAGACACTGTCCATTCCATTCAATTGCTCTTCCAAGTCCTTTGCTGTCTCTGACAGAATTACAATGTCATCGGCGAACCTCAAAGTTTTTATTTCTTCTCCATGGATTTTAATACCTACTCCGAACTTTTCTTTTGTTTCCTTTATTGCTTGCTCAATATACAGATTGAATAATATCGGGGATAGGTTACAACCCTGTCTCACTCCCTTCCCAACCACTGCTTCCCTTTCATGTCCCTCGACTCTTATAACTGCCATCTGCTATCTGTACAAATTGTAAATAGCCTTTCACTCCCTGTATTTTACCCCTGCCACCTTCAGAATTTGAAAGAGAATTCCAATCAACATTGTCAAAAGCTTTCTCTGAGTTTACAAATGCTAGAAACGTAGGTTTGTCTTTCCTTAATCTTTCTTCTAAGTAAGTCGTAGGGTCAGTATTCCCTCATGTGTTCCAACATTTCTATGAAATCCAATTTGATCTTCCCCAAGGTTGGCTTCTGTCAGTTTTTCCATTCGTCTGTAAAGAATTCGGGTTAGTATTTTGCAGCTGTGACTTATTAAACTGATAGTTCGGTAATTTTCACATCTGTCAACACCTGTTTTCTTTGGGATTGGAATTATTATATTCTTCTTGAAGTCTGAGGGTATTTTGCCTGTCTCATACATCTTGCTCACCAGATGGTAGAGTTTTGTCAGGACTGGCTCTCCCAAGGCTGTTAGTAGTTCTAATGGAATGTTGTCTACTCCGGGGCCTTGTTTCGACTCAGGTCTCTCAGTGCTCTGTCAAACTCTTCACACAGTAACATATCTCCCATTTCATCTTCATCTACATCCTCTTCCATTTCCATAATATTGTCCTCAAGTACATCACCCTTGTATAGACCCTCTATATACTCCTTCCACCTTTCTGCTTTCCCTTCTTTGCTTAGAACTGGGTTTCCATCTGAGCTCTTGATATTCATGCAAGTGGTTCTCCTTTCTCCAAAGGTCTCTTTAATTTTCCTGTAGGCAGTATCTATCTTACCCCTAGTGAGATAAGCCTCTACATCCTTACATTTGTCCTCTAGCCATGCCTGCTTGGCCATTTTGCACTTCCTGTCGATATCATTTTTGAGACGTTTGTATTCCTTTATGCCTGCTTCATTTACTGCATTTTTATATTTTCTCCTTTCATCAATTAAATTTAATATTTCTTCTGTTACCCAAGGGTTTCTACCAGCCCTCGTCTTTTTACCTATTTGACCTTCCGCTGCCTTCACTATTTCATCCCTCAAAGCTACCCATTCCTCTTCTACTGTATTTCTTTCCCCCATTCCCATCAATTGTTCCCTTATGCTCTCCCTGAAACTCTGTACAACCTCTGGTTTAGTCAGTTTATCCAGGTCCCATCTCCTTAAATTCCCACCTTTTCGTAGTTTCTTCAGTTTTAATCTGCAGTTCATAACCAATAGATTGTGGTCAGAGTCCACATCTGCCCCTGGAAATGTCTTACAATTTAAAACCTGGTTCCTAAATCTCTGTCTTACCATTATATAATCCATCTGATACCTTTTAGTATCTCCAGGGTTCTTCCATGTACACAACCTTCTTTCATGATTCTTGAACCAAGTGTTAGCTATGGTTAAGTTATGCTCTGTGCAAAATTCTAACAGACGGCTTCCTCTTTCATTTCTTAGCCCCAATCCATATTCATCTACTATGTTTCCTTCTCTCCCTTTTCCTATTCTCGAATTCCAGTCACCCATGACTATTAAATTTTCGTCTCCCTTCACTACCTGAATAATTTCTTTTATCTCATCATACATTTCATCAATTTCCTCATCATCTGCAGAGCTAGTTGGCATATAAACTTGTACTACTGTAGTAGGCGTGGGCTTTGTATCTATCTTGGCCACAATAATGCGTTCACTATGCTGTTTGTAGTAGCTTACCCGTACTCCTATTTTTTTAATTCATTATTAAGCCTACTCCTGCATGACCCCTATTTGATTTTGTATTTACAACCCTGTATTCACCTGACCAAACATCTTGTTCCTCCTGCCACTGAACTTCACTAATTCCCACTATATCTAACTTTAACCTATCCATTTCCCTTTTTAAATTTTCTAACCTACCTGCCCGATTAAGGGATCTGACATTCCACGCTCCGATCCGTAGAACACCAGTTTTCTTTCTCCTGATAACGATGTTCTCTTGAGTAGTCCCCGCCTGGAGATCCGAATGGGGGACTATTTTACCTCCGGAATATTTTACCCAAGAGGACGCCATCATCATTTAATCATACAGTAAAGCTGCACGCCCTCGGGAAAAATTACGGCTGTAGTTTCCCCTTGCTTTCAGCCGTTTGCAGTACCAGCACAGCAAGGCCGTTTTGGTTATCGTCACAAGGCCAGATCAGTCAATCATCCAGACTGTTGCCCCTACAACTACTGAAAAGGCTGCTGCCCCTCTTCAGGAACCACACGTTTGTCAGGCCTCTCAACAGATACCCCTCCGCTGTGGTTGCACCTATGTTACGGCTATCTGTATCGTTGAGGCACGCAAGCCTCCCCACCAACGACAAGGTCCATGGTTCATGGGGGGGGGGGGGGGGGAGGGGGGGGGGGGGGAAGTAATCTAACTGCATACGAAATCTAACAATGTAGCACCAAATATTTTCTACGATGATAAGACTCTGGCAACAGCAATAGCTTTTGTTATCATGGGGGCATCACAAGAGTTTGAGAGCTTAAAGAATCTGACTGGACACATAAAAATCCTGATTGTTGATGTTTAGGCTTACACTAATTTGCGATTTAAAGCACCAGAAATGTACATTTTTTGAAACCTTTGTTCAGTAAACTGCTTATCTGCTTGCGTACCCATTATTTTTTCTTTTCAATCTTATCACAAATGGTGATTCTACCATGGGCAATTTTAGACTGTCTTCATTTTCAGTTTCTCAATCAATGTGCATCAAACACGAAGCTATATTTTTCATTCTTGCAATCAGATGACCCCTTTATCACATGAATGATCAATACGAAGTAGAAAATTATGTGAGGAAAACTTGGTCCTGCAGATAGAAAATACCTCACATGTTGTTATTTATTTTCGCTTCATACATTATGTACATTTAATTTTATGTTAATTACATGTGGCTCAAAAACAGCATACAGTAGTAAAAGTTTTCACCAAGGACTATTTATAGCAATCTTCTTCTTCTTCTTCTTCTCCTTCCTTCTCCTTCCTACCACCCACAGAAGCTGTGACCCATACATTTCAACAGGATCTCAACATCATGCACCAAAGTAAAATCAAATTAAGATAACCAAACACAGTTTTGGGCCCCACTCCTCTCAACCACAATTTTGGAGTTCAAATCCCACGAAAATAAAATAAATGCAATAGAGAGAAGGCTGACTCATTCATTATCCACTAGTTCAAGAGAGATGAAAGCTACTGAGGAGAAAGAAAATCCAATGGTATTGCGAGAAATTTTTGTATCTAAAATTCCAGAGAAGTTAAAAAAATACTGCTGATGAAAATGTAGCTGACTACTTACCACAAACAGTGGTTAATTTGTCTGCAATTTAGAAGATAAATATGTAGAGAGAGAAAGAGAGGGAGGGAGGGGGAGAGAGAGAGGGAGAGGGGGAGAGAGAGAGAGAGAGAGAGAGAGAGAGAGAGAGAGAGAGAGAGAGAGAGGCGCGCCAGTAGGACCCACGCTCTCATTCCCAACATATTTATGTATAGATGATTGATAACGATGACAAAAATTTCGTGTGGCTCAATGGCCTGGTGAAAGTCTTTCAATTGGACATCACTTTGGTGAGTTACATGGCCTAACCTATCAACAGTTATCCAACCAGGGAAGGGGGACCTGTAGTTTAATGTGGAATCTGAACTACACATTGTTTCTGGTGACTCTTCACAGCCTTTAGAGGCGAAGGCTAGAAGGCTAGATTGAAACGAAGACTGAGAAGTGTGTGGTCTGACAGATTCTATCGCATGACCTCTCTGTTTCTGGACAAGCATTTTAGTGTTAGACCACCAGGCCTGATATGTACATTAATAGTTCATCTATAGGTTTTGCTGAGTAAGTTTGCAAGTATCAAAATATGTGACATACATGACTGTATCTTTTGACTACATTGACTTAGAAGCTTAAATTTTCAGATCACCAAGTGACTGCAGACCTTAGTATGTGGCATAAATTTCAAGTTGATACCCCTGACCGCTTCTGAGAAATAGGTGTCTAACTGTCAGATAGACAGATGGACAACAAAGTGATCCAGTAAGGATTCCATTTTTTCAAATGAGGTATGGAACCCTAAAAAAGAGGAAAAAGAAAATAAAGTGTTCAAAGAAAGAAAGAAAGGAAGACAAGCATAATTTGCAGCCTACATATTCCATAAAATAGATTCCCACAAAGATTTTTATTCTTTTTTATATATAAGTATTAATTTTTATCAGAATATGCACTAAAAATAAGTCTTAAAGGACTGTTTTATTTACTACTCACGTCATAAACAGAACTTCCACCAATCACCCACACAGTTTCTACATCTTGCCTATTGTGCAAATCTTTGATGGCATCTTCAAGGCTGGTATGAACTATTACTTCTTCACCAAGTGACCTGAAACGTGAATCACCAACATTAACAGATGTTTCATTCTTCTACCTGATATACCAAAGTATTAAACTGTAGTGGTAAAGTACAGAACAGCCATAGTAGAATTCACAGCTACCTGATGTACCAAAGTTTTAAATTGTAGTGGTAAAGTACAGAATCAGACATAGTAGAATTCACAGAAGTGGTGCTTCATGCTCTTGACAAGTAAGAGTGAGTCAGAGGCATACTGTTATATCTTTCTAAGGCTTTTGTTACAGCTGACCATATGATTCTACTAAATAAGCTATAATCATTTGGAATAACAGGTGTACCTAATGACTGGTTCTGATCATACCTAGCAGATAAGGTACATACACCTAAAATAAGGCAAAGCCTTAAGTGAAACACTTACTAGGACCAATACTGTTCCTGATATGTATCAATAACTTTTTCAATAGTTGTAGTCATGGAGAAAAAGATTTTCTTTACTGATGAGATCAACAACATCTGTAGTCATTGAAAAAAGAAGAACGATCCTTGCAGAGAAAGTAAATTAAACCTTCATAGAAATTTACAACTGGTCAATACATAATAACATTACATTGAACATAAAGAAAACGAAGGACATGAACTGAAGAGGGAAAATGAAACTGTTCAATTAAATAGAGATGGAACCGCTGAATGTCATACCCTTAAATAAAAGACAGGTCCTGTAAACAATGTAGAAAGTTAATCAGATTCGAGCTTTATGAAGTGAACTCCATAAACAGTGAAGGAGTGAACAAGATAACAGAATCAATGAAGCAACGTTCTCATACAGTAAAGACTAAATAAGGTGATAAAATTAATGAAGCAAGGTCCTTAGGCAATAACTGCGAGACAGAAAGTACAAACTGTAAGTGAGAAAAAGAGGGGGCTTGTCGTGGGGACTACGCTATGTCATGAGAAGCCAATAAAAAGTTTATGACGTATTCTGTAGCCCTACAGGAAATGACCTCCTGTTCCCTCCACACAACCTCCAAAAGGTTCCTCAAGAATAACAAGCCACGTCAGCTAGTAAGACCATGTGAAGCCTTTGATGCTTTGTCATGCTAGAGGCTAGCAGGGTCGAAGGGGCAGGGAAACGAAACAAGACAACCAGCGGTCCAGAGGAGAGTTGTACAGAAATTTAGTCAAGAGTTATGGCCAAGTAGGCAGAAAGGGTTACAGGTGAGAAGCTATCATCGACAGAGGATGCCAGAATGTTAGGCTGAAGTCACTGGAAGCAATCAGATAGCTGCGAGGCTCTGCTGACCTAATATTCATACAAGGAAATCAGTCAGTAGATGGAACAGAAAAAACAGTCGCTGTCTCTGTGCAAGGACTTTATTTCAACATGGAAGCACCTCAGTTAAGAATAGTGATGGGAACAACTGAATGAAAACAATCGATTCATTTGGTTGTTAGAAAACTATTGACTAATTCGGTTTTCCTTGTGTGTATCGGTTGAATTATTCATTCATTCTTTTGAGTGAAACGAGTCTGTGGGAGCAACCGAAATATAACAATTGTTCAATTGGTTGGACTACTCATTCATTCTTTTGAATAAAACCAGTCTGTAGAAGCAACCAAATGAAAACAGTCAAGTCTCAGTTGTACTGTTAATTGTCAGTTGGATTATCATTCATTCATTTCCTTCAAGTGAAACAAGTCTGTGGGAGCAACCAAATGAAAACATTCAACACCGCTGTAGCTTTGCATATTGACTGAATTACTCATTCCTTCTTTTCAAGTAAAAGCTGTCAGTAGTTTTTCTGTTGGTTGAACCATTTATTTATTCTATCCACTGAAGCAATCATTTACTGTTTTAGTTCATACTGGCAGAAGTTAGCACTAGACCTGCATATCTCATGGGGTATGCCGAAGTTAAAATAAGCATTATACATTTTCATCTAATTATGTACCGAATCAAGTAACTTCCCTTTTCTTAATTTAAAACTGATTCATATTACAGTGTTGTGGATTAAAATGTTATACGTGCCATTACACGTAACTAATTAAGCTGATGTATCACTGGGGTATGCCTGCCATCACTTAAATTGCTGGCCCCAGACAAAAACTTTGAAAACCCAAGACATCTGGGTCAAATCAGATTATTTTCTCAGAAACACACAGTCTATAGGCGATAAGTTAGCCAATGGCCACGATATGCTGTGCGAAGCGGAGACATTAGAGGGGGAATGTTTCCTAGCTCACGCGTTTCAGTGCTGACAAAACCAGCAGGTGTGCGCCTCCTACCGATCAGCAGATGATAAATTACACACGAGAGTAACAAGGGTTTGTGAAAGCGCATTATAGAGACATTAATGTTCAAATGTAGTACTCATTTGCAGTAAGGCATATGAACACAATTTGCATCAGTTTTAATACAGCTCAGTGAATAGAAGGCAAATGTCATTTAAAATATTCAGTTGTCTGGTGGGCAGGGAGATGACACAGTGCACGTGATTATCAATTGTCTGCAGTTTCCCATTGTGACAATAAAGAAGTGTGAAAAATACAGGGTGTTCCAAAATGATCTTTACAGCTTTGATCACGTATATTTCAGAAATGGAGTGAGGTAGAAACGAGCAGTCTGCATATAATGTTCATATAAACCTAAGATTCTGGTAGCCACATGCTGTAAAATTTCTTCAGTGTGTCTGGTTTCTTCAACAGTATATGAAAACATTCAACTCGAGTTTCATCATAATTTATTCTGGTCACTAACATTCACTGCTCCATACATTGGGAAAAATCCTTTCAGTAGCAGCGTACTGATACAGGTGAAATGAAGATCTAATTTGTAATAAATTGTTTTGTAAATCCATAACAACTAGGTGTCCCGAGTTCCTTTTGGAAAACCAAAACGGGGGAACACACAGCTAGAAAAATCATGACTGCCACAAAAAAAAGGGAGGGTGGAGGGGAGGGGAAGGGAAGGGGGGGGGAGGGTCACAAATAGTCACCTTACATGTGAGCACCATCTGAAGCATACAGGATATCTAAGTGACATTCCAGTTCCATGCCCGGCCAACATGTCCTTGTTAACACATGCTGTTAGGTGTACGTGAACATTGTGCAGCAAACTGTACCTTCCTACCTACTTCCCTTTCTGAAATATATGTGATTGAATCTGTAAAGATCATTTTGGAAGATCCTACACATGTATAGGAGAGTGTCTGTGTAATTGCTTCTGCAATTTTTAATGTACTAAAATGAAGAAAGTACCTTCAGCCCAGTACTAATTTGATGAATTTCAGCTATAGTTTATTATTGTATATTCCTAATCAATCGAATTTTCCCAGACACAAAAAAAAGGTCTGCATAAAAATCCCTCCAGCAAACCTCTGCACGCTCTTAACACGACGATAAATCTGGGGAAACACAATGTCCCAAAATTATAACTTTTCCATAAGCGAATTAACTGAAATATATTTGTGCTCACAGTAACACTGAGCGAGTATGCCCATGCTTATTTGAACACGGGTACAAGATGTTAAATGAAATTCAACTGAGCAGTTTTAAGGCATTATTTTAAAATATGTCTCATTGCTGTGTGCCAGAATTCGGAAGGCAAGACCTGTCTTGGTTAGATTCCCCGCCACCTGGAATTGCTTTTTCGAGCTAGACTGAGTGCAGTTTTTTACAGGGTTTCTCCACACTCGTCTAGAGGAATGCTGAGCTGATCAACCATTTCAGCCTCATTTACACGATGGACAAACACTTCCAATACGTAAAACATATATACATATTAACACTATTCTGCAGGCACATTTCAACACACATAAGACTACCTGTAGAGGTAATGTCGGGTTGCATCGTCAAGATTATTGAGTTTTGATTGCTGTAAGAAGTTTGCAAAGTTTGAAATTTATAAATGTGTTTTGTTCATTTGTACTGGTTCAATGGCAACAAATAATACTGCAAGTGAGTCTGATGTACGAAAACCCTGATGGAAACGAAGAAGCCTTAACTACTACATGAATCAAAGTAACATATATGAATGGGAGAAATCGTATGACTGAGAAAGACATGATCCTCAAGATAAATTCAATGTGATATACAATATCAAAATGATTATATTATGAAACTATATCAAGCAAAGAAATTCAAAGGAAATTAACAAATGCTGACACTTAATTTTTGTGAAAAATACTCCCCACAAGTGGTGGTAAATGTTTACAATGCAACTGAACAAGATACCAATTTTTAAAAAAAAAAAAAAAAAAAAAAAAAAAAAAAAAAAAAAAAAAAAAAAAAAAAAAAAAAAAAAAAAACTGTATTGTATGTGGTTTATGATCATGTCACCTCAGTATTTACTGAAAAAGAATTATTAATGTTGGGTACTAACTGGCAGTCCCTACCAGGGGACACCGCCTTAGCATAGGCACCTTCAATGGCGGGCGGGAGGGTTTGCATGCTCCAATGATGCCGAGAGCTGTGCCAGCAGTAGCGTAGATACTGGCAGGGTCACCCAAGCCGGATTGATCTCGACAGAGGAGACAAAGTGTGTCCTGCAACATGGGAGGGGGGGGGGGGGGGCCTCTATAGGCGTAGGGAAGCCAACCCTCCTCGGGGAGTGAACCCTAAAAAAAATTCAGGTCCTCCAAGATGGGGGTTGGGTGTGAGGCTAAAAACCTCACCCTGGAGAAAAAGAGCTTGTTATGGAACCAAAGGACAAAGAAAGCCAGATGGATGTAATGGATAAACGGCCTTGGCAATGGAAACGGCACACGAATTGGTATTTAGCGACATGGAATGTGAGAACAATGAACAAGTCCGGAAGACTACAGAACCTGAAAAAGGAAATGAAGAAATATAATGTGACGATAGCAGCAGTACAAGACGTGAAATGGAAAGGAAGTGGAATATTAGCATTTGGGACACACATACTATTTTACAGCTGTAGAAGCAGGGGCTATGGAGGCATAGGTTTTCTGGTTGATAATGCTCAAAAGGCTGCCACATTGAACTTTAAGCCTGTTAGCGAAAGAATATGTGTATTACGAATGAAAGCCCATTTCTTCAATATATCCTTGGTATGCACATATGCACCAACAGAACATGCGGAGTCAGTGGAAAAAGACATGTGCTATGAGCAACTGGAGCAGGAAATAGCAAGGGTGGCAAAGCATGACGTTAAGGTGGTTATGGGGGACTTCAATGCTCAAGTAGGAAAAGAAATCTCATACAGGAAAACAGCTGGTAAGGAGAGTCTGTATGAAGTTTATAATGATAATGGTATCCAACTAATTGATTTTTGCCATGAGCAATAAGATGATTATTAAAAGCACATGGATGCAAAGGAAGGATATAAGGAAAGTTACGTGGAACTCCCCAGATGGGATCACTAAAAATCAGATTGATCACAAACTCATAGATAGACGGCATGCTTCAGATATATTAGAGGTGGATAGCTGTCGCGATGCAGATGGAGATAGAGATCATTATTTGGTAGGAATCAAATACAGACAGAGGATAGCCAATTATAGACAGACCAAGAAAGCTAACACGCCCAGATTTGATGATACCAAAGTTAAAAAAATGATGAAAATACAGTACAACAGTATAAAACTAGCTTGACAAACAGACTTAATGAAGCTGAAAAACAGGCAGGAGAGGATATTGAAGAAAGATGGGAAATGGTTAAAGGAATAATACATGACACAGCTGATACTGTACTGGGCAGAAAGATGCATTCGAGAACCCAGAGCTGGTTTGGTAAGTACTGTAAGAGGAAGATAGAAGAAAGAAATGAGGCAAGAAAAAGAATGCTTCAGAGGAGAACTAGAAGTACTGTAGAAGAATACCAGGAGAAGAGAAGGGAAGCAGATAAGGAATATAGGAGGAAAAATTTGAAAAACGGTGGATTGATGAGTTAGAAGAGAGAAATACTGTTCAAGCAACAAGGAAATTCTATATGAGGGTTAAAGATATAAGGAAAGGATTCCAACCCAGAGCAGTTTTCTGTAGAGATAAGGAGGAAAATATGATTGGAGGAAATGAGCAGATTTTAGACAGATGGATGGAGTATTTTAGTGAACTACTGAATGCAGAATCAGAAAACGAAGGAGGCATTGATGCCGGTATGCCAGAAGAGGTGGACCAGGAAGTAAACAGAGATGAAGAGCACCAGGAATCAGTAGCAGAACCCACACTGGAAGAAGTTATAGTTAGTATCAAGACTCTTAAAAACAATAAAGCTCTGGGAGGAGACAATATTACAGCAGAAATGATACAATATAGTGGAGAAAAACTAGTAAGGGTTTTGCATGAGATTATAGTGGAGATATGACGGAAAGAAAATATGCCGAAACAGTAGGGTACAGCAATACTCTTCCCTATACACAAGAAACATGACAAAGCTGACTGCAGGAATTATAGAGGAATTGCACTACTCTGTACAGTATATAAGGTATTAGGAAAAATCATGGCTGGGCGGTTAAGAACATACGTTGCAGAATATCTAGGAGACTATCAGTGTGGTTTCAGAACTAACAGATCCACTACAGACCAGATTTTCACTACCAGACAGATCCTTGAAAAATGTTACGAGTACAACACCGATGTCCACGAGCTGTTCATCAACTTCAAACAAGATTACCATAGTATCAAAAGGGATCAACTTTGGAAGACAATGCAAAAGGCAGGAGTCCTTAACAAACTGATAAGATTGGTTCATATGACTTTGAAAGAACAGTATGCAAAGTAAAGATCAAGAGCACTTTAACACAGGCATTTGAAGTTAACCAAGGACTGAGGCAGGGTGATGTGCTCTCCACTACTCCGTCTAATGTCGCCTTGGACAGTGTAATGCAAAAGACACAAAGCAACAACCCTGGGGGAACACTGTTTAATAGAATGACTCAGGAGGTTGCATATGCAGATGATATTGATTTGTTACCCAGGAGGAAAAAGGATCTTGAAGAAAAGCTCAAAAAAAGTAGAAAGATATGGCGTGGAGATGGGGCTGACCATTAATCAGTCAAAGACCAAGTATATGTTAACATCTAGGAAAAGATATAGTGAAGGAGAAAGAAGCATGACTTTGAATGGAAAAGAATATGAATGCTGTGAAAGCTTTAAATATATTGGGTCACAGGTAACTGAGAATAATGACATGAGAGGAGAAATACATGCAAGGATTGCAGCTGGTTACAGGAGCAACTTTGCACTGGTTAAAGTGTTTAAAGCAAGAAGCCTTAGTAGGATTCTGAAGCCGAATGTGTATTGTACAGTTGTGGTGGTGTATGGTTCAGAGACCTGGACTATGACACAAAACTATGAGGAGTTGTTGCTGAGATGGGAAAGGAAGATACTAAGGAAAATCTACAGGTCAGTGAATGATAGGGGTTTTTGGAGAATCAGAAATAATACAGAGATCAGAGAGTTGTACAACAAACCAGATATCATGACTGAAATAAAGAGTAATAAACTACATTGGTTGGGATGTGTAGAGAGAATGGTGGAAACAGCACAGTCAAGAAAGTTTTCAAAGAAAAACCCATTGGACGTCATATAAGGGGCAGACAAAGCACCAGATGGCTAGACAACATGGAGAACTTGAGAAGGATGGGAGTGAGAAGATGGAGAGCCAAGGCAGCCAGCAGAGAAGAGTGGGCAGAGGTTGTGTGGGAGGCCAAGGCGCTACAAGGGCTGTAGCGCCAAGGAGTAGTAGTAGTACTAACTGGCGGGAAGGGAGAAATAAAGCTCCAATAGATTTAAATTAAAAATAATTATTTAAATAAAAAACTTTTTAATATAACACATTTTTAAAATGTATTAAAAAATTTCTCCTAGGCTTGCACAGATAGTCCTGAATATTTGTGTTTGTGAATTTTTAATAGCTATGACAATAATTTTAAAATTAAAAAAAAAAAAATACGACACACATGCAATAGTTCACCTGAGTCACTAACGGTTTCATTGCACTTTAAATGAAATGAGCTGTTATGTGATTTTCCTCAACGACCGTTACTATTATCCATCGCATGCAATCTATTTTCAATTTTACAAGTACTGTCAGTGCTATTAAAACTCACAAGCAAAAATTTTCAGTACTACCAGGATGGCGTTAGGAACCTGTATGGGGACTAGAAGACGTTATTTAACACTTTTCAGTCTATTTTAAAAATGCGTTGTATTAAAAAGTTTTTTTATTTTAATAGTTATTTTCTGCTTTTTGGTTCTGTGTGTGTGAAATTTTTCAACTAATTTCACACATTCTGATGAAATTACAACAGAAACATGTTACATTTAAGGTTTATTCCAGTTTCTTTTCAACTTAAGTAACCAATATATTTCTTCTTCCTACATATATCTCACAAAAAGACTGCAAATGTAAAAATTAGATGGAGTCTAGCTCATGCAGAAGCTTAGCAGCAATCATTATTAACTGCAAAACATTCATGACTGGAACAGGAAAACATGGAAATAGCGATTGTACAGCAAGTACACTCTGCCACACACCTGAAAAGAAAGTGAGTTAATATTGCATTGTCATTCAGTTCTGAGCTAAGATGAAAGTTCCGAGTCTTAAGCTTATCGAGCTGATAGTCAAAAATCAGTTGCAAAATCTGTACTGAATAGGCAGACACAGACTGGAAAACAAAGTATACCCTCCACCATGCACCAGACTCGAAAGTGAATCTTACAATGTCATCCAGTTCTCAGCTATGTTGAAAGTTTCAAATGTCTAGCTTATCGAGAAGTTAGTTTAAAGACAACTACAATATTTGTAACGTACAAACAGACAAGAAAGCGACCTTATAGAGACGTGTTAAAAAGTGTTAAGTTTACAGTGTAGCGCCAGATATTAAACTTTTAACACCAAGCAAAAATTGATATTTAATGCCACAAGTACGAAAATTTGTATTTGAGTTAAGTACGTACACACATACAATTTGAAAACACTTTATTTTTAGAAATAAAAGTTTTATTTTAAAATAATTTAGTTTTTGGAAATATATGTTATTCACATTTTGAAATAATATTATTTATTACCTGTAAAAAAGTTGTCAGTCCTAGTCATGGTTCACGTATAACAGGCAAGGTTGACAAAGTATGTAAATAAAATCACTAAAACCCAGAGACTGAGTGAAAACATTCATTCATATAATGGCTGCAACCAATGGAGACATGTTTCATTGAAACCACTGAAACCTGGTGCGTGGGTGAAGACATTCATATAACTGACATGATACTAAAATGTAAACTTTCACGGCCGGAAATATCATGTCCATTATAATTATCCGGGCTGTTATGCCGTGGTCGGTTGATGAATTCTGAGGTGATTCCCAACGTTTCGTCTCCGACTGCGGGAGACATCTTCAAGGGGGTCCGTAGCTTGATGGAAGGTCCAACACACACACTGGCTCGCTACTGACTGCCGCTAAATTCCGTGTCCGCGCGCCCCCGCGCCGCGGCGTGACGTCACGTGTTTTGAAAACGTCAGTGCAATTGGCCGCTGTCCGTCGCCGTCGATCGCCGTTGCCATCACCCAGTAGTGGACGAGTGGTACACATCTTCTTTAACACCGGCATCCATATACCGTTTAATTTGATGCCCTCCTCCTTTCGGTTGAAATTATTTGGGTGTTTAGCGATTTCGATTGCCTCCCTGTAGAGCCTTTCGTAGTATCCGCTCGTGGCCGCTAGTACGTTCGTCTCGTCGAAACGAACATTGTGGTTCCCTGGCTGGAAAGCATGCTCCGCAACAGCTGATCGTTCCGTTTCTCGTCTTCTACAATTTCCCTTGTGCTCTTCCAAACGTTTAGAAACAGTTCTTTTGGTGGTACCCACATAAACATCACCACAGCTGCATGGGATCCTATACACTCCAGATTTTTCCAATGGTTTGCGAGCGTCCTTGGCAGGCCTAAGGTATTCCTGTATCTTCCTGGTGGGCTTGTAAATTACGGTAATATTCCGCCTCGTCAAGATCCTGCCTATTCTTTCCGTTACATTTTTAACAAACGGCAGGAAAACCTTAGATTTTGCAGTAGCCTGTACGTCAGTATGATTTCTGCGTGGCTGCCTCAACGCACGTTTTATTTCGGCGGACGAATATCCGTTCTTCGTTAGTGCATTGTGGAGATGTTCCATCTCAACGTCGAGCAACTCAGGTTCACAAATATTTCTAGCTCTGTCCGCTAACGTCTTGATAACACCCCGCTTCTGTTGTGGGTGGTGGTTGGAATCCCGGTGCAAATAACGGTCCGTGTGCGTGGGTTTGCGGTACACTGAGTGGCCCAAACTACCATTTTCGTTTCTAAACACAAGCACATTGAGGAAATGTGGTTTGCCGTCTACCTCCTCCTCCATAGTAAACTGAATTCTTGAGTTTATACTGTTCAGATGTTCGTGGAACCGGCTTAGTTCCTCCCTACCATGTCTCCACAACACAAACGTGTCATCCACGTATCGGAACCATACATTTGGTTTCTTGCTGGCAGTACCTAAGGCCTGTTCTTCGAATTTCTCCATAAAGAAGTTTGCAATTACGGGACTTAGGGGGCTTCCCATAGCCACGCCATCCGTTTGCTCATAAAACTGTTCATTCCACTTGAAGTATGTGGTCGTCAAACAACACTTAAACAGCTCTAAAGCAAGCACAAACTATAAGTTAATGTCTCTCCATATTACGATCAGTAATAAACTGTGCAGCGGTGACTGGGATAAAATTGATAGACTACTGCATGATACTATGGGGAAGCGTATGTTGACGACGTCTAGTAGACAGAAGAAGTAGTTTGATAATTTGCTACCTAATCAGACTGTTCGGCATTTAGACGTTTCCCGGACCGTTATCAATTTGTCCAAACGTTCGTTATCTGACGATGAGACATCTGTGCTTGCCAAGGGAGGAAATTTTGCTGTTAGTCCGCGTTTTGTGCCCACGGAAGAAATTATAGCCAATGTAGAAGCAGGAATTCGCAGTGTAGATTCGGTAACAGCTGAAGAAATCCGTATAGAAACAGTGAGAATATTAGCCAATGCAAAACCGCCGAAAAGTAATACAACTGTGGGTGAGAGAAGAGCTTTCAAACTCCTGAATGACGACGATAGTATTTTGGTTCTCCCAGCTGACAAAGGAAGCGCAACGGTAGTTATGGATGTGGCCGACTATCAGAGAAAAATTACGGATCTACTGGATCCGCAAGCATATAGGAATCTGAACAAGGACCCCACTAACAACGTTCTCAGAACTGTGTCGCGGTTAATAAAAAAGTCCTCCATTGAAGAGAGTGTACAGAAAGGTCTCTGCAGTTCGGTTGCGCTACCACCGAGGCTTTATGGATTGCCCAAAATTCATAAAGAAAATGTTCCGTTAAGACCGATACTAAGTGCCATTGGTTCGCCCACCTACTCGTTAGCCAAGTTTTTGACTACGCTGTTAAAACCACATGTGGGCCGTTCGGACTCGTATATAAAGAATTCGACACATTTCATCAGCAGATTGAATGGCTTAGTGGTCCAGCCGGAGGACATATTGGTCAGCTTCGATGTGGTATCGCTGTTTACCATGGTTCCACTTAATGATGTATTGGAACAGCTGGATCGAATTTTTCCTGCCGATATTTTAGAGCTGTTTAAGTGTTGTTTGACGACCACATACTTCAAGTGGAATGGACAGTTTTATGAGCAAACGGATGGCGTGGCTATGGGAAGCCCCCTAAGTCCCGTAATTGCAAACTTCTTTATGGAGAAATTCGAAGAACAGGCCTTAGGTACTGCCAGCAAGAAACCAAATGTATGGTTCCGATACGTGGATGACACGTTTGTGTTGTGGAGACATGGTAGGGAGGAACTAAGCCGGTTCCACGAACATCTGAACAGTATAAACTCAAGAATTCAGTTTACTATGGAGGAGGAGGTAGACGGCAAACCACATTTCCTCAATGTGCTTGTGTTTAGAAACGAAAATGATAGTTTGGGCCACTCAGTGTACCGCAAACCCACGCACACGGACCGTTATTAGCACCGGGATTCCAACCACCACCCACAACAGAAGCGGGGTGTTATCAAGACGTTAGCGGACAGAGCTAGAAATATTTGTGAACCTGAGTTGCTCGACGCTGAGATGGAACATCTCCACAATGCACTAACGAAGAACGGATATTCGTCCGCCGAAATAAAACGTGCGTTGAGGCAGCCACGCAGAAATCATACTGACGTACAGGCTACTGCAAAATCTAAGGTTTTCCTGCCGTTTGTTAAAAATGTAACGGAAAGAATAGGCAGGATCTTGACGAGGCGGAATATTACCGTAATTTACAAGCCCACCAGGAAGATACAGGAATACCTTAGGCCTGCCAAGGACGTTCGCAAACCATTGGAAAAATCTGGAGTGTATAGGATCCCATGCAGCTGTGGTGATGTTTATGTGGGTACCACCAAAAGAACTGTTTCTAAACGTTTGGAAGAGCACAAGGGAAATTGTAGAAGACGAGAAACGGAACGATCAGCTGTTGCGGAGCATGCTTTCCAACCAGGGAACCACAATATTCGTTTCGAGGAGACGCAAGTACTAGCGGCCACGAGCGGATACTACGAAAGGCTCTACAGGGAGGCAATCGAAATCGCTAAACACCCAAATAATTTCAACCGAAAGGAGGAGGGCATCAAATTAAACGGTATATGGATGCCGGTGTTAAAGAAGATGTGTACCACTCGTCCACTACTGGGTGATGGCAACGGTGATCGACGGCGACGGACAGCGGCCAATTGCACTGACGTTTTCAAAACACGTGACGTCACGCCGCGGCGCGGGGGCGCGCGGACACGGAATTTAGCGGCAGTCAGTAGCGAGCCAGTGTGTGTGTTGGACCTTCCATCAAGCTACGGACCCCCTTGAAGATGTCTCCCGCAGTCGGAGACGAAACGTTGGGAATCACCTCAGAATTCATCAACCGACCACGGCCCAACAGCCCGGATAATTATAATGGACATAACTGACATGGCCACAGAGATTACTTTCAGTCAGTTGTTTCATTCAACTGGAAACACCGACTAAACGAAAAAACAACTGACTGACCAACTGGTTGTTAAAAAAAGTCAGTTGTCCCATCACTAGTTAAGAGGTCAATCTGTAACTTGATATTCAGAATCAACTTAAAGGTTAATTTACCTTATTCTTCCTGTCATCCCCCAGTCACCTACATCCCACTTCACGGAATTTACATCAGACAATCAAGTCTCCCTCTTACTTCGGTCAACCAACTGAATTCCCTTGAACACAAACCCTGTCGCTCAATCCCTGGCAAAATCCACACTTGGGATGCGACACACAGACTGTGCAACAAACACAGAAAGATGGAGGCTCCAGTCTCCATTCAGCCATCCCAATTTAAGTTTTCCATGGTTTCACTAAATTACTTCAGGCAAATACTGGAATGGTTTTTACTAAAACGCACAGCTGATTACCTGTGCAATCCTTATCAATTAGGCTTATTAAATACATAAATGTCTACATGCAGGGTGTTTCAGGAGGAAAATTAAATGTGTTAAGAAGTGGTAGTATAGACTAATTTGAAACAAACATGCACAATTTTTACTGGTTACAGAGATATGTTTTTTGTTTTGCGTGTTGGCACTCCAATTGCAATGGGTTTATTTACTGATTGTCATTTTTGTTTTAAGTTCAAGTTGTTAAGTTATGCTCGAGTTTACCCAATTGGTTGTGATTTGTTGGCCAATTCTGTTATATCATTTAAGCATACCAAATATATTTACGAGTGATGAGTATGCCAATTTGATGCTTGTGTATAGCTCTCATAATGTAAATACTACTGCTTGTACAGAATACGGTACATGATTTCCAAACTGCAGAGCATCAGATGCAAGAGAGTCTTTCGTGTGGTACTGGTGCAGTGGCCAGCAGTCATCTCATAAGAATGTGCGAATGAACAATGTGTCAATGAATGAGAACACACTATTCAGTTGCTAGAGCATAGTGCAACAGCCCTATGCAGAATTTCTACTTGTATCAGTGTTCTGCATACAAGAATATGGCAGTTGTTACGTATGCACTGCCTCCATTCTTATCATTTACAGCAGATTCAACAACTTCGAGGAGGTGATGAAGACAGACAATTTCAGTTTTGTCACTGGCTACTACAAATCACTAAGTAATCAGATACTGTTTACTGATACAGTCACTTGTGATGGTATCAATAACACTTGTAACTCACACTGGTAGTCTGACAAAAACCCACGTGCCTTAGTGAAGACACTTTCAAGAATCCTCCTTTGTAAATGTGTGGTGTGGTACGATCGACAATCAATTGACCAAGTCCGTTGTGCTACCGTATCATCCCATACAGCCCCTTTATTTGGAATTTCTTAAGAAGGAGCTTCAAACATTATTAGAAAAGGTTTCTTTGGCTGTTATGATAGGTATGCACATTTAGTTTACAGGTGACACATTATCTAGACTTAATATTCCTTGGGAGATGTCCCTGGAGCTCACCCCTTCAGATTTTTGCCTGGGGGGGATGATTGAAGGGCAAAGTCTTCAAAGAAAAAGTAAACACAACGGATGAACTGATTGTTCAAATTATGAATAGTGTTGCCCCAAAACAAAATGCCAAGACAACCTCAGAAAAGCTACTCATGTTGTACTGAAGAGAATTCAAAAGTGCACTAAAGTTTATGAAAATTAACTTCAAATTTAATCATTTGCTTTCGATTACCACATTTTGCAAGTATTTGTTTGTGTTACATCCTAACCATTGTATCTCTGAAACCAATAAAACTTGAACATACGTTATATGAAGAGTTTTATTCAAATTAGTGTATACAACTACCTCCTAAAATATTTACTGTTTCTCCTGTAACACCTTGTATATGAGTTAAATTTTGTTTCTCTTATTCTTAACCCAATGGCTGTTACCAAAAAATTAACTCTTCATACTCCACTGTGCCCCCCTCCCCTTCAAGCGCTGTTGACGAGTTTCTGGGTTTTCCTTCAGTGCTATCGATGAATTAATTCTGGACTCCTTGCTAACCACCAAGTTCTAATGACAAGAGCAGATGTAACATCGTTCAGAAACCTAGGCACTGTTGCCAAGTTTAAATATCCACCCATAACTCAGTAGTTTTGACCAGTTGTGTTGGAATACTTAGTCTGTTGTGATCTCATTTAGCTGCATTTGACTTCACTTTATGTCTTACTGTTTAGCAGGATTAGCATCATAGTGTTTCTCTCATCATCTGTTTTACATAGGAAATGATATGTTGTGGTTACAATAAGGAAGAGATGAATTATTCAGTGTCAAAGTAAGTGCTAACTTCTCTATGGGTTCTTAAAGCAATAGACCTACGCCATTTACGTCAGCAAGTCAAACACCACAGTCTTATGCTTCAACAACAAATGCAATTGACAACTCTTCCAAATATGAAAGTGATAGTAACTTAAGGAATGAATAGCCAGAGTCTTTTAAGTCAGAAACTAATTTTTACACTTATAATAATATTCATCTCAGCAGTGTCAAATCTTAGTGCAACACAAGGAGAGATCGCAGAAAGCACTCCAGAAATATTTGGCACAAAGTGCAGCAGGACAGTTGGGTTACCACAGCCCAGTTAGAAGTCCAAATTCTGGTTTCTTAGTGCAGGTAGACACATTCCAATTCGGCTACACAGAGAATACTCCTCAGCGATGGATCCATACTTAGCTTGCATTTATAGTGAATCTCTCACACAATGGAACATCCAAGTGATTGGACAAAAGCACAAATGCATCTTGTATATATGATTGGCAAAAGAATCAACATGCAAAATTACGGACCAATATTGTTAATGTCGGTCTTCTGTAGAGTTCTTAAGCATATTCTAAGTCTGAAGACAATAAATATCCTAGAGGGAGAAAGCTTATATCTGTAAGTCAACAAGAATTTTGATAACATCCTTCATACAAAGTTCAAGCTGTCCTATTCCCACGTGATATCACGCAAATCATGGATGAAGGGCACATGCAGATTCCATATTCACATATTTAAGTTCCATATTCACATATTTAAGTTTCCGAAACAGTGCCACACCGCAATCTGTTAACGAGGGTCAGAACATATGGCTTAGGTTCTCAGTTACACAACTGGCTCAAAGACTACTCAAGTCAGAATCCAGTATGCTGTCCTGGAAAGTGAGCGTTCATTGGAGACAAAAGAATCATTAGCAATGCCCCAGATAAGTGTAACAGAACCATTCTTATTCTCTATATACATTAAGAACCTGACAGTTAGGATAAGCAGCAATTTGCAGCTGTTTGCTGATGACACTGTAGTGTAAGAGAAAGTATTGTTGCTGAGTGACTGAATGAGGAAACAGGACAAATTGGGTAGGATTTCTATTTGATTTGACAAATGTGAGCTTGTTCTAAATGTAGAAAAATGTTAAGTTAAAGCAGATGTGAAGCAAAAACAATGAGGTAATGTCTGAATACATTATTACTGGTGTGCTGCTTGACACAGTCATGTCAATTAAATATTTACATGACATCGCAAACGAACATCAAATAGAACGAACACGTAATGTCGGTGGTAGGGAAGGTGAATGTTTGACTTCAGTTTATTGGGAGAAATCTAGGTGTACCTCATCCATAAAGGAGACAAGAGTATAGAACATTAGTGCAATCCATTCTTGAGTACTGTTGGAGTGTTTGGGATCACCACCAGTTAGGATTAAAGGAAACCACCCGTAGTTTCGATCCACAGGTAAGTACTATGGATATGCTAGGTGAACGTAAATGGGAATCACTGGATGGAAGAATATGTTCTCTGCATGAAACACTGTTGAGAAGGTTTAGAGAACCAGTATTTGCTACAGATTGCAGAACGATCCTAAAACCACCAACATCTTACATCAGGACCACAAAGACGAAATAAGGGAAATCACTTCTCATACAGGAGCAGACAGACAGTTGGTTTTCCCTTGCTCTATTTGCGAGGGGAACAGGAACGGAAATGGTACATGGTGCCCTCCACCAAGCACCATATGGTGGTGTGTGAGTACATATGTAGATGTAGATGTTTATTAGGAAATAATGCCGCAGCACTCAACATGTAACAAGCACATCTACAGCAGCCAAGGCGACATGAGTCCCACGTCTTTCAAAATCATTCCTCATCTCTTCTGCTTGATATCTAGCTGCTGACTTCAGTAAGATTGTGATGTAATGATCTGACCATTTCTTACGTGGTCAATAAAGATGAATCCTCAACAGACAGTATAACCTAACATATTCGAGCAATTATCTGAGTTCAATGTGGCAAGACCACCTTCATTGGAAAAAAATGCAACACCACCAGGCAACAAAATAACACATTAAATTACAGTTCGTGAACCGAGCAGTAGTTTCTTATGAAAGTCTCAAGTACTTCTTCCTGTCCAAAAGCAAAAGCTTTACATATTCACATGACCATAATGGGAAAAAGATATATTTTACAAAAAATATTAATTAACACACTATATGACAACTATTAATTAATTATCACAGAGATACAACTTCCCCTTTTCCTTTAAGTTCACTTTCACATTATAAATTTGTAAGGATGCGAGTTTAAACACTTTTTCTAGTATTTGACATCATGTAGTAGCTCGCAATTCCATCCACGTTTCAATGGTGACAACCAAAAAATTAGAAGAAGGATTGAACTTGCTCAACCTACTCACCCGCAATGAAAACCACAAACAGCTATATGCAAGATACTTTATTTGGAATCACAACCGGTTTCAGAGCTTAACGCCACATTTTCAGGTGGGTATCTGAATAAAAAAGAGAAATATCTATTAAAAAATAGAACGTGCCCTCAATCAGGTTGGTTTTTTGGGGGAAGAGACCGAACAGCGAGGTCATCGGTCTCATCGGATTAGGGAAGGACAGGGAAGGAAGTTGGCCGTGCCCTTTCAGAGGAACCATCCCAGCATTTGCCTGGAGCGATTTAGGGAAATCACGGAAAACCTAAATCAGGATGGCCGGACGCGGGATTGAACCGTCATCCTCCCGAATGCGAGTCCAGTGTGCTAACCACTGCGCCACCTCGCTCGGTGTGCCCCCAATCACTCATAATGGAAATAACAAATAAATACTCACATAAATTATGTCATATGAGACCCAAATGTGGGTATGGATAGAAGACCCAATATTCACTGTCCAAATAATAATAATCTGCCACATGAGAGTACTGACATATTGTAAAGAGGCTGAATGGTGCTACTGACGTACCCCAAAACTCGAGCTGGAGCCTTCAACATCGCTAGACCAAACTTACAAATCAAGGAACATACCCTTCAAAACTACATCCTCTATGATGGCAAAATTTACAAAAATTAAGGAGCAGAATCTCATTGCACCATATGAGCTCCAGAAACATGTTACTACTGGGTCTGTAGGAACAGATGGCAAACTATCTGGGCGTGGCGCATGCGTGCCGACCATGCACATGCCATACCACCGCAGTGTAGGACAAGAACCGTGCATTACCTATCCTGCAAGCTCGTGTCCAGACAGGAGAAGTTGGGTAACTTCTTTAAAAAATCAAATTCTTTATAACAGTCAAGGACAACAATCCAACATTCAACATTCATAGTTACCACTGGACACAACCCTGCACAATACTGAGATACAAGGCATACCTGAATAAACACCTGAACAAATACAGCAAGTGTAAAGTCACGCTAATAATGTAAAATAATTTACCGGAATGTAACATTATGCATATGTAGGCAAGCGATTTGGCCCCCTTGGAGCTGGTTTGAGGAGAGGTGAAATAGTACAATTGAATGCTAGTGGAACCATGGCTCAGGGCATGTTGTGGCAGGTTCAGTTAGGTGACAGGTATGGGCGAATGCACGTACAAAGACAAGCAGTGTCATCAGAAATAGGTAAATCCCACAGCTGAGAATTTGGATGGCTATTTCTCGCATGGCCTTCGTGCAGGAGATAAACCAAAAATGGTGGAGTGTCAGAAAAGCTGAAAGATGGATTCTTATAGCTCTTTGAGACTTTATAATAATTTACAGTCAAGTATTAAAACAAATCTGAATACATTTGCACTCTTCAGAAAAATGAGGCGCAGCATCCAATGCCACAATAATATTTTCAATATCTTTAAAACTACAGAAGTTAATATTTCACAGTGACTAAACATTTTCATGATGAACTTCTGAATAAAGCTACTTTTAAATGCTTCATTTGATTTCAACAAATGATATCTCAGGTGACAACATTGCATGATAGCTACCATCCCAAAAAGCAGCTCATCTGCAGCTTTTTAGTTATTGACTTATGACGTCTTTTATATCTTTTTCATTATGCAAATGTTTGTCAGAACATTTTATTGTCCACAAGCACACAGCAAATGAATACAGCATGAATACCTCACATATTGTCATGCTTGTGTAGTTATTTAACAAACAGTTTACTTATTTCATCGGTAACTTTATTCAAATGTTGATTGCAAGTGCTATTAAAAAACTGTGCTAATTTAAAAGTGGTCAGTCACATGTGTAATGGACACAACTGAAAAAATAACCACAACATGCTTCTGTCAGGAAGGTGTAAATAATTGTTTAAACAATATTTCATGACAATTCATTGTCAATTAATGTGAGTGCACTTGCACAAGAAAACTAGCTTATTTATTTATGAACAAATGTTTATTTATAATTACTGTGAATGATCTGAGTGTGACTGAATATTTATAACACATCTTTAGCCTGGGAAGTGGTCAAGTTGAGTCATATCATGTCTACAGAACTTAAGAACAATATATTTTGGTAAGGACAGTCTTCAGCTAAAGGAAAAGCAGACAGCAGCAGAACACTACAGGAGTCAAGTGGAGACTGGGATTTCTTGAATGAAGAACTAAAGGGAGCAATTCTGGACTCCTGTATGTTTGTTCTGGAAGAAGGCAGACCTGCCTGTGTCATTGTGTGGTTTTTGATGGAGTCAGTGATAGAGTCTGAGCAGTGAACAGCTGCTACCATACTCTAAATTTCTTAAGGGACTTTGTATTTCAAGAGGTCTGAGTGTGCTCCAGAGTAGGACTAACTTTTTTCACTTGTATTACAGAACTGATGAGAGAGAGAGTATGAGTTTCTACTGGTCATCTCACATGTATTAATTTGTAAATCAGCATGTTGAACTCTGAACTATTTTGATCTGGTGAATATTTTGCTACCACTCTCGTAATACTCTCAACGTAACTTTACTGCATTGATAAGAGTATTTTCTGTCCGTATTTTAACTGAATATCGTAGGACCATTTCTTATTTGTCTGAGATGGCCTTTCTTAAATAAACATTTTTTAACATAATTCTCTGTCATTTAAATCGCTTACAGACATCAGAATAGAATCTATGTTATTAAATCATCCAGACTGCTTTTATTTTGCATTTCTGTGTATTTTATTAACTTTCAATTCTAGCCAATGCATAGAATATTAGACTGCAGCATCATAGTCACAGGTTATTATTTATAGCACATTATCTGTGGGGCATAGAAGCAGAAGTGTGCTACTCGACTCTAAGACTACATCACAGAATTCTTTTTAAACAGAGCTGTGCATAGCCCAAGAACCTAAATTATGAGTAACCACAAGTAAAGACACAACTGGTTCGCTCGTATGGGATGCTGTTTAGAAAAGCAGCTACACTATCAGTAACCATTCGGTATCATCATAGGTATCGATCTGAAACTCTTACACACTGCCCCCTTCCCCCAACCCACCCACCTTGCCCTTGGAAAAGCCACTTACACTTGAAGCCACCAAGTTAAAAAAACCTAAGTGGCAGTGAATTCAGAGGCTTAAATGGAGTAGTGATGTGTAAAATGCAACTTTAAGCAAGTGAAGGTCACCTAGTCTCTCCTATTCAATTCTGTCTCTCACCTCCAAGTTGGAGAACCGAAGGAACCTGAGCAACCCTGTGAAAGATTGTGTTAGGGCAGATGAGAGTGGGAGAAATGGTCCTCCGAAGAACAGGGTGTTGGGCTATGATAACCCATACAAGGAAAAAGGTCTTAGTATAAAAGCTAAAGGAAATAAAGCTGGACAGACCCTAAGTGCATAGACATGGCAAAATAAAAAAGAAAATGAGAATTGAATCATGGAATGTACAGACATTATATAGAATTGGAGCCCTTGGAAGCCTGATTGGAATAGTGAAAACATACAAGGCGGATATCACAGCCTTGCACAAGACAACATGGACTGCACAGGGTACCTTCCAGAAACAGCAGTGTACTATGTGCTACAGGGCCACAATAGTGAACACACATTTGGTGTGGGACTTATAGTCAAGCAAAGCACCGCACAGCTAATGAGAGGATTTAAACGAATAAGTATATGTTACATGTGAATAAAGGGGGAAGTTCTTTAACTAGTCTCCTAAATGCGCATGCCCCTTCTGAGCAGAAGGCAGCAGAGGAGAAGGAGACCTCCTATGAGTGCTGGAGCAAGCTTATCGACAGTGTCCAAGAAAAACGATATGAAGATGGTGATATGAGATATGAATGCTAAAGAAGGGCAGGAGTGGATATTCTCCCCTACCGTTGTTAAATACAGCTTCTGTAAAAAGAGTAATGTTATGGACTCCATCTGATAAATTTTGCATCATTACTTAACAAGACAGTTTCAATCACGTGGTTCCAGCATAAGGATACACATAAAATGACCTGGGTGTCACCAGATAACAATACTAGGAACCAAACTGATCATATATTAATAGATACCAAGCATGGCTCTGATGTACTAGACTTTCAGAGGTGTTAATATGGACTCTGATCATTATCTCATCGCTGGCCAGTGTGGCCGAGCAGTTCTAGGCGCTTCAGTCTGGAACCGCGCTACCGCTACGGTTGCAGGTTCGAATCCTGCCTTGCGCACAGACGTGTGTGATGTCCTTAGGTTAGTTAGGTTTAAATAGTTCTAAGTTCTAGGGGACTGATGACCTCAGATGTTAAGTCCCATAGTGCTCAGAGCCATCCCATAGTGCTCAGAGCCATTTGAACCATTATCACATCAAAACATAAATGAGCAGTGGAAATAAATCATAAACTAAATACAAGCTGCTCCAGAGGAAGTGATTGGTATGGAACAACAGACCAAAAGGAATGAATGGTATGATGAAGTGATGAGGAGGTAACAAGGACAAAGAATGAAGCATACAAAATGAAGCAGGCCAGAAGAATACGAATGCCAGTGGATGGCTATACATAAAAAAGGCATGCAGAAGAGTGGATTCTGAAAGCAAACAAGAAATGCTTTTCCAGAAGACAGCTGCAGGACATTGAAACACTAAATAACGCTAATGAATGCAGGAAATTCTACAGAAAGGTCAATAACCTTAGAAAGGAATTTCAACCAAAAACAACACAATGTACAGGAAAAACTAGTGAACCGATAACATCACAGGAAGGAGTGTTAAATCACTGAACAGAGTACTTTAAGGAATAATTATACTCTGAGAATGCTGAAACATGGGAACTAACTGAAAACCAACAAGTGGAAGAAGAGGAAAATGGGATGCCCTCAATGCAAGAGATTCAGCTAGCAATAAACAAACTAGCCAACAATAAGTCACCTGGCAATGACAACCTGGCAGCTGAGCTTATTAATGGTGGTGGAAAACATCTAGTTACATGCATTCACACCCTGATCTCAGCTATACAGACACAAAAAGTAATCCTAGATGACTTGAATATTGGAGTAATATATGCTACACATAATAAAGGGAACATCCTGGAATGTACGAACTGCTAAGGTATTACATTATTGAACTGCTCCCTGCTTTTGTACCCATGTAAAACCTTTTGCAGAAAAAGAAACTGGCAGATATTATGCAGGCTTTGGATCTTGCAAATCAACTATTGACCAAATATCCACCTAGAGGCAGATAATGGAAAGAGACAAGGGAATACAATATAGAAAACATCATATACTTGTTGATTTTAAAGCAACACATGGCACCATAAAACGAAATAAGCTTATTCTATGGGAAAAGTAGTACGTAAAGTATGAACACAAGCAAATTTAACACCATGTTTTGAAACTAGCTGTGGACTGAGGCAAGGGGATGCACTCTTGTGTATGCTTTTTAACATAGCACTAGAGAAGGTGATAAGGAAAGCCCAAATCAGCACAACAGGAACAATATAAAATACAATGATGCAGGTTCTGGCCTATGCAGGTGATGTGAATATTATTGCAAGAACACAACTAGCTGCTAAAGAAACATATTGGGCACTGGTGGCAGCAGCAACACAAATTCAACTGGACTGAACATCGATCAAACTAAATACATGTGAATAATATGACCAGAACAATGTTAGAAATTGACCAGGTACAAATAGAATCTGTCAATGAATTTGTCTACCTGAGAACACTGGTAACATCACTGAATGATATTAGTATGGAAGAAAAGCGGCACATCCACTTAGCTAATATATGTTGTTATATATGCCTCAGAAACATAGACACTGACATATCAGATAAGAGCTAATAGCATGTTTTGAATGGATGGTGTTACACAAACTCTATGGGGCAACTAATGATGATGGAGCATGGCGTAGACAATATAATTTTCAACTTTACAGATTATATAAAGATCTTGAAATAACATGGCCTGAAATGGTTCAGCCATGTTTTTCACATGGAACATGACAACCGAACAAAAATAGAGCTGCTACAAAACCCAGTGGCATGAAGAAGCAGGGAGGGACCAAGACTTCTATACTCGGATGACATACAAGAGGATTTAAAAATTACAGGTGTCTGAGGATGAGACACAAGATGTTGGACAGGGACAAATGGAATGATGTCCTAGAGCAGGCCAAGCTCCATAAAGGGCTGTACAGCCAGGAGGAAGGGGGAGGCAGTGGATTTAAGACAATACATAGGAACCATGAAATGAATTACTTTGGTGGGAGGATAAGTCCACCCAGTAAAAACAATAGCAAGGCCCTATACACCTGTAAAAGCTGCTGTTGATGATTGTGCAAAAAATATTGAAACTGCAATACGGACAAAAAAAATTACAGCACAATTAAAGTGTAAAAGCCAAATGCCACTCAGGTTGATGGTAACCAAAAACTATGCCAGGAAAAAGGTGGGAGTCAAACTATTACTAACATGTATACAATTACAAGGACATGCGGAACTACTGAGCACTGTTAAGGTAATCACAATTAGCCAAGAGAATTTAATGTCTCTATTCTATCTGTCCATTAAGCATATGTTGGGGAAGGTGCTTTATGCAATACATTATCTCCACTTCTTCCAGGATGATAAGTGCAGTGTCTAAGTTCTTAAATATGTTGTTGATAGAGCGGCAATGATCCTGCAGGTGTGTGCTCATGGCAGATTTAGAATTAACCAGATCTGAAAGCTCCCTAAACCTAATATCAGAGCCCCCCCCCCAGTCTGCCCATGTATCACTTCAGGCAATCATCAAATCTAATACAATATAACCTGTTGCACTGTGCTTTTGACAGGAGACACACTTGTCTTGGCTGTACCTCTCACCAACTTTGCGAGGGATAAAAAATGGCCATTTTTTTTTTTACCTTTTCTCTTCAGTTATTATTTATGTTGTTTACAATTAACTATTTATTAACAGTTGAAGTACTCAGTTGCATTGCCCCCTGTTGTCTCCTTTACATTGCACCATCACTTCACTGATAGATAGAACTTTACTGTGAGGATCTACATTCATTTTAAAGTCTTCTATGAGCAGCAATATAGAAGGGTTGATAATGTCCTTCTCTTTTGGTAATCTGTGGTACGCTACACATTGCAGGCATGCTATAATGTGGGGACTTTTGTCAACATAACAGAGCTACAAAAGTTCAACACATTCCTCAGGGAACATCATCAAGTAAGCACTTGACTCACTCCCAGGAGACATCAGGCTAACAGCAATCAAAACTACCTCTTAAGCACTGATAATAGCCTCAATTCTGCACACAGGACTCTGAAGATGGCTGTCAACACCTTGGAAAATTACTGCGTCGACCGTAACCTCACCATAAATTGTAGTAGAAAAGGCGACATTTTATCACCAAGAATGATGAAATAAACATCCTGATTCTTGCTCACAGTAACCAGTCACGGTATGAAAAACACTCCCAAAATATTACTGAACCACCTCTGTTCTGAACTACATCCCCACACACTACAAGTGCACTCAAAGTCTCATATCATTTGGAAAGAAACAAAATTTTGCCTTTTGGGCCACACTACATACCTCCAGTCAGTTTTTTGAAGACATGCAACTTCATGTGTTGCTATGAATAATGGCATCTTGCAAGATAGACAACTCCAAACGTGCATTTCATGCAGTTCTCTATGCAGAGTTCATTCGGACTGGTTGAGATGGACTGCATTCACTGTCCTCAGCCATTCCTGTTTTCCATCCTTCTGTCAGATTTGAAACCAAGTTTCATTGACAATGCGTGACACTCTTAGCTAGTACCTGCCACTTAGGGTCTTTTCATCACCATTGTTCTTACACTGTGTTAAACAGTTGTGTGTGGTACACCATTCATTGTAGGTGAAATGGACACAATACACCAACGAATCGTGTTGATACACCAACAAATCATGCAAGTTCATTCATGGTGTGGTCATGAATATCTCCAAACACCATAGCCCTTATCTGCTATTCTGTGACATTTCCATATCATCATCTTACTGTGCTGATTCCATACAACCAACTGGCATATAAACACCACTTCGCTGCAACGACGTATGTCAGCTGTAAAGGATCATATGAGCACTTAATATAAGTTCTACTCTCCATCTACAGCACTAAAAGGTGACTAGTAAACTCGGTTTAGTGGGTGACCAATATTTTGGTTGGTGAGCATTTTTAGACAATGCCATACAGTTCACAGTATGTCTGGCGAGCATATTTCAGACATGGTCATACAGTGCACAGTGTGTTGAGAGGATAATATATCAAGTGAGTATGCCTGCTTGGGAAACTGCTAACAGAAAACTCCAAATGGGGTCAAACATGGTTTTTGTTGGACCACAGCAATTGGACCCTAGCAACAGTAATGGAGTAGCAAACAACTGTTCAAGAGGCAGAGGAATTTTGGCAGTTTCCAAATTGCTTAACTAAGGTATTTACTGTGTAAGTTTATGCAGTGTATGGAACTCATTCTTTTATATGTAATGCTTTTGCAGATGGTGTACAGTACAGATGTACAGTAACCTATTCTTGCAATAAAACTACTGCATCCAAATTTATTTTTATTACTAATATCTCTGTTTCCCTGTTAAGTGCAAAAACTGGAAAGATATTGTATTTCTGTTCACCTCCAATTTATTGTCTCACTCTGTTCCAACCACAGAAAGTTCAAAGTTTTTTTCCCATGCAGTAGTTTACAGCTCAGTGCCTGATTATGGACAGATAACTCTTGAGGTTCAATCCCCCATCAATCCTGATATTTTTATTTGTCAATTCCCCTCCAGTCTCCTTTGGGAATCTTTGTTAAAGTGAAAAATGCTGAGTTGCACCTTACTTCAAAGTCCACCTTAAATCATGTGCTCCCATCACTGGAAGGGTAAATCAGTTCAAAGGCAAGGACATTTCCAACAAGACCACACCTAGTAATGCACTGTGGTTTTCAAGCCAACCTTTAAGCTGATGACAACTTTACATTAGTTTACAGACAATATTGTTTCATACCTGAGGATACCACCTAAAATGGCAACATTTCATACCATGTTATGGTGGAAGATCATGCTTTTCATCTCCTGCCATATATCATGAAGGGCCCCAAGACAGGAGGGGGCGAGGGAGGTGGGAAGTAACACCTATTATTAAATTGTCTTCAGTATTTTAGCAAACCATACCTGAATTAAGTAATCCTCTGTATTCTGCAGGTAACATTTGTCTAATTACAACAAACATTTCATAATTTCTTCTTCTATGAGGCTCACAGCAGACATTTTTATGGTGTGAGGGTAAAATTGTGCTCCATAGAGGGAGACTCGTGGTGAACCAGAGATTTTAGAAGTAGGAAGATGAGAAACTGATCATCATCAAGAAATGTAAATGAAATTCATTGCTATAGCCTTCAGTCCAAAGACTGATCTGATGCAGTTCTCCATGCCAGTCTATTCTGCACAAGCCTCTTCATCTCTGTGTAGCTATTGCACAGTACCTCGAACAGTAGTTATCTCATTTACCCATCTAATCTCAGCATTCTTCTGTCACATTGCATTTCAGAAACTTTCGTGGAAGACTATACTCTACAAATACCCTTAGAAAAGATTTCTGAACATTTAAATGTTTATTCAATGTTAACAAACTGCTCTTTTTCAGAAACACTTTTCTTGCCACTGCCAATCTGCATTTTAAAACCTCTCTTCGTTGGCCGTTGTCATTCACTTTGCTGCCCAAACAGCGAAACTCACCGACTGCTTTTAGTTTCTCATTTACTGATCTAATTCTATCAGCATCACCTAATTAAATTGGACAATGTGCCATCAGACTTTTTTTACATTTGTTGATATTCATCTTTTAACTTCTTTTAAAGACACTATACATTCCATACAACTGTTCATCCAAGGCCTTTGCTGTCTCGAACAGAATCACAATATCATCATCAAACATTGATATTAGTGACCATGAGGCATAATAGCAACAACAATTATTAATTTACAAAGGGCAACTGAAACAAAGTGGGAAGATTTACAGTTTTAGTAAGCTTTACAAAGTCATAACCAACAGCCTTGCTGCATTGGTAACACCAGTTCCTGTCAGATCATCTAAGTTAAGCACTGTCAGGCTTGGCTAGCATTTGGATGAGTAATTGTCTGGGTCTGCTAACCGCTGTCGGAAAGCGGGGTGCACTCAACCCTTATAGGGCCAAATGAGGAGCTACTTGAGTGAGTAGTGGTGGCACCAGTCACGAAAATCGGCAATGGCTGGGACAGTGGTATGCTCATCACATGCCCATCCAGAGAAGCGTAAGGGCTGAGGATGATACAGCAGCCAGTCATTACCACTGGGCCTTCAAGGCCTCTTCAGATGGAGTTTGTTTGCTTTTATAAAGAAAAAGTTGTGTTATATCTTAAGGAGAAACTGAAAACATTTAGCTGTGGACAGGAACTATGGCTTAAGTTCAGAAGAATAGTTGACCAAGCACTGGACAGACATTTACCCAGTAGATCAGTTCATGATGGGAGGTGCCCCTTCATGGTATAGTCACTGTACAGAAGCATCTAAGGAAACAGCAACCCATGCACAATAGGTATAAAACAAAGCACACAGCTGTAGAAAGAGATAAGCTGAATGAAATGCATTTAGTTGTCAAGACAGTAATGTGTGAACCTTCAATGATTGATTGGCTGGTTGGTTGGTTGGTTGATTGATTGATTGGGGAGGGAGGGGTTCAAACAGTGACGTCATCAGTCCCACAATCTAAGATGGCAGAAACCAAGGGAGGAACAATACAAACGTCACAGTCCAGTCAAGGGGAAGGGATAATGGGCAAACAAAGAGGGAAAATGGATGTCAGGGAAGCAGAATGAGGAAAGAACACGAGGAAGGCAGCTGGAAACAGGGAGGGCAGGGACACACTGTGTGTGATGAGGCACCAGTACTGCTACCAACCGATCCTGTTACCCACATCGTACCATTATCACGATATAATGGGGACAAACTACGGCATGAAGACACAAAAAAAGGGGAGTACAAAACTCCACAAAAGACCACACAAAATGTAAAGGAAAAAGGCAGAGAACTTGGCTGATATGGAAGCGAGGTCAAGGCCTCCATAACCAACGCCTACACTAACTGAGAAACTCAACTTCTAGAGGAAAATCCAAGGACTTGAATCTGAGAGGACAAACCACTTTAGCGAAGAAAACAAAGGACAGACATAACATCTATATCTACATTTATACTCCGCAAGCCACCCAATGGTGTGTGGCGGAGGGCACTTTACGTGCCACTGTCATTACCTCCCTTTCCTGTTCCAGTCGTGTATGGTTTGCGGGAAGAACAACTGCCGGAAAGCCTCCGTGCGCACTCGAATCTCTCTAATTTTACATTCGTGATCTCCTCGGGAGGTATAAGTAGGGGGAAGCAATATATTTGATACCTCATCCAGAAACACACCCTCTCGAAACATGGCCAGCAAGCTACATCGCGATGCAGAGCGCCTCTCTTGCAGAGTCTGGCACTTGAGATTGCTAAACATCTCCGTAATGCTATCACGCTGACCAAATAACCCTGTGACGAAACGCACCGCTCTTCTTTGGATCTTCTCTATCTCCTCTGTCAACCCGACATGCTACGGATCCCACACTGATGAGCAATACTCAAGTATAGGTCGAACGAGTGTTTTGTAAGCAACCTTCTTTGTTGATGGACTACATTTTCTCAGGACATTCCCAATGAATTTCAACCTGGCACCCGCCTTACCAACAATTAATTTTATATGATCATTCCACTTCAAATCGTTCCGCACGCATACTCCCAGATATTTTAAAGAAGTAACTGCTACCAGTGTTTGTTCCACTATCATTTAATCATACAATAAAGGATCCTTCTTTCTATGTATTCGCAATACATTACATTTGTCTATGTTAAGGGTCAGTTGCCACTCCCTGCACCAAGTGCCTAATCGCTGCACGTCTTCCTGCATTTTCCTGCAATTTTCTAATGCTGCAACTTCTCTGTATACTACAGCATCATCCGCGAAAAGCCACATGGAACTTCCAACACTATCTACTAGGTCATTTACATATATTGTGAAAAGCAATGGTCTCATAACACTCCCCTGTGGCACGCCAGAGCTTACTTTAACGTCTGTAGATGTCTCTCCATTGAGAACAACATGTTGTGTTCTGTTTGCTAAAAACTCTTCAATACAGCCACACACCTGGTCTGATATTCTGTAGGCTCTTACTTTGTTTATCAGGCGACAGTAGGGAACTGTATTGAATAACTTACGGAAGTCAAGGAAAATGGTATCTACCTGGGAGCCTGTATCTAATATATTCTGGGTCTCATGAACAAATAAAGTGAGTTGGGTCTCACACGATCGCTGTTTCCGGAATCCATGTTGATTCCTACAGAGTAGATTCTGGGTTTCCAGAAATTACATGATATGTGAGCAAATAACATGTTCTAAAATTCTACAACATATCGATGTCAGAGATATAGGTCTAGAGTTTTGCGCATCTGTTCGACGACCCTTCTTGAAGACTGGGACAACCTGTGTTGTTTTCCAATTATTTGGAACCTTCCGTTCCTCTAGAGATTTGCGGTACACGGCTGTTAGAAGGGGGCAAATTCTTTCGCGTACTCTGTGTAGAATCGAACTGGTATCCCATCAGGTCCAGTGGACTTTCCTCTGTTGAGTGATTTAAGTTGCTTTTATATTCCTTGGACACTTATTTCGATGTCAGCCATTTTTTCGTTTGTGCGAGGATTTAGAGGAGGAACTGCAGTGCGGTCTTCCTCTGTGAAACAGCTTTGGAAAAAGGTGTTTAGTATTTCAGCTTTACGCGTGTCATCCTCTGTTTCAATGCCATCATCATCCCGGAGTGTCTGGATATGTTGTTTCGAGCCACTTACTGATTTAACGAGAGACCGGAACTTTTTAGGATTTTCTGTCAAGTCGGTACATAGAATTTTACTTTCGAATTCACTGAACGCTTCACGCATAGCACTCCTTACGCTAACTTTGACATCGTTTAGCTTCTGTTTGTCTGAGAGGTTTTGGCTGCGTTTAAACTTGGAGTGGAGCTCTCTTTGCTTTCGCAGTAGTTTCCTAACTTTGTTGTTGAACCACGGTGGGTTTTTCCCGTCCCTCACAGTTTTACTCGGCATGTACCTGTCTAAAACGCATTTTACGATTGCCTTGAACTTTTTCCATAAACATTCAACGATGTCAGTGTCGGAACAGAAATTTTCGTTTCGATCTGTTAGGTAGTCTGAAATCTGCGTTCTATTACTCTTGCTAAACAGATAAACCTTCCTCCCTTTTTTTATATTCCTACTAACTTCCATATTCAGGGATGCTGCAACGGCCTTATGATCACCGATTCCCTGTTCTGTACATACGGAGTCGAAAAGTTCAGGTCTGTTTGTTATCAGTAGGTCCAAGATGTTATCTCCACGAGTCGGTTCTCTGTTTAATTGCTCAAGGTAATTTTCGGATAGTGCACTCAGTATAATGTCACTCGATGCTCTGTCCCTACCACCCGTCCTAAACATCTGAGTGTCCCAGTCTATATATGGTAAATTGAAATCTCCACCTAAGACTATAACACGCTGAGAAAGTTTATGTGAACTGTATTCCAAATTTTCTCTCAGTTGTTCTGCCACTAATGCTTCTAAGTCAGGAGGTCAGTAAAAGGAGCCAATTATTAACCTAGCTCGGTTGTTGAGTGCAACCTCCACCCACAATACGAGGGCTGTTGTTTTTTTTTTCAACCTCCGATCGTCCATCTAAGCAAGTAAGAGGTAGGGAGGGGCCGGACCTGCGCGTCATGCGATTGTGCAGCTCCCCCACCACAACCTCTGCCGTTTTCAGCTGCAGTGTGTCAGTCATAGTCGAGCTACGTCCGTGTAAACATCGCCGCTACGCTCGATGCTCCCGCCAAATGTGAGTTACGAAGTGTAATCCGTTTTTTGCAAGCAGAAGGATGTAGTGCTGCGGAAATCCATCGCAGAATGAGCAACGTGTATGGTAACAACGTTATGAATGATGGTAGTGTTTGGGAATGGTGTCAAAAATTTAAAGAAGGACGAACAGACATCCATGATGAAGGTGGACAAGGTCGCAAGTCTGTCGCCACTGTAGACCTCGTTGAGGGTGTTGATCAGGCGGTGAGACGCAAACGAAGGCTTACAATTAGCGAATTGTCTGATGAATTTCCAGACATTTCAAGGTCTGCTTTGTACACAATTGTGACTCAAGACCTAGGCTATCAGAAATTGTGTGCACGTTGGATCCCAATAATGCAAAGGATGCGTCAGCATTATCGTTTCTCACACGTTATGCCAATGAGGGAAACGTTTATTTGAAGTCGATTGTTACTGGCGATGAAACGTGTGTCCCCTATGACAATCCTGAAACAAAGGAACAATCAAAGCAGCGAATGCACATAGCTCCCCCAAGCAAGCAAAAAAAGTTTAAACATTCATTGACAAAAAGAAAAACAATGGCCACTGTGTTTTGGGACCATAAAGGAGGGCTGCTGGTGGACTTTATGGAGCAAGCTATGACAATAACCAAGGAAGTTTATTGTGAAACTTTACGTCGCTCCGCAGAGCCATTCAAAACAAATGCAGAGGAATGCTTTTGTCTGGTGTTGTTTTGATCCATGACAACGTCCAACCACACAGTGCCAACACGACAAAAAACCTCCTCAAAAAGTTTAAATGGGAAGTTTTTGAACATCCACCGTACAGCCCAGACCTAGCACCAAGTGATTATCACCTGTTCCGAGAACTGAAGTCATGGTTAGGTGGGCACCGCTTCGCTACTAACGAATAACTTCAGGACGCCGTCAAGACTTACCTGTCCTCACTGGCGGCAACATTCTTCGAGGAAGGCATCTTGTGTCACGGTATGACAAGTGCCTCAATCGTTTTGGCGATTATGTAGAAAAATAAGTTAAGACTTTACTGTACTTTTGGTAATAAAATTATTATTTTCTGTACATTTTTCTTTTATTTACAGCCAATCTGAGGTTGAAAAAAACAGCCCTCGTAATTCACAGGAACTATCCACTTGTACTTCACTACAGGATAAACTACTACTAACAGCATCAGACATGCCACCACTGGTTGCATGCAATCTATCCTTTCTAAACACCGTATGTGCCTTTGTAAAAATTTTGGCAGAATTTATCTCTGGCTTCAGCCAGCTTTCCGTACCTATAACAATTTCAGCTTCGGTGCTTTCTATCAGCACTTGAAGTTCCGGTATTTTACCAACGCAGCTTTGACAGTTTACAATTACAATACCGATTGCTGCTTGGTCCCCACATGTCCTGACTTTGCCCCGCACCCGTTGAGGCTGTTGCCCTTTCTGTACTTGCCCAAGGCCATCTAACCTAAAAAACCGCCCAGCCCACGCCACATAACCCCTGCTACCCGTGTAGCCGCTTGTTGCGTGTAGTGGACTCCTGACCTATCCAGCGGAACCCGAAACCCCACCACCCTATGGCGCAAGTCGAGGAATCTGCAGCCCACACGGTCACAGAACCGTCTCAGACTCTGATTGAGACCCTCCACTCGGCTCTGTACCAAAGGTCCGCAGTCAGTCCTGTCGACGATGCTGCAGATGGTGAGCTCTGCTTTCATCCCGCTAGCGAGACTGGCAGTCTTCACCAAATCAGATAGCCGCCGGAAGCCAGAGAGGATTTCCTCCGATCCATAGCAACACACATCATTGGTGCCGACATGAGCGACCACCTGCAGATGGGTGCACCCTGTACCCTTCATGGCATCCGGAAGGACCCTTTCCATATCTGGAATGACTCCCCCCGGTATGCACACGGAGTGCACATTGGTTTTCTTCCCCTCTCTTGCTGCCATATCCCTAAGGGGCCCCATTACGCGCCTGACGTTGGAGCTCCCAACTACCAGTAAGCCCACCCTCTGCGACCACCCGGATCTTGCAGACTGAGGGGCAACCTCTGGAACAGGACAAGCAGCCATCTCCAGCCGAAGATCAGTATCAGCCAGAGACAGAGCCTGAAACCGGTTCGTCAGAAAAACTGGAGAGGCCTTCTGTTCAGCCCTCCGGAATGTCTTTCGCCCCCTGCCACACCTCAAGACGACCTCCCACTCTACAACGGGTGAGGGGTCAGCCTCAATGTGGGCAGTATCCCAGGCAGCCACAGCCGCAGTCCGATCGGGGGATGCGTGGGACGAGCTGGCCGTCCCCGACAAACCCCCATCCGGACCCCCACAGTGATGACCATTGGTAACAGCCTCAAGCTGTGTGACCGAAGCCAACACTGCCTGAAGCTGGGAGCGAAGGGATGCCAACTCAGCCGGCATCCAAACACAGCAGTCGCAGTCCCTATCCATGCTAAATACTGTTGTGCAAAGAACGTCTGAACTAATCTACAGAGAGCACAAATAATTCGACACAAAATTTAAAGGGTTATTAAAATACAAGAATGCTTAGTAAATGCAGTAATGCTGCTACTTGCGCACTGCTGACACACTGCTCGGCGGAAGAAGAAATTAAACAATGCAAGTACCAAAAAACACGCAAAGAAATTAAGAATTAAACTATGTAACAAATAAGTGAGCTAAGAGTATACAACTTGCCGCTGGCAGCTGCTTATCCAACGGCGGCAGGGAGCACACATGTGAGGGTCGCCCGTTAACACCCGAGACAATGAAGGTGGGAGGGCATATTTAGCACAAAGGGCCAAAAGGCAGGGACAGTTCAAAAAAATATGGATTACCATGAGGAGAGCCCCATAACTACAAAGCGAAGGGGGAGGGTGGGGGGCACCAGGAGGTGCTCATTGTGGAGTAAAAAACCATGGATCAACTTAGTAGGGCCAATAGAAAGACAGCAGAGAATGGCAGATTTCCGCCAGGGCAGGCAGAGGGAAGAGTACTACGTAGTGGGAGTCTCCTTCATTGTGCGAAGTTTATTACACAGGGGGATAGCCTCCCAAGAGTCAGTCCATGATTGAGTAAAAAGAGATTTGCTGTAAAGCTGCATAACCGCCCCCAGAGGGATCACAGAGAACGGGGATAGGTTTCCACCCTCCCAAACCAGATGATCAATAATTTCATTACCCAGGATACCTACATGGCCTCGAAAGCAAAGTAAATCATCCAAACAAGCAGCATCACCAAGATCAGTGAGAAGGTCATGGATGGCAGAGACCAAGGGGTGGTGGGAGAAACTTAGAGCAATAGCCTGAAGGCCACTCATTGAGTCCATACATAACAAACCTTGGGTGAGTGAGGACTGTTTAATGAAGCTGAGGGCTTGATAGATGAACATCAATTCCGCAGGAAACACCCCACATGTGGCAGGCTAGAGATGGTGTTCTGTGCCACCATGAAGGCATATTACACATGATCAGCGGATCTGGAGTCACTGGTGTAAAAAACAATGGCATCCTGAAACTCTTGTACATGCATTCATGACAAATAATGGAACACCAATGAGCGATGGAGGCTTCTAGACCCCGAAAGAGATCCACCCACATCCGGGGCCAAGGAACCAATGAAGGTGGGGTGTTTGGGAGAGAACACGAGGAAGAGGACAAGGAGGGGAGACGAAAGTCACGACAGAGAGAAGTGAGGCAGAGCCCAACCAGTAAACCACCTGGGGGTGGGCAGCAGGTGGGCAACGGCCCAGAGCCATGAAAAGAATAGAATAGGGGGTGTGAGCAGGAAAGGAACAGATAGTGATGGGCATACAAAACCTGAAATTGGTACAACCAATTTGGAAACGGAGGGACCTCAGAGTCAACCAGACGACTGGCGACAAGGCCAGTGTGAAAGGCACCAGTGGTTAAACGGATACCACAATGGTGAACTCGATTCAAGAGGAACAGCGTGGAAGAGGCAACTGATCCATAAAATCGACAACCATAGTCCAGATGAGACAGAACTAGTGCCTGGTAAAGGTTGAGAAGGGTCAAACGATCTGCAGCCCACAAGGTGTGCGCAAGGAAGCAAAGGGCATTGAGTTTACAAAAACAGCCAACCTTCAGATGATGGATATGGGGCTACCAAGTAAGCCTGTTGTCAAAAAGATCACCCGAGAAATGGAACTGGGGGACCATGGCCAGGTGTTGGCTTTCAAAGTAGAGCTCCAGATCAGGATGGACCTTAGTATGGTGACAGAAATGCACCACCCACAACTTAAGGGGAGAGAACTGAAAACCGTGTGAGAGCGTCCATGCAGAAGGGTGCCAGATGGCACCTTGGAGTAGTCATTCCACAGAGGCCACCAAGTGGGAGCTAGTCCAAATACAGAAATCATCCACATACAGAGCAGGGCTGATTAACGGTCTGGCCGAGGCCACAAGTCCACTAATAGTGAGGAAGAAAAAGGACACTTGTGCAGCGGCATCCACCGGGGTCAGCAAAGAGCTGACAACAGTGCCAACCCAGACTCTGAATGACCAGTCAGATAGGAACTGGTGAATAAAAATCAAGAGGGGGCTGTGAAAACACCACTCATGGAGTGTGATGAGAATGTGATGGCACCAAGCTGCGAGGTAGGCCTTACAAAGATCGAAGAAAATTGTGACAAGATGGCAGCAATGAGAAAATTCCTGCCGAGCTGCGGTTTCCGATTGAAGCAGACAATCGATCAGAGGCCATCCCTCCCAAAAGCCGCACTGTAAGAAAATAAAAAGGTCCCAAGAGTCAAGGACCCAACTGAGCCGATGAGTCACCACCCATTCTAGTAACTTGCAGGGGACACTGGTCACACTGACTGGCCGGTAACTATCAAGAGACAATGGATCCTTGCCAGGCTTAAGAACACGAACCACAATACTGTCTCTCCACTGAGAAGGGAAAATGCCTTGGAACCAAATATAGTTAAACATCTGGTGGAGATATTGTTGTTGTGGAGGACTGAGGTGTTGAAGCAATTGGTTATGGATGGAATCACGGCCAGGAACTCAATCATGGGAAGAAGAGAGGGCCACAAGAAGCTCCCATTCAGCAAAAGGTTCTTTGTAGGATTCCGCCTGATATGGGGTAAAACTTAAGCGGGAAGTTTCAGCCAGCTTTTTCTGGAGCAGGATGGTGGCTGGATAGTAGGCTGACACCGATGCAGTCACAAAATGGGTCGCGAAGTGTTCTGCGAGAACTGATGGATCAGCACGAAGGCCACCAGGAAGGGCAAGGCCCAGAACGGAAGACTGCCACTGACAGCTTGTAGGGTGTGGAATGCAGCACACATACATGACAAAGGTACACAAGAATGCAAAGAGGAGACAAAGAATTCTTGACACACCCACTTGCTCTCTCTCTGATTAAGTAATGGACTTTGCCGTGAATGTATTTAAAGGTAGTAAGACCGGTGGAGAATGGGAGCCACGCACACCGACTATCATGGATAGCGGTGGCAATGGCTGTGCTCCACTATGAAACTGGTGACGGCAAGGCCTGTCAAGTGGGGAACGAAGGGGGGAGGGGACGGAAGGGGGGAGGGGACGGAAGGGGGGAGGGGAGGCGAGAGCGGGGAGGCGAGAGCGGGGAGGGGAGAGTTGGGAGGGGAGGGCGGGAGGGGAAGGGGGAGCGCGGGAGGGGAGGGGTGGGCGGGAGGGGAGGGGTGGGCGGGAGGGCGAGGGGAGGGTTGGGAGGGGGAGGTGAGAGGGGGAGGTGAGAGGGGGAGAGGGGTAGGGGCGAGGGGTAGGGGCGTGGGGAGAGGGGTAGGGGCGAGGGGAGAGGGGTAGGGGCGTGGGGTAGGGGCGTGGGGTAGGGGCGTGGGGTAGGAGCGAGGGGAGAGGGGTAGGGGCGAGGGGAGAGGAGTAGGGGCGAGGGAAGAGGGGGAGGTGAGAGTTGGGAGGTGGAGTTGGGAAGGGGAGGGGGGAGACAGGGGGAGAGGGGAGAGGGGTGACGGGAGGAGGGGAGGGGGAGACGGGGGGAGGGGAGGGGGGAGACGGGGGGGAGATGGGGGGACGGGGAGGGGAGGGGGGAGACGGGGGGAGGGGAGGGGGGAGACGGGGGGAGGGGAGGGAGGAGACGGGGGGAGGGGAGGGGGAGACGGGGGGAGGGGAGGGGGAGACGGGGGGAGGGGAGGGGGTAGACGGGGGGAGGGGAGGGGAGGGGAGAGACGGGGGGAGGGGAGGGGAGGGGAGAGACGGGGGGAGGGGAGGGGAGGGGAGAGACGGGGGGAGGGGAGGGGACGGGAGAGACGGGGGGAGGGGAGGGGGGAGACGGGGGGAGGGGAGGGGAGGGGGGAGACGGGGGGAGGGGAGGGGAGGGGGGAGACGGGGGGAGGGGAGGGGAGGGGGGAGGGGGGAGACGGGGGGAGGGGAGGGGAGGGGGGAGACGGGGGAGGGGAGGGGAGGGGGGAGACGGGGGGAGACGGGGGGAGGGGGGAGACGGGGGGAGACGGGGGGAGGGGAGGGGAGGGGGGAGACGGGGGGAGGGGAGGGGAGGGGGGAGACGGGGGGAGGGGAGGGGGGAGACGGGGAGAGGGGAGGGGGGAGACGGGGAGAGGGAGGGGGGAGACGGGGAGAGGGGAGGGGGGAGACGGGGAGAGGGGAGGGGGGAGACGGGGAGAGGGGAGGGGGGAGACGGGGAGAGGGGAGGGGGGAGACGGGGAGAGGGGAGGGGGGAGACGGGGAGAGGGGAGGGGGGAGACGGGGAGAGGGGAGGGGGGAGACGGGGAGAGGGGAGGGGGGAGACGGGGAGAGGGGAGGGGGGAGACGGGGAGAGGGGAGGGGGGAGACGGGGAGAGGGGAGGGGGGAGACGGGGAGAGGGGAGGGGGGAGACGGGGAGAGGGGAGGGGGGAGACGGGGAGAGGGGAGGGGGGAGACGGGGAGAGGGGAGGGGGAGACGGGGAGAGGGGAGGGGGAGACGGGGAGAGGGGAGAGGGGAGACGGGGAGAGGGGAGAGGGGAGACGGGGAGAGGGGAGGGGAGACGGGGAGAGGGGAGGGGAGACGGGGAGGGGAGGGGAGACGGGGAGGGGAGGGGAGACGGGGAGGGGAGGGGAGACGGGGAGGGGAGGGGAGACGGGGAGGGGAGGGGAGGGGAGGGGAGACGGGGAGGGGAGACGGGGAGGGGAGGGGAGGGGAGGGGAGACGGGGAGGGGAGACGGGGAGGGGAGGGGAGGGGAGACGGGGAGGGGAGGGGAGACGGGGAGGGGAGGGGAGACGGGGAGGGGAGGGGAGACGGGGAGGGGAGGGGAGACGGGGAGGGGAGATACCTTTACAAAGGAAGATACAGAAATACTACCCCAGTGTAAACATCACTCCAAAGATGAAATATTAGTGTCAGCTACTTAGAAAAACAGCTGCAATTTTAACTACTAAACAAGGCCCCCATGATACAATGGAATCCCTGCTAGGTTCTACACAGAATTTATACCCAAGTTAGCTCTCATTTTAATGATTAAATACAGTACATAACTCGAACAAAATACTGACCCCAGTGGCTGGAAGAAAGCACAGCTCACATTCAATTAAAAGAAGTGTGCCAGTAGCATAAATTATCCAAAAAATAAAAAACACACACACACCCAAAATCACTTATGTCCATATATTGTAGAATCCAAGACCATACAGAAGTTGGACAGAAACATGAAAACTCTGGAAGAAATGTATGCCTGGACATAAATGCAGATGCTAGCCAAGTGGGCAAGTTACGCTGTTTTATTTGACCATGAATGGCACCTGTGCAATGCCCTCAATACATTGCAACTGTCAGCTGTGGCCGGAAAAGTGTTCCATATAGTTGTGAGTGGATTGTGTTGGAGTTACATGAATTCAAATGTGGGCAAATTGTTGGTGCAAATATGGTGAAAGCTTCCATAACCAAGGGAGCCAATGTGATGGGTACCTCAAGAGGCACTATATTGAAGTTCTGAATCACATACAGGGAAAGCAGAAAAACAAGTCACAACCCGGACAAAAGTGTGCGATAGTGTTGTTGGGTGATAGTGTTAACAAAATATATGTCACAATTATATTTTATGACAATGAAACAACAAACCATTTAAATAGGCAACAGCTATAAGATCAGTTGTAGAGTAATGTGAATTATTCCTCATTTTCAAAAATTCATATCTTTGTTCAGTCAGATATCAATGTTGAAATTTTCACTGTACGTTGATATCATATGGGTGTACAAACTGTGCAAAAATCATATTTTTATACTCAGTCTCACCTGAGATAACTAACCACAAACTCTACAAAAAATGAAAATTTTCAAATTTCAAAAATTCATAAAAAATTAAGGACACATTTGTAATTGTTCTTGCTCTATATGAGGCTGGTAGTGTATGATATATAGCTATAGGAAAAAAATGAACTCTCATACATCACTCCTTGTTTGTTATTTTTGGGCCTAAAACGTGGACTTTTTAAAAATTTGGATATCAAACTTAGGTCATTTTGACTGGTTACTTTTGAATTTAGGGTATTTTGTGTAATAAACGATGTTGTAGAGGAGGCTTTTCTAATAACAATCATGTCAATTGCAATGTTGTAACTTAACCCAGTACAGAGATATTAATATTTTTGCTAACATCTCTAAACTGAAACATTGTCGCACGCTTACAAATGAAAATGGCAGCCATTCAGTAAAGGTGAAAGACAATTTTTTTTTTTTTTTAAACTGCTTTGAACTTCTCAACTATAGGGTAAACACACATAAAATATTAAAATATAGAAAAATGGTCAAGCAAAACTCAATTTTTATTGTACCACCTACAGCTCTTCTGAATGGTTTAATGATGATATACTCTTGGGTAAATCACTGTGGAGATAATATAGTCCCACATTCGGATCTGAGAGTGGAGACTACTGAAAAGGATGTTGTTATCAGGAAAAACAGAATTCACATTCTATTAGTCAAAGTGCAGAATGTTAAATCCCGAAATCAGTTAGATAGATTAAAAATTTAGAGAAGGAAATGGATAGGTTTAAATTAGATATAGTGTGAGATAGTGACATGTGGTGACAGGAACTTCTGATCAGGTCTGGACAGTGTGATCAAACAAACAATCAAGTATAATGCTGCAGTAGATGTAACAACAAATAAGAAAATAGGTATATGGGTAAGATGCTATAAAGAATATAGTGAAAACATTATCGTTGCCAAGAGAGATTAAACACCAATGTGTTTCACAGTACTGCAAGTTTATATGCCTATTAGTTGTGCAGATGATGGAGAGACTGAATGGATGTATAATGAGATAAAAGAAATAAGTCAGTTCATTAAGAGAGACAAAAATTTAACTGTGACAGGAAACTGAAGTTCTATAGAAGGAAAAGGGAGGGAAGAAAAAATTGTAAGAGGACATGCAATGGGAGAATAGATTAAAGGAAGAAGCTGCCTGGTAAAAATTTGCACACAGCATAATTAATCATTGCTGACACTTGGTTTAAGAATAATGAAGAGTCGTCGTATATGCAGATGAGATCTAGAGAACCCAGAAAGTTTCAGACACATTATTTATTAGTAAGACAGTGATGATCAATATTCCATTAATTATAATTCATCAGCTCTGCATGCAAATGCAGATGTGTGATCCCCTAGACTGGTGTGATCCCCTACGGGTCCCAGAGAGGACTTTGATAAAAAAGGAGACTGCTTGCTTTCACACTGATTCATAACTCTAGAGATGTCACAGCAGCCACATACAATAATCCACTCAAGACAAGACTGCCAGTTTGTACAAACTAGCTGGCCAGACACTCTTCCTTTGGCAGCCTCACTCAATGCTCCTTTTCACAATACCATGTCCTTTATCTTTTGAAAGGTGTCATATTATTGAATCAATATGACCATCAGTGTTGAGAGGTGATTCCGGACATTCTGTACTCCCGTATATTGAGACTCCTGTATCAGTCCCACCAGGGCATTTCCAGACTGAAGGATGTGGCCTCGCAAAGTGCACTGGTCATGGGTTGATGGGGATATTGGATGCATGGCTTAACAATGCCAATTTTGTCTGACGTAGCAATCTGCTGTACCCCAAGCTTACCAGCTGTGGGACTGGATGCATACGAACTTTATAAGTCTACTCCATGGGACCATGTGGTCAATTTTAACACACTCACACATTCAGATTTCTCATATGTCATTTCAACAGAACATGATGGAGAATATCAGCAAGGCCATTGTATTGAAGGAGCCCCACAAACACCAGTCACCAACAACAGACCACAGTTTCCTTCTGCTGATTTTCAATGGTTTTGCACTCAGAATGGAATCAAGCATATTACCACAAATCTCTTTCACCCTGCATCTAATGGTATGGCCACATATTCTGTACAAAAGTTTAAAACACAGATGAAAAAATTATTCAAATCCAAGCCTATCCATTCTGCATGGCATTATTTTTTATCCTCTTTCTGGGCAATCCTGATTGACAATTTATGACCTGTGGAACATTTGCATGCTTTCCCTCATTGTTCCCTGTTAGATCTCTTGCAGCCTCCATCAATACAACTGGAAGAAGCAGTGACACATTTTAATGTGGGCATCCCTGTCTGGGTGCACATGCGGACATTTGCCTGGCTGGACACGTGGCTTCTTTAACATGCAGCAAGACCGCCAACTGGTCCTGAGGGCCACGCATCATGGCGTTCTCCACTGGCACTGGAACCAGCTCCATATGTGCCATGCCATCCAGAATAAGGTGACCATCCATCCCGTTGTTTTTTTTTTTTTTTTTTTTGCCGAACTTGAGTCTAGAAAATATGGTCACCTTACAGAGAAGGCTCTGTCCCAGGATCTGCCACAATGGCAGAGGCAACCCACCTCGTTCACCCCAGGATGACCAACAGCAAACAAGGGGTTTGGTTTCAGGACATCATAGGCAGTGGGTACCTGGCATTCCCTGTTTTCCAGCCATCGTCCGTAACTCTTATGGATCCGGATCTGGACAATATGTAGAAGGTCCCCCAGTCTGCAAGAGACCTGATGTCAAACGCACAGCTTTATCCAGAACCAGCATCAAGCTGTGAGTCTGAACCTTCATCACCTACTGCCCCTCCAGCGTCAGACTCTGGAGCAGCTCCCCGATTGACAGCATCCAATGGTGCACCCTGTGTTTACAATGTGTCAGTGCGTCAATTGATAGAATTATGCATATGTACAGGGAGGTCACTAGGTGAAGTGCAAAAGTATCCCTCAACCAGTGCCAAGTCACATACCACAACACACGGGGCAGGTTTAAAAACTGCTACATACTGCCACAGTCTCATTTGGCAACTAGCCAATGTTTACAGCAAACTCTCAAGTGTACCTGTTGACAATGACTCTGCACTATGTGGTTTTCTCCTGGACTGTAATCTGGATTTTGTTGTTACCTACCAACGGTGTTCGGCTAGCGCATAGATTTGCCTGTTTGCCTAATGTGCTCATAATTCATCTAATAACTGTTTTTCCTAGAACAAACTGATACTATCTGGATATACAGAGAGTGTGATTTGTATCCAAGAGTTTCCTAGTCAAACCTACAAACAGTGTTCTCCGGCACTGATGTATGAGTTATTCAACAAAATTCGGGGTATTGTACTGACCGCAAGGTATCCACCTCCAAAAGCCTTTTATTTTATATATTTCCAGAAGAGCCAGGAACTGTTATTCCTGTGATTTAATTGCAAATAAGTTGTGCTTAGTACAATCTGTATTGTTGACAAAGCAGACTTACATCTATATCTTTACCTCGCACAAAGTGGCCGATAGAACATGTTTTTCAAACAGATGTAACTTCACTGATTTTCATAAAGAAAAATAACAGTCACATCAAAACAATTCATAATAAATGCAGTTATGACACTCCAGTTTAACTATGAAATATTACACTGTGTACTTATGTTCTCTTAGCTGTACACAATGCTTGGCCTCTATTCCTCAGTTTTCATTCCTTATTGACTCATAATCAGTATAAAGTTACTAGAAGCAATGATTTCACATATTCTTCCAAAACTTATGTCTACTTTGGACAAAACTGTCTTTGTGTAACTTCTGAATGAGCACCTTTCAGTGTGGATGGAACTTCAGCTCATTTTGTAGTACATGCTGTGGTAAAGAACAATACAGATCTTAAGCTGAAGTGCAATGGCTATTGGACTGCCACTGATTCTGAACCATCATTCTCACATTCCCAACACTTTTTGGAGACCAAACTGTACCAGGACAGCCAGCTGATTTTCTCTTCATAGTAGACCCAATAGCGTGAAATTAGGGAATACAATTGAGTGCACTGTTACTATTAGGTATTACCTTTACGCTGCACAACATTAACCATCCAATGAAAGACATCGGGCAGTACTGCTTGAAATACAAAGCAATGTGCATCACATTCCACTATGCCATTTAATAAAACAATGTTCTCACCCAGTAACATCAGTGTATATAGTACCTGTGGAAAGGACCAACGTTATATCAAAAACACTTTTTTTTAATAGTCTGGTGTATTCCTTGGCAGTCACAGACTTTTCCATGCTTTACACATAAAGGGACATCATCTTTAAAATCAATTAAAGCACAGCTAAAAGTGTCATTTGTTTTACAACACAAAACCCTCACTTTTATACATGAATCTTTACTCCGCATTATAATGCCTCCCTTACAGAACCACCTTTCCATTATCCAGGGAAGAAATTATTTAATGCCTCATCTAATTCACTGCAACCAGCAGAAACCTGAGATTTTACACACATCAGTAACAATACCATACTCCCGAAACTCACGACTACTTCTGATAAAAACTGAAGTTTGGAATCTGTCCCAAAAATGGCAAAAATTAAGCCATGTTGGAAAGAAATCATCAAACCAAGCAAAGCAGGGATCAAATGTTCTTATTCAAGGTCTTAGTTTGGTGGACTGTCATTTTTTCATGATTTCTTTGATGGTAAGTTTGTCATTCATACTGTTAACAGCGCAGTTTCTGAGAAATCTCTTTCTGAAACAATAAATATCTGGAATCACTGAACATGCATTTAGATATAAATTTCAAAGAAAATTAATTCTGCTTCATTATAATTATTTTAAAAATTAATTTAGTTTTCGATCTTATAGATGTTTTTCAACACCACTGGACAGGAAATTTCTTCCCAGTTCCATATTAGGTGCTTTCCAGCTTCTCAACATTGTTTAGACTAAGAAACTATCTTGTTTTAAGGACAGTTGCTAGCAAATGCATGTTTCCTAGCTTATGAAAGTTACAGGTTAGACAGACATAACAGGACATCACAAATGCCAACTATTACTATGACCATCAATGAAGAAATTGAAAAAAGAGTTTTCTTTTCACTCTGCAGCAGGATTGCTCTGCAGACAAAATAAAACTATGTGGCAGATTAAGACCTGAACCTGAATCCTCACCTATTATGGGCCTTGCTCTAATCAATTTAACTATCAAGGCATAACTCAGACGCAAGCATCTGACAGAAAATTCCACAATGAATAAAATCGTTTGTTGCCAAACGAAAGATTCACTCTGGAAAAAATCCTTAGGCCATGGGTACATCATGATCACCATAACCTCTCCGCCAAGAGCACTGAATCCACTGATGTATGCAAGAGTGTCTATGGAGATAAGAAACCAACAGAAATTCTCTGATTGTCTGAAGCTATGAGATTGGTTGAGAGTCATACCTAGGTAACTCAGTTGACAAAAATCGTTCTCCTTGAAAGACAAATCTCAAGTCCCAGTCCAGTGCAAAACTTTAACCTATCAATAAATTGTAAAAGAATACAAATTTATCTCTAAAAATACCAAACAAATATCTTAGCCTTCTGTCATCACCACAGAGTCCAAATTACACAATACTACTCATCTGTAATAAGAACATGTATCAACCCCTGACTAAAGTCACAAGATGCCATCAAGTGTAAGTTGTAAGTTCAGAAGGCCCATAAATACAGTTAACAATTCTGGTGAAGAAAAGTGTCTGAGATGCAAAGGATTTTATATATACAGTGACACATAGTGTATATCGTGTAGTATAATAACAAAAGAGGTGGACTCAATTAACTCTAAAACTGAAAACCATGTTGGCGGTCCATTGATACATTCTGAATGCTTTTCGCTTGACACAACTGGTAAACGCTGCTAATAGGGTATAAAAAATTCGGCATTGGTCTTAGACCATCTACTTAAGATATCGACAGGGAACACTGTAATCTATATAAAAAATCTTGGACACCCTGATTATTACTGTCAGGTAATAAAGCTAAAAACAAGCTTGGTAAAACCCAAAACAACTGAAAGCCTACTGATTGCCTCAGACCATAAAATACATATTTTTTGTAGAGCAATGGTAAATTGAATCTGGGATGAAGTGTATATGAAAAACAACAGATGCTAAGTTGTCTAAATCCTGCACACTGTGTAATTTTTGAGGAGGCATTTCCAAAAATAGCCACTTCAATAGCATCAGCTGAGGAAAATAGATGGCTAGCTGCGGGTATTAGAAAGTCTTCCAAGCAAATTTAAAATTCTCAGTTCTTTGCAAATGCACCTCACTGAACCACAATATATAAATTACTATCAGAGGTACAAAATGATATACAAGAAGGTATCACTTGCTTTATAAAAAAAAAATTCAATGACAAAATAATGTGTTTGTTGTTGTGGTCTTCAGTCCAGAGACTGGTTTGATGCAGCTCTCCATGCTACTCCATCCTGTGCCAGCTTCTTCATCTCCCAGTACCTACTGTAACCTACATCCTTCTGTATCTGTTTAGTGTATTCATCTCTTGCTCTCCCTCTATGATTTTTACCCTCCACTCTGCCCTCCAGTACTAAATTGGTGATCCCTTGATACCTCAGAACATGTCCTACCAACTGATCCCTTCTTCTAGTCAAGTTGTGCCACAAACTTCTCTTCTCCTCCATTCTATTCAATACCTCCTCATTAGTTATGTGATCTACCCATCTAACCTTCAGCATTCTTCTGTAGCACCACATTTCGAAAGCTTTTATTCTCTTCTTGTCCAGACTATTTATCGTCCATGTTTCACTTCCATACATGGCTACACTCCATACGAATACTTTCAGAAATGACTTCCTGACACTTAAATCAATACTGGATGTTAACAAATTTCTCTTCTTCAGAAACGCTTTCCTTGCCATTGCCAGCCTACATTTTATATCCTCTCTACTTCGACCATCATCAGTTATTTTGCTCCCCAAATAGCAAAACTCCATTACTACTTTAAGTGCCTCATTTCCTAATCTAATTCCCTCAGCATCACCCGACGTAATTAGACTACATTCCATTATCCTTGTTTTGCTTTTGTTGATGTTCATCTTATATCCTCCTTTCAAGACACTGTCCATTCCATTCAATTGCTCTTCCAAGTCCTTTGCTGTCTCTGACAGAATTACAATGTCATCGGCGAACCTCAAAGTTTTTATTTCTTCTCCATGGATTTTAATACCTACCTTGAATTTTTCTTTTGTTTCCTTCACTGCTTGCTCAATATACAGATTGAATAACATCGGGGAGAGGCTACAACCCTGTCTCACTCATTTCCCAACCACTACTTCCCTTTCATGTCCCTCGACTCTTGTAACTGCTATCTGGTTTCTATACAAATTGTAAATAGCCTTTCGCTCCCTGCCACCTTCAGAATTTGAAAGAGAGTATTCCAGTCAACATTGTCAAAAGCTTTTTCTAAGTCTACAAATGCTAGAAACGTAGGTTTGCCTTTCCTTATTCTAGCTTCTAAGATAAGTCGTAGGGTCAGTATAGCCTCACGTATTCCAGTATTTCTACGGAATCCAAACTGATCTTCCCCGAGGTCGGCTTCTACCAGTTTTTCCATTCATCTGTAAAGAATTCGGGTTAGTATTTCGCATCCGTGACATATTAAACTGATTGTTCGGTAATTTTCACATCTGTCAGTCAGCACCTGCTTTCTTTGGGATTGGAATTATTATATTCTTCTTGAAGTCTGAGGATATTTCGACTGTCTCATACATCTTGCTCACCAGATGGTAGAGTTTTGTCAGGACTTGCTCTCCTAAGGCTGTCAGTAGTTCTAATAGAATGTAGTCTACTCCCGGGGCCTTGTTTCAACTTAGGTCTTTCAGTGCTCTGTCAAACTCTTCACGCAGTATTGTATCTCTCATTTCATCTTCATCTACATCCTCTTCCATTTCCATAATATTGTCCTCAAATACATCGTCCTTGTGTCGACCCTCTTTATACTCCTTCCACCTTTCTGCTTTCTCTTCTTTGCTTAGTACTGGGTTCCCATCTGAGCTCTTGATATTCATACACGTGGTTCTCTTTTCTCCAAAGGTCTCTTTAATTTTCCTGTAGGCAGTATCTATCTTACCCCTAGTGAGATAAGCCTCTACATCCTTACATTTGTCCTCTAGCCATCCCTGCTTAGCCATTTTGCACTTCCTGTCGATCTCATTTTTGAGACGTTTGTATTCTTTTTTGCCTGCTTCATATACTGCATTTTTTATTTTTTCTCCTTTCATCAATTAAATTCAATATTTCTTCTGTTACCCAAGGATTTCTTCTAGCCCCCGTCTTTTTACCTACTTGATCCTCTGCTGCCTTCACTACTTTATCTCTCAAAGCTACCCATTCTTCTTCTACTGCATTTCTTTCCCCCATTCCAGTCAATTGTTCCCTCATGCTCTCCCTGGAACACTGTACAACCTCTGGTTTAGTCAGCTTATCCAGGTCCCATCTCCTTAAATTCCGACCTTTTTGCAGTTTCTTCAGTTTTAATCTACAGTTCATAACCAATAGATTGTGGTCAGAGACCACATCAGCCCCTGGAAATGTCTTACAATTTAAAACCTGGTTTCTAAATCTCTGTCTTACCATTATATAATCCATCTGATACCTTTTAGTATCTCCTGACTTCTTCCATGTATACAACCTTCTTTTATTATTCTTGACCCAAGTGTTAGCTATGATTAAGTTGTGCTCTGTGCAAAATTCTACCAGGCGGCTTCCTTTTTCATTTCTTAGCTCCAATCCATATTCACCTACTACATTTCCTTCTCTCCCTTTTCCTACTACCGAATTCCAGTCACCCATGGCTATTAAATTTTCGTCTTCCTTCACTATCTGAATAATTTCTTTTATTTCATCACACATTTCATCAATTTCTTCGTCATCTGCAGAGCTAGTTGGCATATAAACTTGTACTACTGTAGTAGGCGTGGGCTTCGTGTCCATCTTAGCCACAATAATGGGTTCACTATGCTGTTTGTAGTAGCTTACCCGCACTCCTATTTTTTTATTCATTATTAAACCGACTCCTGCATTACCCCTATTTGATTCTGTATTTATAACCCTGTATTTGCCTGACCAAAAGTCTTGTTCCTCCTGCCACCGAACTTCACTAATTCCTACTATATCTAACTTTAACCTATCCATTTCCCTTTTTAAATTTTCTAACCTACCTACTCGATTAAGGGATCTGACATTCCATGCTCCGATCCGTAGAACGCCAGTTTCCTTTCTCCTGATAACAACGTCCTCCTGAGTAGTCCCCTCCCGGAGATCCGAATGGGGGACTATTTTACCTCCGGAATATTTTACCCAAGAGGACGCCATCATCATTTAACCATACAGTAAAGCTGCATGCCCTTGGGAAAAATTACGGCTGTAGTTTCCCCTTGCTTTCAGCCGTTCGCAGTACCAGCACAGCAAGGCCGTTTTGGTTAGTGTTACAAGGCCAGATCAGTCAATCATCCAGACTGTTGCCCCTGCAACTACTGAAAAGGCTGCTGCCCCTCTTCAGGAACGATTGTCTGGCCTCTCAACAGACACCCCTCCATTGTGGTTGCACCTACGGCACGGCTATCTGTATCGCTGAGGCACGCAAGCCTCCCCACCAACGGCAAGGTCCATGTTTCTTGGGGGGGAAGCAAAATAATATATAAAACACAAGATAAAAGCAAAGTAGCATGGGACGTAATGAAACCAGAAAAGACAAACAGAGGTATAGTGACATACAAATCAAAGATGGGAGTAGAGTAATAGAAGATATTCAGGAGTCGACAAATCTTATAAATGAGTGTTTTTCTGGTATTGCACAGAAGCTGCAACAGAACCTTCCTTAAACACATGTAGCACCCACAAAGAATTGCACTGCAAGCACAATGATGTTTCCCTGAAACACAGCTTGAAGTCAGGAAGACAATATATCAATTAAAAAATAAGTCGTCAGCAGGAATAGTTGAGGTTCCAGCCTCTGTTCTGAAGGCATACATTTACAGTGAACAAACCTTGTTGACGAAAATACTGTGTGTGTCGTTTAGCTTACGTATTTTTCCTGAGAATCTACAGCATTAAACAAGAGTTGGGTTCATACTAAAAAAAAAAGGTTATGCAGAGTATAGAAAACTACAGGTCACTTTCACTATTGTCAGTGTTTTCAGAAACATTGGAATCAATCATGAAAGATAGACTAATGAGTTACATGTATAACTGCAACATACCTAAAGAAGCACAGTTTGTTCTGGGAGAAGTACAACATCAGCCATAACAGAGTTCACAAAAGTAGTATGTGAAGCTTTGGACAAGGACGACTATCACAGGCATATTCTTAGACTTATCCATGCCTTTTGACATTGTTGATAATGTTGTTGATGTTGGTATGGTCTTCAGTCCCAAAACTGGTTTGACATAGATCTCCATGTGAGTCTACCCATGAAAGTCTCTCCATCTCCAAATAACTAATCCAACCTAGACACACGCGCGCGCACACACACACACACACACACACACACACAGGTAAATCCTTGATTTCTCAGATCATGTATCAACTGGTCTGTTTTTGTAGTCAAGTTGGGCTATAAATTTCTTCCTCAATTCAATACAGCACCTACTCATTAGTTACATGAGCTACCCATCTAATCTTCAGTATTCTTCCATAAGGTAGCACCCATTTCATAAGCTTCTATTCTGTTCTTGTCTGAACTGCTTATCGTTCATGTTTTACTTTTGTACAAGGCTACACTCTGGACAAATACCTTCATAAAAGACACCCTAGCACTTCATTTTATATTCAATGTTAACAGAGTACTCTGTTTCAGAAAAGCTTTATTTTTATTTTTATGCACTTTCTGCTTCTCTATCATTAGTTACTTTTCTGCCCAAATATTCAGTTGGTGCCTAAGTTCGTACCATTTTTCCATAAATTTAATAAACACAACAGATAGACATAACAGAGACTTTAGTCGTCAATAATATTTTATTTTTTTTCACTATTTACTACACTCTGCCAACACTGGCGTAACTTTTTAATTCCATGACTGTAGAAATCATGTGGTTTTGAGGTGAAGAACTAATCAAGCCGTGTTCAGAGCCCATTTTCATCCAGAAAGAAAGTTCCTTGAAGGTTGTTTGATAGACTGGAAAAGGTGAAAATCTGAGGGTGCACATACAGGCGAATAACATGGGTGCCAAACAATTTCCCAATCCAACTCTTTATTGGGTTTTTTGTTGGTCTAGCAGCATGCAGGTGGGTGTTATCATGGAGTAGCATCACTTCACGCAGTCTTCCTGGTCATTGTCCTTGTACTGAGTCTGCAAGACATATGAACTGTTGACAATAAATGTCAGCACTGATGGTTACACCTCTGGTAACCAATTCATAGTACACAACATCATTGCTGCTCCACCAGGTGCTTAACATTACCTTTTGTGGATGTACGCAGGTCTTTGTATGGGAAGTTGCTGCTTTGTTTGGGCTCAACCATTCCTTACTTTTCCTGATGTTAGCATAAAGACACAGTTTCTCATCACCAGTAATGATACAGGATAGGAATGGTTGGTGTTTTTCAGGGGCCAACTGATGACGAGCAAGCAGCCACCTGCTGATTACTGTGATTTTGGCTTAGAGCATACGACAACTATACACCCAATTTTTAAACCTTCTCCAGTGCATGCAAATGTCACATAACAGCAGAATGATCACAGTTCACTACATTTGCAAGTTCTCGTGTACACTGATGTGGATCAATGCATCTAAATGATCTTCATCAAACACCAAAAGTCTTCCTGAACATGGAGAGCCACCAATGTCAAAACAATTTTCTTACCATGCTCTCTATCCAATGGCAGTATCTCCACACACTGTGTAAAACTTTCTCGCTCCCCTATACTGAACTCAAACAGAAGAACATGTCAGACATGTTCTGCTTTCCCCACTTGGCATTCCATTTCCTAGTATCTAACAACGCCACTCACTATGATAAAATGACAATATGTAAACTCAAATTGCAATCGTGAACTACAAACAAAAAATGATGATCGATAAATAAACCCATAGCAACTGGAATACCAACATGGGGAGGGGGGGGACCACACTATGAACTTCTGTACCAACCTAATACCAAGACTCATTACTGCTCTCGTATATCCTTCAACATCACCTGATTTAATTTGACTATGTTCCATTAACCTTGTCTTACTTCTCTTGACACTCATCTCACAATCTCTCTTCTAGACACTATCCATACCGTTCAACTGCTCTACCATGTCCTGTCCTATCTTCTCTGACAAAATTACAATATCACTGGCAAACGTCAAAATTTTTATTTCTTCTCCCTGAAAATTACATTCTTCCCCAAATTTTTCTTTGGTTTCCTTTACTGCTTGCTCAATGTACAAATTGAATAACATGGGGGACAGATTACAACCATCTTTTACTCCCTTCTCAACTACTGTTTTCCTTCCATGTCCCTCAACTCTTGCAACTGCAGTCTGGTTTCAACACAAGCTGTTAATAACACCTTTGTTCTCTGTATTTTATCTATGTTACTTTCAGAATTTTAAAGAGTACATTCCATTCAGAGTTGCCAAAAGCTCTCTCTAATGCTACAAATGTACACTTGCCTTTCTTTAACCAACTTCTAGGCTAAGTCCTAGGATCAATTTGCCTCACATGTTCCTACATTTCTCCAGAACCCAAACTGATCTTCTCCAAGGTCAACTACTACCAGTTTTTCCTATCTTTTGTAATTTGTATTAGTATTTTCCAACGATGACTTAAACTGATAATTAAGTCATATTCACACATTAGCGTCTGCTTTCTTTAGAACTGGATTTATTACATTCTTCTTGACCTCCGAGGTTTTTCAACCTGTGTCATTGGGACTTTGTTTCCTCTTCAACCTTTCAGCACTCTGTCAAATTCTTCTCCCAGTATCCTATCTCCCATCTCATTTTCATCTACTTCTTCTTCCCTTTCTACAATAGTGTCTTCAAGCTCATTTCCCTTGTACAGCACCTCTACATATTACTTTCAGTTGGTATTTATCTTTCCCCTAGTTACACGCGATTCTACAGCTTTTTATGTGTCCTCTAGCTATTCTTGCTTAGCAATTTTGCACTTCCTGCCAATCCCACTTTTAGAGGATAAATAATAAATTGAAATTTCATTCTGGAAATAATAAATTGTCTGAAGAGATGAGAAATATTACTACAGTAAACGTTGTTTAAAAAGCCAGCTAAAACATACTTCCCAAGTAATGTGAATGCTATTAAAGATTAATTAGAGGACTCAGAGCAGAGGTTAATAACAAAAGAAGACAACTACAGACCCTGTCACATTACAATACATAATCACAGTGTGATGCTCTTAGAAGCACATGTGCCAACATCTATAGGGCATGAGTTCAACATCTCACTCACCAGGAAGTGATGACGACTCAGTTTTCCAGATGGATTTGATGGGAGGACATGCAAATGTTTACGTCCCTCATCCTGGAGTTACCAGTGAGCATCCATTGTGTGTGCGGTGGTATGGTGCAAAACTATGTTTTATTATATGACAGTTGGTGCAAATTGTGTATAACTGGGACCAACTGTACGAAGGTGTGCAGTTGGTAAGACACTGACTTCGTATTCAGGACGATGGAGTTCGCTCTCTCCCGATTTAGGTTTTCTGTGGTTTTGCTATATGTCAAGCAAATGCCAGGACAGTTCTTTCCGTAAGCTGATCACCTGTCCTATCCTCAAAGAACATACTTATATATTCCACATGTACATTTATTGGCTCTATATATTTTCACTGTATTATGATGCAAAACCTGTATTATTATGAGATGATTCCTGGATGAACGAACAAGTAAAAAATAAAAAGGTAACTGATGATAGTCCATTTATTAATGAGTAGATATGGTTCAACAAGCTGCCACATACTTTGAAAAGTTGTGAAACACAACTGTTCCATAGGAAGTTAAAAGTTTTCCTAGAAAATAAGTGTTTATCTTCACTCAATGGATTCTAAGCAACACACAATACAGGGTGTCCGAGAATTTTTGCAACAAACTTCTACAGGTGTTGGGGGTCTAACATAAGGACTGAGAAATGTATAGCAACCCTACAGCCACAAATGTCAGGGCTTAGTGGCCACAGACGTCAAAGAAACAAGAGTATTTCAATTGAAACATTTATAGGGCATCACGAGTACACACGATGTATGACATGAATACACCTCTAATACTACAACAGATTCTCGAAGTTTGCACTACCAGATGCCACGCATGACAGACACCGAAGGAATATTGACTGACACACACTTAAACACATCAGAAGTTTCTTTGACTGTAGCAGCTGCGCAGATAATTTTTCCGATGATATTTGTTTCAGACTCAACAGGACCACAATACACAAAACTTCGTGGCTCCCCACAGAAAGATATAGACACTCAATAAATCCAGCAAGCATGGGGGCCACGGTGCCAGTCCACCACACCCAATCAATTGAAGCAAGAATGACTTGTTCAAATGCCCATGAACAGCCAGTCCAAAATGAGCAGGCTCCTCATCTTGTTGGAACCACATGCTGTGTCTCACATTTGCTGGAACATCTTCAAGTAGGCGGCATTCCCCGCCAGTACTCTCATGTACAGCAACACCTAGCTGTGTACAACAACATTTATGGACATGGGCTGCTATGATTCTCAATCATTATCCTGTGGCCCATCAGCCCTAGAAGTTTGTCGCAACAATCCTAGGATACCCTGTATATTAAGACAAATGTATGGACCACTACTAAACGAATACATCATTTATATTTATTACAATGAAATCACTGTTTAATTTAAGCATGATGTTTGCAAAAGTTGGGTCACACAAAGAAGGCTACATCAAAAATATTAAATAAATAAGTATGGGATACAAAAAGGCCTGTAACTGAGGTAAAATATGGTTGAATTGCAAAAGCTTACCTATTTGTGCGAGTCAATACAACATTCAACCGCCCAGGAAGAGGTCGAAATTTTTCTGGTATAGACTCCCATGTCTTCCTTCCCATTACAACAGCATTTTTCTTCAGTGGATCGGTAGTACTCTTTGTCATTCTTGAAAAATATGCCAGCTCCTTCCTGCAAAAAAGAATATTTTTATTCATTTCAGCCATTCTGCTTTTCAACATAATGTAGCAATCACACTTTCTAGGTCCAAAAGTGATAAATTTAAATTACAATAACCACATTTTGTGCTTTTAAACTATGTTCATATGTACTCAACATTAAATTATGAAACTATGCGCACTATCTTCCATAGACGGTCAGATGATACTTAATATAAACTGAATTAGAACTCTAGTTGTACAGAGATGTTTAAAATACAGAGTAATTCACCACAGTGACTAAGTACCTGACACACTTCAAACATTTGTTTCAGTTTGTGGATGTGTGTTTCAATAAATAGAAACATTACATTTGCTTCCCATCATCAGAAACTATGGTATTGCTTGATTTAGCATTTCCCACAAGTCACAAAAGTTTGCTATGTGTTAAACACGATTGAGTTCATGTGACCTCAGCTTAATGAGAGTGTTCCTCGAACCATTCTAACATTGTTCAGCTATGACTGGGTGCTGTAAAGTCTTGCTGAAAGTACAAGTAACCTGAAAAGCACTGCACGCGAACATGAACAAATGGCTGCATAAATCTGATTGAAGGCTCCTGTATCGTTCACATATGAGTGACAATGACAATTCTACAAAAAACCCTTGCATCTTCATTATTTGCTACATATAAAGTAAATCTCTGACATATAATAACAGAGGTATACTAATTCCTGCACAAATAATATTGGACTGGGAAGTAAAATTAATACTATTTTGTGCATGTAATTATGTTGAGAGGCCACACACACATATGGTTCCTGAAGTGGTGCAGCAGCCTTTTCAGTAGTTGCAGTAGCAACAGTTTAAATGATTGACTGACCTGGCTTTGTAACATCAGCCAAAAGTGCCTTGCTGCACTGGTACTGTGAACAACTGAAAGCATGGGGAAACTACAGCCATAATTTTTCCAAAGAAGATGCAGCTCTACCGCATGGTTAAATGATGATGGCATCCTCTTCTGTAAAATATTCTGGAGGTAAAACAATCCCCCATTCGGATCTTCGGGCGAGGACTACTCTGGAGGATGTCATCATCAGGAGAAACAAAACCGGCATTCTACGGATTGGAACATGGATCTCAGCTCCTTTAATCGAGCAGGAAGGTTAGAAAATTTAAAAAGGGAAATGCATGCGTTGAAGTTGGATATAGTGGGAATTAGTGAAGTTCGGTAGCAGTAGGAACAAGACTTCTGGTGAAGTGAATAAAGGGTTATAAATACAAAATAAAATAGGCAATGCAAGAGTAGGTTTAATAACAGATAAGAAAATAGGAATACAGGTAAGCTACTATGAACAGCACAGTGAACGCATTACTGTAGCCACGATAGAAACAAATCCCACACCCACCACAGTAGTACAAGTTTATACGCCAACTAGTTCAGCAGATGATGAAGAGATTGAGAAGTGTATGATGAGATAAAAGAAATCATTCAGATAGTTAAGGGGGATGAAAATTTAATTGTGACAGGGTTGGAATTTGATAATAGGAAAATGATGAGAAAGAAAAGTAGTAAGTGAATATGGAATAGGTAAAGGAATGAAAGAGGAAGCTGCCTGGTAGAATTTTGCAAAGGGCATAATATTAATCATCCCAAACACTTATTTTTAAAGTCATGAAAGAAGGCTGCATATGTGGAAGAGATCTGGAGACACCACTGATTATACATTTAACAGCAAGACAGATATTTCAGAAACAGATTTTAAATTGTAAGACATTTCCTGGGGCAGATGTGGACTCTGATCACAATTTATTGGTAATGAACTACAGATTGAACCTAAAGAAATTGCAAAAATGTAGGAAATTAAGATGGGACCTGGATACATTGAAATAATAAGGGGTTGTTGAGAGTTTCAAGAGGAGCATTAGGCAACGAATGACAGGGGAAATGAATACAGTAGAAAACAAATGGGTAACTCTTGAGATATGAAATAGAAATAGTGAAGGCAGGAGAGGATCAAATAGGTAAAAAGACAAGGCCTAGGAGAAATCTTTGGATAAAACAAGATACACTGATGTTTATTAATGAAAGAAGAAAGTATAAAAGCGCAGTGAATGAAGCATGTAAAAGAGAATACAAACATTTAAAAAATTAGATTGATACGAAGTGCAGAATGGCTAAGCAGGAATCACAAGAGGACAAATCTAAGAATTTAGAAGCCTATTTCACTAGGGAAAAAAACAGACACTGCCTAAATCAAAATTAAAGACACCTTTGGAGAAAAGAGAAGCAGCTGTATGAATATCACATGCTCAGGTGAAAAACCAGTCCCAAGCGAAGAAGGGAAAGCTGAAAGGTGGAATGAGTATCTACATGGTCTACACAGGGGACGTCAACCTGAAGGCAGTGTTAAAAAACTGGAATATGATGCAAATGAGGATGAGATGGGTGATATGATACTGTGAGGAGAATCCAGTATAGCAGTGAAAGAACTAAGATGAAACAAGGTTCCACGAGTAGAAGACGGATGAGATGGGTGATATGATACTGTGGGAAGAATCCAGTATAGCAGTGAAAGAACTAAGTTGAAACAAGGCTCCACAAGCAGACGACATTCCGTCAGAACTACTGATGCTGATAAGTTAAGGAAAGGCAAATCTACATAAGTATAATTCGTAGACTTGGAGAAAGCTTGACAATGCCGACTGGAGTATACTCTTTGAAATTCTGAAGGTAGCAAGGGTATAATACATGGAACGAAGGGCTATTTACAACTTCTCCAGAAATCAGACTGTAGTTATAAAGAGTCGAGGGGGATGAAAGGGAAACAGTGATTGAGAAGGGAGTGGGACACAGTTGTACCATATCCTTGACATTATTCAATACGCAACTGAGCAAGCAGTAAAAGAAACCAAAGAAAAATTTAGAGTAGGAATTAAAGTTCAGGGTGAAGAAATAAAACTTTTAGGTTTGCCAATGAAATAGTAATTATGTCAGAGAGCAATGGACTTGGAAGAGCAGTTGAACAGAATGGATAGTGTCTTGATGACACAAGATGAATGTCAACAAAAGCAAAACAACGATAATTGAATGTAGACGAATTAAATCAGTTGATGCTAAGGGAATTTGATTAGGAAACAAGACACTTAAAGTAGTAAATAGGTTTTGCAATTTGGGCAGCAAAATAATTTATGATGGCTGAAAAGTAAAGAGGATATAAAATGTAGACTCGCAATGGAAAGAAAACCATTTCTGATGGAGGGCAATTAGTTCACATCAAATACGGACTTAAAGAGTCCGGAAGATATTTTTGAAAGCACGTGTCTGGAATGCAGCCTTGTATGGAAGTGAAACGTGGATGACAAACAGTTTAGACATGAGGAGAATAGAAACTTTTGACATGTGATACAACACAAAACTGCTGAAAATTAGACGTGTAACTTAACTAATGAGGAGGTACTGAATGGAACTGAGGAGAAATGAAATTTGTGTTGCAACCTGTTCAGAAGGAATCGGATGGTAGGACACATTCTGAGACATCAAGTTATCACTGGAGGGAAGATTGTGATTTTTTTTTGGTGTGTGTGTGTGGGGAGGGGGCGGGGGGGGGGGGGGGGGGGAGGGCAAAAATCGCAGAGGAAAACCAAGAGATGAATACAGTAAGGCAGATTCAGAAGGATGTAGGTTGCAGTAGGTACTGGGAGATGAAGAAGCTATTTGGGGATGAGGCTTGTACAGGATTTAGGAGTCTTAAGAGCTGCATCAGACTAGTCTTTGCACTGAGGAATACAACAACAAATTCAGCTGCAATTACAGAACCGTATGGAAACTCAGAGCTGGCACATTTACTATGGTTGAAGTACAGAAACTAAATACACTTCACTGTAATGCTGAAAAGAACATCCTAACCTGTGGCTTGAATACTCAATTAATGTATTATTTAAAAAAAAAAAAGATTCTCATACTTGTTGCTCCATATCGAAGAATTGATCTTCATTCAAATATTACGTATTCCAGAATTTTAATATTTATTACTGCCACTTTCGTCTCTCAAACGTCGGTACAAAACGTACATGCATGATGTATGTGTAACTGCTCCTGGGAAAACTAACAACTTAATTACTTGTGAAAGAATTATTACATATAGCATCCTGATTGGTAAAGTACAGTTCAGTTTATTGGACCTTAACAGATTAAGAAAAGTTTGGGTCTCATTATCGGTGTTTACCATTTTTATGTTGAAATCACCACATACGGGGTCCATTGTTTCATGCATTATTGTTTTTGTGTCTAATAATCCAATTGTTTTCAAAAAATGTGTCCATGTCGCCACTACATGAGCCGTGTAGGCCCACAGTGATACATGTACACACCTACAAAAATTACCCTACGTTTACTGAAACTGACAAATCATATAGAATGATCCGGATGGTGTGGTAATCCAATGTTTATTAACCCAAAACATACATAATTATATTAAAAATAATCCAAATAGCAAAAAACTTGCCTTAGGTTCCACGGTAATTTACCACCAATCCCTATTCCGTTATTATTACCAACTGCCACGATTATATTGCACTTCATTTATATTACTTCTTGAACACTATCTACGTACAATCAGTTTTGTTACACTTTACCAGCTTTACCGACAACATAAAACCAAGACAAACAATATTATATTCCCGCTCAAATAACCACAGAGTAGAAATATCTTAGAAGTAACCATAGTTTATAAATCAAGAAGGTTATGAGTATCTTAGTATCGATCGGTTGCGCTCGGGTTTGCAGCTAGTGGGGCTTACCGGTTGCAGGCAGTGATAGTTACAATAGTCTTCTGTGTTCTGTTCGCGTGTTTTGGTTATTGTGCGTTTGTTTATATTAATACAACTTTCATTTGGAAAGTGGAAAAATATAGTTGCAATTTGTACACTGCAACATAGGGCAATAATAAAAGATTATAGACCAATTCGCACTGGCAGTCACATCACGTCACATCAAAACATTTTGCAATGCATTTCAAATAGCGGCATTGACACTGGCCGTCCCTTCATGTCACGTCACGGCACCGTCAAGGTTTACTTTATAGTGGTGACTGGTGAGCAAGAAATTGCGAGAAGCTAAACTGCGATTTCAGTCACAACTAGGAGTCCCAAGTAGCCTTTAAAGTCCAACGCCGTGGGCCATCTGTTGGTCGAATTTCGTACTTCTTCCTGCGAACCCGTTGTCTAGCTGCGGTTTCCGTCGCAAGTAGCAACTAAAAAGCAGTTAACATTCAACGCCTTCTGCCATTTGACGGCCTAAGTTCGTACTGCTGTTTTTATTTGTGACACGATATCGAGCCTAACTGCGATTTCCGTCACTAGTAGCGGCTATAAATCGCAAGCAGCAACTAGAAAGCGCAGTTAACATTAGATGCAGTATACTATCTGTTGTCCTACGTTCGTACTTCGCTTTAAGAACCGTATGTCTCACGATATGTATGTATTATATGCTTGTGGTCGAAGAAATGAACCTAGAAGCTAATTTGCTCTGACAAGGAGACGGCACGACCGTGGGGTCTGGGATTTGTCCGAAATTTTGTGTGGTGAAAGAGGACCCCTAACACCTCACGTGGTTAAAATATTAGGAAGCACTAGTCGGAAAATCCCGAGAAAAATCGATCCAAAGTTTCTTAGGTGCGTTATGACTATAAAACGTTAATCCATTGCCGAGCCACTGTCTGGCCTAGATGGTCAGGGCTCGCACATTTACGCAAGAGGTCTCGGGTTCGACTCCACCTCCGACACTTTTTTTCTGTTTCATTTTCGTTTGTTATTACACCAATTATTCAAAAAGTTTCTCAAACCTACGTTATTTTTAAAACATTATTTTATCTCAAGAACATAAAGTTTTTCATTCACTGAAAAATATTCGTGCTCGTTGTTCTATTTCGTTTTATGGGGTTTCAAGGTTTAAAGGGACACTGTAAGAGTCCCCTTGGGATTATAACGGTCATCTGCGTATAGGAGCAAGCTGTGGTGGCCGAGCGGTTCTAGGCGCTACAGTCTGGGACCGTGCGACCGCTACGATCGCAGGTTCGAATCCTGCCTCGGTTATGGATGTGTGTGATGTCCTTAGGTTAGTTAGGTTTAAGTAGTTCTAAGTTCTAGGGGACTGATGACGTTAGAAGTTAAGTCCCATAGTGCTCAGAGCCATTTGAACCATTTTTTTGCGCATAGGACTGTGCGCGAGCCATCAGAAGTAAACGGCAGTTTGATTTTCGATTTCGTCGTGAACAGACGTGCCTGTTTCAAATTTCAGCGTCTTATTCCGATCCGAAGTTAAACATGTCGACTGAAGAAGTTGCTGGCTCATTTGGAGTAGGAGAAGAAATTCCTGAAGAATCCATTCATAGTGATCTATCAAAATTACGTTTGAAGGACGCAGTGGTGTATTATGAAAGGCTGTTGACGGAAAATAATTTAATTGCATCAACATCTTCGGAAGAAATCTCTCGCGAGGCTATATTATTGGCCGGAGAACTGTATAACAATACACTGGGGAGAATAAATATTTACTTCTCATTGACTCTTGGGGAGGTCAAACGAATCTGGAGAGATATGATGCAATTTTTCAAGATGACGAAAATATGCCAACTTGGTCTGTAAAAGTCATACCTCCAAAATGCACTTCTTTGGTGCAACCTTGTGATGTTTACTTTTACAGCAAGTTAAAAATTTCATAATGCTCTTGCAAAATTGCATCGCATTGTTACAGGAGAATCGTGAAATTAATTCCCTGGAAGATTGTATAAAAATTCATTCTATGATTCACCATCAATTATCGTCACCAGTATTCCAAGACATGATTTAGTATGCCTGGTTTGCCTCAAAATTATAAGAAACTCATAACATTTTCGTAAATGTTAATGGGGCATGTTTTTGTACAGATTTATTGCAAACGCCCTGTGACTGTAAAAATCCGCTTTTGTATGTTGCACAAGATGTCGCAAAAATTATTGCTTTGTTTGTTTTTACTATAATTATTATATGCACAAAAATTGAATGTTTCCCAATCGACTTTGTTATTCTGATTAAAAACCCAATGTTTCTCTTCATATACTTTACAATGAAAAATGGAAAACCTACCGCCATGAATCGTGTTGTTGGACAAAAAGAAAATAATTTTTAATCAATAATGTAACTAATTTGTTAAAGACAATGCAGGTTTGGAAAACTTTCTGAATAATTGGTGGAATAACAAAAGAAAATGAAACTGAATTTAAAAAAGTGCCAGGGGAAGAATCGAACCCGAGACCTGTGGCGTAAGAAACCAAACCGCTAACCATCTAGGCCAGACAGCAGATCGACTGTGGACCAACATTTTATACTCATAACGCACCTAAGAAACTTTGGATCGGTTTTTCCAGGGATTTCTTGGGTAGAGCATCCTAATATTTTAACCACGTGAGGTGTTAGGGGTCTTCTTTCACCACACAAAATTTCGGACAAATTCCCGACTCCACGGTAGTGCCGTCTCCTCGTGAGAAACATTTTAGACTTGGTTGAGAATTGGCGCCACCGAGGAACATTAAGGACGAATAAAGGTTGTGATAATATATAGACCTATAGTGCAGCTTGGAATTATTGTGATATATTGAGATACACTCTTCATCATAAAAGTTAAAACTGCAGGCTTATTTTAAAACCAGATAAGGGATAAGGCTATGTTTAGTATTTTGATGCGTATTACACACATATATCGTACAAAAACTACTAAAAATGCAGTCTGGTATCTACTAGGTAACTTTTCATAAATGTTTAACAACAGTATTCACAAGACTGATATTTTTCCGACGGCAGAATATGCCGTCAAATTTTGTCTGTATTTTCCAATATTGCATTAGAACTATTCCCAATGTAAACCTGTAACTGTAAGAGCAGTTCTTTCCACTGTTTTCACTTGCACCTCATCAACCATAAAACACGTAACCTTCCAACCTAACCTAGACCTTGGGCTATGCTACAGATCAGTCTGTCACCACAATCAATATTCAAGGCGGGAGTGTTGGACGGGTCAGTATCATACTCCAGCAAGTCTTTATCAATAAACAATGGGCAAAAAATTTTGGGGTTTGGGATGAAAGGTCAAAATGGAATTTTCATAATTCCCTCACAGTGTAGTTCACATTAATTTATCATCGCTTTCAGATCACACAACGACTTCAGTGACACACTATAGAAATACCCATTTTGCACACTTATGGTATCAGTTATGACCATTTTAAGCTGCGAATTCTTCAGGGTCGTTTTCAATCTTCACGATTATCTCTTCTAGATATGGATGGGCACATACAGCAGTCAGTAATCGGAATGGGAACTGCGTTTGGAAAATCACGATGATTATTAAACTTTTACACTGCTACTACTAACTAGCAATATAATTCACATTATACAACTGCTAATGCTTCTGGTAATGAATGCAGTGGAGTCGGGGGAGGCTCCACACTTCGCATAAACGATGCCCCTATGTTCATTCACAAACTTAGAAACTAACTTTACTCCTGATGAAGGCGGTGTAAAGACGCTGTGGAAACTTTTCTAGTTCTACTGTCAATCATATTTTGAATTACTGATATATCGAGTGACTGACAATGTGGTTCAGATACTTGTGAACATAAGAAACGGTTAGAATCCATATTCTAAACGTGAACTCCTATGGTACTGTGTGGTATTTGTGTTATGATTCTCAACATCACACTATCAATATTTTCACACTTGTTCCATTAATATAAAACTGAAGCCAAAGGAAGAACATGAGCATACTTAAAACTGACTGTTTTGTCGAGACGAAATTTTGTCTGTGTGCAAGGGTATCTTTCGTATATCACGTAACAGTTGAGAAATAATCGTTGGAAATATTAATAATACCGTTTTAAGTCACTGTTTGTCAGTTGGGTTACCGAAACGTTATATTAGGCCCTCACAAAAAATCGCCTATACAGGGAGAACATAGTTCTCGGTTACATTGACACAATCATTTCTTCTTTGCGCTTAAAGACTGTGTAACATCTAAGGTGAAAAATCGCGTAAAGCGCAAAAGTCACAGAAATCGCATAAGTCGCAGAAATCGCAGAAGTAGCAAAATCACAGATGTCGCACAAATAGTGGAGCAATACAAGTTGTGACATCATTAACTGCTATTAATAACTGCGAGAAATCGTAGTTAAGAATCGCATTTACTGAACAGTAGCATTCACAGAAATCACAGATATCGGAAAATCGCAGTTTAGCCTATCCCTAGTTTCTCTGGAGGAAGTTTTTGGCGGCTGACATTAGTCCTTTTGTTGATCACATGACCCACAAGCTCATTTTCTCCCATAGATCATAGATAAGGTAGACTGTGTGTGTCGTCATTGTACTGAAACCAACAGCTACGTCACGTTCGTAGAGGCAGGTGGCTTCAGGAATCCGGGTTTCTACGATCGCTAGCCCGATATATATGTATTAGTAGCTGGGTCCTGGAATACCTTTTATCACATGTGTAGTATTTACAGTTAAAGTTTCTGTACTACAATGATGATATATTGTGCAGCGTTTGGTTGTACCGAAAGATAAGTGAAAGGAGGCAATATTTTGCTCCACAGGTAAAGTCGTATCAATAATACAAAAAGATTTGTGAACACTTTTCTGAGGTTAAGTTAGTACATTTGGAGGCCGACGCAAAATTGTGAAATCGTTCCCAACAGACACGAGTACTCCTCTGTTTCAGAGACTTTATTTGTGTGTAAATATCACTAAGTCAATGGCAAGAATCATTACACTATATATCTTTCTTGTAAGAGTACAAGTTTTATGTAGTCTGAGACCTGCTTAAATTTGCCCCAAAGATGAAGTGTGGGGAAATACACACAACAAAAAAAGTTTTGCATCACCCGAGTTCACAGAACTCCTGAAGATAGACGTTGACTGTGGATATTGTATCACAGACACAGTCCTTTTGACTGTTCAGATATGTTACTAAACCTGCCCAAAGACGTGAACAACCATTTATGAGGAGCGTCTATTAGACAGAGGGGGTCCAACAGCCAATCAGTTCCAGTCATTCCAGCAGGAAGGAGGTACACGGCTCATGTTGTCTGTGGTTGAGCCATGCCTAGATGGTCAAAACCACGTTTCGATAGCGTCCGCATTGTTACTTTGCGCCAGGAAGGTCTCTCAACAAAGGAAGTGTCCCGGCATCTCGGAGTGAACAAAGCGACGTTGTTCAGACAGGGAGGAGATACAGAGAGACCGGAACTGTCGATGACATGCCTCGCTCAGGACGCCTAAGGGCTACTACTGCAGTCGATAACTGCTACCTCTAGATTATGGCTCAGATGAACCCTGACACCAACGCCACCATGCTGAATAATGCTTTTCATGCAGCCACAGGACGTCGTGTTACCACTCAAACTGTGCGCAATAGGCTGCATGATGCGCAACTTCGCTCACGACGTCCACGGCGACGTCCATCTATGCAACCACGACACCATGCAGCGCGGTACAGATGGGCCCAACAACAAACCAAATGGACCGCTCAGGATTGGCATCACATTCTCTTCACCAATGAGTGTTGCATATGCCTTCAGCCAGACAATCGTCGGAGACGTGTTTAGAGGCAACCTGGTCAGGCTGAACGCCTTAGACACGCTATCCAGCGAGTGCAGCAAGGTGGAGGTTCCCTGCTGTTTTGGGGTGGCATTATGTGAGGCTTACATACACCGCTGGTGGTCATGAAAGGCGCCGTAACCGCTGTATGATTGGCGAATGCCATCCTCGGACTGAAAGTGCAAGCATATTGGCAGCATTCTGGCGAGGCATTCGTCTTCATGGACGACAATCCGCGCCCCCATTGTGCACATTTTGTGAATGACTTCCTTCAGAATAACGACATCGCTCGACTAGAGTGGCCAGCATGTTCTCCAGACATGAACCCTATCAAACATGCCTGGGATAGAATGAAAAGGGCTGTTTATGGATCACGTGACAAACCAGCCACACTGGGACATCTATGCCGAATCGCCATTGTGGAGTGGGACAATCTGGACCAACTGTGCCTTGATGAACTTGTGGATAGTATGCCACGAGGAATACAGACATGCATCAATGCAAGATGACGTGCTACTGGGTATTAGAGGTACTGGTGTGTACGGCAATCTGGACCACCACCTCTGAAGGTCTCGCTGTATGGTGGTACAACATGCAATGTGTGGTTTATTTTTTTTTATTTACACGTCAAGTCCCGTAGGGTCAAATTGAGGAGCAAATCTGCAAGGTCATGGAATGTGTCAGAACATGAAATTACAATGTAAAAGTAATAACAGACAAATGTGAAATATTTATGAAGCAGAAAAATTCAATCCTTAAGTTTAAGTACACACAATCAACAATATAACTGCCAGCCCCGGTGGCCGAGCGGTTCTAGGCGCCCCAGTCTGGAACCGCACTGCTGGTGTGGTCGCAGATTCGAATCCTGCCTCAGGCATGTGTGTGATGTCCTTAGGTTAGTTCGGTTTAAGTAGTACTAAGTTCTAGGGGACTGATGACCTCAGAAGTTAAGTCCCATAGTGCTCAGAGTAATTTTTTGAACAATACAAAAAGAATCAGCTTAATTTTTCAAGGAACTCCTCGTCAAAATAGAACGAGTGAACCACGAGGAAACTCTTCAGTTTCGATTTGAAAGCGCGTGGATTACTGCTAAGATTTTTTAATTCTGCTGGTAGCTTATTGAAAATGGATGAAGCAGTATACTGCACATCTTGCTGCACAAGACTTCAGGAAGTCTGATCCAAATGCAGGTCTGATTTCTGCCGAGTAATAAATGAGTGAAAGCTGCTTATTCTTGACAATAAGCTAATACTGTTGACAAGAACTGACTATATACAGATATATATATATATATATATATATATATATATATATATATATATATATATATATATATTGATAAGCCAATGTCAAAATACCCAAACTCGTAAACAGGGGTCAACAAGAGGTACTGTTGACAAGAAGTGACAGTAAAGAATATATACACTCCTGGAAATTGAAATAAGAACACCGTGAATTCATTGTCCCAGGAAGGGGAAACTTTATTGACACATTCCTGGGGTCAGATACATCACATGATCACACTGACAGAACCACAGGCACATAGACACAGGCAACAGAGCATGCACAATGTCGGCACTAGTACAGTGTATATCCACCTTTCGCAGCAATGCAGGCTGCTATTCTCCCATGGAGACGATCGTAGAGATGCTGGATGTAGTCCTGTGGAACGGCTTGCCATGCCATTTCCACCTGGCACCTCAGTTGGACCAGCGTTCGTGCTGGACGTGCAGACCGCATGAGACGACGCTTCATCCAGTCCCAAACATGCTCAATGGGGGACAGATCCGGAGATCTTGCTGGCCAGGGTAGTTGACTTACACCTTCTAGAGCACGTTGGGTGGCACGGGATACATGCAGACGTGCATTGTCCTGTTGGAACAGCAAGTTCCCTTGCCGGTCTAGGAATGGTAGAACGATGGGTTCGATGACGGTTTGGATGTACCGTGCACTATTCAGTGTCCCCTCGACGATCACCAGTGGTGTACGGCCAGTGTAGGAGATCGCTCCCCACACCATGATACCGGGTGTTGGCCCTGTGTGCCTCGGTCGTATGCAGTCCTGATTGTGGCGCTCACCTGCACGGCGCCAAACACGCATACGACCATCATTGGCACCAAGGCACAAGCGACTCTCATCGCTGAAGACGACACGTCTCCATTCGTCCCTCCATTCACACCTGTCGCGACACCACTGGAGGCGGGCTGCACGATGTTGGGGCGTGAGCGGAAGACGGCCTAACGGTGTGCGGGACCGTAGCCCAGCTTCATGGAGACGGTTGCGAATGGTCCTCGCCGATACCCCAGGAGCAACAGTGTCCCTAATTTGCTGGGAAGTGGCGGTGCGGTCCCCTACGGCACTGCGTAGGATCCTAGGGTCTTGGCGTGCATCCGTGCGTCGCTGCGGTCCGGTCCCAGGTCGACGGGCACGTACACCTTCCGCCAACCACAGGCGACAACATCAATGTACTGTGGAGACCTCACGCCCCACGTGTTGAGCAATTCGGCGGTACGTCCACCCGGCCTCCCGCATGCCCACTATACGCCCTCGCTCAAAGTCCGTCAACTGCACATACGGTTCACGTCCACGCTGTCGCGGCATGCTACCAGTGTTAAAGACTGCGATGGAGTTCCGTATGCCACGGCAAACTGGCTGACACTGATGGCGGCGGTGCACAAATGCTGCGCAGCTAGCGCCATTCGACGGCCAACACCGAGGTTCCTGGTGTGTCCGCTGTGCCGTGCGTGTGATCATTGCTTGTACAGCCCTCTTGCAGTGTCCGGAGCAAGTATGGTGGGTCTGACACACCGGTGTCAATGTGTTCTTTTTTCCATTTCCAGGAGTGTATATATCCAATGTCAAAATACCAAAACTCATAAACAGGGGTCAACAAGAGGTTTGTCAACTTACACCACTTATTGCCCAAACCATCCGTTTCTGAGCCAAAAATGTCCTTTTAGAATTAGAAAAGATACCCCAAAATATAATACCATACGAAATAATCGAATGAAGAAAAGAAAAATAGACTAATTTTCGTGTCGAACGATCACTCACTTCAAATACCATTCGAATAGCAAAAATGGCAGCAATAACTCCATGAACAAGATCCTGAATGTGGGCTTTCCATGATAGCTTAGCAACTATCTGAACACCTGGCAATTTGAACTGTTGAGTTTCACTAATCATATGCCCAGTCTGTGAAATTTAAACATCGGGTTTTGTTTAATTGTCTGTTAGAAACCGTAAAAACTGAATCTTATTATGATTTAGCCTTAGTTTAATTTCTACAAGCCATGAACTTACATAATGAACTGTACTACTTGAAACCGAGACAGTGTTGCAGACAACATCCTTTACTACCTAGCTAGTGTCATCAGCAAACAGCAATATTTTAGAGTTACCCTTAATACTAGAGGGCATATCATTTATATAAATAAAGAACAGGAGTGGCCCCAACACTGTTCCCTGGGGCACCCCCCACTTAACTGCACTCCACTCAGACCCCACATCACAGCCATTCTCAACACTTTGAATAATGACCTTTTGCTATCTGTTGCTAAAGTAAGAGGTGAACCAATTGTGAACTACTCCCCGTATTCTGTATTGGTCCAACTTCTGGAGCAATATTTTGTGATCAACACAATCAAACACATTAGTTAAATCAAAAAATATGCCTAGCGTCCGAAACCTTTTCATTAACCCATCCAGTACCTGACAGAGAAAAGAGAATAGAGTATTTTCAGTTGGTAAACGACTTCTAATGCCGAACTGTACATTTGACATCAAATTGTGTAATACAAAATGATCAATAATCCTTACATTCACAGCCTTTTCAATAACTTTTGCAAACTCTGATGGCATAGAAATAGGTCTAAAATTGTCTACATTATCCTTCTCTCCCTTTTCATAAGGCAGCTTACTACTGAGCACTTTAATCATTTAGGAAAAATTACAAATATGGCTAAATATGGGGCTAACAAGTACAGCACAATACTTTAATTTTCTGCTAGGCGCTCCATCATATCCATGAGAGTCCTTAGCCTTCAGTGAGTTAATTATTGACTCATTCTCTCCCTTGTCTGTATCACAGAGGAGTATTTCAGACATTAATCTCAGAAAGGCGTTTTCCAAGAAAGCTATATGATTCCCTGTAGAAAGAACATTTTTCTTTAGTACATCAGCAGTGCTCAGGAAATGATTGTTAAATACTATACATATATCTGATTTATCAGTAACAGGAATATTTGTACTATAAACTGAATTTATATCATCGACCTTGTGCTGCAGACCAGACACTTCCTTCACCACCAACCATATGGTTTTAATTTTATCCTGTGAATTAGCTATTCTATTTGCATACCACATACTCTTTGCCTTCCTAATAACATTTTAAGCACCTTACAATACTGTTTGTAATGGGCTACTATAGCTTGATTGTGAGAACTAAAATTTTGATGTCATTCCCAATTTGTTCTACATGATATCTTTATCCCACTTGTCAGCCACCCGGGCTGCCTATTACTGCTAGTACCCCGTTTAGAATGTTCTAATAGAAGGCAACTCTCAAAGAGCGTTAGAAATGTGTTAAGGAAAGCATTATATTTATCATCTATGTTATTGGCACTGTGAACTTCCTGCCACTCTTGTTCCTTGATCAGATTTAAAAAACTCTCTATTGCTGTTGGATTAACTTTCCTACATAGTTTGTAATTATATGTGACATTTGTTTGAGAACAAAAGCCTTTTAGTTTTAAATCTGTGCATCATGGTCTGAAAGGCCATTCACCCTTTTACAAACAGAATGCCCATCTACGAATGAAGAATGAATAAAACTTTACCTATGGCTGTGCTACTGTTCCCCTGCACCCTAGTTGGAAAAAGACAGTCTACATCAGATCATATGAATGTAGGAGATCTACCAACATCCTTTTTCTTGCACTATCATATACAAAATTTAAATTGAAGTCACAAATACAACTCATTTCTGGTACTTTCTACAAAGTGAATGAAGAATCCTCTCTAGCTTGAGCAGAAATGCTCTGAAGTCAGAGTTAGGGGACCTATAAACAACAACAGTTAGAAGTGTAGTTTCACTAAATTCAACTGCCCCTGCACAACATTCAACTATCTGTTCAGTGCAGTGCCATGATACGTCTATGGATTCAAATGGAATACTGCTTTTTATGTACATAGCCACTTCCCACTTCACAAGGAACTCCTTTAAAAACAGCCCTCTAATTTGTATCCTGTAAAGAAAGCCTCTGAATTTTCAAATTATTTAAGTGGTGCTCTGATATACCGATAATTTCAGACTCAAAATCTATAAGCAGTTCACTAACTGTATCTCAATTACCTCTTATATTTTGATCAAATATGCTAATTCCTTCTCTACTTGGAAGCATGATGTCCTCTGCAGATGAGCCCTTACGTAGAAGGACTTCCTTTAAGCAGGTATACCTATCAGCTGAATTCTATCTAAAAAAGGTGCAACTCTAACATCAACTACTACTGGAAATTTTCCACGAGTAATCCCACCACCACCCACTACACTGTCACCTACAAGCTTTTCCAGCCTCCCCTTCCCATACCTATTGAGGTGCAGGCCATGTCCAGTTAAACCCGATCTACTGAGAGACCCAAGTGGCACCACTGAAACGTGATCCATGTCCTCTGCCATCAGCGCCCTCTCCAGCCCCATGTTAAGGTATCTAACAGACGTGTTAAGTTGAGGCCGATCATGATGCTGAAACTGTTGCACGAAATGCACATTAGTGCCACCAGCTTGAGTAGCGGTCTTTACTAGAATGTGAGAAAAATGAGTCTGACCCTCACAGGCTAGAAAAAGTATATTCCATAACAAGCAACAAGAAAATGGTAGATACGCCAGAGTGAAGAGGGGAGTATATAGTAAAAGCTGTGATAAAAAGTAATGGTAGGATACACTATACCAAGTGAGTCATCATATATGTAGGATACATTGTTGACTCAAGAACAGATGATGTGTGGGGCTAACTATGATAAGTGTGGAAGCATTTATACATTTAACTGAATATAAAATGATTTGAAAATCATTTTGTTATAAATTTTAACTAACTATCAAAATCACTGAAAATCAGTTAATTGCAAATTTTTAACTGAATGAAATATCTTGCAAACAATAAAAATTAAAAAAGTATAAACTCTTAAAATATAAACTAAAAAGTATAAGCTCGTCTTTTCATTTAAAAAGCTAATAAATTTTTTATCTTATAAATTAGCTCCCCAAACCTAGTATTCAAACATTCTCAACCTACATAAAATATACTAGGTTTTTTCATTTTTTTAAATGAACAAATAAAATATGACTAATGTGTGGAACGAATTTCAATTTGACATTAGCATTTTTGTTGCAAAAAGCAAAAGTGAAACTAGTGAAATGTAATACCTGCAAAAACGATTTTTAACCATCTTGAATTTTAGAACATTTGATAAGTTCATAACATAATTGTGGTATTGATTATTTTAAAAGACTTTATGGAGAAGGACTTTACGACTCTGAATTTTATAATTATGAGCAAACATATATTGATATTTGGGAAGAAACTGTGAAGTCAAACTCTCTCTCTTTTCTATGACTGCAAAAAAAACAGTGACTTACCAACTTTATCAATATTGTTAATCAATCAATCCATCTATCTATCAATCTCTTTATTCATCCATTAACAATATACATTGTATGGATGTAGTCAATTACAATGTAGTTTTGTATCTTTAATTTATTTCAAAAACTTGAATAATAAGTAAAAATATTTTATAGCAGTATATATAAATAATACTTTTCCATATTCAGGTATTCTTAAATGCTATAAAAACTATGTGTTAGTAAAAAATTATTTAAGATCTACCTCGAATTTATGAAATTCTTTAATTTTCTTTATTGTAGAAGGCAATGCACTAAAAAGTATTTTGACCTGGTAGTTTACACTTTTTTGGTAGAGTGTTCCTTTGTGGGTGTCTGTGAAAGTCGTCCGTGTTCCTTGTTTCATGGTTATGAACCTGATTATTTAATGTTGAAAATTCCTGGTGAGTTTTCAGAAAGTATACACATTCATAGATGTATAAGCTAGGAAGAGTCATTATTTTAAATTCTTATTTGTTATTTATTGGAGGATTATAATTTTCCATTAAATAATTTACAAAGAATATTACAAAATTGCAATTTACCAATTAATAATCTAGCAAAAATTATACGAAATTATATACATATTACTTTTTAAAGTTTCTCACTCAATAACGAATATATATATATATATATATATATATATAAATCCTAAAGATAAAATTATTCATATTGATTTAAAAATTCTCAGTTAATATTCTATATAGTGCATTGTAAGTTAAATTTTTTTTGTCAAAATTATATGAGGTAGACTATCGTTAGGGATTATATCTTTAAAAGTAGCACATAATTTCATAGTAGTTTTTATATTGAGACAGTCGTTTTTCTTTGAGCATATTTATAGCATAAATAGGATAAATTGTACTACAATGATATGTGTTTATATCAGTATCTCCTTTTAATTGTGTTACTCATTTAAAACAACAAAACGAATCAGAAGCTTTACAAAAGTTATTTGGTGGGTTTAAATTCTATATTTCTCGATGGAAAATTTCATTCTCTCAATTTTTAAATAAATATTCTGTAATTTAAGATTATCAAATAATTAAGAATCAGTTAACTGATTATTTTTTCGATTTGTTTTAAAACCAACAAAGATTAAATTAGGCACTTCAAACTCTGCTGAATTACAGTGATTTGTTATATCTAGCACAAAATAATTTTCTACTGAGTCCAGCGATTTTCACAGCTTGTAATTAATAGGAAGATAGTGGTAATTTACGACTTTTAATCTTTATTGCTGTAACTCAAGTTCATATTCAGGTTCATACTGGGGGTGTAGCATCATAGCGATGTACCCACAAAAATGGCCATTTTGATGTACTTACTTCACCATCATCTTTGAAAACCCATCTATTGAGTGCAAAAACAGTGGAACTCCAATCTTTAACTGTTTTGGTGAAAGTGTGTAGCATATCCACAAATTTACTTTAATATTCATGTTTGTTATATCATTTTTGCTCCCTTTGCAGTACTATGGCGTCAAAAGACATAATAGCTTAAGTGCAGATATATCCTTTTGTCATAAAAAGACTGTGCTTTCGTATATATTTGTGCAAACTGTGGAGCAACCTGTACCATTGCACACAGATTATTGATCTAGCTCTTGCAATACTGTTAACAGTGGTTATCTAGTATCATGCAACATGGAACACATCAAACCATTGTTACTTTCATCATTCAGTTTTTGCTGATGTTCAGTCAACTGTTTTTCGATGGAAGAAAAATTCGTAATCTTTTGAACAATCAAGAATGTACTACAGAAGAAAATTCAAGCTCATTTACTTTCCACAATATGATTTCATCAGCAGCCAGCAATGCTGTCACAGTAAGTAACACATTAGCCTAGTAATTACACCTAGATATTTCAGTGGGATGTACACATTTGTAAGTTAAAGCCATTTACTTATGTGTGATTTCATAACTGTATTGCATAAGATGATGACAGCACTAAAGAAAGAAGTTCTGTGCAGCTAAAGATGGATGACAGAAACCTGTTCGTTGCTGTTAGTAATTCACATTCGGATTTCTCATTTGATGACTTCTTAAATAATCTTAATTATCATCCATCATCAAAGGACAATAGTGATGACATTGATGGTATGTATAACACAGTAGTGTTAATGCAAACCAATCGATCAGACGTAAAAGGGTGACTGTAAAATTATTTCAGCAAAAGTAATAATCCAAAAAAATTCTGTAGTGTTATTAATACTGTATTTCACAGTATTGTAAAACAGTGTATAAGTTACTAATGTGGTCAGTAAAGAATTTATAATTGAGTTTTTAGCCTCCATAACTGACAATGGACAAATATCTTTTAGCTTTGATTGATACGTGCCTTATAAACTTAAAAACATTTATTTTGGAAATTTTATGTCCTTATATTAGATTTCCTTTTTTAGATCATCCTATGACTTCTCTTCATCAATTGCTAACATTGAAATTTTCCAAATATTGAGGAATACAGTCAGTCAAAATGCAATCTCTTAAGAAGGGAACAATATGAACGAAATTTTAGATCAGTATGTTTCAAATACTTCCAATAACAGTAGAAATCTGATAGTAAATGAAAAATGTGATGTACAGAATGAAACACATGTCAAATGCAGAGGAATAGTGCAATGAAATGAAAAAAAAGACAGAAAAACCAAACGGCAGTCAGGGAAACACTATATTTTTTCCAAAGAAGAACATATCTTCGAACCATCAGTTATAGCAAAGGATCGCTCAAACAACTTAAGGAAATTCAGTTCTAATCTCACTGAGGAAGACTATGAAGGATTTTGGAATAACATGATACAGACAAGCAATGGTTATATGCCAATTCACTTTTCGAAAAGGCAGATAAGCACAGTAATATTCCTTCTTCCAGCTCGTGCAGAAGAAACTTCACGATACATATTTTTTAAACAAAAAGGGTCAAAAGGTGCAGGTTAGTTAGTCCTGCTTTCTTGCGACACTGAATTTGACCAAATCATTTATATGCCTGGTTTTATCAAAGAGAAATGAGCATAACATAATTCCTAGAGATACAAGAGGACTTCACAAGCCAGATGAAGCTACATCAGATATTGTCTAAGAAAGAACTAGATCTCATATAAATAGTTTTCCAAAATCCCTTTCATATTATACTAGGAAGGATTTGGGGAAAGAGTACTCATTTCATGAGCTAATCCTCAAAAAATGTATAAAACGTGTGTTGAAACTTTTCGAAAATGATCACATCACCCATGAAAAAGAATTTATTTATCGAAACATATTTAATACTGAATATAACCTAACCTTCCGCAAACCTGAAGATGATCTGTCTGATACACGCTGCAGGCTCTCTCATATCAGTGCCACAGAGAAAGAAATTAACAGTTCAGAGCAGGATGCTCATATTGATCAGAAGGTTTTAGCTAGGGCTAGGAAAGACAAGATGAAGTTGGAAACTGCATTAGGAAAGTCTCATTTAGCTGAGCTTGATCTGAAGGCCGCCTGGTACTATCCAAAGACAAATGCTAGAATGTTGTTTCATCGATGAAGCCTTGCTGTGACAACCTAACAATATACAAAACAGCTTCAAGAGAAGCTGCATACTACATGTGTAAAGAAAGGACAGCCAGACGTTGATCTGCAGAAATTGGCTCATGTCTGTTTAATTTTCTAGAAGCAAAAGCAGATGGTAAAGACTGGAATTTATTTTCCGATACATATGGAGGGCAAAATAAAAACAGAATCACGTCTGCTGTGTTTTCCGATAAATATGGAGGGCTAAATAGAAATGGAAACACGTCTGCAGTGTTCCTGTGTGCTGTTGAGCCTCTTGATATCCCTGTAATAAACCATATGTTCATTGAGCCAACTCACTCACAAATGGAGTGTGACTCAGTTCATGAAAGTAGAGAAAAATACAAAACTAATCCATCAGCATGGTTCGCTGCATCAGAATGACAAATGAAAAATCCACTGTTACTGAAGTTCAACAAAAGGATGTAGTGGATTTTGCAGAACTGGGATACTACAAAATAATGAACTGAAAATTTGATACTGATGGAAATAATGTCAACTGGCTCAAGATATTCTCGTTTTAGTAATGAAAAGAAAACATAGAATATGTTTGTTTTAAATACAGAGAAAATATTTCAGAAGAATTTAAAGACATCTACATACCCACAACAGCCACACTCACATCACTTCACATCACAATCATGTACACCAATATCCTCACCACAGAAACCATCAACATCATCAAACGACATTTAGAAGAACAAGCCCAAATTCCCAAACCCCACACAAAAGAAATAGCTAGCATCCTAAAACTAATCACAGAGCAAAACTATTTCTCATTTGACAATCAGTTCTACTCACAAGAAGACAGGCTTCCAATGGGGTCACCAGTCAGTGGACTCCTAGCCAACATTTTTCTCAATCACACTGAATATAGAAAATTTGGAACAATATAAGGCCCAAAAAATACCAGATAATATATTGGTACCATTATGCAGATGACATCATATGCCTTGTAGATGAAACACCAAGTCGCAGACAACAACTCCACAGTGATATAAACAACATACACCCAAAATAAAATTAACCATAGAAACAGAACATGACAAAAGGTTAAACTTCCTTGACCTCACAATATACAGACACAACAACCAACACCATTTCTCTGTATTCATGAAAGCGGCCACCACCAGCACAGCCATTCACAAAGATTATAGTCATCTGATTACACACAAACTCGCTAGCTTCCAATATATGCTACACAGACTGAACAAAACCCCACTCACTGAAAGCAGCTACAAGAATGAATTACAGACAATCAGACAAATAGCAGTAGAGAATGGCTACGACACAAACACTATAGATAATCTTAACCAAAAAATCAAAAAGCACGCCCAGCACACAAAAACAAAAGCTTCCTCATCCACTTACAAACATAGAAAACCCACATATGAGAACACATGAACAAGAAACACCCACAATGACAAACAAGTGATTCACTCTCACCTGCAACAACATAGCAGTCCACAGAATAGGCAACATAATAAAAAAAACAAGGGGTGAAAATAGCCCACAGGACAGACAACTCAACACAGAGAAAACTAAGGACAATGAGCACAAGAACAGACAAACACAACACATCTGGTATTTACCAACTAACATGTCAGGACAACAAATCAGTTTATATAGGGCAGACAAGCAGAAACTCAATACCAGATACACAGAACACAGAAGAGCATTAAAAAGTAACAGCTGTCATTCCACATTTGCTGAACACCTCATGGACAAGAAAGGTAACCCTATGAACATGAATACTGATTAGAAAATTCTCAAATGCAATAACAGCCCCACAAAAACTAATAATTGAAGAAAATTATCAGATACAAAAAGACGTAGTGGAAGGAAGGCAAGTGATAAATGAATACACAGCTCTCTGCAATCGAACTCTGTTCTCTGCCCTCAAAGAATTAAGAGACAAGACCAACCTAAAGAGCTCTCACCAGCCCCCCCCCAACCCCATTCCCCCATCACACAAAAAAGTCCTAAAACCAACTGTCACTGTCTCACTCTCTCTCTCTCTCGCTCTCTCTCTCTCTTTCTCTCTCTCTCTCTCTCTCTCTCTCTCTCTCTCTCTCTCTCTCTCCCTCCCCCTCCCCCACTCCCTCCCTCTCTCTTTCCCTTTTCACACACCATACACACACACACACACACACACACACACACACACACACACACACACAAACATACACATACAGACAAAAAAATTCACAGACAGCTCTGAAAGATTCAGAACAACTGCCAGGAACACCTTCAACTGGTCCACTGTCAACCATCTTGTTTTTACACCTTCAATTATTCCATGTCCACAATGTTGGTTTTATAGTTGGTAAACAGTGAAACAGTCAAAGTGAAAGTGACAATGGCAACTCAATACATACTGATAGCAATTAAGATGAGGAAAATGAAAACGTAAGTGGAACATGAAAATAGATACACACACACACACACACACACACACACACACACACACACTCACACACAGAATTAATTAATTTCAGGCATAGAAATAACAATTTTAAAATCGTAATTTTAGCTTAAGCAATTTATCTACTTCAAGGTGTACGTGTTTGCAGATGACAAAGTGTGAAACAAAACAGTCACTGTAGAAATACAACATATCAGAAAAACCACACCATCTGGTAAACAGGTATCAATTCATAGTTTATGTGTTTCTTCAAATATCTGTATATACAATTTACAAAACTAATGGTTACACGTATACAAGATATAAAGAACATTTTTTATCTTTAACAGATGAAAATAAAAGCTCACTGAAGATGCTGCAACTGCAGTGAAACATGTTTGCATTAAAAAACAAAATTGTGTTTTGCTAAAGGTGGACCCTATCCAAAAACAAACGTATTGTTAAAGAAAACATGGAAAAAAACAGCTTTAACCCCAAGATGATTAAAATTAATTTTGATGATAATGATGATTAAAGTATATACAGCTCTAAATACATATTTTTTACTGTTTTACTCTTATCTTTAAAACTAAATACAATAATTACATAGTGTTCTTCATATATTTTGGCATGACCTTATGACGATAATTGTTTGTGTTTTTTTAAGTCAAATGGCAATAAAATCACACACATATTTTGTAGACACATCATTATGACTCTGAACTTCCAGTATTTAACAACAGGTACTCTAATTTCCATATTTTCAACAATTTTTACTCTTATTTTGGCCCAGAATTATTTAAATCACGCCATCTCAATATAGAATGTTCAGCACCTGAAGAGTGTATAGTTAAACCTCCTTCCCACGCTATTTCTTCATAATGCTTAAAACGTCCTCCTAAATTTTCTAAAGGATAATGAACATCAATTTTTTATTTATATTTTACTTTTATTAAGTATATGTCCTTTTGTAGAAAGTTCATCAGAAATAAACAAAGTTAAATTAAACAAACAGTTGAAGAATAACCAAGCATGACCTGGGTGAAAGTGGATAACAAAAATGTTTACATTAATTTCAATACCTCTATTAAGAATATTTAATTACTGTTTTTTTTCTCCATTACTGGAAGAGAACACAACTGAAAGCGCTCAGTCTTGTTTATTTATAATGATTAAAATTTATAAAGACTATAACTCTATATTTATTTCTAAGAATTAAATTTTTTTTAAATTCATTTCTTAATTAACTGTTACATTAGCATCATTATAGTGTTGCACATTATTATTTCCATCAGTAATATTTATTTCTTAGTGCTGAATTTTTATACCTTGGAATTATAGGAACAACAAGTTCTACATTAGATTTAAAAGAAGAAATGATATTAGATTCTTAACATAAATAATTAACTTTTTCCTACAAACATCCAACTTGCAAAATTAAAATTCATATTTTTTCATTAATTCAAGTGCTATATCTTTTGGCATATTGTCAGCAATAGTTGTTTCCTTACCTAAAATAATTTGATTGTTAAATACTAGAACTTGTCCAGTAGTATAGTTTACGTCCTTATACAGATTAATGCAACTCTTAATAATAAGTTTATTTAAACTCTCATCTTCTGTAACGTACTGCTTAGGGATTTAGAATGGAAAATACTTTGAACTATATTTCCCAGTAGGAAATTTTATTGTTTCTCCATCACAATACAATTTATTATTTATTTAAGTAATTTTTGCTGTTAAGGAATTTGTATAACACTTTTATAACTATCTCTTCTTCGAAAACTAATGAATTTACTTTTATGTGTTTTAATATTTAAAAAAATTATGTAATAGTAATAGAAATTATTTAATTAAATGAAGATTGATTGGGGACCAAAAATAAGAAATTCAGAGAAGAAATCAAAAAGTAAATGTGTTAAACTCTTAGCAAATTCTATTCGCCATAGAGCCAAATGGATGTTGTAGAACAACATTAATGAAAGACAATAATATTTCTGCTGCAGGATAGTTAACTTTGGATGAAATTAATTATATGTATATATACATATATATATTTATTTACTTATTCTAAAAGTTAAACAATCAAAATATCAAGAATTGAACAAAATGTATAAAAAAAATCTTTGACATTATTACATTTATTGATTGTTATTATAAAATTGTACTATTAGATGAAAGTTAAAAATATTTAGTTGCATTATTTAATATCTTTATTTTTGGAATTATGATATAGTTAAGAAACGTTTGACTAGAGACAGACACAAACTGATTTATTGCTTTTAACTAGCTCAAAAATATACAAAAATTCCAGAACATTACATAGTGGTAATGTAAATTTTTAAAATTAATCTAGACAAGATGCTAATAATGCAAATCATATAAACCTTGTTGGTGGTGATTTACATTTTCATGATTTTAAGGAAAAGAGCACATATGACATGAAAAATTATGAATGTAAATATAGAAATAAAATTAAAGATTTTTAACAGAATAATAAATAAAATGTAAAAATATAAATACTATAAATATTTGGAACTTAGGAAATTGAAAACATAAAAATATGAAAACCTAAAATTATAAAAACATAAAAATATAAACATTTATACAGATAAAATACAAACACACAAAAGTAAATTATTAATTTTCTTATCTTAATAAAATATTTGTTAAATATGATCTTCCAAGGTGTTAAAAATGCTAAAGATCATATTCAGTATAGCTTTAGGTACAATGCATTAAAAGATGTTGAAGAAAATATACAGCTAGAAAAACAAATGGTTGATTGTAATCATCATAAATATTTATTCGATTGTGATGATATATATACAATTAAACAATATCATGCAACATTACGTGAATCAGAAATAATAGATGCATTGATTAAATATGAAGGAGCTTCGAAAATAGAAATAAAGAAAATGGTAAAAAATAAACAGGTGAAAGGATGCAACCATAGTGAAGATTAAGTTCTTAGATTAATTGATTAGTTGAAATTTGTGTTTACTTACCAGTAAAATTTTTATGGGGATAAATCAACAATTTGAAAGGACACATTAGAGTATAGATGATCTAATGAATTTTATAGCTGAATAACAGATTTATATTAAATATTAAAGATTTATATAAAATATAATAACTTAATGAAAGAAATAGTTGCATCTGCTTCCCAAAGTTCTCAGTTGATTTAGACTTGCACATACTTGAAAAAACTGCTGAATGCTTTATATAAAATATAATGAAAAACCAATTTAATATATTATTATGAGTGATCAAGAGAGATTTAATTGATAGATTAGCTATTATTCATTTAGAATTATTCGCTGGTTATAGTTATTATAATGAAAAACTTTGTGTAAAGAATATTAACACATATTTTTAATGGTTTTTCTACCAATAATTCCAAAAGTTTACCTTATTTAATTAGTTTCCTAACAATTTACCCCGCTTTCTTTGGAAATCAGAAAAATACAGTAAAGGTTAAGACACCACATTAATTAATAAATTACCATTTGACACTAATTTTAATGGTTCTAATTTTTGTGTTCTAGGACCGAAATTAGAAGAAAAGTTTGTTAGAAGTGCCCAAGGAATAAATAAATTATTCCCACCTTTTAAAAAACATGATTTTACTATGGAGAAAATAAAGACTTAGAAATAAGACATGAATGCATGAATGCATGAATGAACATCAAAAATTGCTAAAGAAAGAATGTATACTTAAGATTATACTAATGAGAAAAATTAGAAGCAGCAGCAAGAAGAGGATTAATGTAAAGGGGAATATATGCTTTTATATTAATTTTATAAATCTTTGAAATAGGTAAAAAAATTATTCTATGTATATATATATATATATATATATATATATATATATATATATATATATATATATATTAGTATCACCGAATATTCTTTTCTGAAGAGTGGGAACACTGTAGCAGAAAAACCTATACTAAATATTCAAAAATTGGAAATTATAAATAATATTGAACAGATGCTCAAAAAAGCAATGGAGATAAGATAATTGGCAGAAATATACTTCCAGGACCAGGTGTATCTCATGTAAAAAATTATTTAGTATTGTCAAAACAGAAATAAGAAGCCTGATTTCATCAAAAACATACCTGAATAATAAAAAAAACTAGAAATGTAACTGTGTCAGTTAAAAGAGACATGTTACCAAAGATGAGAAATACAAATTAATTGCCAAGTTGTAAAAAACTATATAGAAATAGAACATGAAAGATGGACAAAAAAGGAGAAGTTACAAGTATTCTATAAAAGAAATAAAATGTGCTGTTGATGAAGATCATTAAAAGGTAAATAACATTAAGTCAACCCATAATTATGCTGTATACGAATTTAATGAATAATAACACTTAATATATGATAAATATTTAGTTGTGTTTTTATTTATAACTGGAAATTGACAATAAACAAATTATTGCACAAATCCTTAAAAAGTTATTGGCATAGCTAAAAATGTAGATACAAATTCATCATTTAATGATTTTGATATTTCAGTTAATTGGATTTGCTAATCTTTATGAAGTAACCACTGATAACCAGTGGATAATAATATTGCAAAAAATCTAATTTTGTAACTCTAAAATTAAAAGAGAAATTCAAAACTGTTCCAGTAGACATGAAAACAACTTTTCTGTGTGAAATTAAATTCAGGATATAAATGACCTGAAAACCCAAGTCAACTGTAGTTTCTCCTTTTTGATAATCCTATCTGGTGTTTGAAACGTAAATAATCTACTGAAGTGTATCATCCAACTAGAACAACAATAAAAGATGGACGAAGGTTGAAGCTATTTGAACAGTTTCTAAAAATAAAAAGGAAATTTGGTAAAAACTTTTTAGGTGCAGAAACGCTGCCTAATAATACTCGTGAAGTAATAGTTAATGAACTGATTAAACTGATGTGGAAAAATTTTGAAAGGACAAATATTATTCCTTTTCTATAGATGATTTATGACACAGAGACTAAGTAGAAAGGGATTCTTGGAAATTATATTCAATGGTCAATAAGGGATAAACTACTTATAAACTGTAATTTATTTTTATTTCAAGATTTGATGGGATATCCTAGTTAAAGATATTAGTAAAATTGATTCAGAAGCTCTTGAAATATTTTAAACTAAGATAGGGATCAATTTGTTAACAAATAATGGTACAGAATTTCAATAAAGGTTTTAAGGTATTTATTAAAAATATAAAACTGATATTTACACAGCTTCTCACAACTAGAAGCTTCAGTTGTTGAAAGATTTAATGGAAAATGAAAATAAAAAGATGTGGAAAAATTACCCCTTCAAGGAACTTATAAATCGAATGGTTTACTTAAAAAAACCTAGTGATGAATATAACAATACAAAACATTCAACAATAATAATAAGTGTAGTAGAAGTTACTGAAAAATTGTGCAACTTTTTGATGTGTGCAATTATAAACCAAAATACAGGATATGTCATAATGTTGGTATCAACCAAATAAATGGAATTTTTGAAAAAGCAAACACTGTTCATTGGGCAACAGAAATTTATGAAATGAAAATTTTAAATAATCAGACAAAAATTCATTTAAATTAAAGGAAATAAAAGAACGTTTTTACGTACAAGATCTGCAAAAAACATAATTCCTGATTTATATGTTGTAGATAAAGTTATTAAAGCATAATAAAAGGGTTTCTTTTTATAATTCTTATGGCAGTTAGGTATTAAGATATAATGAACTTTTGAAAGTGGATTATCTTTAAATTAAATTTTTGAAAATGAGTAGTATTAAACTAAAAATATTAAAAATGAATATCATGAAGGCTTCGATTCACTGTATAATGAATAAACTGTTCTGGTGTATCTAATATACTATAATAATTGCAATGATACTCAATTCTTAAATGTTCTTTAATTACTTGGTATAAATTTATTGAATTGGGATAGTAAGCAAATCTTAGTATTTCTTCACAATTAACAGGTTTACTTTTAATTACATTAAATTATTTTTGTTGTACATTTCTTTGTGTTCTAATAATAGAGTAATTACATCAAAAATGTCATCAGTTAGTTCTAAAATAACAGATGTTTGCCCTAAATAGTCATTAATTGTTGGAGAAATCGTGTGTAGAAAATTACTTTTATTTCATCATTTCTTTTATTTAGTCTCTCTAAATTAATTTTAACTGTTTCTCTTCAATTTTCTATGCATCTCTCTTCCAATCTAATTACTTCATTATTTTTGGTTATCTATAATTTTTTGTTTATTTTTCGAAATTGATCAATAAATTAACTTTTGTGTTCAAGTTTGATTCTGTGTGCAATTGTTGTTCTTTGGTAATTTTATATTCATCATGTATTCTTATAGATGGTAAAACATCCCAAGTAATCCATTTTTTAAATTTATAAATCTTTATCTTGTTGTTTTGTAGATAAACAATTAAAGTATTATAATCCAGATTCGTTAATGAAAATAGTATTGTTTTCATTATGGATAATGCTATCTGTCAGATGCCCTGTATCTTTTATTTACTAATCTTATCTTCAGCGGTGTTTGTCCCAATCACTTGGTTTGTATGTTTATTTATTAATATGTCAGTAACATCGTTTGCTTTAAACCAAGTATTAGTATCTCCATCAACTAAAACAAATACTTCTTTGTTATTAATTACTCATCATTTGTCTTTAATTGGTTTACTAAATTATTAGAAGTGTTTCATTTTAATATTTTTATTATTATTAATTACTAAATTTTTCTTGTTATTTTTTTGTAAAATTTGTAATTCTTTGAGCATTTTTTCTTATAAACAGAGACAGGCAACTGCATCTACTCTATAGATGAATATCTTAAGAGGGACTGTTAGACCAGCTTAAGTAAAATTGTCAGATTTGAGATCTGACTTAGTCACAACAATTTAGTAAAAAGGGCATAACAATGCTTCCCTCTGACAGTGTAATTAATCTGTAAATAATAGCAGTTTTAGTTTACTGTAATGTATTGATATATTCTGACAATCTTTGGCAAATGATGTGGGTAGTGAGTAATTTTTTGGTTTTTAATGTTATACTTTCAGACTTGTTCCATACTTACGAGAACCATCTAATGTTTGGGTCTATAGAAGGAAAACTGAGACAAATTTAACCTATTTATTTTGTATTTTTAAAATGTATTAGATTCTTTCTTATAAATGAGAGGGCAATTAAACAACCTCACTGTGGCAGAATGCACAACCACGAACCCTGTGGGCACTGTAAAGGAAATTTCACTCTGTTTCAACCTGGTGACATTTCTAAAAGAAATAATATTAGGGCACTGAGAAATTATTATTTAATTAATTTTATAATTAAATACACCATCCTCATTGATAGAAGAATCAAAAAAAATTGGGAGCAATTACCTTATTCTAATATTCAAAATTGTGATAAAGTCTTCGAAAAATGATGAATCTAATCCATTGAGGATATATTTCTTTTTCTACTAATATGTATTTTTGAAAACAGAAAAAAGAAAAACTGTTGGAGTTCATCTGTTAAATTTTTATAGATTGATTACTATTTGTAAATTTAAAAAATAATATAAACTGAGGTGAACCTAATCCTTTGTTAAATGTTTCAACACCAAAAATCATGAAAGTAGTGAACGAAAATTTAAATTTAAGTGAAGGTTTAAAAATTAGGTACTTGTTTAACTGTGAGAACAGTATGCAGACTATTAGTAAAGCTACAGATTTTGGGTATGAAACTCAAAATTATAGGATTACTAGAGAAAAATATCTAAGAAATGTGAAATGGGGAAACAAAATATTTGAACTCAAGTGTCTAATTTTCAGACATGTGGATCAGGAAGGGGATTGAATAGAGTAATTGTAATAGAGTTCTCAATTAATAGATTTATCCCATTAAGAGGTTCATCTTATACTGAACTACAAGGAAAGAAGGGAAAATGGCTCGTATCATTTTAAAAAATATTGATGAAAAATGATCTTTGTTGTCTATAACGTCAGCATTACATCCTGTAGATAGGGAGAAATGTAAGAATCCAGATAGAACAAGTAATTGTAAAAAAGCGTGTTATAGAGTTTGAAGAACAAATACCTTGTATGCCACTTCCTGTTTCGATAGATTGATATTTCGAAGAAATATATGGATTTATGCATGTTCCTCTGATGAAAATTATCAGGTGCACCCATTAAAAACAGCAAAATCTAAGAAAAGGAATCATATTAATTTACTACATTTTGAAGCTGCAGAACCAAGATTTATTTTGACTTACGTTTGTTACGTTTTAATAATCAAAATCAGATACTCAATCAAAAAACATACAATTAATAAACCATTAAAAGCAGAAGTAGCAGAAGGAAATGAATACAAACATTTTAATTAGAAAATTACCTGAGTTATTAAGGCATGATATTATTAGTGGCTTCTATTGAAAACAATTAGAAGATATTTTTAATAATTTAACAATAAACTAATAAATAAAATAGAATCAAGATAAAATGATCAACATTATACTGTAAAATATTAAAAACATGAAGCATGCCGTTTTGTTACTAAATTAAATATCTGAATGGATACTATAATGATCTACTTAAATACAGATGTCCAAGTTTCCATAAAAAATTTATTGGGTGTATGACAGTTGAAGTTGAAGAAATAGGATTTCTTTATTCCCAGACGAAGACAACGAAACCTCTAACTTCTGAAGATCTAACAAGATAAAATAAATCTGAAATTGGTTTTTGTGTAGAAAATATTATACAGAAAAAAATAAAAACCTTCATCATTATGACCATTTAACGAAAACATATATATATTTTGCAATATATATATATTGCAAAATTCTACTTCCAGTGGAAGTTCTTTTTGTTCAAATTTTTTTCATCAATCTACACTCCTGGAAATTGAAATAAGAACACCGTTAATTCATTGTCCAAGGAAGGGGAAACTTTATTGACACATTCCTGGGGTCAGATACATCACATGATCACACTGACAGAACCACAGGCACATAGACACAGGCAACAGAGCATGCACAATGTCGGCACTAGTACAGTGTATATCCACCTTTCGCAGCAATGCAGGCTGCTATTCTCCCATGGAGACGATCGTAGAGATGCTGGATGTAGTCCTGTGGAACGGTCTAACGGTGTGCGGGACTGTAGCCCAGCTTCATGTAGTGATTTTTCAGTTGTTTCTTTGTCAAATTTGAAGAAAGTTTATCAAGACCTGAAGCCATAAATGTAAATGAATCAATACATATTTAATTCTATTATGTGGTCTAAAATCTATTTCTTTTAGAAGTAACCTAGTTCTTTTACAAATAAATGAGAATGACAAATAGATATATTGCTACAAAGTGGTGTTTTTAGTTATATATATATATATATATATATATATATATATATATATATATGTACACAGCGGTAACGTCAGGTGGCTCACCCTGTATATATATATATATATATATATATATATATATATATATATATATATATATATATATACATACAGGGTGAGCCACCTGACATTACCGCTGTATATATTTTGCAAACCTCATCAAATACTGACGAATCGATTCCACAGACCGAATGTGAGGAGAGGGGCTAGTGTAATTGGTTAATACAGACCATAAAAAAATGCACGGAAGAATGTTTTTAACACAAACCTACGTTTTTTTAAATGAAACCCCGTTAGTTTTGTTAGCACATCTGAACATATAGACAAATACGTAATCAGTGCCGTTTGTTGCATTGTAAAATGTTAATTACATCCGGAGATATTGTAACCTAAAGTTGATGCTTGAGTACCACTCCTCTGCTGTTCGATCGTGTGTATCGGAGAGCACCGAATTATGTAGGGATCCAAAGGGAATGGTGATGGTCCTTAGGTACAGAAGAGACTGGAACAGCACATTATGTCCACATGCTAACACCTTTTTTTGGTCTTTTTCACTGAAGCACATGTACATTACCATGAGTTGTGAGGTACACGTACACACGTGGTTTCCGTTTTCAGTTACAGGGTGGAATAGATTGTGTCCCGACATGTCAGGCCAATAGCTGTTCGATGTGGTGGCCATCATTTGCTGCACACAATTGCAATCTCTGGCGTAATGAATGTCGTACACGCCGCAGTACATCTGGTGTAATGTCGCTGCAGGCTGCCACAATACGTTGTTTCATATCTTCTGGGGTTGTAGGCACATCACGGTACACATTCTCCTTTAACGTACCCCACAGAAAGAAGTCCAGAGGTGTAAGATCAGGAGAACAGGCTGGCCAATTTATGCGTCCTCCACGTCCTATGAAATGCCCGTCGAACATCCTGTCAAGGGTCAGCCTAGTGTTAATTGCGGAATGTGCAGGTGCACCAACATGCTGATACCACATACGTCGACGCGTTTCCAGTGGGACATTTTCTAGCAACGTTGGCAGATCATTCTGTAGAAACGCGATGTATGTTGCAGCTGTTTGGGCCCCTGCAATGGAGTGAGGACCAATGAGGTGGTCGCCAATGATTCCACACCATACATTTACAGTCCACGGTCGCTGTTGCTCAACCTGTCTCAGCCAGCGAGGATTGTCCACGGACCAGTAATGCATGTTCCGTAGATTCAGTGCCCCGTGGTTTGTGAAACCCGCTTCATCGGTAAACAGGTAGAACTGCAGCGCATTCTCTGTTAATGCCCATTGACAGAATTGCACTCGATGATTAAAGTCATCACCATGTAATTGCTGATGTAGCGACACATGAAACGGGTGAAAGCGGTGACGATGCAGTATGCGCATGACACTACTTTGACTCAGTCCACCGGCTCTCGCAATGTCCTGTGTACCCATGTGTGGGTTCATGGCAACAGCAGCTAACACACCAACTGCACCCGCTTCTCCTGTGACGGGCCTGTTACGGACCCGTTTGCGTGCTATGACCATACCTGTTGCATACAGTTAGCGGTAGATGTTTTGTAATGTGCGGCACATTAGATGCTCTCTGTCCGGGTACCGTTCTGCATACACCCTGCAGGCTTCAGCTGCATTTCGTCGACACTCGCCTTAGATGAGTATCATCTCCGCCTTTTCAGAGTTCGAATACACCATGGTCACAGTTCCTATAACACTACACTGTCACAGACGTCTGGTAACACAGTGTACTACAGTTGGTCTGCGTGTGGAGACGAATGCAGAATAACAATATCAGCAAGCACTATATGCGGACACTGCGACAGCTAGACCAAACCACAATAGTGCACTACAGCCACACTCGTAAACACGGTCGTCATCGTATACATGTCCCTGCAGATGCTGCTCGCCGACCGTGGCCCGTGTTTGTTACAACATGCCACTGAACGTCGGAGGTTTCAAGCGTCAACTTTAGGTCTCAATATCTCCGGATGTAATTAACATTTTACAATGCAACAAACGGCAATAATTACGTATTTGTCTATATGTTCAGATGTGCTAACAAAACTAACGGGGTTTCGTTTAAAAAAACGTAGGTTTGTGTTAAAAAACCTACTTCCGTGCATTTTTTATGGTCTGTATTAACCAATTACACTAGCCCCTCTCCTCACGTTCGGTCTGTGGAATCGATTCGTCAGTATTTGATGTGGTTTACGAAATATATCCAGCGGTAACGTTAGGTGACTCACCTTGTATATACACTCCTGGAAATTGAAATAAGAACACCGTGAATTCATTGTCCCAGGAAGGGGAAACTTTATTGACACTTTCCTGGGGTCAGATACATCACATGATCACACTGACAGAACCACAGGCACATAGACACAGGCAACAGAGCATGCACAATGTCGGCACTAGTACAGTGTATATCCACCTTTCGCAGCAATGCAGGCCACTATTCTCCCATGGAGACGATCGTAGAGATGCTGGATGTAGTCCTGTGGAACGGCTTGCCATGCCATTTCCACCTGGCGCCTCAGTTGGACCAGCGTTCGTGCTGGACGTGCAGACCGCGTGAGACGACGCTTCATCCAGTCCCAAACATGCTCAATGGGGGACAGATCCGGAGATCTTGCTGGCCAGGGTAGTTGACTTACACCTTCTAGAGCACGTTGGGTGGCACGGGATACATGCGGACGTGCATTGTCCTGTTGGAACAGCAAGTTCCCTTGCCGGTCTAGGAATGGTAGAACGATGGGTTCGATGACGGTTTGGATGTACCGTGCACTATTCAGTGTCCCCTCGACGATCACCAGTGGTGTACGGCCAGTGTAGGAGATCGCTCCCCACACCATGATGCCGGGAGTTGGCCCTGTGTGCCTCGGTCGTATGCAGTCCTGATTGTGGCGCTCACCTGCACGGCGCCAAACACGCATACGACCATCATTGGCACCAAGGCAGAAGCGACTCTCATCGCTGAAGACGACACGTCTCCATTCGTCCCTCCATTCACGCCTGTCGCTACACCACTGGAGGCGGGCTGCACGATGTTGAGGCATGAGCGGAAGACGGCCTAACGGTGTGCGGAACCGTAGCCCAGCTTCATGGAGACGGTTGCGAATGGTTCTCGCCGATGCTCCAGGAGCAACAGTGTCCCTAATTTGCTGGGAAGTGGCGGTGCGGTCCCCTGTGGCACTGCGTAGGATCCTACGGTCTTGGCGTGCATCCGTGCGTCGCTGCGGTCCGGTCCCAGGTCGACGGGCACGTGCACCTTCCGCCGACCACTGGCGACAACATCGATGTACTGTGGAGACCTCACGCCTCACGTGTTGAGCAATTCGGCGGTACGTCCACCCGGCCTCCCGCATGCCCACTATACGCCCTCGCTCAAAGTCCGTCAACTGCACATACGGTTCACGTCCACGCTGTCGCGGCATGCTACCAGTGTTAAAGACTGCGATGGAGCTCCGTATGCCACGGCAAACTGGCTGACACTGACGGCGGCGGTGCACAAATGCTGTGCAGCTAGCGCCATTCGACGGCCAACACCGCGGTTCCTGGTGTGTCCGCTGTGCCGTGCGTGTGATCATTGCTTGTACAGCCCTCCCGCAGTGTCTGGAGCAAGTATGGTGGGTCTGACACACCGGTGTCAATGTGTTCTTTTTTCCATTTCCAGGAGTGTATATACATATATCTTAGCTTCATTTAGATAGAAGAAAATTTAATTCAGACAAATAAGAGAAGAAATAAAGTTAAACATTTAATATTTCTAAAAATTAGTAATATTAAAGAATAAGAATTAAAAACTAAAGAAATTAATTATATATTAAAAATGTGAAAACAAGTTTATTTCTTATATAGGTTGTGAATATTTCAATTCTAAATTTACTCAGCTAATTTATAAGACTCTGGAATTAATTAGATTTTTAAAATTAGAACAACAATGTTTTATTTATTATTAGGCTAATATTTTAGAGGTTATACGTCCTACATTTTTTTGGAGCAAGATTTTTTATTCAGTTGAGAATATATAATTAACTTATTATCAGTCGTTTTCATATTCGATTAAAATTTATAGTTAACTGATCTTCAAATTATTTCATATTATTTTAAATTTGTAATTCAGCTGGTTCTAAGTGAGAGGTATTTCTTGGGACTCCTTTGAATTTTGTTTTTAGCATCACTTGATTTTGGGTCAGCCCACTTATGATATTAAGTGAGGCCGTAGCCCAAGATATCGTCTACTCTCAAATGATGTATATAAAATAGCATAAATATAAAAACTATCATGAAAGTTGTAAAGTATAAATATAGCGATACTAGGAGCGATTGCCAGCGCTTTTATGTTGGCTGAACAGGATGTACTTCTACAGTTTGTTTCCAAAACCACTAGGTCTTGAAGAATTTGTGATCTGCTTTAACTAATCACCTACGTGCATGCAAGCACTCTACCCTTGACATTTTAAAAAATGTATGTACCCTCCATATACAGCTGAAATGTCGATTCCTTAACTTATTGGAAGAAATTGACACACTGTTTCAACCAGACTCCGCCATATACACCAAACCACCAAACCAAGTAGATTCATACGTTTCTATTGAATAACTACAAGTTTCTAAAATGCAAGGTTTGGAACTTTATTAGTGGGAATTATTTATTTAAAGTTCATACAAAATAGATACGTGTTTCAATGTGTCATCACTTCTGTCTCTATGCCATTCATGTTTGGAACACAACCTATGAGCAGCTTAGAGACAGAAGTGATGATACTTTCTGCAGGACCTGACCATCATTTTGCAGGACAACGCTCAAGCAAGTACAGTGCAAGCTGTTACTGATTTGTTTGACTGATGGGGCTGCTAAGTGCTATACAACCTACTACACTCCCCTGACTTAAGCTCTCGTAAGTTCAACTCAGTTTTTATACTGAAGGAAACTCTTCACAGCATTTCCTGCAGAACAACTACAAATTCGTCGGGCAATAGACTGCTCCACTCGAACTGTCAACACAGCTGGTACTGCTAAGAGTATCCTACAACTTCCACATCGCTGGCGATGGGTTTAACACAATGCTGTTGACTACTTTGAAGGTCAGTAACACTTTGAAACACGTATCTATTTTGTATGAGCTGTAACTAATAATTGCCACTATTAAAGTTCCAACCCTCATAATGTCATGGGAGCAGTCCTATCTCCCTAAACTCCAGTTCATTTATTAATCGTTCTTCCTTCATTATTTTTCCATATCAGTATTATTTCGTCTAATGGAGGGTGCCAAGCCCAATCATGTTGTTTTTTTATTTCGTTCCAATCATCACTCTACTTGTAATTTCGCTCCTAGCATAACTATACTTACATTTGGCAATTTTTATAGTGGATTTTATGTTTATAGATTTTTATATACATCATTTGAGCCCATAATGTATCCTACATATGTGGTGATTCGCTTAACATAGTTTGATTTACCATTACTTTTTATCACTGCTTTTACTGTATACTCCCCTCTTCACTTATTAGGGTTCTGTACCTCTGGCTTGTTCCCTGTTATGGCACGTATTTTTGCAAGTCTGTGAGGTCCATGCTTATTTTTCTCCTCTTAACTATCTTTACATATCATTATTACATCATTTCTGGGGAATGAGTTTGTTCGCTTGGCTTCCTCTACATGACAGCTTGCTCTACTTCCATAAAATATTTTGCAGATTCTTGTTCCAAGCTTTGTATTTCTCGAGTTGTAAAGATCCTGTTACTGAATAGGAGCACTGGTCAAGTAAGAATGATGGTAGGATTTTACTAAAATGTGAGAATGGCGACCTTTTTTTTTACATGGAGAGCTAATGTAAATTTCTATCACACTGTTTTTAACGGAACTTTTATAAGTCTATGTCCTTATAGACTGGACACACTACTTTCTTTTTTGCCTTATAAAATGGTCACAGATATTAGCTACAGCAGAACAGCATTAGTAACATATGGAAAATTGAGGAATTTTGCGTTTTAGTAAAGCTAATGTGGGAATTCTACACATGCCCATTTCGTAAATGTGATTTGCGAGCAAGAAACAGCTGACAACTGGTGCTGGAGCACGCTGTGATTGTGCATACGACACTGAGCCACACGTACTGTATGCACAAGCAGCATAGTTTCTGAGCATTAAGCAGAATGTTGAACTCAGGAGTCTCAACATTGACGTCGGAAAGGTCGAATCACGTGCACATGGTTTAAGGTCTCACGCACTGCCGTCTTGACTGCACGATCCGTCGTGCACCCGCTGGTGCCCGTGACTTGTCTGAGCAGTTCAGTCACGTTTCATGCTTTCTCACTTGGCGATCTAGCAGCATAGTTGCAGAGAGCGGAGGTAAAAAGTTGTCGCCTCGCATAGTTTTGCTGCATTTGTCGTTTATTAGCGCTTTGTGATTGTTGAATCAAGGGCATTATCTGCGTAGTTTTATAGAATTTTGTGCTCTCTACTGCTGTAAAAGTGACTTTCGAAGTGAAACTTTCCACCATTGGAGTAGAACGTTATCCTGTAACTTATGATTCAGAAGATAGGGATTACAGCAATACAATTGAAAAACGTGAAGCTAGGGAGGAGCTATCTAAAAAATCTGTTCCTGATTTCTAAACTTCATCCAACTTGAATGCATCCTTTTTGCGAACGAACTGTGCAGAATACAACATGCTCGAATTTTTGCAGGATTCCAAAAGTATATTCTACCTAACACTGAGCGTTAGATAACCTGTAATTATAAACTTTCCTTCCCTCTGTCAAATCTTTCTACTGTACACATGATTGGTTTGAACAGAAGAAGGATTCTGCTTCGCATTTCTATGCTACCGTTTAGCCCCTTTTCGTGACCAGCTCTTTTACTGTAAGCATGTACATTTCAGTGTATGGTGTAAAAAAATTGTCACATGTTACATTCTGGCCTCAGAAATCAAAGGGTGAGATCATCTACTAATCTCATATCCTGATTTTTTTTCTGATGCCGCTCCGCTCTTCTTTCCTGTGTAAATTTGGATTTTCAGTATATATGAAGGTTTGCTGTCATTCAGAGGCCATTCTTAATCCTATATTTTGCTTGTTTACTTGGAAGGTATTGTGAATGAACAGCAGCCTGTGAATGCTACTAGCTGCTCAGCGACAGTCAAATTATTTCCTTGATTATACAGATTAGAAGGTACTTCTAACCACTTCTTGCAGATACTACAATACCAAGTTTATCAGTATATCGGGTTTCCTCTTTTGTGAATTGCTTATCAAATTGCAAGACAGGCGATATTTTACAGAATGTTTCAAAGGTCATGGCTGCTCGAAATGCATTCTGCCTAGTATCCTTATCCCACAAAAGTATTTTAGATCGCTATGTTAGGATTAAGAGCTATAAGTACGTGTGAAATATAGAATCATCAATATTTGTCCAGTGCTGACCACAAACTCGTAGCCACTCAGTACTTAACATCTCTATTATTTCCTTTTTAAGCGTTGTACAAAATACTGCTTCAAATTATCTTTTTATATCACTCATTCTGTTGTTCGCATACTTGGCAATTCCTGAGGTACGCTCGATGACATTCGAAGCAGGTATGTGGTGCTGGAGATTGAAACTGCCATTCTATGTTCCCGTTTTTAGAAATAGAAGTCTGTACACTATTGTGACTATTGTCACTGTCATCAGAAGACTAGCTGCCAGGTGTGTTACTGACAGAACCCTTGAACTCGAACTGTGATACTTAATCTGTTGTGGTATTTACTAATGCTTCCAACTCAGCATCAGTCAATGATGTAATCGCCATGATGTTACATTTTAGATTGACCACAAATGGCACAGCATTCAGTGTCACAATTCAAGCCAAGCAGAAGCAGTGTGAAATTCGAAAAGTTGAATAGTGATAATGACTAATCCATTGTTGTAAATGCAGCACCTTTGTTGATTTGTTGTATATTGAGAGAAAGCACGTACACTGAAAGTCATTATTACTGTGCGGTATAACAGACAAATAGAAAATATTTGTCATTAATCATATTAATATCGAGTCAAAATGACCTGAATCCTGCATATGTAATTATTGAAGTTCATGACTAAGAGACTTCAAATATTTTGAAATCATTTTTAAACATTCACTCCTCTTACATTTTCAGACAAAGTCATCAAATTTTTTTATTTATGTTGGTATTCAAATAATAATAAACGAAATTTATAACCATTTCACGTCATACAAAAGTGAATATAAAAGCAACCTTAAGATTTTCGTGTGCTAATTAATCGAAATCAGGTTTCAATTGAGTCTTGACCAGCACTCGTTTGCGGAATCTGCTCAGTTCTTCTAATTGCGTGTTTCACTTACTCACTACACTATCAGAATCCATGTTTTGCACTGTCAGATCGACATTCACAGCAGTACCTACATTCTCAATGTTGTTCATGCTCATTACTTTGACAAATTTAGTCATACTGAGAAACAGGAGAGATTATTGAAATTTGTTTTCATATAGCACATAACAAATAATTTCCTGGAATGTCATGGCAGAAAAGTAATAATAAAAACTAAAAATATGGATGCCTGCACTTAAAACATGAGACAGAGAGCTTCAATCCTTCTCATTCACATACTGCTCCATAGTGGCTATGTTGCATATGACTTACTTTTTAAAATAATCGCATTACTAGTACTGAACTTTTGCAATCAAGAATCTGAAATATTTATAAATGTAGAAGTAAGCCATGAATTGCTCAAGGCACTGTCTGAAAGTTCATGGCAATTAAAAATGCAAACACGCAACGAAAGTGTTCTTACCTTATTGTGATGCATTGCACCTTAGTTTAACGAACATCAACTACAAAGAATTTTTTCAGTCTTTAAAATTCGTTAATGTTGTAAAATTTCCTCATTTTTGGGTTCATATCAATTTTTTGCCTCAATTCACATTCTTTATACACATTACATCCAACACAAAAAATACATTTAGTAGTTACACACTATGAAATTTCAACTATTGAACCCCATGTTGGGCACCATTTGAAGCGTTTCTCTCTCTCTGTATTTTTTCATTAAATACCTGAGATATTTTAAATAAAGGTTTTCTCAGTAAATCGTGGCAAGGAAGAGGATATCAATCATAAGAACTTCCTTGTAATCACCACAATGAGATGAGAAAGAGAAGCACCCAATGACGATGAACCAGATCCAAGATTTTAGATAAATGAAAACAGTAAATGCAGATGAAATTCCCTATATCACATATTAGCATATTATGTCTGTGCACTGTTTGTTTTATCTCACTGGGCTGGAGACATCAGCCCAATGAAGGTATTTGACGCTGTCATTGTTCAATGGTAACTGACTGATCAACCTAATCAAGTTCTTACATAAAAGAATATACGCAAGAACAGAAAAAAATGATCGCTAAATCGACCTAAAGTCGGTTCTGCTTAGTAGTGTAGAATGAACAATTAATGAACACGTTAGTATGTCCAAACAATCTACCCTCAATCTTTTTCTTTATAGTATCTGAAAAAACGCAAAAGAACATTAAAAATTTTTTTGTCGATATGGAAGTGAAACATCTCATGTATTAAGCATTAAATACAATAGACTTAGATACCAACATATGCTCAATTTAAATCTGGTGTCAAGACATTGTAACATACAGGCTCACAGTATAAGAACTCATCGAGTGATGTGTATTGGAATTTAGAGAAGTAGGCCTGAACCTTGACATATTATTTCACACACTTGTAATTATTCAATTGATCCATATACTTCAACTTGATATCATCATTTAGTGTGTACACTAGTTTCTGTTTTTAACTGCATAAAATTTCAATTTCATCCAGTGCATTAAAACTGTGTATGGAGGATATTTAATTTATTACCCATGTCAGGGACAGAGTTATTGCATGCTCATAGGTGATTAGGTAATGCAGATCTCGAATGACTTTAGACCTGGTGTTCTCTGAACAAAGTTGTTGAAGTGTGTCCAGTTAGTCCAATATAAAAGCATTGGAAGTTGGTGCTAGCATTGTTACACTTACTTTCTAGAATTTCAATGATCGTTTATCTCTTTATACATCCATATATATTTATGTATGGTTTATAAATTTCTACATAACTTGATAGCAGAAGACATTTGCGACTACTGGACCATGTTTATGATAATGAAATTGCCCAAAGTCATCTACTAAAGAAAGAAATTCAACCAAATCCTATAAAAACCCTCTCATTTGAAAATAGTTAGATTACAAATTTAAATAAATATTAGTGATCTGAAAATCAGATAATTATAAAATTATACTGAATATGAAAAAGATTGAAAATTAGCTAGTCATGTATTTTAAATGAATAAAAGAACACGCATGAGAAAAAGAAAAGAAATGTTAACTCTAAATATATGAACCTACAAACAAAACAAACTCTTAACTCCATTTTTAAAAACTCTAATAGATTTTTTATGTTATAAATTTAATCCCCAAATCTAGTATTCAAATACTCAGGACCTATATAAGAAATGTTTTAAAATTAAACAATTTTTACTTTTAAATTCTTCTTTTTTTAATTTCCTTAATTTTTAAATATGATTAACTTCCAGATTTTTTATTTTTTACTGTTATATACTAAATTTTTCTAATATAAATGGAAGCTAGGATTAGTAAAATTTGTGGGGTTTAGAAATCAATGGTAATTTGATTTAATATACAAAATATGGTTAAAGAACAAACTGTAGACCTTGTTCAAGAGTATATCACAAAAACATTACAGTAAAAATCCAATTCTTTGTGTGTGGAAAATATTTTTCAAAATTTTAATACAAATAACATTTAAAAGGAGATCAGTGTATTATTATCAGATGAAAATGATAAATACATGACTTTATTAATGAAAAAACTATCAATTCAAAAAACTGTATTAACTGTCAAGTAATTAAAGATTTACTCTGTGCACAAACATAAATGCAAATGTAAAAAATTTATTCTAGAGTATAAAAAATTTGAAATTTATAATAATGCTTAATTTTAATTTTTTATTTTATTATTAAAACTTAATGACTAAAATGAAAACTCTATCACTGATTAATTATTTATTTTTAATGTCTGTATGTTAATGTATATATTTTATATACTAAATCATAATTTTTTATAAGTCAATTTTTTTATTATGTCAAGAGAACAAATTTCATATTTATTGCTTGATTTTTAATTCGTAGTTCTATGTTTTTCCTTACTGTTAAAAAAATCTTTATGGTGTTGAATACTTCTTTAATTTGTAATGATACATTTCTGTAAGACTTTTGAGTTTTCTCATCGTTAACACCATCTTCAGAAGCACACAATGCTGCTCTTAAACCACAAATTCTTCTGTTATTTTCCCACTACATTCATCTTTAATTCCTTCTAATTCGTTTTTATTTATTTAAGGTATATGATGAATATTATCTTTGGAATAATCACTTGTATCAAAATAATCAGTCATTGGCAATATATCTAGATTTTACATTATAGATATAGCAATCAGTATCTTGGTAACAAAGTTCACTATCTTCTTCACATTAGGGTTATGTAACATTATAGTGAAATTTATACATTAATTCCTTCAATAATCAACCATACCCATTTGAATACAAATAGGTTTATTAAAGGAACGTTTAGGTTTATTCATATGAATGGCAATTAAAATTTTCATTAAATACTGACGTTCTGTTACAGTATGGTTTCTCTAATAATTTAGCACCTATCCCTGCATATGAGACTAATTTCATGTCAACTCAGTTTCTTATATTTTCCACTGTTTTCCTGAACACTAAATTTCTCATTAATTTGTAGAAATCTATTCAAAATAATTTTTCGTTTTAGTTATCATTTCTCTGTTTTTATTCTATATACCCTTTTAACAAGTATAAATTTCAAAACTTGAAATTTTACTATTTTTTAAAACTCAATCGAATTTTGTTCATCCCATTGTAAACCTCCATAAGGCCAGCGTGGAGGAGAAAAATCGTGGATGAAGAATAAGAGATGAATACACTAAACAGATCAGAAGGATGTAGGTTGTAGTAGGTACTGGGAGATGAAGAAGCTTGCACAGGTTGCACAGGATATAGTAGCATGGAGAGCTGCATCGAACCAGTCTCTGGACTGAAAACCACAACAACAAGAGAAATATTGACTTATTGCATAACCATGTAAATTATGTGTGCCTATATACGTTAAAAATTGATATAATTGCTTTATCATAATGTTGCATATAATTAGTATTTACTTTAATACATTCTTACAACACTGGCATAAACTATGTCTTAAAAATTTTTCAACCATTAAAATCATATCATAATCGACTAATAATTCAAATGTTGGCATGTCATTTTTATCATGTAATGGAAAGATAATTTTGAAGCTCTAAATATTAAGAAGAGTCGAATTGATGAGCGTTTCCATAAGTTAACTAGAATTTTCAAAAAAATCAGTTATTAATGAAACATCAGGTTTAAAACATAGACCATGATATTCTCCTAGATTTTGTTGTACTAAATTTTTTCAGTTTAATTTAGTGTATTTATAATCTGCCTCACTAACAACACTTCTGTTTTATTTGTTGTAAAATTCATCTGTTCTGGATGTTGTTTTTTTCAACTTTTAATGATTTAGTTACTAAATTTAGTAGAATTTAGGGGAAAAATTTATAATGTTTTCATTTGTTCCTCCTTTAAATTTGAAGAAATTTTGTCAAATCTTAAAGCCATAAAAGTAAACTTTATAAGTTATTGTATCTGTTTCTTTCTTGTAGTAATCAAGTCTTATAACAAATAAATGAGAATCGTAACTAGATACATTATGTACATAAATTAGTACCAAATTTAGATGTCTTAGTTTTAGATTACAATTATTACATAATGGAATTATACAGTGTCTCATTTATCTTGAACACCATAAATAACTGTATGTCCAGATACAGATTACAAAAGTTTCAAGCAAATGTTCTTTAGCCATCAGGGGGAAATCAATCAGCAGGTTTGCCTTCCTTGTAGTGATGTTTTTTAGAAAGATATGAACAGCAGTATGACTTTTTTAAATCGCACCCTGTATTTTTTATTCGGTAATTCATTTTCTCTCCTTAAGACCTATTCAAAAACGTATCACAGTGTACCATTCACTGAAAGACAACGTTATTAATTATGTAACACAACACTGACACTGATGTTCCCAGCGCTTAGTGCAGGTAATTGGGGTAATGGAACACATCTATGAGCTGATGTTGACGGTGGACAAATGTAAACATAAGTAAAATGCACACCTGTCGTTCCATCAACCACCGTCAGCTGAAGAGTTGTGTGAGTAGAATGTACACCAACAAAGAGAAGTTAGAAATGCTACTCATCTATGGGGAATATAAGTTAGCAGAACCAAATACACCTACATCAAGAATTGCATGGGAATGATTTCCAGAATCGTGTATAGTTCTATCAGTGGGCACAGCACCAAATCCTCGCCAACCTGGACTTCTTCTCCAATGTTCTATTTACAGACGAATGTTCCTTCCCAAACAAAGGACAGGTAAACGTAAACAACATCCATTAGTGGTTCAGCAACAACCCACGATGGCTTAGACAGGTGGAACATCAACATCAATGGAGAGTTAATGTCTGGTGTTGGTTGCCCTTATTTCTTCAATGGTAGTTTAAACGGCACAACGTATGCCAACTTCCTCAGACGAATTCTTCCTATTCTTCTGAATGAAGTGCTGCTAACAACAAGAATATGTGGTATCAACACGACAGATGTCCACCACATAATGCCCTGCGTGCACGTTGTGTTCTGAACTGAAGGTATCGTGTCAGATGGACTGGTCGAGGAGGAACAGTTACTTGATCTGATAGGACTCTTGATTAAAATCCTCTGGACTTTTTTCTTTGAGGATGCCTTAAAGACGTTGTCTATTGCAATATTCCAACAACTCCAGAGGACATGCACGAACATATCTTGCTTGCTTGTAATTCTCTTCAGCAGGTGACATTGGAGGCAGTAAATAAGTGTCCAGCGTCACTAATCTGAGCACCTTTGCACGTTCTACTCCTGATAAATGGTACAGGAGATTCAAAGCCAATTTTGTGTTATGGTTTCACTTGGTTTTCATTTATTTCTGCCAACTCTGGCAAGTGGATGAGTTTGTGATCCTGGGCTCAAAGTCAATGTTGTGTTATTTAATTAATAATGTTTTGTTTCAGTAAGTGGTACACTTGATACATTTTTGGATAGATCTTTAGGACAGCAAATAAATAACCAAATAAAAAAGTACACATTGCTATTTAAAGAAATCATACTGCTGTTCATATCTTTGTAAAAAACAAAGCTACAACGAAGGTAATCATGCTGATTGATGTCCCCCTTACGGCTAAAGAACATTTGCTTGAAACATTTTGTAATTTGCTTCTGGATAAACCGTTATTTTGGGTGGTCAAGATAAATGGGAAACTCTGTATATTTTCCTATTAAATCATCAAAATAAAATTTCTATTATTTTTTGGATTATGTCTTCTAGACAAACCTCTAGTTTAGATTTATTATATTGTGAATTTAAGCATTTCATTTTTTCTTCTCGAGAATAAATTCCTCCTATTTCTTCAACTTCTTTTCTCATACAATCATTTTTTTGCCAATTTGGACCTCTAATTCAACTGGGTCTTTATATTGCCCATTTATACATTTAGCATAACGACAAAAATCAACTATTAATGTTTAGATACTTTACAGTATAAGGCTAATTATGCAATCTTAACTCGGTTTTATTTATTTGTCCATAGATAAGGTAATGCATGTTTCTTTAATTTTTCTCTATACAAGCCACTAATAATATCATCTGCCATTAATTGAGAATACTTTCTAATTGATGTTGACAACAAACTTTCAAGAACCATATCATTAAAAAAGGACCTCATTGTGTCTATTCACAATTATTAATTTTTATGTATTCACCATCGTGTGGTAGTTTTACTTTTAAAGGTTCATTAATTAAGCCTTATTTGAGTGATCATTGTACTTTTCTTTATAATTAAAACGTAAGAAACATAAATCAGAAACAAATTTTGAGTCTTTATGCTTTGATATCCGAGTTGAAACAAGTCTAGATAAAACATGTATTCAACAATGGTATGAGTTCTACACTTCTTTAAAACACAATAAAGTAATGTTTTGCTTCTTAGTTTTTCTTGTTTTTTAATGTGTACAGTTAATATTTTTCATCAGAGAAATCAACATTACTTGACAATAATTATAGAGTCGATATTTGAAATGGCATCATTTGATAGAGAAAACGAAGTATCAGGTATTCTTTCTTCAAGCTTTATAACAAAATTTTTATTGTTATTTCTTGTCTGGATTTCTTACAATTCTGCCCATCTACTTAATTTAATGATGAATCTGTAGATGATAGAAAATATTTTTGATAGTTATGTTTTTGTATTAATGCAGGCTTTTTTCTTTTATTTTTATGGTACTTCAGTATAAGATGAACCTGCTAATGGAACATATCCATTAGACACTAACTGTATTCCAATAAAATCTATTAAAGCCCATTCCTATCCTTATGTATAACAGTAACACATTCCTGTTAGATTTTTCCCATATTATATTTTTTGGATATAACTTTTTCTGGAATAATCTCATAATTTTTGAGTCTGAAACCTAAATTCCATTATTTCATTTTTGGTCTGCACACTGCTCTGTTAGTAAAATAAAGAAATTCACTTTCAAGCCATTATATGATTTTAAATTTTCTTTCACTCATATAATAATTTTTGGTTTTGCATGAATTTATGAAATAATTAAGCTCTATTGACTTTGTACTAATTACAAAATTTATAGTTTGTACTTTAATTACAAGTGTTTTATCAAGTTGATAATGATTAACTCTTTTCCTGTTTTTTGTTTTCCCAAACATTTTTTAATTAAAAAGAAATATTTCTTTCTATTTTTTGACTTTATCAACTTTAAAAGCTTCATCACTTTTTTCACTATTAGAAAAAGCTATCTGTTTCCAATTACTTCATTTGATTCTTATATCAGTGATGATGATGCATTTAGTTATCAAATTATTAAAATTGCCTTCTCTTAATTTTTAATCCCCCTTACATTTTTTCTTTTACGATAGTCATGAAGTGAATGAAAGTGAAGTTTTTTTTAGAATAGTCACTAGGTTCATGATAAGTGGAGCACTCAACCACAGTGAAGTTGTTTAATTGCTCATTCATTTCTAAGCAAAATAATTTTAAGATTTAAAAAATAATATCAGAAGTGTAATTATTATAATAAATTGCAAAAAATAGGAAATTAGAAATAGAAAACAAGAAAAGAAATAATTTAAAATTCTATAATTCTGAAAATAGGGTTAAAAATAAAATATATCTGATATAAAGTTTTTCGAGGAAGTACACAATCAGTTAAATGAAAATAATCATATATTTGGTTAAAATTAAATATTTATTTTATTTGTTGCAAATGATAATTATTGAATTAGAGCAAAATATGTTCCTGACATATTAAAATATAAAGATTCAAATTAAGATATTAGGAATAAAAAAGGGGTAGGTATTAAGATTATTTATGAAAATTTAAAAAGCATCTGCCAAGTAGGGTTAAAAGGTAATGAAAAAACACTTCTTTCCTTAATAATTCAGTTCTACATTCTTTAATTTTATCTTCTTAAAAAGAAGAAAAAAAAATTAGAAAAGGATTACCAAAGATTTTTACCTTTTATAATCACATCAGGCCTGAACTTAAATTTTGCAAATAAGGAATTTATGTTAATGTTCAATGCATTGCTCTTGGGCAAAATAACATTGAAATACTGAAATTAAAAAATTGGCGTCATTAAGAAAGCTTTTAGACATCGCTAAAAAATTAATACAACACTCCGGAAATGGAAAAAAGAACACATTGACACCGATTTGTCAGACCCACCATACTTGCTCCGGACACTGCGAGAGGGCTGTACAAGCAATGATCACACGCACGGCACAGCGGACACACCAGGAACCGCGGTGTTGGCCGTCGAATGGCGCTAGCTGCGCAGTATTTGTGCACCGCCGCCGTCAGTGTCAGCCAGTTTGCCATGGCATACGGAGCTCCATCGCAGTCTTTAACACTGGTAGCATGCCGCGACAGCGTGGACGTGAACCGTATGTGCAGTTGACGGACTTTGAGCGAGGGCGTATAGTGGGCATGTGGGAGGCCGGGTGGACGTACCGCCGAATTGCACAACACGTGGGGCGTGAAGTCTCCACAGTACATCGATGTTGTCGCCAGTGGTCGGCGGAAGGTGCACGTGCCCGTCGACCTGAGACCGGACCGCAGCGACGCACGGATGCACGCCAAGACCGTAGGATCCTACGCAGTGCCGTAGGGGACCGCACCGCCACTTCCCAGCAAATTAGGGACACTGTTGCTCCTGGGGTATGGGCGAGGACCATTCGCAACCGTCTCCATGAAGCTGGGCTACGGTCCCTCACACCGTTAGGCCGTCTTCCGCTCACGCCCCAACATCGTGCAGCCCGCCTCCAGTGGTGTAGCGACAGGCGTGAATGGAGGGACGAATGGAGACGTGTCGTCTTCAGCGATGAGAGTCGCTTCTGCCTTGGTGCCAATGATGGTCGTATGCGTGTTTGGCGCCGTGCAGGTGAGCGCCACAATCAGGACTGCATACGACCGAGGCACACAGGGCCAACTCCCGGCATCATGGTGTGGGGAGCGATCTCCTACACTGGCCGTACACCACTGGTGATCGTCGAGGGGACACTGAATAGTGCACGGTACATCCAAACCGTCATCGAACCCATCGTTCTACCATTCCTAGACCGGCAAGGGAACTTGCTGTTCCAACAGGACAATGCACGTCCGCATGTATCCCGTGCCACCCAACGTGCTCTAGAAGGTGTAAGTCAACTACCCTGGCCAGCAAGATCTCCGGATCTGTCCCCCATTGAGCATGTTTGGGACTGGATGAAGCGTCGTCTCACGCGGTCTGCACGTCCAGCACGAACGCTGGTCCAACTGAGGCGCCAGGTGGAAATGGCATGGCAAGCCGTTCCACAGGACTACATCCAGCATCTCTACGATCGTCTCCATGGGAGAATAGTGGCCTGCATTGCTGCGAAAGGTGGATATACACTGTACTAGTGCCGACATTGTGCATGCTCTGTTGCCTGTGTCTATGTGCCTGTGGTTCTGTCAGTGTGATCATGTGATGTATCTGACCCCAGGAAAGTGTCAATAAAGTTTCCCCTTCCTGGGACAATGAATTCACGGTGTTCTTATTTCAATTTCCAGGAGTGTATGTATGTGAGAAAATAATTAAGTCATTTGCAGATATGGATAATTTGCTATGAAACACCAAAAGTTATGAAAACAACATCACTGGAATGTAAAAATATAACTATTTGCCTAATGTAGTTCCTGTGCTACACCAAAAACAATACATTGTTTTAGTGTTGTGATGAAATAAACAATTACCTACCCAATATTGTATTGTCTGTTAGCATATTACAGCACTATCTACACGAATTCTAGTCCAGAATTTTTTTTGTTCCCATTTATTTTACTCCAATACTTTTCTAATGTTAAATTATGTCTTTCTACTTCTTCCAGGTCATCAACAGCTTTCTTTATTTTTTATTATTGCATTAGTTACAGCAGCTGCTCCAAGAGCTAATAAACTGGCAGCAGCTAAATACGGTGCTGCAGCCAAGAATAAAGGAAGTAGGTAAAAAGATGAGAACTAGCAGAAATCCTCTGGTAACAGAAGATACATTGAATTTAATTGATGAAATGAGAAAATTTAAGAATGCAGTAAATGCAGCAGGCGAAAAGAGATACAAATGTTTCAAAAATGAGATCGACAGGAACTGAAAAATAGCTAATCAGGGTTGGTTACAAGACAAATGTAAGGATGTAGAATCATTTATCCCTAGGACTAAGATAGATACTGCCTACAGGAAAATTAAAGAGAGTTTTGGAGAGAAGAGAACCATGTGTATGAGTCTCAAGATTTCTGATGGACAACCAGTCCTAAGCAAAGAAGGGAAAACGGAAAGGTGAAGGGAGTATATAGAGGATCTATCCAAGGGCGATGTATTTGAGGACACTATTATGAAAATGGAACATGACGTAGGTGAAGATGAAATGGGAGATATAATATTACGTAAAGAATTTAACAGAACACGGAAAGACCAATTCGAAACTAGGACTTGGGAGTAGACAACATTGTATTAGAGCCTTGGGTGAACGAGCCATGACAAAACTTTTCCATTTGGTGAGCAAGATGTATGACACAGGCGAAATACTATCACACTTCACGAAAAATATAATATTTCCAATCCCAAAGGAAGCAGCTGTTGACAGGAGTGAAAATTACCAAATTATCACTTTAATAAGTCATGGTTGCAAAATACTAACACAAATTCTGAAAGATCTCTGTTGGATTCCTTTCACATTAATTTTTTAAAACTGTTGTCATTTACGGCATACATTCCACTTCTAAATTTGCTGTGGTGTTTCTGACTATCTGGGAGGAGAATGAGCGGTGGAATGTGTTACTTCTACACATAATCAAGAATGATCTGTCACACTACTACACTTTAAAACACAGTTTATATGTAATTCATGTCACACAGTCTCATACGGAACCTACATCTGCGTTCTTTTATATACTGTATGTGATGAGATACTGTCATCCCCCTTCCCTTCTCTGTGAAAGGATGAATGAGCAAATGTATTTCTAGTTGCATGCTTGATGGTAGCTGACAAGCCTGTCTGCTAGAGAACAGTAGGACCAAAGTCGGAACAGGTAGTTACGCTTTCTAAAGCAAAGAGGTTTCTATTCTTAGTATGGTCCAGTCCGTAACTTGTCATGTTGGTATAGGAAGCTGCCTCTCTGGTCACTTTCGTTTGTATCTGTTAAGCACCCTCGGTAGGGGCCCAGGCAGTCGGTCTGTGGCGAGCGTTTGAAGTGGTAAGATCTCCAGCTAAGCGCGTGTCTGCTAAGTCCGTAGGACAATGAATCTCTTAAGTTCAGCCTAACTGAAAATTTAATCACCTTTATTTCAGGTTTAGCTCTAAAATATCTAGTGTTATCTTAAATTCCAACGTAGTGTAATTCGAGTGTGAAGTTCAGAATATCTTCCGGTAGTTGCTTTGTCACTACTTTGTGAGTAAAGTGGAACCATGTGTTGATCAGTAACTCTAACTAAGATCATCAATCTCAAGTGTGAATGTGCGTGAGATTATAACGTCTCGTCTTGAAAATATTTTTCCATATAGCAACTTTTCTTTATGTTCAACCCAAGTGTGGTGTACTTTGTGAGATGAGTACCATGTGCTTATACAATTGTTTGACCCATCAGGTTAATAGTAAGACGACAGTAACCAGTTTGTGGTTTTTCTTTTGTAAATTGCGTTTCGATGTAATTTATTTTAATTATCAAAATTATTGTGGAGTTACACTCTTTGTGTAAACCAAGTTGACCACATGAAGCTTGTGGTGTAAGCATCAAAGTAGCCCTCTTCTTTTCGGGAAGATTTCACAGAGAGTTATTATGAATTCAGTATACCAGTGTGTGGTAATTTCATGACGGACAGGATTGCGCTATGAACGTAACTTCTTTGGGTGAAAATTGAATTGGTTGGTTGTGGTTAATTTCCTCTTGCATATGTTTCAACGTTCTTCGTGTGTTACTTTATGAATGCAGTGTTGTATGTAGTCTCCCAATCTTGGTTCCCTATTTGATGTGTTCCGTAAGATTACAAACTCACATTTTCACAATCCTAAATAAGGCACCAGTTTAGTTATGAATCAAGTTTGATATGCTGAAATTTTAATGGAACAACGATCAATGTTCAAATAAATGTCCAAATATAAACTGATTTATTTCTTTTTATTTAAATTGCCTTTTTATATATATATCACTGGTTATTGTAAGATGAGAACTAAAAGATTATAATTAATGTTAGTCTGGTTGGGAATTTGGTAAGCTAGACTGGATACATGGTGAAACAGTTGCGCAGTAATGCAAGGTTAACTTCCTCAGATAGCTCACAGCTTTTAACCCACTTTTATGGTCTTGAATATCAGCACCGCTTTCAGAACAAATTAATGTGACAACATTACAATTCTTTACAGGTGAATGGAAAAACTGGTAGAAGCTAATGTCGGGGTAGAACAGTTGAATTCCAATAAAATGTTGCGGCACGTGAGGCAATACTGACCCAACGACTTATCTTAGAAGACAGATTAAGGACAGGCAAACTTATGTATAGCTTTTAGAGACTTACAGAAAGATTTTGACATGGTGACTGGAATAACCTCTTTCAAATTGTGATGGAGGCAGGGGTAAAATATAGGAAGCGAAAAGATTTTTACAATTTGTTCGGCAACCAGATGGAAGTTATAAGAGTTGAGGGGCATGAAAGGGAAGCAGTGGTTGAGAAGGGCGTGAGACAGGGTTGAAGCCGATGTTATTCAAACAGTATACTGAACCAGCAGTAAAGGAAACAAAAGGAAAATTTGGAGTAGGAGAAGAAATAAAAACGTTGAGGTTTGCTGATAACGTTGTAATTCTGTCAGAGACAACAAAGGACTTGGAAGAGCAGTTGAATGGAATGGAAAATGTCTTGAAAGCAGGATATAAGATGAACATCAATAAAAGCAAAATGAGGATAATGGAATGTAGCTGAATGAAGTCAGATGATGCTGAGGGAATTAGATTAGGATATGAGACACTTAAAGAAGCAGATGAGATTTGCTATCTGGGAAGCAAAATGATTGATGATGGTTGACATAGAGAGGATATAAAATGTAGACTGGCTACGGCAAGGAAGGCGTTTCTAGAAAAGAAAATCAACAATTTACTATTGGAGGGAAGCGTGGAAGGTAAAACTCGTATAGTGAGACCATGAGGTAAATATGCTAAGCATATTCAGAAGGATGTCAGTTGCAGTAGTTACTCGGATATGAAGAGGCTTGCACAGGTTAGAGTTGCATGGACAGCTGCATCAATCCTGTCTCTGGACTGATGAACACAACAACAAGTACTTGTCTAATTTATTTATTCCTTCATCATCTTTGGCTGTAGTTCCTTCTAATTTTATTCCTGTACCACAATAACCAGAAAGATTTTTTATTGTAATTTATTAATTAAAGCAGTTATTAAATCTTTACAACATTATTCTCATTTCCAAGAAATATGAGGTTAATTGTTCAAAAATCTTATTAAATATGGTATACCTGCTGAATCAAAACACTAAAATTTATTTGTTTACGTTATATGATTACATTTTCGTTATTCCAGCTTCTTCATTATAATAATTTTTATTTCCAGATATTTCTTCTAGATAAATAATAGATAGTCTATTGGTTAAATCTCTAACATCATTAATCCAAATACATTTAGACCTTTTTTATTCTTTATTTGGCCATTACCATTTTTTTCATCTGTGCTTGAATATAAATCTGCTGATAATTTTGGGAAAGACATCAACAACTCCTTTTATCAAGTTATTATATTTAATACCTCTATTATATTACATATTATTTGGGGTATTTTCAGTATGTAATACTACTGAAAGAAATAATATATCTGCATATTTTTGTTAAATAGCTACTATTAAATTTTGAAACCTATACATCCATAGTAATTGGTTTTTTAATTAAAAGATTCATTAAAATATCTGTATCCTCATATGTCCTTTCACCAATTATTAATTATCTCTTCATCAAAATGTACTGGAAATTTACCTATAAATTGAATTGCCCCATCATGTCTTAATCCAAAAACATGATTTTCACTATGGTTCATACATTCCAAAAATCTTTATTTTATCTTATTTTTTATCTTTTGTTGTTTTCTATTTTTAACCCTTTGTTCACATTTATTCAATGCATTTTGTATTTCCACTTTACTTAATGTATAATCATATTGTTTGGTCAGTGGTAAATCATTAAATTTTCATTAGCATTTGTTATGATTATAAAGAACGATTCGATTTTCTCCCTCTTTATTTTCTTATACAGCTTTTGATATATTATCACATGAACTTTGAATTCCTTATTTACCATTTTCTATTTCATCAATAACAGGTTGTTCTTCTTCTTTATATTTTTCATATTCTTTTCTAGGTGGTTTCCTCAATTTTTAAAAATTCTTCCTTCATCTTTCTATTTTGTTTACCTTTATTTTTTAAGAAAATCAGTGTCATAATTTGCGGACATTTGTTAAAGATAAAATATTAATAGTTTAGTTTGTAACGTTTATTTTTATATTTTTACCTTTTATGTTTTTAAATTTTTTGTTTTGTGTTTTTGTATTTTATTTATGACATTTTACATTTCACTTTCTTTAAAATCTTTAATTTCTTTTCTATGTCTACCTTCATTAATTTCTCCTTTCATATCTATTGAAATAAACCCAAATTTGTCATTATTTCAACATTTACTACACATTCCTTAAAAATCACCAAATTTTAAATCGGCAACAACAAACTCGTGGTATGTATGATAAAAATTTGTATCATGTTCTGAAAAACATTTTAAAAATTAAGAATACCTATAAATAATTGTTTTTTATCTTTGAAAATGTTTGGACTGAATAAAAACAATGATTTCACTTATGTCTACCTGTACTAAAATATTCTTTAATTATGTCTTCGTTTTCAAGAATAAAGTCATCAAATAATGCAACATAATTATGTTTACATTCATCTAATGGTATAATTCCATTAATATTATTAATAAATTAGTAAAATCAAAGTCTCTGTCTATATCTGTATTAATTTTTTTACACATTTTCATCAATTCTTGATATTTTGCTTTTCTAAACTTTAAGAATAAGTATTTAATGATTAATTTTATCGTAGTTTACCATCCTCGAGCTAAAATACAATTATCAATCATTAATATTGATTTACCACATCCACTTAGTCCTATTATAGAACATCAAATAGAATTTGGTAAATGTTTACCATGTTTACTTTTTTATGTCTTTTCTGGAATTCTTATTTTTGGTTCCCAATCAATTTTCATTTAATCAAATAGTTTCTATTAATATTAAATAATTTTTTTATAACTATGAAATGAGCCATTCATTTCAATTCTCAAAAAAAGAGTATCTGTTTCTATAAGAGGTAGTTATAAAAATGGTGCTGTTGTTGGTTGTTATATACCTTTTTAACACCATATATTACTTAGAAATAATAAATTATGTTGTGGTGGAGAAAACGTAATAATACTTACTGGGAATATAGTTTAATAGTTTAGAAAAAAATATTAATTTTAAAAGGTCTAATAAATATATTAAAGAACATGACATTTCAAGTAAAGTTATTATTGAGAGTGATATTAAATTATGTGTGGATGTGAAAGATAGTGGTGGAGGAATTTTAGGCTTTAATAATTATTGTAAGTAAGAAAAACCATTGCTAATAATTTGCTAAAATTCATATAATTTTAATTAATAGATATAAATTTTAATTTACCTGATGCATTGTTTGTGGAAGAACCTAAATGTTTTCATCATCAAACTAGTAGAGGGTGTCCCAAAATAATGTATACACATTTTGAAACAGAATATCTCTTTAATTAAAGGAGACAGAAATACAATTTTATGGGTAATAAATTAGAAGTCAATGAAACACATAACAATGCCTTCTTTTGATTCAGGGTTGTCAGCAAGCATGGCGTTATCGTTTGAATAACGTTAAATGGGTATTAAAGTGTTACTGGAAAATAGTGAATGTGAGTGCAGTATGCCAATGTTGGAGAGTATATTTCGGACACCACCACCAGCAAGAGTAACAATTACAAGAATCAGAGATAGGTTTGAAGTTGAAGGAACGGTGCATGATTTGAAGAAGGAACATAGCAGATGAAAGAGAAGTTCAACAGACAATGAGAGTGTTGATGCAGCAATCAAGGCATACACATGATCCCCAAAAAATCTGTGAGGCATTGCTCTCGTGAGACTGGGATCTGCAGAAGTAGTGTTCATAGAATTTTGTATCAGAACTTTAGGCCTTACAATCCCAGATTTCTCCATGTACTTAACAGGGGTGATCCTGAGAGGCAAAGCGAATTTTGTGAGTGGTTCATTAACAGATGTGAAGAATAGCAACATTTCCAAGATCGAATTCTTTGGTCACATCAAGTGACATTTAATCTTGATGGAACAATTAACCGCTATAATTGCGTGTACTGGGCCAGGGAGAATCCTTACATGATTGAGCAAAGCCACGTTAATCTACCACGAGTAAGATTCTGGTGTGGTCTGTCTTCTAGAGGTTTAACTGGGCTGTACTTCTTTTACAACACCATCACAGATGACTCGTACTTGGAAATGTTAGAAATGATAACTCCTGGTCTTAGCGTTGTGTTTGGAAATGAAGATTATTTCTTTCAACATGAAGGGGTGCCACCTCACTTTCACCTTGTTTTTTTTTCAATCGTACATTCCCTGCCAGATGGATAGGCCAAATAGGGAGTGTGGAGTATCCCACTCGATCTCCAGATTTAACTGCTCTAGACTTCTTTCTGTGGGGTGCTCTCAAGAACACACTTTATACTGCGTGACCACACACACTGGATGATCTTGGAGAGCAAATTGAAGAAGCCAGTGATGCCATTCCGTTGGAAACAATAAAATTGGCATGTCGATCAGTCTTAAGTCGTTGTTGAAGATGTATTGCGAGGGATGGACACCAGTTTGAACATTTACCATGTTAAGTAAGACCATGATGCACTTAACACCATTAAAATACAATTTGTAACCCCCTTCATTAACGAAATGTTCAGTTTCAAAGAGAGTATACACCATTTTGGGGCACCCTGTATTATTGCATCTTTTAAACCTCATTTAGAATTTAGTGATCCTATAATCTATAAAGGAAAAAAACCTTTATTTCTTCCAAATCATGATATTAGAATTTGGGATTTAGAAGTAAGTATCATTAGTGAAATCATCTATTTGACATATTTTAATTTTGTTGATGTAACAGTTAATTTAGGAAAGAACTGAAAAATTTTTTAATCTTTAGAAAGGAATTAAAAATTTTAATATTTACGAATTTTAATCCTTACAAATCTTAGAGATTGATAGGTATCAGTTTCCTTCTTTTCTAGTAAATAAGAAACGTAAAAATAATTTAAATATTCCTAATGAGAATATTGAAATTAATATAAACATTGATAGTAGGGTTCATCCAAGTCTTGGCCAGTTCTATATAAGTTTCAAAATTATTCAAGCTCATTGTTCTGATTAATCCACATATGATGGAAAATCTGATAAAAATTAATTGATAATTATATTGCAAAATGATTTGATTTTGTAGTTATGAAAAAGGAACTAATATTTTATCTAGCATAGATCATCATTTAATTCCTTCTCAGTTTTATTAAATTTAAATATGTCTCTTCCTGATGACATTTTTATGGAAGAACATATATTTAATAATGGTATAATAAAATTAAAAAAGAAGTTCTTTAGTCTTTAGAAATATTATGAGGATTTTCTTAAGGATTATGAAGAGTAATGTGGGAAGGATATTTAATAATAATTTTTACAAAGTCTTCAAGTGCTTTAGATTCTGTCCTGAGATGGGCTGGTTTAAATAATTCTAGGGATTGTGGCGCCGCAACTAGTGCGCAATCATCCATTTGTCTATTAAAACCTTTGCTTCAGAATGTATGTGGGCTGCAATGTAAGCCGGTATATCAAACTTGTGCTCCCCACAAGATGATTCTGCGAAAAAAGCGAACTGTGGCTGGCTCATTTCAGCACTTCTATCAGGTTTGGAGTAAAAAATTTCATTACTGATTTCATCTGGACTTTCAGGAACCACCGTATGTTCTTCTTGTTCCGATATTAATGCGTCTTCGTCGTCCTTGTGACCAATCACTGAACCCGCATTGCCCTTACAATTTTCTATGCTTATAATGCTCGCATGGTTTAGTTGTTCCCCATGAACATCTACCTATTGTGTTGGTAGCACCGACTGCACCTCATTTAGTCGCAAGGTTCATCGTTAGTCATCTCCACATCTGTACAATAACTCATGTACAGAGACGTTTCCTTAATTCTACTACCGTACTGCTTCGCGTCCTCATGAACCTACACGTCAGTTTAAACAAGATTTTCCACTCTCTCCCTAATAGTTTATTTGCACAAAAATTGACAAGACATACTTCTCTAAAAGTTTCAACACTGATTTAGCAATGCCATGAAATGACAAATCAACAGAGAACACCAGAACACAGAGACAAAGAACAAATCACACACTTGGATACAAATAAAAATCACAAAGCCAAAACAAACTGAACACAAATATAGGATTAATTGATGCATGCAACCAAAAAAAACGATTGCTAACTTTTTATGTTATTTGCCCAAATGCAAACCGAGCCTTGTTCTCAGAATATTTTAGGTAGCCAAACTGACTTACTGTGCAAGTTCTGACTGCACATCAGAAGATCTTAAGAAGGCGAATCCTGAGGACGGTTGCATATTATGCAAGTTAGCTTCCACTTAAATGTTCTTAGTTTTGGAAATCAAAACGCGCTCCATGTCTTCAGATACCTAATACCCAAATCTCAAACAATGGATAGGGCAAAACAGCCCTCGTGAATGATACATCGGTGCCAGTCCTGCATTAATTACTGAAATGATATGGAGTGTGGATTATCTAGCTACAAAATACATACAATGAGTCCATATTTACACAATTTAATGTCTCTTATGAGCACAAAAATATAAAAAAGATATATACAAATATGTAACATATGGCAGAGAAACAAAATCGTTAATGAACATGGGGAAGAATTGGGTTATACACTACGCTTGTGGATAGGCCTCATGCAAATGGAAAACACAAGACTGAAAGCTAGCAGCATTGGTCTTTTGCTCACACTTGGACTGACTAGTGTGCAGAAACAGTTGCAATAACATTCACTTGTGAATCAAACAAGGGAACCAATGAAATCATTGATGTGGAACTCAATAAATCACATGTCTCTGTAAAAGTCCTTCAGGTTTACGAACGCCTACTCCACGCCCTGAAGTCTGATATTGCTATCTAGGCAGCATCCAGCCTCATAGGAATCTGAACCCAGAATTAGACCATCTGCATCAGTCGAGATCTGACGCAAGAGACGAAGTATGTCCGCGTGCCCGTCAGAGTGTGATAAAAGAGATTCTACACTCCTGAGCGTTTCACAAACAAGGCACCCATCTAAATCTTTCCTCAGCCAATCAAAATGGGTAACTAGTGGTCAGCCAATGAGACAAGTGGAGATCGACTCTTCGATATAACCCCCTTCCCCCCCACAACAAAATCTTCAAAATTTCCCACTGGAAGTTACCATGTAAGAAAATAGGGAGAGAGACAGAGAGAGAGAGAGAGAGAGAGAGAGAGAGAGAGAGATGTTTAACAGCCCACCCAGTACCTATGCCTGTAGTTAGAAATGACGAATTTCCTTCATCCAGTCACTTAGACAAATAAGAGAATCCCATCTCACAGCATGGCGCCAATGGGAATGCTTCTTCCTTGGCTTGAGAAATTGCCTTTGGCAAGAGGAGGGTTCTATATCTCACTCCAAACTACTCGACGTGTGACTGAGCCAGTATCTCTACAAAGAAGGGAGAAACTGATGAGTACTGCCCACCTCGGCGCCACTATGTCACAATGAGATGTGCAAACAATTCCCACACCCGTATTCGATAAGTTTTCCGATACACACATGAGGAATGTGTGTCTAAGGTTGGTATATAACGCTGTGACACCTCTCAGTAAGCCACTTGGAGCGTGAATGATGTATTTCCTTCGAAGCTTCCTCCACCACTGACTTCGTAAATGCAAACTAAACGAACTGTCAGGGGACAGAAGAGCACATCCCTACGCCACCCGCGATTGGGTTATGGAACTCTCAGTGTCGCTTTTCCTCCTGCCCATCTCGGGGCACTCTCACCTGCCCACACAGATATAGTTATCAATCGAAACCCCATTTAGTATCGTAACAATCGAAGAACTGCTCACTCTCTGCCTGTACCGGATAGTGCATCTAAATAACAACTGAATAATGTGATATGGGAGGCACTAGTTACAAATCTTATGCAATTATTTGTGTTACTTTTTCAGTTGCATATCCGTTCGTTTTATGACAGTGGAGAAAATTGTTATCAAGTAAAACAAGTCAGGCAGATCACTGGCAGATGCGTTTCAACGCATCCAATGAAAAATTATTCTTTTTAGTATTTCAAATGCCTCCTAAACAATATTCTGCATATGTATACATTTCTGCAGAACTGGAAGTAGATGGGAATGCCCGTCAGCGGATTTGGAGCTCCTCTTGTGTTGTTGTTTAATGCTTGATTATTCCTTCTCTGCCCATTCGTTTTACATTCCTGCAATTATGCAGCTGGTGCCTATGCACACCTCATTCCTTAGATTGTGGGTTGTGACAATGCCTCTGAATGTGACCTGAACGTTCACATCTGTAACATCTTACAGCAGTAGAGAAGGCACTTATTTCACCCACTACTCAAGTTCTGTACGTCAATTTCTGTACGTAGTGCGATGGCAGCAGAAAAGTCCTTCTGGGTTTCCTGAGAATATCCTCTTCGACACGTCAGATGGCAGCAGTCCCTTAGAAAAGCATCTAATGCACTATGTCCCACCTCGTGAAGAACAACGTCGTTTCTTTCGTTATTCTCCATCAATTTATCGGTGTTGTTGTTGTGGTCTTCAGTTCAGAGACTGGTTTGATGCAGCTCTCCATGCTCCTCTATCCTGTGCAAGCTTCTTCATCTCCCAGTATCTACTGCAACCTACATCCTTCTGAATCTGTTTACTGTATTCATCTCTTGGTCTCTATCTACGATTTTTACCCTCCACGCTGCCCTCCAATACTCAATTGGTGATCCCTTGATGCCTTAGAATATGCCCTACCAAGCGATCCCCTCTTCTAGTCAAGTTGTGCCACAAATTTCTCGTCTCTCCAATTCTATTCAATACCTCCCCATTAGTTACGTGATCTACCCATCTAATCTTCAGCATTCTTCTGTAGCATCACATTTCGAAAGCTTCTATTCTCTTCTTGTCTAAACTATTTATCGTCCACGTTTCACTTCCATACATGGCTACACTCCATACAAATACTTTCAGAAACGCCCTCCTGACGCTTAAATCTATACTCGATCTTAACAAATTTCTCTTCTTCAGAAACGCTTTCTTTGCCATTGCTGGTCTACATTTTATATGCTCTCTACTTCGACCATCATCAGTTATTTTGCTCCCCAAATAGCCAAACTCATTTACTACTTTAAGATTCTCATTTCCTAATCTAATTCCCGCAGCATCACTCGATTTAATTCGACTACATTCCATTACCCTTGTTTTGCTTTTGTTGATGTTCATCTTATATCCTCCTTTTAAGACACTGTCCATTCCGTTCAGCTGCTCTTCCAGGTCCTTTGCCGTCTCTGACAGAATTACAATGTCATCGGTGAACCTCAAAGTTTTTATTTCTTCTCCATGGATTTTAGTTCCTACTCCAAATTTTTCTTTTGCTTCTTTTACTGCTTGCTCAATATGCAGATCGAATAACATCAGGGAGAGGCTACAACCCTGTCTCACTCCCTTCCCAACCACTGCTTCCCTTTCATGCCCCTCGACTCTTATAACTGCCATCTGGTTTCTGTACAAATTGTAAATAGCCTCTCGCTGTCTGTATTTTACCCCTGCCACCTTCAGAATTTGAAAGAGAGTATTCCAGTCAACATTGTCAAAAGCTTTCTCTAAGTCTGCAAATGCTAGAAACGTAGGTTTGCCTTTCCTTAATCTATTTTCTAAGATAAATCGTAGTGTCAGTATTGCCTCGCGTGTTCCAACATTCCTACGGAATCCAAACTGATCTTACCCGAGGTCGGCTTCTACCAGTTTTTCCATTCGTCTGTAAGGAATTCGTGTTAGTATTTTGCAGCCGTGGCTTATTAAACTGATGGTTCGGTAATTTTCACATCTGTCAACACCTGCTTTCCTTGGGACTGGAATTATTATATTCTTCTTTAAGTCTGAGGGTATTTCGCCTGTCTCACACATCTTGCTCACTAGGTGGTAGAATTTTGTTAGGCCTGGCTCTCCCAAGGCTGTCAGTAGTTCTAATGGAATGTTGTCTACTCTCGTGGCGTTACTTATCTGTATTTTCCTTAATTTCCCATATTCTGCAGATAAATCTTTCTACTGAACTCGTTATGCCTCTGGTTACCTCACTCAAGTGCTCCCAAAAGCATCTTGAGCTATTCTGCTTCTAACAGCACTGTGTGAGATCCTCTTTTAGTTGCCCAAATGTAATCATGTTCCTTAACCCATCTTGATACCTATAGCTGCAATGTTCAATCAGAGATCTGTAGTCATATTCATGTATTATGGCAAGCAACGTATGTGGTTTTCTTTTTATATGCATTGTGTCACCCCCTAAACACCGAGCAAAGTTGCGCAGTGGTTAGCACACTGGACTCGCATTCGGGTGGACGACGGTTCCATCCCGCGTCCGGCCATCCTGATTTAGGTTTTCCGTGATTTCCCTAAAATCGCTCCAGGCAAATGCCGGGATGGTTCCTTTCAAAGGGCACGGCCGACTTCCTTCCCCATTTGCCCCTAATCCGATGAGACCGATGACCTCACTGTCTGGTCTCCTCCCCCAAAAACCAACCAACCAACCACCCCCTAAACCCCTAGTCAGGGAGGAAATTTGATAGTGTATGTTTATTAAAGTATCAGGCTTTGTATTGCTTTAATGTCATATAGCACCCCCAAGTGAACATTACATTCCATCCCGGCAACTGTATACAACAGCCAAACTAAAAAAAAACGTAATACCAACCAACTCTTAATGTCAAATGTTACCCAAGCATTGGGGTCACTGCAATGTGTGGATGACGTTGATATAGGTTTTAACAGAACTAAGACAAGTTTTTCAACTGAACAATACAGACAATTTAGATATGGAGATAAGATTCACTGCTTTGATACAAAGATCAAACGAAGTTTTTGTTCATAATCAGAAATCAGTATCAAACTTACGTGTTATGATAACAAACTGGCTGATGTATTAACAACATCTGTAAATGCAAGGGAGAGAGTGTCATGGGATGACAATCACTAAAAACAATGCTAAAATATGTTGGAGGCCGGGTGCTCGCACCAAAAGACTTAGGTGGTAATTTTTTCCATGTGCTATTTGAACATGGGAAGTTTGAGAAATACTCTGTAAAATCTATGCCGAGCACTTGGAAGTTAACTGCAGACTAGTTTGCTATAATATTTTTGTTATAAGATGGTGATGTATGGAGTAAATTGTCACAATTCTATTTAGTTGTATATGACTTGAAATACTATCAGAAATCTGTCTGTAATGTGTCTCGATTCTGACACAAAATTCCCTGCATTCAGGACAAAGTCACTGATTTCATCACAGGTATCTGATTTCTTTTCCCAGAATTTCAAACATCTATGACTTTAGAAATCTTCTAATAGCTATGCATTCCACCCCATGTGCAGTGCTTGTAGGTGTTTCCTGTTGTCGGGCGACGGCTCCTGATACCCAGCACAGGAATACGCTCCCAGGGGTGAAGTACTTAAATTGTGCTGCCACATCGCAGCTCTGCTTGGCGTGTGTCTGGGATGGCATTTGGTGTTGCGAGCACGCAAACTACTGCAGTTGCTCGCGTGATTGAAATAAAACATCTAAATAAATAAAACAACACCCCATTCACAGAATAAACATCCCCATCCTGCTGCATACAGCAAAATTCAAATGGTTCAAATGGCTCTGAGCACTATGGGACTTAACAGCTGACGTCATCAGTCCCCTAGAACTTAGAACTACTTAAACCCAACTAACCTAAGGACATCACACACATCCATGCCCGAGGCAGGATTCGAACCTGCGACCGTAGTGGTCGCGCGTTTCCGGACTGAAGCGCCTAGAACCACTTGGCCACTTCAGCCGGCTGCATACAGCAGTGGTAACACTGTAGCTAAATGTTTAAATAAAAACAAAGTATCATAGACATTTACAATTAGGTAACCTCCTTACTAATCTTATAGTAAACGCCCTTATATGCACCTTCCTTAGTAAAGAACATTGTATTAATCTGTGATTTATAACTCTAAGGGGATGCTAGGCGTTCCTCATGTTGACAAGCAGTATTTTGTGCTGTGTTCTGAAATGTGTCCACTGGCGTTATAAGAATACCACAGAATGCATCTAGAAGCTGGAAAGGAATTTGCTCAGTTTTAAAAACGGTGGAATTACTATACATGATGAGTCAGGAGGAAACTCACACACTTTTAGGAGTGACAGAAGTAGTGACTCTGACCAAAAAAATCATATGAACATATGTTCTGTTCTTAACAGTTTCCAATAAAGCTAATAAAACCAGGGGGAACATAACAAATGTAGGTGATAGCAAAAGAAACAGTGTGATCTAATGGCTTGTTTAATTCTTTACTTTTCCTCACAAAAGACGTCATCTTCAATTGCAATGCATTTTGCAGTGCTTGTAGGCTGCCGTTGTCTTGCTGACCTGAGCTCACTCATACGGTCCTTTACTTGATTACACACACGTAAAATACGAAGAAGAAGTTCCATGTGGTAAGGAATGTCATGGCTGTTGTTTCTGTCGAGATGTCCATCACTGGAGTAGCATTAGCCCAACTACAGTACAAGTCAGTTGCTGTGAAGTCGGGTCAGAGCTCCGCTGCTGGTAGCAGCAAGCCCACTAAGTCATTGCCCATGCGAGGAAAAAACATATGGCTGCAGAAAAATTACCTATGATCCGTAAAGTCAACACTACGTAGCCTGAAGCCGCTTTGGCTGTATTCACACGTGAGTGCTGTTGAAAATGGGCATGCGACTGATGCCGGTGATTTTAAAACAACTGAACGTCAGATATGGTTAATAAAATGGAATATGTTCATCTAAAGTTTTTTGTTCAGAATCCCCATTACTATCACCGCTCAAAGCACGTAGGCCTAAACCAATCCTAGTTTATTATTTACAGAGCAATGGCAGTATGCCACTGATTTCTTTGCTTATAAAAGCAATAACGAATTAATTTTTCAAAGAAACTGAAAACACACAGACATATATTTTTTTTAAATCATACATTTACCGTGGCTATGTGATTTCCACGCAACATATAGCGATGTATTTGAAATTTGCAAATCGCTACCACTGCAGGAGTATGATGTTAAAATGTGTCTTAAAAAGAATCTCCCATAGCGATCATTAGACGTGAGACGACACAATATGTGATAAATGGGTTCTGTTTATTTCAAAGCATAATTCTGATATCTTAATAGCTTGTCGTTAAAATGGGAACTGTAACAGTTTCCGACATATCGATGTAGGCCACGAATTATATAACTGCTATGTTATAGAGTGCTTATGCGCTAATAGAATCGGATATTTTCCATGATATACTATCCACTGCAACCTCCAGTCGTCACTAGGCCAGAAGGTCAACAGAGCGTACAAGTTGCCTCTGGCAAGCTGTTCCCACATTGGAAAGCAGTTCTAACTAGATGATACGGAGGTGTGTAGTACAGGTCTAAATGTCTTAGCAGTATTACTCTGCAGGGAATAAAATGATGTTTTTGACCCAGTGGAAGATTGTCTACGTCATTCCGCTGACCTGTGTCTGATAACTGTACGTTTTCGCACTAAACTTTTGATTCTTTGAAGTTGGTCGGCATTTTCGAAAAAAGTGTTAAGACAATGATGTAATCATAACCATCATATTAAGAGATGACCTATGTAAATATTATCTGTCTCGATATATAATGTGGATGAGTGGTATATCACTTTAACAACATGGAGGAGATTACATTTTATATCTTCTCTACTTCTGCCATCACCAGTTATTTCACTAGCCAAATATCCAAACCAATCTACTACTCCAAGTGTGTCGTGTCCTAATCTAATTCACGCGTTATCATCCGATTTAATTCGACTACATTCCATTATCCTTGTTTTGCATTTATTGATATTCATCTTTCAAGACACTGTTCATTCCAGTCAACTGCTCTTCCAACTCCTTTTCAACCCCTGACAGAATTATAATGTCATCGACAGACCTCAAAGCTTTATTTCCTCACACTGAACTTTAATTCCTTCTCCAATTTTTCTTTGGTTTCCTCTACTGCTTGCTCAATAAATGTATTGAATAACGCTGGATATAGACTACAATCCGATCACATTTCTTCTCAACCATTACTTCCATTTCATGCCCTGGTTTCTGTACAAGCTGTAAATAGCTTTTCGCTCTCTGTGTTTTACCCCTATTACCTTCAGAATCCTAAAGGTGGTATTCCAGTTAACCTTTTCAGAAGATTTCTCTAAGTCTACAAATGTTATAAACATGGGCTTGCCTATACCTAAGCTACCTTTTAACAAAGTCATAGGGTCACTATTGCTTCAAGTGTTCCTACAGTTATGCCTAGATATATAATCAGCGTGACTGTATCACGCACTACAGTACTAATGCAGTATTTGCACATTATGGGATTGTTTTTCCTACTCATCTGCATTAATTTACATTTTTCTGCATTTAGGACAACCTGTCATTTATCATACCATCTAGAAATATTGTCTAAGTCATCTTGTTTTTATTTGACGTCAAGTTCCGTAGGACCAAATTGAAGAGCAAATCTCCAAGACCATGGAACATTTCAGTACGTGAGATTACAACATAAAAGAACAGATAAAAATAATATGTTTATGAACCCACAAAAAGTCAGTCCGTAAGTTTAAGTAAGTGCAATCAACAATACAACAAAAATCAGATTAATTTTTCAAGGAACTCCTCGACAGAATAGAAGGAGTGACCAAAAGAAAACTCTTCAGTTTCGATTTGAAAGCGCTTGGATTACTGCTAACATTTTTGCATTCGAGAGGCAGCTTATTGAAAACTGATGCAGAAGTATACTGCACACCTTTCTCCAAAAGGGTTACGAAAGTCCGATCCAAATGCAGGTTAGATTTCCGCCAAGTATTAAATGAGTGAAAGCTGCTTATTCTTGAGAATAAGCTAATATTGCCAACAAGAAATGACAATAAGGACTATATATATTGAGAGGCAAATGTCAAAATACCCAGACTCGTGAATAGGGGCCGACACGACGTTCGTGAACTTACGCCACTTATTGCCCGAATTGCCCCTTTCTGAGCCAAAAATATCCTTTTGGAATGGAAAGAGTTACCCAAAAATATAATAACATACGATATAAGTGGATGAAAATAAGCAAAGTAGACTAATTTTAGTGTCAAACGACCACTTACTTCAGATACGGCTCTTATAGTAAAAATGGGAGCATTAAATCTTTGAACAAGATCCTGAACGTAGGCTTTCCACGACAGTTTACTATCTATCTGATCACCTTAAAATCTGATCTGTTCAGCTTCACTAATCATATGCCCATTCTGTGAAATTCAAACGTCAGGTTTTGTTGAATAGTGTGTTATAAACTGTAAAAACTGAGTCTCACTGTGATTTAGCGTTGGTTTATTTTCTACAAACCATGAACTTAGTTCGCCAATGTTGCACAAAACATCCTTTACTACCAAGCTCGTGTCACCAGCAAACAGAAATATTTTAGAGTTACCCGTAATACAAGAGGGCATATCATTTATATAAATAAGGAACAGGAGTGGCCCCAACACTGATCTCTGAGACACCACCCCACTTTTGACTGTACCCCACGCAGATCGCACAACACAGCCATTCTCAGCATTGTGAATAATGAACTTTTGTTGTCTGTATCTAAAGTAAGGGGTGAATCAATTGTGAGCTACTCTCCGTATTCTGAAATCGTCCGACTTCTGGAGAAATATTGTGTGATCAACACAATCAAACGCCTTAGTTAAATCAAAAAATATGCCTAGCATTTGAAACCTTTTGTTTAACACATCCAGAGTCTCACAGACAAAAGAGAATATTGTCACAGAAGAAGCTGAGTAGCAACTTGGTGTAGTGGTTATGGTACTAAACTGTTGCATAGATGCTCGTGAGTTCAAAACTCACTTGGACTATACAACTTTAATTTCTATATTCTATTCGAGTACATTCTAGAAGTATCCACAAATGTCAACAATCATTGGACTGGAATGTTCTGTAGCTGTATATATACTGTATGTGTTCTGGCCGGAGGCAGTTCATTCCGCGCTCTTGTATGTGCAAGTGCTGAATGAACCTTGATTAAGTGAAGTTAGTGCTCATCATTCATCTAATTACACCTTCTTCTACGTAACATTATTCTGGTGGAGGCGCTGAGTATTGTAACTTGTGATAGCTCACATTATCGACGACACAGTGGCTCCCATCAGGCCACAACAAAGTCACAGTTCACGTGGCGAGAAATCCGAGTTCGAGCCATATTCAACACATCACAGTCTATCGGAGACAGAAGAAGTAGAGGACGTTACGGTGACAGCAACTGTGTGCCACCACATGAGACATCCTTCCGGGTTCTCTGGTGACGATGGAGAAGATCCAAATAAGTGGCTGAAGGTAAATGAGCGTATAGCCAAATTTAACAAATGGGATGACACCGTGTCTTTGGCTAAGGTATTTTTCTACTTGGAGGGCACTGCCAAGCAATGGTATGACAACAACGAGGAGAAGTTCACAAGCTGGGAAGTATTCCAGGTGGAACTGCGCAAGTATTTCCGCGATACACAATGACAGAAGTGCAAGGCTGGAGATAAAATAAAGTGCAGGGCACAGCGTCCCGGAGAAACTACAGCATCCTACATTCAAGACATCTTGGAGCTGTGTAAAATAGTTGATACTAGAATGAAGGAGGAAGATAAGGTTGCACATCTCATGAAGGATGTTGCTGAGGACATATATCAAGCCCTATTCCTGAAGGAGGTTTCGACAGCAGACAACTTCATAAAATAGTGCCAGTATATCGAGACAATGCATCAAAAAAGAATTACAAGCAAGATGTTTGAACGGCTCCAAACGTCGTATCGATGTCTGTGATGGAGGAAGCAACTGATTTCCCAAGTGTTCTTCGTCAGATAGTGAGAGTGGAGGTTCAGAAGGCATATGGATTGCACTGCGAGCAAAACACCGAGACGCTTCAAGAGGTCATAATGGAGTAAGTGGAACAGACATTGAACCCAATCTCTCTTCCTTCATTTCCCTTTAAAACCGTGAAAAATTCGAGACCCAGGCGGAGTTACGTTCCTCCAATGCCGCATGAGGAACCTCTTTGGGCACCAAGGAAGACTGACATCCGGAGGACTCAGGATAACCAACCAGTATGTTTCCACTGTAGACGACCGGGACATGTGGTGCGGTGTTGTCGAGAAAGGTGGCGGATATTTGATGACGCCCATGCCAGAAGTCAGCAGACCGATCTTAGCCGACGCCAACTCCGGGACGACGAAGATGAACAAGATGTGGGTGCAGGACGACGTAGGTAATCATCGCCGCAAGCTAGCCGCTGGAGAGGACGCTCCCCAACACGCCGATCAGGGTCTCCATCGCCGTTTAGAAGCACCAGCCGATCACCGAGCCGCTGCAACCTGGAAAACTAAAGGGTGCGACCTTCCTTGAAGGTGAGGCCGCCGAAGAGAAAAATCCTCCGCCGTCGATCACTACAAAAATGATAGGAAACTACGTCGATATCCTCATGGATGGCCGACCAGTCCACGCTCTTGTGGACTCTGGAGCATCATATTCAGTCATTTCGGAGAAGTACCGTCGCCAGTTGCAGAAAACCGTATTCGTCGACAGCAAAGCATCTCTGCTGAAGGCGGCTAATGGGAAATACGTAAACCCTACAGGAACATGTACCATTCGTGTGGGTATAAGTGATCATACAAAGCCCTTAGAATTCGTCGTCTTACAAGAGTGTGGTCAGATTGCGGTCGCGCGTAGATAATGCTAGGCGAGATGAGAAACTGTGGACAGGAAGATGCGCATCCGAGTGTGTAGACACTATGTGTGCTGGATGAGGTGATCATCCTGCAGTCAGCTCTAGAAAAGTAGCTGTCATGTGTCATGACATGCATCAACCCGTCGATCTTGTAGTGGAATGTAAAAGAAGCATACCACTGAAGAATAACTTGGTCGTACCAGCCTCTATTATCTCGTTTCAGAGCGGATTCGGTGAATTGTGGATAGTTAACTGACGCTGAGAACCGCAGATCCTACCAAGACACATGTGCATAGCAAACGCTGAGCCGTTAATTGCAGAACAGCTGACCGCCATAGAAACCTCCCATGCAGAGTCTGTGGCCGCAATTAGCGCTACCACTACGTGACAAGATCTTCTAGCTCGACTATCACCAGATCTCACTAAGGAACATCAGAAGAAGCTACTTGCCATTCTTCAAGAGTTCTCTGAGTGCTTCAACCCACAGGTGAAGAGCAAATTAGACAAATCGACGGTGAAGCACTGGATTAGCACTGGAGACCATGAACCAATAAGCCAGAGACCATACCGTGTGTCAGCAATGGAGCGTCAAATAATTCGCGGCGAGGGAGAGAAAATGATGAAGCATGACAACATTCAGAGAGCCTATGGTCGTCACCAGCGGTCCTCGTCAGGAAGAAGGACGGCAGTTGGCGCTTCTATGTTGATTACAGGAAGCTTAATAAGATAACTAAAAAGGACGTTTACCCTCTTCCACGAATTGACGATACACTAGATTGTCTGAAGGGGGCTCAGTTTTTCTCAACCATGGACATGTACTTGGGATGCTGGCAAATGGAAGTAGATGAGGCTGATCGTGAGAAAACTGCATTCATCACCCGCGAGGGCCTGTATGAGTTTAAGGCAATGCCGTTTGGTTTGTGTAATGCACCAGCAATGTTTGAACGAATGATGGATAATCTTCTAAGGCACCTGAAGTGGACGATGTGTCTCTGTTATTTACTGTGAGATGACATTGTAGTGTTCTGAGAGACATTTGATGAACAAATAAAAAGACTGAGGGCTGTTCTTAAGTGTCTCCAACAAGATGGACTGAAACTTAATCCAACAAAGTGTGTCTTTGGAGCAAAAAGAAATCAAAATACTTGGACACCTTGCGTCAAACGATGGTGTGCGGCCAGACCCAGAAAAGGTGAGATCTATAACGGGATTTCCTATTCCTAAAAGCATTAGAGTTGTGAGAAGCTTCCTCGGATTATGTTCCTATTACCGTCGTTTTATCAAAGACTTTTGTATCAACGCCAGGCCACCCCAAGAGTTGTTAAAAGCTGATGCTAAATTTATCTGGGATGGTGCTCAACATGATTCTTTCGACGTGCTGCGAATAGCTCTGATGACTGACCCTGTACTTGGTCTGTATGATGAGAGAGCACCTAAAGAACTACACACACATGCCTGCGGGTATGGGATCGGTGCTGTTCTACTGCAAATTTCGCATGGAAAAGAGAAGGTTATAGCCTATGCTTCTAGGACACTTACAAAAGCCGACAGAAACTACTCAACTACCGAAAGAGAATGTCTTGCTGTGATCTGGGCCATGTGCAAATTTCGACAGTATCTCTACGGAAGGCCATTCACAGCTGTTACAGACCGTCATTCACTTTGTTGGTTGACAGATCTTAAGGATCCAACAGAACGACTCGCCAGGTGGGCACTACGTCTTCAAGAGTATGACATTACTATATTGTACAAAAGTGGAAGAAAACACCAAGATACAGACTGTCTCTCAAGAAACCCTGTGCAAGACCATCAAGACTTTGATTAAGATAGTGACTGTCTCGCTGCACTCCAGGATCTTTCTGCTGAGCACAAGAAGGACGCCAAGATATTTCAAATAATGGTTGCCTTAAATCGGTCAGAGGATGTGAAAGGACAATTCTAGGTGGTTAATGGATTACTTTGCAAGAAAAACTTTGATCCGTTTGGAAGGAGGTGGCTACCAGTGATTCCTAAACACATGCACTTAGATGTTCTACAGAAATTCCAATACACACCGGAGGCCAGACATTCAGGATTTATTAAGACATACGATAGAATATGCAAGAGATTTTTCTGGCCGGGTTTATTTAGGAGTGTCCGTCACTATGTGTCGCAATGTCGAGAGTGCCAGAGGAGAAAGGCAGTTCCTCAGAAACCACCTGGCCGACTGATACCAATTCCACCAGCCGAAACGCCTTTTCAGCGTGTTGCGATTGACCTCCTCCGACGATTTCCAACGTCTGCTAGTGGCAATAGATGGATTATTGTTTGCACTTATTACCTGACACGTTATGCCATTACAAAAGCCGTGAAAACAGCCGCAGCATCCGAGGTGGTCAAACGCATCGTGGAAGACATTGTATTAAAACAAACTGCCCCAAGATCGTTAATTACGGATCGAGGGAAAGTTTTTCAATCGAATCTTGTGACAGAGATAAACCGTCTTCGCAACATTACTCATCACATGGCGACTGCCTACCATCCACAAACTAACGGGCTTACTGAACGCCTTAATGAGACCTTGGCCGACATGATATCAGTGTTCGTCAATGCTGAGCAGAGCAACTGGGATGAGGTGCTACCTTTCGTGACGTTTGCCTACAACACCACCAAACAAGACACTACAGGATTTACGCCATTTTTCCTGCTGCATGGGCGTGAGGCAACTACGACGATGGACACTGTGTTTCCGTTACATCCCGATGATGTGAACGATGACTACACTGGCCAGGTGTTAACCAGAGCTGGGGAAGCTCGGGCAATTAGCTCGATTCCGCACGCTGTAGGCTCAAGTAATCGATCGCCGAAGGTATGACGCGAGCCACCACCTTGTTGTCTACCACCCTGGTTCAGAATGGTTCAAATGGCTCTAAGCATTACGGGACTTAACATCTGAAGTCATCAGTCCCCTAGACTTAGAACTACGTAAACCACGTCCGAGGAAGAATTCGAACCTGCGACCGCAGCAGTAGCGCGAATCTGGACTGAAGCGCCTAGAACCACTCGGCCACAGCGGCCGGCACCAGCCTGGTGATCTCGTCTGGATCTTCACTCCTGTTCAGAAGGTTGGTCCCTCTGAGAAGCTCCTCAGACGCTACTTTGGAACTTATATGGTTGTAAGACAGTTGTCAGATGTTACTTGTGAAGTTGAAGATTTCGACCCCGACACAATTCGACGAAAGATCAGAGATACGGTCCACGTCCTTCGAATGAAGCTCTATAAGGATCCTGCAATCCAGGATAAATTCGAAGCTCCAGCGACAGGAAACAAGCGGACAGCTGACGAAGAGTGTAGCGGCAAAAGAAGTTCTAAGAAGATCACAACCTGGGCGAGAATCAGTTTTCGGGAGTCGGAGTATGCAGGACCGATGACTCGTTCCCGGACTAGGACGACGTATCACCGAGACGCTGTTCTCTTAAGGAGGGAGCTTATGTCAAGAAGAAACTGAGTAGCACCTTCGTGTAGTGGTTATGATGCTAAACTGTTGCATGGAGAGTCGTGAGTTCAAAACTCACCTGGACTATACAACTTTAACATCTATATACGGTTCGACTACATTCTAGAAGTATCCACAAATGTGAAGAATCATTGGACTGGAATAATCTGTAGCTGTATATGTACTGTATGCGTTCTGGGCGGAGGCAGTTCGCCCCTCACACTTGTATGTGCAAATGCTGAACAAACCTGGTTAAGTGAAGTTAGTTTTCGTCATTCATCTAATTACACCTTCTTCTACGTGACAATATAACATTTTCAGTTGTTAAACGACCTCTAAAGCCCAACTGGATCTTTGATAGCAAATCATGTGATATAAAATGATCAACTGTCCTCACATACACAACCCTTTCAATAACTTTTGCGAACACTGATAGAATATAAATAAGTCTAAAATTGTTTACATTATCCTTTTCTCCCTTCTTATAAAGTGGCTTTACTACTGAGTACTTCAATCGTTCAGTAAACTTACCATTTCTAAAGGAAAAACTACAAATAGGTGTAAATACAGGGCGAACATGTACAGCACAGTACTTTAATATTCTACTAGGCATGCCATAATATTTATGAAAGTCTTTAGTCTTCAGTGATTTAATTTTTGACTCAATCTCCTCCTTGTCCATATCACAGAGGAGTATTTCAGACATTAGTCTCACAAAGGTATTTGCAAAGGAAGTTACACGATTCCCCATAGAATTTTTTTTTTGTTTAAATCACCAGCAATGCTCAGAAAATGATTGTTAAATACCCTACATATATCTGATTTATCAGTAACAGAGATATTTTTACTACAAACTGAATTTATATCGTCGACGTTGAGCTGCTGACCAGACACTTCCTTCACAACTGACCATATGGTTTTAATTTTATCCTGTGCATTAGCTTTTCTATTTGCATACCACATACTCTTTGCCTTCCCAATAACATTTTTAACCACCTTACAATACTGTTTGTAATGGGCTACTGTAGATTAATTGCAACTACTTCTAACATTTTTATGTAATTCCCGCTTTGTTCTACATGATATCGTTAGCCCACTAGTCAACCACCCGGGCCGCCTATTACTGCTAGTACCCTATTTAAAACGTTCTAATGGAATGCAACTCTCAAAGAGCATGAGAAAAGTATTAAGGAAAGCATTATATTTATCATCTATGTTATCAGCATTATAAACATCCTGCCATTCTCGTTCCTTGACAAGGTTATAAAAACTCTCTATTGCTGTTGGATTGACTTTCCTATACAGTTTGTAACTATATGTGACATTTGTTTGAGAACAAAAGCCTTTTAGTGTTAAAATCTGTGCATCATGCTCTGAAAGGGCATTAACCATTTTACTAACAGAATGCCTATCTAGTAACGAAAAATGAATAAAAATATTGTCTGTGGCCGTGCTACTGTGCCACTGCACCCTAGTTGGAGAAAACACAGTCTGCATCATATCATATGAATTTAGGAGATCTACCGACATCCTTTTTCTTGCACCATCATGTACAAAATTTATATTGAAGTCGCCACATATAACTAATTTCTGGTACTTCCTACAAAGTGAATCAAGAATCCTCCCCAGCTTGAGCAGAAATGCTCTGAAGTCAGACTTAGGGGATCTGTAAACAACAACAATTAGAAGTCTAGTTTCACTAAATTCAACTGCCACTGCACAACATTCAAATACCTGTTCATTGCAGTGCCGTGATACATCTATAGCCTCAAATGGAATACTGTTTTTTACGTACATAGCCACTCCCCCACCCCGAAAGGAATTCCTTTAAAAACAGCCAGTTAATCTGTGTCCTGGTAAAGGAAGCCCCTGAATTGTCAAATTATTTAAGTGGTGCTTCGATATACCAATAATTTCAGAGTCAACATCTATAAGCAGTTCACTGACTTTACCTCTAATACCTCTCATATTCTGATGAAATATGCTCATTCCTTCTCTACTTGGAAACATTTCATCCTCAGAAGTTGAGCCCTTAGTTACAGGGACTTCCTTCAAGCACCTATACCTATCAACTGACTTCAATCTGAAAAAGGTGCAGCTCTAACACTAACTACAACAGGAATTTTTCCATGAATGATACCACCACCACCCATTACACTGTCACCTATAAGCTTTGCCAGCCTCCCCATCTTATACCTATTGCGTTGCAGGCCATGCCTAGTGATATGCGATCTACTGATAGACCCAACTGGCACCACTGAAATGTGATCCATGTCCTCTGCCATCAGCGCCCCCTCCAGCCTCATGTTAACATGCCTAACAGACGCTTTAAGAAGAGGCTGATCATGACACTGAAACAGTTGCACGAAATGCACATTAGTTCCACCAGTTTGAGTAGCTATCTTTACCAGGTCACCACCTACATCATATTCCCCATCCCAATTAAGACTGTTCCCTGTTCCACCCATTATCACTACCCGATCCTCCTCCATAAAATCCCTACATAACTTCATTAGGCTGTCAGTCACCTGAGCCAACCTTGCCCTAGGCTTCACAATGCTGGTGACCTGGTACTCACTCCTCAAAACTTCCTGCAAGTGCTGGGCCACACTTCTACCATGCGAACTACCTAGAAGCAGAACCTTCTTCTTTCTGTTAGACTTTGCAACTTGCCTAGACCTCCTAACTGCTGAGGACTGCTGCAGGTTTCCTACACCTACAGTTACAAGGGGTTACTCTCCACTCAACCCTGACAGTTGTTCAAATCTATTGCATATACGCAAAGAATAACTGTCCGAGTAACTCCTCCTCCTAGTTGGCTTCTTGTCAACTGCCAGTTCCCATTCCCCACCACCCTTCACCCTCCTCTACCTATCTAGTTCCTCCATTGCACGTTGTAACTGCACCTGAATGGCAGAGATCTTTCGCTCCTGCTCCTCTATTAACTTATTTCTAATACAGATTCTGCATTCCCAGGAGATGATCTCGCTAGAATGCCCACTGGGCGCTAGAATGCCCATTGGCTTGCCCACTGCATTCCCCCCAATGAAAATACTTTTAACACCATAACCCACTACTCACAAACCTCAACAGAGACCACACTTCTCACTCATGGTAAAATTTTACAGTTTCTGAAAAAAACTATATGTCTACGTTACCTAAGTTAAGTTACACCAGTAGAACTATTTACAGAACTAACAATAGCAGTCTCGAAATTCTCTGTCTACTAAGAAAGAAACTACTTGTGTTAATATTACTAGACCCCTGCTAATAACAATATCAACAAAACTTCTCAAAATTATTAGCTACAACCAAAAATTCAAGCGGCCACTGGAACACTCAACGGCATTAAAACACTGAATGAAAATTTTACTGAAACGTCAGCTGAAAACTAAAGCACGATATTTACTAAACGACTTCAACGCACAGAAAACTCTAAAAAACACAGCGAGCCAATGTTTCCAAAAGGTCATTAAATCGTTATTTCGCCACAAACTGCACGAAACACCGCTGAAAACTATTAAATTTAATAACTGTATAACAGTGCACAAATAACTTTGTCAGTACTTAGCTTTACAACCGCTACAGCAGCAAATGCACGCCGCAAAATGTAAACTCATTACTGCGGCGCGAGGCTTGGACGAACGACGGCCACCACGGCCGGCGAAAATCGAGGCTTGGGCATGTCTGGAGGTGTGAAGGGATATAGGTTGTCCCAGTGCAGGTATGACCCATCCATTAAGGAACGCCGCAATGTTCTTGAGAATGGGCTGCACACTGCACTCAACCGGAAGTGCCAGGCACAGGGGCAGCTCTTCCTCCTTTGTGCCTCTTGCTCGTCGTGTGAGGAAGTGGACGGCGTCTCTTCCCCGGTTCGTGTGTCTTTATCCGCAGTGGGAGGCAGAGCCGAGGACTCCATGTCCATCTCCAGGTGCACCGCCTAGCGCATTTCTACAGGGGGCAGGTCATCTAGGGGGACCTCTTCCATATTTTGGACTACTCCCTCTGGTATACACACTGAGTGCCCATTGGATTCCTTCCCCTCCTTGTCAGCCATGTCTGTAAAAAGCATCATTATGCACCTAACATTGGAGCTCCCAACTAACCATAATCCCACCCTCTGCGACTCCTCAGATCTTCCAGACTGAGAGGCTTCCTGAAAACCAACATAACGTACTGCATTTGGCTCACGACCTTTATCAGGCACACACACAAACTTAAAACTGTTTGACAGATGAACCAGGGAGGCCTTTTGATCAACACCCTGGGAAGTCTTTTGCAGCCTTCTACACCTTGGAATAACCTTCAATTCATCAACAGATCAAGTGATCAGTTTCATTGCGTAGGTGATATTTGGACAATCTGCCCCACTTTTTACCATAATCAATTAAAATTTAAGATTTTCAGCGAAACTGTACCAAACAGAGAGCCCCAAATGTCACTGACAATCGGAAAACCAGTTAAACTCAATTCATTGTCAAAATGAAGAAAATTAGAAAAATAGTCGTTTCAACCAAATCTGAGAATGATTGAAAATCAGCTAATTATAAATTTTTAACTGAATAAAAAAAGTGACATGGACAAACAACTAAAAATTATACTCTAAAAATATAAACATAATAATTTTTTGAAAATATGAGCATTAAAAATATAAACTCTAAAAATATTAATCCCATATAAAATATAAACTCGTTTTTTTCCTTTTAAAAATATTTTAAATTTTTTATCTTATAAATTAACTTTCCAGATCTAATACTCAAATAGTCACAACATACATAAAAACATAAAAACCCTATTTTTCATTTTTAAAACCCCTATAAATTTTTTTTAATCAATAATTTTTTAATTTTCTTTCTCAAATATCTATTAAATTTTTCCCTTATAAGCGAAAGACCAAATAACAACTTCTTGATTGTTGTAAAAGGTATAACATAAATATTATAAAATAAGAAAATGTAAATTGGTACACTTCTAATTAAACACATCATCATCAATCACAGAAGAATTAAAGGAAAAAATTGGAATCGGTTACCTTATTCTAATATTGAAAATGGGTGATGAAGTTTTTAAAAATGGTGAAGCTATACAACTACAAGAAATATTTCCTTTTTCTACTAATATATAGATTTGAGAAAACAAAACATAGAAAAGTGCTTTATCAATGTATAGCTAATAACACATTTACAAAAAGAATACAAACTATGAATTTCGATAGTAATATAAACTCAATTGAGTCAAATTATGTCTTATATGCATCGAAATGAAAATTGGTGAAAGTAGTGAAAGAAAATTTAAGATTATATAACGCCTTCAAAATAAATTTTATAATTTATTATGAGTACTGAATGCAGACTAGTAATACAGCATCGAAATCAAAATTATAGAATAATTACAGAAAATTTATAACTAAAAAGTTTAAGAAAGGGAAACAAAATATTTTAACACAAATATTTAATTTTCTTATTTGTAGAACAAGATTCACATTAAATAGAATTATTGGAAAACAGCAAGAAATTATTAAATTTGTTCTATTAATAGGCTAATCTTATATTGAGCTGCCAGAAAAAATAAAACAGCTTGTTTCACGTTAAAAACAATAAGCAGAAACGTTTTCTGTGTTCTCTAGCTTCTTCATTAACTTCAAGAGTTAGAAGAAAGTAATTACAAAAAACTCAAAATTTGTTACAGTGCTAGAAGAAAAAATACCTAATATTTAATTTTCTGTTACAGTTAATGAAATATCAAAAATAAAGACTGTAATTAATATATCTACTACTACCTCTGATAACATATATCAGGTATACCCCTAACAAGTAACATCTATTTAGATATCAAAACTTTTATAATTTACCATACATTAAGGTGAAGAATATAACACACACTAAATAAGATAAAGGTTTTATCTACACTTGTTTCAACTCAGATATCAAAATTTATTGGTGATTTAGCTTATTAAATTTTAATAATAGAGAAAATCAGATGATCACAAACTAATTCTTTAATTAATAAACCAATAAAGTAGAATTACCAGAGAAAGAATCATAGATAAGATTTTAAAGTATAACAACAGTCAAATATTTCCTTTTGTTATTAAAGCACATATTGAAAGTTTATTATAAAAATTTATTAACATATTTTCTGAATGAACAACAGATCAATTTATTAAACGTTCCTATAGAGAACAATTTAAAAGATATATATTAACTTACCAACCTTGTACTTCAAAATATCAAAAACACGAAAAAGAGGCTTTTATTATTATATTAAATTTATAAATCGTCACTATAAAAGTCATTTAGTGTATAGACGGTCAAATTACCAAAATATTTATAGAACATATGAAAACAGTTAAAGAAATAGGAACTATATATTCTGAAGAAGAAAAAGCGAAATGTGAATTCTTAAAAACTATGAAGTCATAATAAGTCTAAATTTTGTTCCTTGTGTAGAAATAATTACACAAAATACAACGTAACAGCATGTTATCCCCATAGTTTAACAGCAAAATATATAACTACAAACAGCAAGTAAACAAAAAATGTTTGGAAAAATGAGCAATGAATGTAATGGAAAAATAATTTAGTGTTTTAAGAGCAACAAGGAAAAGAAAAACCAAAGGAAGTTAAGAAAAAGATGGATAAAAATAACTGTACAAGAGTATAAATATCGTTTGTTTAACAACAAAGAACATTAAAGAACTATGAATTTAATATGAAGCCTTAAGCATGGAATTTATTTTTGGGAGATAAATAAAAAGCTTTTAATCCTGCAGATGTTAAACATACGTTTTAGAAATTAAAAATGATACATTACCATTGATTTAAAAAATGTATAACATAAAAAATTATTGTACTTTATCACTTTTCTTTTAGTCTAGAATTGTTTATTACATTCATAGAGTATTTGGATTGTGATAAAAGCAGTTTTAGTTTTAAATTTCTTGATAATTTATAGATATTTTTAGGTTGTGGCTCTTTAATTTATGTTTTTGAACTTTTAATAAATAATATTATTATCTTCTTCACTCAGAATTCGTATTAAATATTACTTGTTTAATATTTAGAAATATATTTTCCACACACACACACACACACACACACACACACACACACACACACACAAATTATTTGATTATTAGTATATAGTTGTTTATGATCTACAATTAAACAAGTGTTACACATCATTCTGCAAGAATCTTTTGTAAATATCGGAGAAAAAAAATTATCAATTGCTTTCTCAAACCCAAAATTCTTACAACTGTTAACACAATTTCTTCAGAAAGAAAATGAATAAAGAAAATAATAATTTAAAAAAAATGAAATTAAAAACATTAAAAGTAAAGAAATTTAAAAAATCCCAATAAAATTTTTTTCTAACAAATTAACATACAAACTAAAGCCAATAAACATGTATTTGATAGAAAAGAGAAATTTATTTTAATTGATAACATTATCCATTCTTGCTTTAAACCAAAAATGGCGCTGACATTTTGGGATATAAAGATAGATTAGAAAATATATTGATGAATATGATAAGGTTATTAAGAAAATAAAAATGTGGTCAGCCAGACACCCTTCAGAGGAAATGATAAATCATCTATCATTATTAATGAGAATTATTAATTTTTTAAATTTTTCTTTTGAAGAGGAAGAAACTAAAATTTAAAAAAATGTTGACTTAAGACGTTTTAACACCTGTAAGAAAAAATAGTGAATATAAAAATTGAACTGAGTTTTTAATTCACAAAGGAACCAAATAGAACCCATAAAAGATTGCATGAAACAACTTAATAAAATAAATAAGGTTTGGATAAATAAATGAAAATAATGAAGAATTTATTAAATTGTAGTAGAGGCAAATGGAACATTTATAATCAATGGTTAATATTGCTTCAGAAATAATAAATGAATGATCTCTCCAACAAATAATGCAGATTTAAGACCAACATTTGATACTTTAAGATTAAATGATGATAAATTTAGGTATATCTTTTTGTTATTATAACACTAATATAAAGACAATTAACTGAGGTTAGAAACTGACACCCTAACATTGAAGACATTATTTGCCATTTAGTCAATTGAATAAATTTATATCTGACAGTTAAAAAATATTTAAGAACTGAATATCATCTTAGTTACTTTAATATGTCTGATACAACATGACATAGTAAATCGGATTCTATATGATATTCGCTATTAATCTTAATATAGTACATTCAATATCGTTCATTCTATAGAAATTTAATTTTTAAGTTATTCACTTCAAAAAATTAATATTACATATTTTCATATTTTAACATTATTTTTAGATACTATTATATGAATTATCAAAACCAAGCCAATTAGCAGAATCTTTATTATCTCTCTTTTATACAAATTTCTCTACATGATAGATACATATGGAAATTTGGTTTTTTGTATTTCTTGTTCATAAACATTTTCTTTTATATCTTTTAATATAAATGTAATCGGATCTACATATATAATATGATCGAATTCAAAAACTTCTGTTTACCAATTAGGAATATTCTCTTTGCAAAAATTCCTTTTCATCTACTGACTCGACTTTGTTCATGTATTTTATAATCTGATTTATTGTTATATACTGTAATAATTTATTATAATTTATACACTAACGTATGTTAGCTTCATTTTTATCGTTAAATGTTTTGCATTATTATATTCATCAACTAATTTTTAAATGAATTAACCGATTTATAATTACCTGAAAGAACAATTTTTCCACTTTTTCCTTTTCTATTATATTAAATTATTCAGAAATGTTGACCTTAATGCTCAAAAAGTTGAGTAGGGATTCAGTTTATATTTACAAATAATTTCTTGGGTGCTTTTGTTATAAAATTCTTTGCCATTTTTCATTTATAAATTTCTTGGGTTTTTTAGTTTTAAAATCATTTCAAAAGTCCAGATAAATTTTTACGTGTTTTATCTTTAACTGTGGTAGCCCAAACAAATTTTTTAAAAAACATCCGTTATACTTAGTAAGTATTTGTTTCTTTTATTTATTTTTAAGATAATTTCCGAGTTCTCAGAATACATTTCTGAAAATCTGCTTGAAAAAAATCATCTACACTAAAAGAAGTAATCCTTTTGCATTTAAAATTTCTTCTTGTTGTTTCACATAGTGCATTTAATTTTTTATTCACAAGTATTATTAAGCTGTGTCCCAGTGGTATAAAAATCTTTTTAACAAATTTCTTTTTTTCTATTTCTCTAAACTTGAGATATTGCAGGGCTTTCTCACTTTTGATATGGTGTAGGGAATATGATCTAGGGCGATTTGACTTCATACATTTTAATGAAATGGTGATCAGCAGTTTATGGTCTTGTTTGCATGCTCTAGGGAGAGAAATAAGGTAGGCATTACCTCCATTCAAAGGAACAGGGTGCCGATTTAAACGACTGCAGTAAAAGCACGGCGTTGGTGGCGTGACAAGGCGCGCTTTTTCTGGAGAACTGTTGAGACATTTCCAGACGGCCCTTGCTGCGGTCGTATTGTGCAGAAACACATTAAGCTTGGCGCCACGGACAGGGGTAGACGTCCAGGTATACGGCCTATCGCCATAAAGTCGCGACAGCGCATTGTAGGCGTTGTTAGCGAGCAAGCTGCCAAAAGAAATCTATACATTCTGCAGATATCTGTGGTACAGGGAAAATGGCATCCAGACTCTGTTTCAAAACATCTTTTGTCAATGCGAGCTTATGGCCGTCCTTTGTAACCTTTGAAATGGATGCAATAGGTGAGACAAGTTGTTTATGGATGGCTATGCTTCCACTCTGTATTGTGTTAGCAAAAGAAATGGCAAACATGTGGGAAAGAGGCCGCGAAGGTGAATTTTTTTCCGCTTTCTGTCATTTAACTTTACGTCTCTGATTGTTCAAATCGGTTTCCAGGGCAAAGACCATTCACTGAGCTTAGAATGCCACGCTCCAGCTCGTGATTGGCTTGTGCGAAATAGGGGGAAGTCAAAAAAGAGAAATGTGCTTTTGGAACCTAGCTGAGGAGGAAACACTGAGAAAGGGAGATTAACACTCTGGTACAAGTCTCTTGTACTGGCGCTTCGTTAGTAAAGAACTGCAGGTCTCTACCTAAATGGTGAGACTTGTGTCCTTTGCTAGGGGCGTAACTTAGAGCCCGTGCCAGTCGCCATCTGAACCGTCAGAGGTACTGCTTATTTCATCACAGTCACAACAAGTGATGTGTAGGTGTACTTATTTGTCTTGAGTCGGCCGTCTAAACATTTGATATTTTCTGACACGCACAGTCGTGGCATGGAGTCCAACTGGTTTGGCAGACCAGCAAACAGGTCCACCTGCACACTGGAATCCGTCGGGGTTTCAGAGGCTCTTGGGCAAGTACCTGCATTCTGAATTAACCGAATGCGAGACCGTGTACTTGCATTTTTCGGGAACGTGCATTTAATAATAAATTGCCGCTGTCCATGACTTCAGTCACTGAAAGCATCATAGTGTGCTGCCTTGACCAGTAGGATGGTAATGTATGCACTGCTGCAATGTAGGGCTATAATATCTATTTCTCAGCACCCTGTTGTCTCGAACCATATTTTTCCTTTTTTTTCTATCATACAATATAGACACTTGATGGTGGTGTAGTTTGATGATATAACCTGGATTCACGTCTATGAAGTGTCGTGTGTCGATACCCAGCAGATTACCTTCTCCACCATAGATCCCATTTTACTAAGGCATTTGTTAAATAAAAATTTTTGTATGATGTTTCTTTAATAATTTTGTTGTCTTGTCATGTTTAAGATCACTAAATCTATTGTGAGTTAGACTGCCACTTCTCCCTGAGTTCTGATCAACAGTTATTTTTATGGCAGTCTAGATCAGAAACATAAGGAGTAGCTTTTTTCATTTGGTGTCCACTGCATCGATCTTTTACTTCTTTAATAGTAATTTTCTTTCACACTCTACAAACACCTCCAGTTCTTTCTCCTCCATTTCTTGTTGTAAGCTTTTAGGCTAAAGACATTTAGTAGCCTTTTTACACTCAGCACCAAATATGTTCATACGTTTATATCAAATTAAATCTCACCAAATACAATTAGTTTTAAATCTCCAGGACCAGTTTTAACAATATCTTTCAATTTTAGAGTCAGAAAATTTGATTTATGAAATATTTCTGTTGACGGCTTACGAGGTTTATTTTATAAAGATTATCAAACTCACTCAATGAAATACCAAAATTATTAAATGAAAATAATTATCTACGTCTATATCAATAATAAAAACACTTTATAGATAAATATGCACTCAAAATTTTGGGTTTCCCGTTCATTTCCATTACAAATTTAAAATCAATTACCTATTTATCATATATCTCAATCTTTATATATTACTTTCATGTAAAGCATAATAAAGCTTTAATTGTTGTTAATTAACTTTTAAAATATTCTTCTATTGCATTTTCACTAATTGTATTTCTTTCACTCAATTGTGTTAGTAGACTTGTACACTCAGACACTGCAACAAAAGTTTTTAATAATTTCCTACAAAATTTTTAGTAAGTTAGTTATTAAATTATGTTAAAAGTTTTATAAGTTCAGCATTGGTAACTAGATAAACGAATTATTTTTCTAAGCTATGTATAGTAACCACATCATAATCACTTATATGATTATATATCTACAATTTTTCAACCTTTAAAACCATTATAATTTTTCATTACTTGAAAAATTTTACTTAATTATCTACGAAATTGTACAATCACATGTTCTATTTTTTCACCTAATTCATGTTAACAATTTTTGTATCAATTTATAATTCTGTTCCTCATTTGTGTTTAATAATTTTTACTCTACTTCTTTAATACTTTTTTACATCAATTTTTTAGAAATTTTTGGATTTTGTTACTTATTCATTTTTATTCATCTTTGATTCTAATTCTCTATGAATTATTGATACCTAAATTTATTTTTTATTTATTTATTTTTCATGTAAAAATTCTTTTCTTATTCAGCTAATTTGATTTATATTTTGTTGCCAAACATGTCGACTTATTAAATTTAAAATATCATCGAATTTATAATTATCTCATAATAGTTTTATCCTAAAGCAATGCAAATGACCACATACGAATTAATCAAAGTTTTGCATTCTTCGAAAATCGTCATACAAATTATTGTTTCGAAAATTTTTGAACTCATTCAGGCTATTTTCCATTCGGAAAGTGGGTGCACTCAGCGACTGTTATGTGACTTATAAATTATAGAGTGCAGCAATCAGTCATCCTTTTTGGATTTTACTCTGCAAATCCAGATTCCGGCTAGTAGCTAGCCATTCTCAATGCTAAAAACGGAAGAAGAACATAGTCAGATGATATATAAAAAAGTTACAACTAATGGCATAACTTATATGGCTTGTATATTATATACCATTATTTTCTATTGTCAGTGCATGTAAGTCCCTGTTGTTCTTTGAATACTATCATATAAATTAGGTGGGCTGTGTGGAGGACACATTGGTTGGTTGTATGGCGCCCTCTATATGAACTATGTATATAATATTTAAGGGAAGTAAAACACTTCATATTTACATATGAATTACATGAAATAAAACATAAGTAAAATTCTTTACATTTCTGTCCACCTTATTTCATATTTGCCAGTAAATGTAGAAAATATATATAAGAAAATTTACAGTTTCACTCCTTGTCAGTCAGTTGTTTTATTCTTTAAACATCTAAGTAACGTCAGATGGGTAAAGTCTTTTTTTAAATTACTTATAAGACCCAAGAAGGCACATGCTATATGCTATGTTAGATCAACATTAATGGTTATGTATAGCATGTGCCTTCTTGTGATACACATAGTTCATTACCATACAACCATCTGATGTGTTCTCCACACGGTCCACCTTCTTTACACAATAGTATTCAAAGAACTGTGACTAATGCCCGAACAATGGGGACTTACATGCATTGACAGTAGAAATAATGGTGTAATGGTAAGCAATGTACAAATCATATAAGTTATGCTATTAGTTGTTATATATATATATATATATATATATATATATATATATATATATATATATATCATCTGACTTCTCGTATTTTTAGCATTGAGAATGGCCAACAACTATTATCCAAAATCTGGATTTGCATAATGAAATCTAAAAAAGAGGACTGATTGCTGCACTCTATAATTTATAAATTTACTTATTCGTTTGGCATATTGCCACCAAATGAATCAACAACAGTTTCTGTCTTTTTTATTTCATACTAAGAAAACAAATGAGAATCAACATTTTCAGATAAACATAAATTAACAATAACTCACCCAATTTTTTGATTTATTAGATAATTTATCAGTTTTAAAAATGCCACTAAAGTGTATAACTTCTGATTGCTTATGAAGAATTATTAAATCAAATTTACATAAAAGTTTAAAATATTTTTAATTATTTTTTGAGAATTTTTCTACCCAATTTGTGTATTCCAGTGCAAACTGAACCTGGCCCAGGACTGCATCCAGTTCCTTTCTAACCGAGTGCTAAATTGTGTCTTGTTTGTTCTTCCAATTCGTTATCAGCTTCTTTCTTGTTTATTACTACATTAGCTACAGCAGATGCTCCATCAGCTAATGAACAGCAGCAGCTAAATATTGTAAGGCAGCAAATAAAAAGGACAAAATCCTTTTTTGTGATTCTTTTTTAGTTAAATGTTTAGTGATATTTTTCTAACTAGTTTACCAAATGTTACAGGTAATTTTCCACCAATTTTTTATCTCCATTTCTTTTTGATCATCAATTAAATACATGGATACTTTGTAATTGTTGATTATTTAGCTTAATTTTAGTTGTGTTAGGTTTGCTTTTACCACTTTGTGGCAATAAAAGTTTGATACTACTTTTATTTTTTCATATGGAAATATACTTTATGCAGACTTAATAAAATGAAGTAGCATTAAAAATTTAGAATATTTGGAAGCTTATAAAATCATCTGATTAAAAAAATTATAGTTCACAACCATTTTACATTGAGGATCATAATTCATTTTCTTTTACTAACGTAATTCCTCTTATTGTGGTTGCTCCTAATTTTTCTCCTAGGGCTGAATCTTCAGAATAAATTATTTCTTTTGTGTTTTTATGAAGTTCGTTATCTGCTTCATCTTTTTTTCTAGTTCATTATTATCTCTATAAAAATTGTATTTTTAGGAGCTTCGCCTAATTGTTTATTTTTTTTATCACCCCTAGCTGATGTTTCCTTACATTTTATTTCTGGGCCGCAATAACCACAACCAGGAAGCTATATTTCAAGTGATACCTTTTAAATAAAGTACTTACTAAACCTTTACCATATTTTCCCAATTCCCAAAAGAATTAGTCAAATTATTAAAAAATTTAACTAATGAAAGTATACCTTTCGAAGCATTAATAATAAAAATTAATAAACTTATTTGTTAACGTTTCTTTTATGTTAATTTTTTCGTTATGACAGTTTTTATTTTCCTCTAATTCTTCTGCGTGAATAACAGCTACTCTATCGATTAAATCTCTGACATTATTCATCCAAATGTATTCATTTGTTTCCCTGTATAATTTTTTATTAAACCTTCATTAGTTTTTCATCTACACTGAATCTAAATCTGCTGAAAAGTTTGGCAGAGAGACATCAGTAATAACCTTTATCAAATTATCATACTGAATTCCTAAACTTAATTTTACATGTTGTAGAACCTTCTGGCAATATAAAGCTCCTGAATGAAATAATATGTCTGCATAATCGGTTCAGTTAACTTTTGTGCCTCTCATCATCTACAGTAATCTGTTTTTTAGTTAAAAGGTACATTAAACAATCTGCACCATCATGTGTCCTTTCTGTAACTGTTAATTTATCTCCATTAAATTTTATAGGTTGTTAGACAACAAGTTTAAACCCAACAGACCTTAACCCAAAAACTTGATCTTCACTATATTTAATATATTCTGACATATTTTCACCCATGTAACTTTTTAGTTCTTCATCTTTTAACTGTTTTCTATTTTTTACCTCTTCTTCATGTTTTTCAAAGCATCTTGTATTTCTGATGCACTTAACATACGGCATGGGGCAAATGAAACTGGCCCAGAGAACAGAGTACCAGGATACAAACACAGTAGACAAAATGAAATACAGTACTAACCTGACTATAGCAGATGTTGAAAGTGACCACTATTCTTCTCTTGGCGCTTTTGAGCACTGGTAAGCAAGTTTCTGAAGGTGGATCGATGTTTTATTGTTGGAATTCCTGCAATCTCATCTGCACAGTTCCGCTGCATTTCTTGAAGACTATGAGGGTTGTTGTGATACACCTTACACTTGAGGGATCCCCACACAAAGAAATCACACACTGACAGATCAGGCAAATGGGTGGCCAGCTAAGGCTTCACCCAGATGGACCGCTGCTGACAACACTATCATGCATGAAGATTGTGTAAATATGCTCCAAAGACTGGCCAGCTGATTGGGTAGTTCCACCATCCTGTTGGAAGTAAGTGTAGCTCCGACCCTCATCTATTAATGCTGGCACAAATGGCCTGAAATTGTCTGAGACACTTTCATTTGCCTCACCCTGTGTAATCTTGTAGGTTAATTTGTGATGTATCATCAAATTCCTCTAAATATTTGTAATAATTACAAGGAATCATTTTTTTCAATCTGTTTATTTTCTTCTACAGCTTTTAACACATCATCACTGAATCCTTGAATTCCTCCTCTAATTTTTTCTATTCCATCAATGCCAGCTTCATCTCTCATATTTAGCATATTCGGTTCTAGGTTGTATCTCCCATCTTCTAAACTCTTCTTCTATACTTCCTTTATCTTTCCTTTTCGTTGAGCTATGTTAACAGCTTCAGAGTCGTATTTTAAAGACATTTAGTAAGGATTAAAAAACATGAATAAATTATTTTAATGGTTTATGTTTTTACACTTTTATGTTTCAGATTCTTTATTTTTCTCGTTTTATATGTGGATTTTTCCTCATATATATCTTCATGTTTTTAAATATTTTGTTTTATATTTTTGTTTTATATTGTTAAAAATATTCAATTTTATTTCTGTATTTACATTCTTTAATTTTTCTTGTCGTATCTCTTGGAACGAACCCTATTTATCATAATTCCAGCATTTACCACACATTCCTTTAAAATTCATCGAATTTTAAACACCATCAGCAAACTAAAGGTATATATGTATTACATTTTTATAATCTCGTCTAAAAAGAGTTTAAAAATTTAGATTCCTCTCATTGTTCTGATTTTTTGAAAATATTTGGGCTAAATAAAAATCATCTACGCCTTGTGTCTACCTCTAGTAAAAATTTCATTAACTAAATCTTAATTTTTTGAGAATAAAGTCATGAAATAAAACGACTGAATTATCTTCACATTCATCCAGTGGTATAACCGAATGATTATTTGCAGTATAAGTAACAAAGTCAAAGACTTTAAGACTCTGTCTAAATATTTTCTTGTATCTTCTAGACAATTTTATAAATTCTTTATAATTTGATTGATCTAAACTTGAAGAATCAATATATAAATGATTAATTTAACCCATTTTAACCATCCTGTAACTAAAACACCTTTAAAAATCATTAATGTTGCTTGACCACAAATGTTTGGTCCTGTTATAGAACAATGAATAGAATATGGTAAACGCTGACGATGTTTATTTTTAATTTCTGTTCCAGTATCTATGTTTTTGACTCCCAATCAGTTTCCCTTTAATTAAAATTTTTTTAAATATTAAATGAGCCACTTATTTCAAAGGAAAAGTAATTTATCAGTTCTCAAAAAATTTGTGAAAGTTATAAAAATGTTGCAGTAGTTGGCTTTATACAACTTTTAACCATAAATATTACTTCAAAAATTATAATTATGTATAAATGGAGAAACTTTAGTAAAAACTACTCTATGATGTAGTCTACAAAGTTAGAAAAATTTATTCAACCAAAAAATAACGTCACGTACAAGAGGGTGTAGTTAGATGAACACTAACTTCACTCAACCAAGCGTTATTCAGCATCTACACATACAAAAGCGCAGAGCGAACTGCCTCCAGCCAGAACACATATTATATATATAAAGCTACAGAACATTCCACTAAAATGATTCTTGACATTTGTGGATACTTATAGAATGTACTCAAACCGAATACAGAAATTAAAACTGTATAGCCCAGGTGAGTTTTGAACTTATGACCCTCCCTGCCCCAGTTTAGTATCATAACCACTACGCCATGCTGTTAATCACCTGGTTCTGTGACATTGCTCCATCCTTAAGAGATCAGCATCTTGGTGTTACGTCGTCCTAGTCCGAGAGCAAGTCATCGTTCCTGCATACTCCGACTCCCGAAAACTGATTCTCGGCCAGGCTTTGATTTTCTTAGAACTTCTTTTGCCGCTACACTCTTCGTCACCTTTGCGCTTGTTGCCTGTCGCTGGAGCTTCGAATTTACCCTGGGTTACAGGATCCTTATAGAGCATAATTTGAAAGACGTGGAACGTTTCTCTGATCTTTCATCGTCTTGTGTCGGGGTCAAAATCAACTTCATAAGTAACATCAGACAACTGTCTTATAACCTTATAAGGTCCAAAGTAGCGCCTGAGGAGCTTCTCAGAGAGATCAACCTTTCGAAGAGGAGTGAAGATCCAGATGAGGTCACCAGGCTGGTAGACAATAGGGCAGTGGCTTGCGCCATACCTTCGGCGATCGTTTTCTTGAGCCTGCAGCGTGCAGATTCAAGCTAACTGCCGGGCTTCCTCAGCTCTGGTTAACATCTGGCTGAGGCAGTCGTCGTCAACGTCATGAGGATGTAACAGAAACTCAGTGTCCATCGTCGTAGTAGCATCGCGCCCATGCAGCAGGAAAAATGGCGTAAATCCTGTGGTGTCTTGTTTATCGGTGTTGTAGGCAAATGTCACGAAGGGTGGCATCTCATTCCAGTCGCTCTGCTCAACACTGACGAATATTGATAGCATGTCGGCCAAGGCTTTATTAAGGCGTTCAGTAAGCACATTAGTTTGCGGGTGGTAGGCAGTCGTCATGTGATAAGTAATGTTGCGAAGACGGTTTATCTCTGTCACAAGATTCGATTGAAAAACTTTCCCTCAATCCGTAATTAACGTCTTGGGGCAGTGTGTTTAATACAATGTCTTCCACGATGCATTTGGTTACCTCGGATGCTGCAGCTGTTTTCACGGCTTTTGTAATGGCATAGCCTGTCAGCTAATCAGTGCAAACAATAATCCATCAATTGCCACTAGCAATCGTCCGAGGACGTCAATCCCCAACACGCTTGAAGGCGTTTCGGCTGGTGGAATTGGTATCAGTCGGCCAGGTGGTTTCTGAGGAACTGCCTTTCTCCTCTGGCACTCTCGACAATGAGACACATAGTGACTTACACTCCTAAATAAACTTGGCCAGAAAAATCTCTTGTGGATTATATCGTATGTCTTAATAAATTCTGAATGTCTGGCCTCGGGTGTGTCATGCAATTTCTGCAGAACATCTAAGCTCATGTGTTTAGGAATCATTGGTAGCCACTTCTTTCCAAAGAGATCAAAGTTTTTCTTGCAAAGTAATCCATTAACTACCTTAAATTGTCCTTTCACAACCTCTGACCGATTTAAGGCAACCATAATTTGAGATATCTTGGCGTCCTTCTTCTGCTCAGCAGAGAGATCCTCGAATGTAGCGAGGCAGACTCTATCTTCAACAAAGTCTTGATGGTCTTGCACGGGATTTCTTGAGAGACAGGCGGTATCTTGGTGTTTTCTTCCATTTTTGTTTAGTACAGTAATGTCATACTCTTGAAGACGTAGTGACCACCTGGCGAGTCGTCCTGTTGGATCCTTAAGATCTGTCAACCAACAAAGTGAATAATGGTCTGTAACAGCTGTGAATGGCCTTCCATAGAGATACTGTCGAAATTTGCACATGGCCCAGATCACAGCAAGACATTCTCTTTCGGTAGTTGAGTAGTTTCTGTCGGCTTTTGTAAGTGTCCTAGAAGCATAGGCTATAACCTTCTCTTTTCCATTCGAAATTTGCATCAGAGCAGCACCAATCCCACACCTGCAGGCATCTATGCGTAGTTCTTTAGGTTCACTCTCATCATACAGACCAAGTACATGGTCAGTCATCAGACCTTTCCGCAGCACATCAATAGAATCATGTTGAGCACCACCCCAGATAAATTTAGCATGAGTCTTTAACAACTCCTGGAGGGGCCTGGCTTTGTTGAAATGATGGTAGTAAGAACTTAATCCGAGGAAGCTTCTCACATCATTAATGCTTTTAGGAATAGGAAATTCCATTACAGATCTCACCCTTTCTGGGTCTGGTCGCACACCTTCGTTTGACACAAGGTACCCAAGTATTTTGATTTCTTTTGCAGCAAAGAGACACTTTCTTGGATTAAGTTTCAGTCCGCCTTGTTGGAGACGCTTAAGAATGGCCCTCAGTCTTTTTATATGGTCATCAAATGTCTCTCAGAACACTATAATGTCATCTAAATAACAGAGATACATCGTCCACTTCAGAAGACTTAGAAGATTATCCATCATTCGTTCAAAAGTTGCTGATGCTTTACACAAACCAAACGGCATTACCTTAAACTCATACAGGCCATCAGGGGTGATGAATGCAGTTTTCTCACGATCATCCTCATCTATCTCCGTTTTCCAGTATCCCGAGTACATGTCCATGGCTGAAAAAAACTTAACTCCATTCAGACGAAGTAGAGTATCATCAATTAGTGGAAGAGGCTAAATGTCCTTTTTAGTTCTCTTATTAAGCTATTAGTGGAAGAGGCTAAATGTCCTTTTTAGTTCTCTTATTAAGGTACACAAAAGTGCCACATTCCGTCCTTATTACTGCGGAGGCTGAATGACGTCATTCTTCATCATTTTCTCTACCTCGTTGCGAATTACTCGAGGTTCTGTTTCTGACACACGATATGCTCTCTGGCTTATTGGCTCTGTGTTTATAAGTGGGTTAGGGGCATGGGCCATTTGGATTAAATGTTTTGCAAAAGTCGAGCCACAGGTGCCATCTCCACTTTTTGTGGGTAAATGCTCTTTTTATCTAGCCGATAAAGCTCTTCCTGCCTAACCTATGTAAAAACTAGGTCAATCACTACAGGTAATTTTGTAAACTCTTGATCGTGACAATTTATCGTTAGTTTTAATTAATTCAACATATTGTTGTATTCTTTCTATATTGTAATATAATTCATTTTGACCTACATATATGACTAGTTATTTTGGTATGTTGCTCCCAAGTGAATCACATGCAGTATTTGTACTATTTCTCTTATAATAACAAATTCAATATGTGACAATGTGGTTTCATATACCTAAATTAACTAGACCACACTCAAAAGTTTTTGGTTTATTAGCTAATTTATCAATCATGAAAACACTGCGAAAATATTTGATTTTCATTTGTTTAACCATTTTTATATAAAAATTTGATAATGGTCTGTACTATTTCTTAATTATTTTTTAAACTTTTTTGTATCTGAATGCTAAATTATAACTTGTTTGTTCTGTTAATTCTTTGTCTTTTTTTGTTTATTATGAATTCATTTAGTGATATTTGGTGCTCTGCCAGCTAATCAACCAACTGATCTCAATGCTGCTAATAAAATCGCTAAAAACTTCTCTCGTATTTATTTCAGCTTGATCTATCTTTCTTTTCTATTAATATTCAATAGTTTTTTTAATGACAAGTATCTTAATGTTATGAGGAGATTTCCACCAATTTTTTATTTCTCTTCCCTTCCTAAGCTTCACACAACAGTTTATCAGTACCATGTAATTGTTCATTACTTATTTTAACTTTAATTGATTTATTTTTAGTTTTACCACATAGCAGCAAGGAATAATCGATGCTGAAATTCATTTATATAGATAAAAAATTTATAAGCCCCAATCATTATCATCAATTTACAAGTCCTCTATAGTGTTCCTTTTATTAATTAATAGATTCATTAATCCATCTGTATCTTGACACTCTCTTGTCACTAGTAATTAATTTAGCCCCTTCAGATTTTACTTACAAATTACCAACACATTTAAACATACCAACAGTTTTAATTCAAGGACTTATCTATACTATTCTTAATATAGTTCACTGTTCTTTCACTTACATTTATTTTTCTAATGTTAGACACATTCTCTTCTTCATATTTATTTAGTACATGTTGTATCTCTGATCTGTATAAGGTTTAATGAGTTCTTCTTCTTCCTTCGTTTTTGCCATCTTAGGACAAAGTTAATTCGCTTCAACTTCGTTTCTTCTCATCTTTCTTCTTTCTCAGTATTCTTTCATTCTCATACTTTTCAACTTTCTTCAGTCTTCTGTCCAAGATGATTTTGTTCTGGGTCTTGTTCTGTCCTCAAAAGCTTTGAAGGCTTGAATATTTTATTTAAAAATCACCCTGTTGTATATCTTTGGTTCCTGTATTCTCATTTTTTCCAAATCTCTTTGTATCTCTTGGATCCATTGTACTTTGGTTTTCTTGTCCATCAGAAATTGTGTGATTTGCCATGTAACCTCCTCTGGTCCAGTCTGAGGATGTGTCCAAAGAACATGCTCCTTCTTTTCCTGATGATGTCAGAATTTTTTTCTATCTGGTATACGGTTCCTGGTTGGCTCGGTTTCTAAATTGACCACCTTGTGTTCTTCGAGGTCCTAATATTCTCCTGAGAATCTTTTGTTCTATCAGTTCTAGCCTCTTGAACACTCAGGTTCTTGCTTGTTTCAATTTTGCATTTATCGCAATATTCTTCTTATTGTAGGTGTTGATACTTTATATGCTAAGTTCACTTTGTTTATTCATGCTCCCATTGCTTCTTTTTCGGTCAGTCCAATGTATATCAATTCTCCAAGGTTTTTGAATCCCTCCACCTTCTGAATTTTCCCTCCTTCTGTTGTCATCCATCTAGGAGCTGTCGTGATGTTTGTCATAGATTGTATCTTCTCAATAGAGAAATGTAGGCCTGCTTTAGCTGCCTATCTCTGGCGTTCTGTGGTTTGGTTAACTGCCTCTTCTAGTGATTCGGACAAGATCACAATGTCATCTGTGAATGCTAAACAATGTACTGGTACTCCTTTATTCTTACACCCCCATCGTATTCCATCCAGTCCTTTCATTTCCTGTCGCCACTCTCTGATCACCTTATTGAGGACACAATAAAATAACAAAGGAGAGAGTCCATCTCCCTGTCTCGCCCCGGTTTTAATATTAAAGGTCTCTGACAGCTTTCCTCTGAACTTGACCTTGGATGTTGTGTTGCTTAGGGTCTGTTTAACCAGTTCACTGGAATTTCCATCCAAACTCATATCTCCTAAAATTTGGAACAGTGTGTGTCTGTCTACAGAATCATAGGCTTTCTTGAAATCTATTACTGTAAGCACAAATTTTTTACTCCTCTGTTTTTGATAAGCGAATATCATTTTTAGAATCAGGATTTGTTCTGCACATGATCTCTCCTTCCTGAAGCCTCCTTGGTACTCATAAATTTGTGGATTTAGTTGTCCTTCCACTCTATTTAGCAGTGCTTTTGAGAATACCTTTAGGTCACAGGTATTAAAGAAATTCCACTGTAATTCCCAGGTTCCGTCTCATCGCCTTTCGTGTGTGTAGTGTGTATTCATGCCGATGTCCAACATTCTGGAAGCTGCTCTTCTTCGCAGGTTTTTCGTATAATTTGTGTTAGTTCTATGAACACATTCTCGTTTGCATACTTTAAGAGTTGCGCGATGATCCCATCGGCCCCAGGTGCTTTGTCATTTTTCAAGGTTCTTCTAATGTTCTTAATGTTTCCTATAGTTGGTGGTTCCAAGTCGGGGTTTGGTTCTTTCTCATTGTAATTGAATGTCTTAGGTGGAGCTTCAAAATTCAGGAGGTCTTCAAAGTATTACTCCAAGATCTGACTGGTTTCAATGTCTCCATACACTGTCTTTCCTTCTTTATTCTTAAAGCTGAGGTTTGGAGGATCATATCTATTTAAGTTGGTCTTAAAAGTTCTATAGAAGTCTCGCATGTTTTTCTTCTGGAAGTTTTCTTCTACGTTAGTTATACATTTTTGCAAATATTTCCTCTAGAGATTTCTGATAGTTTTAGCAGTGGTTTTCCTCACTTCTTGGGAGCTCTTTATATTTTCTGGTGTTTTATGAGAGCACCGATCAATCCACGCTTTCCGACGCTTTACGATTGCTTTATCTCCTTCTACCAACCACCATAGATGTTTCTTCCTCTTCTCCAGGATATCTGTTTCCTTTGCGCTGTCAATTAGTGCATCTTTGAAAATCTGTGGTAAGGCTGAGGTTATCGGTTCCTAAGCTTACACACTATTTAATCTAACTTAAACCAACTTACGCTAAGGACAACACACACACACCCATGGCCAAGGAAGGACCCGAACCTTCGACGTGGGGAGCCACTCAGACTGTGACAAGGCGCCCTAGACTGTGCAGCTATCCCATGCAGCTACTGCATATTTTAACTGTGCCCAACCTTGATTGTTCTTCTGATTCATGCTTGCCTTAAAATCTTTGCTAGTACTAAGTTTCATTCTAAGTATCATACTTCACAAGATGGGTAGTGTTTTTAGTCTGATGGACACTTAGTAGAATTTGTATTTTTCTTTTGGATAGAAAGTGATCTGAGTCTAAATTTGCAGCCCAGAGGTCTTTGGTATTTGGAATTTCCTTCTCTGCATGTCTTGATATCGCTACATGGTCAAGCTGAAACTCTCCTAGTAATGGATTGGGAAGTCCTCGTGCTTTCTGTTTTCTTGGAAGGCATTTAAACGCCGTTATTCATCATTATTAGACCAAAAGTCTTACAAATTTCCACTAGTCGTTCGCCATTCCGATTAATCCTGTTGTGGGCTGGATAGTTCCCAGTTATGTTTCTGAACTTTCTCTCTTTCCCTAGGTGAGCATTTAAGTCTCCAAGTAATATGATAACATTCTTAGTTGGAATCTTGGATAGTGCTTCCTTCAGGTCTTCCCAAAATTCTTTTTCTTGCTCTGGGTTGGTTCTATTAGTCTCATTTGTGGGAGCATGTACATTGACCATGGTATAAATCCTATTTTCTCCCCTAAAGGTAAGTGTGGAAAGTCTGTTGTTTCTGGAGCTGTCAGTGATGGCTCCCAAAATTTGTTTATTGGCTATAAAACCTGTCCCCAGTTGAAGTACATTCTTCATTATTCTCATGCCAGGGTTTCCTTTCAGAATGTGATATCCTTCTGATTCAAATACTGCTTCATCTGTATATCTTGTTTTTTTGTAATGCAGATACAATGATTTTTGCTTGGTCAAAGTATCAGTAAGATATTTCAGTTTTCCAGTTTTTAGGAGTTAGTTAAGATTGAAGGTAGCAAAGTATGACACTTTCCTACTTTTCAGTCTCTTGCATGCTGGCGTGAGTTCCCCAGAATCCGTTGGCCCACTAACATTATCATTGACAACGGTGGATTGGTCACCACCTGGGGTAGTGCTTTCTATAAGCGAACTTTGCCATTATGGTGAATCGAATGATTTCTGTTTTGTCCAACATCTAGGCGTTGACAGGGTTACAACTGGGGTAGTTAGCCTCAGAGGTGCCTTGGGATGTGACCTGGCTTCTCTTTTATGCCTTATTTCAGTGCTAAACCTCTTCTTTTACCCATGCTTGGGACTGGCAGCAGCACTTTCGGGTTACTCAATCCACCCGTTAGTACTGCAGGTGGAGTTGTATAATCAATTATTGTTATATCTTCCAATTTGTTTCTAAACGTTGATGACCACAAGCTTTGTTACAATAAGGAATTGTTTGTTTTCCAACATCTCTCTTTTCTTCAGTTGCTTTTAAAACATTTTCACTGTAACTTTCAATTCCTTTTTTAACTTTTTCAATTGTACCACAACAGGTTGAACTTCGCTTTTGAGTTTCTCATATATGTTCATGGTTCTTTCTTACATTTTCAAAAATCGTTTTTAATTCGTCAGCTTTTTTTCAATTTGTTTAGTTTGTTTAATAATATATGGGTGATGTTTCACCAACATTTAATTGGGATAAAAACATTAATAATATAATTTTTGAAATTCCTGTTTATGTTCATAGTTAACATTTACATTTATGTTTAAAAATTATGTTTAAAATTTATTTTTATATTTTGCTTATAATTCAGTTTGTGTAGCGAAGCTAGTGGTAGTTAGAGAATTTTTTATCTCATTTCGATATTTTCCATTATTAACTTTACTTGTCATATCAATCATCAAAAATCGAAACTGATCATTATTACAACATATTTCTTTAAACTTATCGAAATTTAAATCTCCAGCAAAAACTCATGGTAAATATGATTTAAATTTTATTGCCTAATTGCCTAAATGTATTTAATAAATATAGACTGCCTCTGACTAATTGTTTAGATATTTTAAAATATGTCAGAGCTCAATAAAAACATAATTTTCCTGTATGTCTAGCAGTAGTAATAATATTATGTAACTATATGTTGATTGTAAAGAATGAAATCACCAATAAAATAACTGAATTATCTTCACATGCATCTAGTGCTATAATATAATCATTATTTTCAATTAAATAAAAATTTTGACACATATTCCTTTTAACATTTTTACACATTTTCATAAATTCTTGGTATCTCGGTTGATCTGGAGTTTCAGAATAAACATATAAATGACTGATTTTTTCTCACTTTAACCATCCTGGAGTTAAAATGCAATTAACGATCTATAAGGCTGTGTTTCTTAATCCACTTGGATAAAATACTGTGTATCACATTGGATTAGGTGAAAGATTACCATTTTTAATTTTTTTGATTTCCTTTCTTTAATTTTAATTTTTGGGCCCCAGTCTGTAATTTAATTGATGATAATTTATTAGTAATAAAAAATGATTATTTCAATGAAGCTGTAATTCATCAGCTCTCTAAAAAGATTAACTGTACCTATAAGAGATCGTTATAAAAACGTTGGTTTTGTTAGTTTTCATACAGCTTTTTTAAATTCAAATATTTCTTCAAAAAGTAATAAGCTGTATTGTGATGAAGTAACAATAGAAATTTCTGTTGGTCAATATAGTTTAAAAACCTTACAAAAATTTATTTACAAGAACAATTACTATTTAGAGTAAAACACATGAAATTTTTATAGAGATACTATTGAAAGTGATGTTCCATTGTATATGGACGTAAAAGATAGCATCAGAAGTTCATTTGGTTTTAACAATCAAATTATTCAAGTCAAAAAAAATTATTACTGATAATATTACAAAAATCATACCATTTCAATTAGTTAAAGCTAATTTTAATTCAACTGGTGGAATGTTTGTAAAACATGATGGTTATTTGCATCATGAAAGTGATATTATTCCTTCATTTAAGCCTAATGTTAATTTTGGTGCACCAGTAAGATATGAACTAAATTATTCTTGTTTTATTCAAACGCATGATAAGAATGAGTAATTGCAAAGAAATACTTTTGAAGAAAATAATAATTTAATTGACTTTAAAGGTGTCACTGAATTAATACAATTTAGTCTATGTAAATGAACAAGGTTGAGAGTTATCAGCTTTGCTCTTTTCCAGTGAATGTCAAAAGTAAAATTACTCTAAATACTCCTAATAAAGATGTAGAAATTAACACAAGAATTGGCAATGGCTAGCTACATCCAAATCATTCTCAGTTATACAAGATTCTTAAAATTATTACAGCATATTGAACAGATTATCCAATATATGGAGGTAATATAATGAATAATTTAATTGATAACTATATAGCAAAACTGCTTGATTGTGTAACTATGAAGGAAGAAAATAATATTTTATCTACAGTAGAACATCCATTTATTTCATCATCAGTTTTATTACACTAACTTCGTCTCTTTATGATAAAATTCGTATGGAAGAACACAATTAATAATTATAAAATAATGAGAAAGATGAATGAAGTATTATAAACACTTCAGATGTTGGTGGAGCTTTTAAAGATTATAAAAAAATTACGTGGAAAGGAGATTTAACTGTAATTTTTACTTGGAGACTGAGTACGAATGACATTATTTTTCGTTGGGCCGCTTATAATGATTTTGGAGTCGAAATAAAAGCTACATTACCAAAAGAAGGAAAAGTTATAGCTGAGAAAATGGAAATTTGAGTTCCAGTAGTAAAATATGAACCTAATTGTGAGTTGGAACAATGAGAAGATATGTTGAAAAATCCAGAGATTTTGATTTCTTTTTCTGACTAACACACTACTGAAGTAACAGGATTACATGATAACAAATTTTGAGATATTTGTAACACATTATTGTAATTCAACGGAATTAGATGCATCTAATTTTATTTTTGTTGCTTTTCAGATTAAATAACTAAATGATTGATTCATCGTTATATTATAATGTTAAATTACTTACTCAACATTTGAAAAATAGAAGAAATTAAATTTTTCCACAAGACAAGGGGAATTTAGTTCTACCAGATAATTTTTTGCAAGGTTATAATTCGTTTCATGATTTTAATCGAATTACGGAATTAAAACGAGTCACTGATATGAAGCCATGAAATTATATTAAAAATTATCGTACTTATGTCATAAACATGAAACATAAAAAAATATTGTAGCAGTACAAAATATCAATAAAATTATGTGCTAATTTTGATGCTAATATACCAGCTTATACAATTATCTACATATTAGTGTATGAAAAAAAAATTTAATATGTGATGTTCAACTTAAGAATATCTCTGACAATTTTTAATTTTCTCTTATTTTTTTGCATTTTTAAAAATTATCATTTTCTCTTAATCTTTGTCTATTCCATTCTTCAACCTCATCATCATAAGACAATTTTTTTGTAATCAGTTTTTTGGTCTATATTTGAATTATTAAACACATTTATGCTCTCTTTTAAATTTGAATTTAAATTGTGGTGACAACTTAAGCAGGCTTCAGACCATATTTTGTTTTTGTGTCCATTTATACCAAAAACCTTTAATAAGAGCAATATTATTTATATTTCCATAACAAATAAATTAAGTTTTTTATATTAAACTTTATTTATATTTCTGTAATGAAAGAATTTAAATTGTCTTTATTAAATATTTTTCTATATAAATGGAGTCTCTACTTAAAGAAACTCAATGATGCATGCAATAATTAATTGTTTAAGAAAAATAATTAGCTAGAAATAGATATTTCATACACTATTACTACATGTAATATTCTAAATACAAAAATGGAGAAAAATTTGTATGGAGCTCTATAATGAATTTAAAATTACTGTCGCAAACAAATGTCAGAAACTAGTAACTGGATGGGTTTTCCCGGTTTTTGAAGATAAAAATATTGAATTGCAAAGAAAGGAAAAAACAAGGAAATAATAATGAATATCATGACATAGTATCTTTAAAAAATGAAGATATGATTTGAAACTCTTATGCTTGAAATTTCACGATTCTTATTTTAAGTATTTGAAAATTCTTTGGACAACTGAAGCAAACATTCGAAGATAATTCAAAGTTATTGGTGAAAATGCTCGATAAATTAGGAAAATGTATGAAAAACGATGAGAATGCTTGAAAAACAATGAGAAATGCTGACTTAAAGTTGTTAACATTTATTTACATTTTTGATCATTTTTTACCATTAAATTCTAACTTTTTTCGTAAAATCGTGTTTTTTTTTTAATTTCGCAATTTTTCGTGTTCTTTTCCTTATTGTTTACAATAATTAAGTTTTAGCTTAAATACGCTAGGAACTTCAGTACATATCTACTGGAGGGGGTAAAGTGAAAAATTTTTCAATTATTGTAAGGAAATTACAGCAAAAGTGATCAAAACAAATATAGCATCAATAAATACTTATACACTAAGTACAATGATGATACTGATGACCACAGTTTGAAGTTAGTAGAACTGTACAAAACTAAGAAATAAAAAGTCAGTAGGCTTTGATGAAGTAGCTATACTAGTGCTGAAACAGTGTATAAAGAGTATACAAGCTCCCTTAACAAACATAACAATTGAATGCTTCAGATGAAGGAACCTTCCTGAGTCTTTAAAACATGCAAGAGTTGTACCTCTGCTAAATAAAGGTAATGCAGAAGATATAGAACGTTATTGGGCCCATTTCCCTGCTGTCATGATTCTGAAAAATAATAGTAGTTACAAAAGACAGATTAATGAGTTACTTCTATAAACACAACCTTTCAAATGCACCACTGTTTGCTACTTAAAGTAGTAGAAATAGGAAATCAGTCACAGCAGAATTCACAAAAATGGTACTTACTGCTCTTGATGAAGATGAATGTGTCACAGGCGTCTCTTTAGATCTTTCTAAGGCTTTTGCTACTGCTCAACATAAGATTCAAGTAAATAACCTAGAAGAATTAGGAATGAGAAGAATAGCTAATTATTGCTTCTAATCATATCTCAAGAAGTCCAAAGTTTTATTAAAATACTTATCAGAACCAAAATACATTAATATAGGAATTCCTCAGAGTTGCATTTTAGAATCAATACCTTTCCAGAGCCATGTCAATGACTTTCCCATTAGTGTTACTAATGGGGAAAAAATTCTCTTTGTTGATGACAGTAACATTACAGTCACTAAGAAAATAAGATAAGTCATTGCAGAGAAAACAAATGAAACCGTTGAGGAAGTTTAGAATTAGTTGAATAAGCGATCATCCACTGCAGTAGTGGCCATTGGGCGGCCTGAATGAGGCATGTCATCAACAGTTCCTGTCTCTGAATCTTCTCCATGTCTGAACAATATCACTTTGGTTCACTCTAAGATGCCTGGACACTTTCCTTGTTGACAGCCCTTCCTGGCACAAAGTAACAATGTGGACATGAACTACAGCATTGACTGTCTAGGCACAGTTCAACTACAGACAACATGAGCCGTGTACCTCCTTCCTGGTGGAATGACTGGAACTGATTGGCTGTCAGACCCCCTCCATCTAATGGACGCTGCCCATGCATGATTGTTTACATCTTTGGGTGAGTTCAGTGACATCTCTGAAGAGTCAAAGGGACCGTGTCTGTGATACAATATCCACAGTCAACGTCTATCTTCAGGAGTTCTTGGCACCGGGGTGATGCAAAACTTTTTGTGATATGTTTATATAGCTCAAAATGAATTTAAAAGTCTTTTTTACTCATTCATTTATGTTTTTGAACGACATTTCGCCATGTTTTGACAGCGTTTTTATTAACGCATTTGATGCCCCAAAAGATTCCTACGAAATATCAAATTTCATGCTCAATATCTATGTTATCCTGTTCTTTTCATTAAGTTTCTGTGAGCTCTTGAGCTATTATTATGCACTAATATATTTATGAAGGCGTAACTAATTTCGCTTGACGCCATCTGCAACACAGCGCCAGTGGAAAATCAGATCGTATGTGTGGGGAAACTTACTTGCATCTGAGGACAATGGTAGGAGGATGCATGTGCAAGTTTTCCTTGCCTATGGAAACGCTGCTATGTGCAGTGAAGGCAGTAAGATAATTTCATAGACCATCTTGAGAACTGATACTTTGAAATTCCCCAAACAGTATTTTGCCACATGAAAATCCTCTTTCTTCTAAGGATTATCACATAATAACAGTTAATACCTTGAAACTTCCTGGCAGATTAAAACTGTGTGCCCGACCGAGACTCGAACTCGGGACCTTTGCCTTCCGCGGGCAAGTGCTCTACCAACTGAGCTACCGAAGCACGACTCACGCCCGGTACTCACAGCTTTACTTCTGCCAGTATCTCGTCTCCTACCTTCCAAACTTTACAGAAGCTCTTCTGCGAACCTTGCAGAACTAGCACTCCTGAAAGAAAGGATATAGCGGAGACATGGCTTAGCCACAGCCTGGGGGATGTTTCCAGAATGAGATATTGGAAGGTAGGAGACGAGATACTGGCAGAAGTAAAGCTGTGAGTACCGGGCGTGAGTCGTGCTTCGGTAGCTCAGTTGGTAGAGCACTTGCCCGCGAAAGGCAAAGGTCCCGAGTTCGAGTCTCGGTCGGGCACACAGTTTTAATCTGCCAGGAAGTTTCATATCAGCACACACTCCGCTGCAGAGTGAAAATCTCATTCAGTTAATACCTTGGTTAACGCTCTTGGGTCGATGAAAAATCTAGCAGGAAAACTTTGTTTTTTTCTAATGTCCTTTTCTAAATCTGAAGATGGGTGACAGTCATACATCCATGCATAGTCAAAAATAGGTCACATAAAATTTCAGTATCTAGCGCCTCAGCAACTACACTGAACTTCTACAACTGATTTTAGTTGTTTGTCCCACTTGATATTGTTTCGTAGCATGACCCCTAAAATTGGATTTTTAATCAGTTTAACTGACTCCACTGGCAGCCACAGTTTCCACCCTGTCAACCCAAAAATTTTCAGGGTGAATTTACTAAAGAAAAAGAAAATTTAAGATGGTTAATTTGTTGGTTCACCTATGAAGCCTACCCCTACTTTAGTATAAACTCATGTGACGCTGTTGGAAAAGCCCTTGTTTGGACTATTGTTCAATTCACATGTCACATTGGGTTGAACATCAGGCATTTCGTCAAGGCATAGACCCTTTATGTTATTTTCTTCACTTTGTCATTTTGTTGTAGGTTTGCATCCATAACATCACGTCTGTCCATGCTTCATTGTTTTTGTTTGGGAGTCAAGGTGTGAGGGACAAACTTTCCTTTTCTCTTCTTCAAAAGATTCTGGAGAATGTCTTGAAAACTTGGTTCAGACATGTTGCTCCCTTGCATTTGTTGACGCACTATAGCAGCTTGTCAATTACTTAAGTCTGTTTGATCAGGTGGCGTGGATTTGGTATAGGCACTTCATAAGCAACATAACAATTTGCATTTGATACCTGGAATAAACAGGACTCTTTTATCTTTGAAGAGAAAAACGAAGAAGCATTTTTGCTTCTTTGCAACAAGTGTCACAGTCCAGATGCACTCATTTTTTTATATATGGGACAGGCACCACTGTCTTTGTGTTTGATATGGACTTTATTGTACTGCTGAGTTTGTTGTGGTAAATTTTTGCCATCACCAGCATCGCAAAACGACTTAATAGCAAGCCAGTGTATTTGAAACTGTCCCAGAAAATACTGAATTTGCGCATATTAGTGATTATCCCACCTGCTTCTTCATCGTATTTTTATCCAGTTTTAGGGAACTTATTTACTTCTTACCTGTAGGCTAGAGCACAAATTTGCTTAATGGTAAAACTTTGACATATTGTTAGCGCATTTAATGTACATATTCCCACTACATTACAGACTAATTATAACGGAAAAAAAGACTGATCGCTCGTTAAATGTACTACTAAGCCACATGTATCCCAAATATTGAAAATGTATGTAACACATTTCCTCCCCTCTGCCCCCCTCCCCCACCAACACAGCACACTGCATGAACTTACAATATAGTTGCCTCCATAACATCTATTTTAGCTCCTCATGTGATCTGTTGAGGTGTAGACCATGTAGCATGAAGGGAAGCGCACAATGACACACATGAGGGAGTTTGATGGCATCTTACGTAATAATATCTTATCTTTTACCAAGTCGTCTGGATTGAGATATTGGTGAAGAGGAACTGGTTTGTTTTCATTTAGATGTGGAGACTCAAAATGCTGTTGATGGATTTCCTATTACTAGCTCTAAAATTGCGGATGCAGATCCTGTTTTAACTAAAGTTGTTTCTTTTTACAACATAACTGCCTGGAAAAACCTCCAGGCTATGCTTCTGATCTTTAAGGAAATTGTTTTGAGTTACAAAGTTGTCTTTCTGTTTGAGATGGAGTTCTGCTGTTAGCTACAGACGACACTGCTCTTCAGGTTGTAGTCCCATACACCCTTTGGCATGAGGGCATGCGTTTATTACATGTGGACCACTGGGGTGTGTCACAAACGAAAGGGTTTGCATGCAGACATGCTGTCTGACAAGGCATTGATGGGGAAATAGCGCAAGTTGTTACACCCTGTCCACTGGATTCCATCCATCAGGCACCCCCCATGCATCTCTGTCATTGTGGCCAGCTCCACAGTAGCCTTGGAACCAAATTCATATAGATTTTGCGGGACCTTTCTTGAATTTCTACTGGATTCTTGTAACTGATGCATATTCTATGTTACAGCACATGATGTACTGTCTATCTGCTTCTGTGGCTACAAAAATTTCAGCTCTGTCAAAAAATTTTGCAACAGAAGGTCTTTCATATACGTTAGTTACTGACAATGGCCCCCAATTCACATCTCCAGAATTTCAAGACTTTTATTAAAAAATAATTGTGGTTGCTGTATGACAGCTCCTCCTTTCCACCCTCAGTAAAACAGAGAACCAAACTGGCTAGTGTGAACATTTAAGTTTCAAATGAAAAAATTTCTTTTGGATGTGTCTCAGAAAATGGCTCTTGACTGGTTCATTAGTTCTTATAGGTTTACCCCTGTTGGTGAAAAGAGTCCTGCAGAGTTGTTGCATCGCCATCATCGCTGGACTCTGATACATCTGGTTCAACTGATGCCAGGACATCTGCCTACACTGGCACTGCAACGCTGCCAGTGTGGCACAGCTGTTGGGGCTCACGGTTTCGACCCCAACCGAAATGGGTGACAGCATTTATCGAGTGCCACCATGGTCAACGCCTCTGCATTGTCCACACTGCTGAAGGGAGGGCGTCACACTTCGACCAGCTACTACTTCACGTGGGTCGCTGTGCACTGGGAGCACATCTGCTACCCTTGCATCCTCTGTCTGCCTGGCCATTTCCTCTGACTTGGCTGGCGCCATCACCTCCATCGCTGCTGCTGATGCCTTCACAACCGTTCTCCTCTGCTATGTGTGCCCCCTTCAGCTGTTGAGGGCCAAGGCAGGTCCCAACTACCGTCCTGTTCCACCTCCACCTCCTCCTCCACCTCCAATGCTGCCACCTCCATTGCAGCCAGCGCCACCTGTTCAGCCACCTTTACTACAAACTGCTTCACCAGGGTTGGACTCAGATATGAAAATGGAACCCACGCAGGGTCACCTGTCCTACCACATGGTCTCTCACAGGGGGACAGGCGCCACATCTGTTCACTCTTATGCCACTTCCAATCGTACACACCAGTGGCAGTGCATTGCATGACTCAACAACCAGCATCAAAGACAGAAGAAATGGACATGAACACAGTGCTCACTTCCTCATAATGAAAGAGGAGGGCTGTAATCACCAAATATGAGTGTGAGATGCTTCATAGTTCATGCATGAAGTTTGTGCCTGATTCGGCCACTAGAGGTCACATGGCTTGCTAGTGAACAGTGGTTGTGTGTGCAGCCTGCTGGCTGCACCCCATTATAGAACTAATGACTCTATAGGCTGGTGCGCAAGTCTCTGCCAACCACTTGTGTGTTATCTGTTATATGTTCTTTATACATATGCTTTTTTGTATAGTAAAATTACAGTGTTCTTGGGTTAGAATAAAATAGCAGTTTTCATTCTTTTTTCAAAGAGATTCAGTAAACGGTAGTAGTTAACGAGGCAGTTGCGAACTACAAGATGAAACATACACTAGTAAACTAGATTTGTGACTGGACTGAGGGTTTATAGGTGGAGAGGACACTGCCTGTTGTCTTGGATTGGAAGTTTTTCACAGATGCAGAAATAACCTCGGATGTGCCCCAGGGAAGTGTGTTGGGATCACTGCTGTTCATGGTATATATTCACACACACACACACACACACACACACACACACACACACACACACACTTTCACTCTCAATTATGTGAAACATTCTATCCAACCGAGTGTGGAATATTTCAGAAACATTTTGATTTTGAATGAAACATGAAACTGTTCCATCATGTTACATAGTACCATATGGTAAGCATATTTCAGTTTAAAACAAATAAACTGAGCATAAATTACGGCCGGCCGAAGTGGCCGTGCGGTTAAAGGCGCTGCAGTCTGGAACCGCAAGACCGCTACGGTCGCAGGTTCGAATCCTGCCTCGGGCATGGATGTTTGTGATGTCCTTAGGTTAGTTAGGTTTAACTAGTTCTAAGTTCTAGGGGACTAATGACCTCAGCAGTTGAGTCCCATAGTGCTCAGAGCCATAAATTACGCAGGTGTGAGCAATCAGAAAAGTATAAAAAGGAAAAAGCCTAACTTCTATTTTTTTGAGAGCCACCACTGTTAAAGAAAAGGCTATTTTTAAGCTGTGGGTTTCTTACCATTTATATGTACCAATACCAAGAAATGACTGCTGCAGATGGCTCGAGATTCGTCCAACAATCCTACACATGATAATAGATCTAAAACCTTTATTCAAAACAGCACAATACGGCATAGGCAACTTTTTCTCCTTTCCTGTATTTCCCTTGCTCCTGTACCAACTACAGTAATTCTCCATTACTGTTACAAATACACAAATGATGAAAATTCAACAAATACGTGTAATATTAGATGTTTCGAACTCTGCCGCAAACATAAACAAACAGCGTCGTCCCAAGACCACACGCAAATCGCAGTCTAAAGGTAGATTCACACTTGACGGAACATCACCGTCACGTCGACAGATTCTTCTCTATAGTTCAAATTATGGTAGTCACACATCCCATCAACGGAATGTCATTGACATGTCACGTCACGTCAAGGTTCCTAGGGAAGAGTGTTCCAACGGGCCATTGACGGAGTTAGTGATATTTCTCTGTTGCTGCCGGCAAGTAGCACCTCCATATGTGTTTTGTTGAGTTCAGCAAAAATGCCTATGTAGACATACCTTAGGCAAACCATCAGGTTCTCCAGTTGTGACATGGGGCGCCTAAATCTTTAATTTTCCTTCGTACGTTTTATTTGTATCTTGCCCAATAGGTAAAACAACTGTTATTTAAACATTCAGAAATATTTGTGGAACGATGACTCCTCCTCTTCCATCTCCTTGTAAAGAGTGTGGAACTCCCCTTCACAGTCTCAATTTTTAACATTTTTTCTAATACTGATTCTTTTTGCCCGATTTTCCTGTTTCTCATCATGAAGTGCAACAGCAAACGTTGCAAGCTGCTTTAAACTAATTTTCCGGATTTTATTACGTTCTACAGTGAACTAGGAGATAGCGCCTCTGGTGGGTATTTTATGAATCAGCTGTGACGTCACGACGTTCTTTCGGAGTTGCCGTTTAGCGTAAATGCTTAGGAATTCCTCTAACAGTCAACGCTCAAAAACGTGACGGTTACTTGACGTTCCGACAAGTGGGAATCCACCATAATGTTGACAACATGCGTAGAACACAATACTCACCCCAGAGATATTCCTACTCTATGAGAAAAGTGCAAGGATGTTCAGATTAACCTCCACGGATTCTAACATCCTAGCAAAAGTGTGATTATTAAGTTTTATCTCTGATGGTAGTGCTTTGACAGCTGTGGTGTTTTGTTTATGTTTGGGTCAGTTGTGTGGAGGCGTTGGTGCTTGTCGTTGAAGTTGATGATTTGTTGTTAATTGTATGTTTGAATATGGCTATGTGTATGGGTGTTTCGTATAGGCATGTGTCAGTAAGGTATTGGTGAACAAGTCCAGTCAGTTGATGTAGTAGAGGGGGAGAAATCAGCTGTGATTTTATTTAATAACACACCTGACACTGATTCTGGAACAGATGGAAAATAATTGCAGTGAGCGGTAACACAGCGTGGAGTTCGTATCTAAGGTGCAAATCCTATGGGGCTGTTGCTTCTCCATTGTGCGTGGTTTTTTGCTTATTCTCGGTAGAGATAATTACCCTGCAATGTGAGGTTTGCAATGGATAACATGGGAGAAAATGATTCTCTGATAATAAAACAGTATTTGTCACTAAATGGACAGTGCTTGGGGGAAACCAGTACTAGTTCGGGGGAATCATGTAATAATGTAGTTCATTGGTGGAACGAAAGTGGTTCAGACACAGTTTCGAGTGCAAGTTCATATTCTGATTCCGAATATGATGGGTAAACTTTACAACTAATAAATATACCAACAAATCGTATTCCTTATACGGATTTGTTTTGTGTTGATTGTTCTTTGTACATATAGGTCGTTATTGGAATGGGAAACGGAGATAAATGCAAAAGGGGAAGTTTTCTTTGTTGAATCTCTGTGCACATCAGAAAGTGATAATAGTACCTCCTTGACCATGGTGGCAAACTCAGATAGTAGAGAGAGTATTCCACAACACGCAACTCGCCGGAGTACCAAAAGTATGTTACATAAGTGACACTTCTGCTGCGCATGCTTCAATTGTTTTAATCTGTAGTACCTAATAAACTTAAAACATTGACTAACCCACCAAGCTTTTTTTAGTGACACAAAAAATACTGTTACAACATATTTAAAAATAATCATGATAACCTAGTCTTTGTGAGAGAACTAAAAATGCATTTTAAGTTTTTGAACTTCCTGTTTTAATTTACATCTTGTTTTATTTATTTATTTGTCTTCTGGACATTTTATACTGTAGTATAGGATATATTAAATACATTGTTGAGGTATTGACACGTTTGTATATTTATATTAAAAGGAAGAAAACTTGAGTCCAGATGGACAGGGAAGGGGCTGAAAGTTGGCCATGCTCTTTTTTGGACCTGCATTGCCATTAAACATAGTGACTTATGAAATCCATAAAAAACCTATTTCTGTATGATCCTACTGGGTTTTATACTTCGCTACTCTCAAATGCAAGTCTAGTGTTGCAACACTGTTCTAATTTACCTAGTGTTTCCTTTAAAAAAGAAACAGTAAATTACGTTACAAATATCTGTAGATTATGAATAGCTTCCATAGTGCGGAAAAAAAGCCATAAATCATCATATTGCTGGTGCATGAAAACTCAATTCTGTTATGCATTCAAATACCAACGCTCAAATCCCTGTCAGTGCTACTACATGCACTACATTTCATTACTCTTCATATGAGGGACTCTGTGTTGGTAAATATGAAACTGCATGCATCACTTCAGAAAGGAAGGAACCTGCAGGTACTGCTGATATATATCTATTTCCTTTTGGAGGGCAGTCAAAGCAGTTATTGGGCATTAGTTAAAAATGCAATACCACGCTGATAGACTAATGAGATCATTATCATGTTGCAGATGTGACCAATGGATGATTTCACTAACTACACAAAAAAAGGCCTGTTAGTATGTTGTTTTATTTTGCTGACGTTTTGTGTTGTTGGTGACATTGTCAGTCAGTCATATCACAATCATGGTAATGATGTCATCAGTACAGTACCGTGTCAATTAACTCCCAATAATCACACCCCATCCCTACCAAAAAACAGATACGTATTAGCACTATGCATCCTTTATTATCCTTACCTACTCATTACCTTCAGCAACTCTTAATTAAACTGTTACTTTCCAACTTAATTTAGGCCTCCAACTACACTACAGATCTATCCCTCACCACACTTTTTGAAAGAAATTTGTGCCATTTGACTGAAGATTTCTATTCATTTATTTCACAGAATCATAATTTCAGATTTGTAGATATTCTCAAATGCAATTTGAAATTTCAAAACATGTTCGACCTACATAAATGACAGCTCATTTGTTTTGATGAGTGAGTTTGTGGGTATCAAAATATGTAACATAAATAGCTGTTTCTTTTGAATGCATTAACTTATGAGCTTAATTTTTTTACACGGGAAAGTTACTGTAGTATTTGACATTAATTTCAACTTGATACCGCTACCCATTTTTGAGAAAAAGGGGTCTTAACAGACAGATGGCCAAGTGATCCTATAAATGTTACGTTTTTACAGACTGAGGTATGAAACCCTAAAAACAGTTTTTTGTCGTGGTTTTTCTACCATACAACCAAACTATCACCTTCCAACCTAACTTTGACCCGGATCTATGATACAGTTCAGTTTGTCATGTCAAGCACATTAGCATACAACACAAACAAAACATTGTTCTCCACAACAGTTCACCCTCTCCACTGCACACAATACAATATAAGCCACCATCTGCAAGTAATAATAATATTAAATCAACACACACGCAGTTCAGATTCCACCCATCTGCTTTGGCGATCTATATCTACCTAGGTACTCTGCAAGCCACCGTATGGTTCATGGCAGAAGGTACTGTGTACCACTATTTATTTCCGCTCCTGTTCCATTTGCAAATAGAACGAGGGAAAAATAACTGTTTGTACGTCTCATATGAGCCCTAATTTCTCATATCTTATCTACGTGGTTCTTACCCACGATGTATGTTGGCGACAGTAGAATCGTTCGACATTCAGCTCCAAATGCTAGTTCTCTCAATTTTATCAATAGTGTTTCTCAAAAAGAACATCGCCTTCCCTCCAGGGATTCCCATTTCAGTTCCTGAAGCACCTCCGTAAAACTCACATGTTTTTCGAACCCACTGTTAGCAAATCAAGCAGGCCGCCTCTGAATTGCTTCGATGTCTTGTTTCAAACCAACCTGGTACGAATCCCAAACAGTCGAGCATTACTCAAGAATAGGTCACACCAGCGTCCTATATGCAGTCTCCTATACAGGTGAATTGCTCTTTCATAAAATTCTCCCAATAAACCGAAGTCGATCATTTGCCTTCCCTATCACAGTTTTCACATGTCCGTTCCACCTCATATTGCTTTGCAATGTTACACCCAGATATTTAAATGACTTGGTTGTGTCCAGCAGGACACTAGTAATACTATATCCAAACATTACAGGCTTGTTCTTTCTACTCACCCCCATTAACTTACATTTTTCTACATTTAGGGCTAGCTGCCATTCATCACACCAGCTAAAAATTTTGTCTCAGTCATCTTGTATCTTCCTACAGTCACTCAGCTTTGAAACCTTACTGTACACCATGGCATCATCAGCAAACAACTGCAGATTGCTGCCCACCCTGTCAGCGAAATCATTTATGTGTATAGAGAAAAACAGCAATCCTATCACACTTCTCTGGAGCACTCCTGATGATACCCTTGTCCCTGATGAACACTCGCTGTGAAGGAAAACATATTTGGTTCTATTATTTAAGAAGTCTTTGGGCCATTCACATATCTGTGAACTTATTCCATATGCTCGTACCTTTGTTAATAGCCTGCGATGGGGCGCTGTGTCAAATGCTTTCCGGAAACCTAGAAATATGGACTCTGCCTGTTGCCCTTCATCCATGGTTCTCAGTGTATCATGTGAGAAAATGGCAAGTTGAGTTTTACACCAACGATGCTTTCTAAAACCACGCTGATTCCTGGACGTAAGCTTCTTAGTGTCAAGAAAGTTTATTACGTTCAAACTGAGTATATGTTCAAGGATTCTGTAGCAAACAGAAGTTAGGGATTTTGTTCTGTAACTTTGCAGGGCCGTTCTTTTAACTTTCATGTATACTGGAGTCACCTGCATTTTTTCCAGTTGCTTAGGACTTTGTGCTGGGTGACAAATTCACGATAAATGAAAGCTAGGTAAGTAGCTAATACTGTAGAGTACTCTTTGTAAAACTGGACTGGGATTCCATCCAGACCTGGTGATTTATTTGTTTTCAAATGTTTCAGTTGTTTCTCTACCCTAGATATGCTTATTTCTATGTTGTCAATACGAGAATCTGTCCGATGGTCAAATGACAGTATGTTTGTATGGTTCTCCAATGTGAACTATTTTTTGAGCATGAAATTTAAAACTTCGACTTTCATTTTGCTATCTTCAACTGCCACATCAGACTGCTCGACAAGGGATTGAATGGAAGCCTTAGACCTGCTTAGTGATTTTACATATGACCAGAATTTTCTTGGGTTCTCTGTCAGATCTTTTGCTGAGGTGTGATGGTCATACTAGTTGTATGCTTTGCGCGTAGATATCTTCACAGATGCACAAATCTCTACTAACCTTAACTTGTTGGTCGTTTGAAGCCAGCACACTTCGACACTGAGACAACAGAAAACAGCACTTCAGTACCACCCACCAAACCACCCCCAGACAGAGCAGCGCAGAGCACCACACATTGACTGGCTGACACGAGTTGTATCTCCCGCCGAAACTGGATCTGAAGACTATGAGATCTGGGCACACTGTAAAACGTCAGTTCCCCGACATACCCAGAGCTCTGGTTTTTTAAAAAGAAAATAGAAAAGAAGAAAAAGGGTGTGTTGGGAGGGGGTGGCCCGAGTTGTTCCACAGCCAGACAAAAAGTATGCTGCAGAGATCCTTGCATTTGAAGATGTTCCTGTGTCCACGTAACTGCAGAATGGAGGGGCATATTTGAGCCATCATTTCTCACAAGTCTTGATGGAACTCGGTGATGGAGACTAGTGGGTGGAGGTTGGAAGGCTTGTTGGTAATTAGTTCTGCTGGTAGATGTAGCACTTCACTGTGCATGAGCTGTACTGCTGAATGTTGCAGATCTTCTTTGATTGCCAATCACAGGCCCAACAGACTGAGTGGCAATGCATCTGACCTTGTAGTACTGGCAACATCAACACTGCTCTCAGGGTATGGTGAAACCTCTCCACCATACCACTTGCTGGCACTTATCGGTTGTGATGGTGTGTGGTGTGCTAAACCTCGTGATCCAACACTCTATGATAGTCTTTGTCACCATTGTTGCCATGATGTCTGTCGCTGCAGTGGCCTCCAGCAATCCACTGAGGTTACCAGGTAATAGAAGGGGACCCATGAGTTCTGCATGGATGTTTCCATATCTGGCCAAAGGAGTGATGAATTATCTGTGTGGGCCAAGGACATGGCTGCCAATTTCATTCTGCTGACACTTGTCACACTGCTTTACCCACATGTGGCAGTATCTGTTAATCCTGAGCCATGCCACCTTGCTCTTCACCAGTTTCGCTGTAGTCCATACTCCTGGATGCGTGAAGTTACGGAAGGCTAAAAACCATTCTCCGAAAGTCGCAAGGAATGTAGACACATGTGCTATCATACTCGATGTTCCACCACAGGGATACATTTGCCTTTGCTGATTTGACCCTCCGCCATTGTAGGTTTTAACTCTGTTCCTCCCGTAGCACATCTGACTCCATGTCCTGCACCTGTGCATGTGTGATGTAGTTGCATCATATCTCACTAATATTGATGCAACTTCTGGATAAACAGTCAGCAACAATGTTCTTGTGGCCACTCACTTGGTGTATGTCAGTGGTAAACTGGGAAATTCACTTTGCCCCTCTGGTCTGTCAAGGCAAACCATTAGGCGACACTTTTTAAAAAGTGCTGTGTTGGGGGCACGGTCTGTGAAAATAATTAATTCTCTGCCTTCCACACATTTATGGAAGTGCTTGAAGGCGGCATACATGTCATGGAGCTCATGATCCATGGTGCTCCAGTTTCTTTGGAACTCTGTTAACAAGAAGGAGAAGAATGCCAGATGCTGCCACATGTTGTCAACGTGCTGTTGGAGAGCAGTGCCTACTACCACCTGGCTTGCACCCACCATAATAGCTGTTGGCACTTTTTTGTGCAGATGATTCAGTAGTATGGCTTGTGGAACATATTCTTTCACTGACTCACACATGGTTATTGCTTCATCACACCAAGTCACCTGCTGTGTATTTTCCTCTGAGCATTCTGGTCAGCTGTGCCAGCAATTACATCACATGAGGTTGGTGGTGTCAGTAGTAGCTGAGCATATGTAAAACCTGTCTAAGGTGCTTGAATATCCTTGATTGTGTCACTTTGTGAATCGCTAAGACTCATTTCGCTAGGTGCAAGATGCCTGCTGTTAACACCTCAAACCCCAGGAACTCGATGCTACTCTGGCCAAAAATGCACTTAGTTGTGATCACCACAACCCTTGCCTGTTGAAGTCATTTGGAAAGTAGTCATAGGTGCTTAGCATGCTGTACTGGTGAATGAGAAAACACAATGATATTGTCCATATAACAATATACACCGTCTAGACCATGGAGGACTTGCTGGATGAAATGTTGCCAAATCTGGGCAACATTTTTTAGCCTATAAGGCATGTATAAGTACTCATATAACCCAAAAGGGGTCGTTGCTTCAGTCTTTGTCACATTACTCGTGGCTATGGGGATTTATGTGTATGATTGTGCACAGTAAATTCCACTGAAAACTGTCGCTCCAGCCAGTTTATTGTTCATGTCCTTTATTTGGGGATGGTTCTCTCATTGAACATCTGGTAATCTCCTCTCTGTCTCCACAAATCATCCTGTTTGGGCTCCACATGGAGAGGGCAGGCCCATTGGCTGTGTTATTCCATCTCTAATTTGTCCTTTCACATACGCTTTGGCTGCAGTCAGCTTCTCAGGTGTGGGGCAAGAGGGCTTTGTTGCCACTGGTTGCCCTGGGGTTGTGCAGATAAAGTGCTGAGTCTTTGGTCTTACTTTATGTTTGTCACCTGATGGTGAAGTGAAACTTGGGAACTCTTCTAGGATTCATCAAAAATATTTTTTCCTGTGAGATGCTTGCAGTGGTGACCTGAGCTGTCAGTCCTCTCTAGATGTCCACAATTAATTGAAAATGGTGTAGAATATCTGCTCCAATTATAGATTACCCGATATCTCCAATTAGGAAATTCCATGTGGTCAGCTCCTGTAGGCTCCACGCACAGTCTCTTCTTGCTGTATGTCAAGATGGTTGTGTTATTAGCCACTGTGATGTGGAGGGTAGTGTCCATGCAATCTGGTTGAAACAATGTCCTTGTAAAAACACTGATGTTGGACCTGGCCTCCACAAAAAATTTTGTTAATGATGTTTTGTCCATAATGAAGCCTTTTTGACATTTTCTGTGTTGTAGGTGAAACCAACACAAAACGGTCTGTGGGTGTAGTTCTGCTTAGTGAGTGGTGAGGCGGTAATGTAATTGTGGCATGTGTATGCCATATCCAGCTAAAAACGAGTGTGTGTGTGTGTGTGTGTGTGTGTGTGTGTGTGTGTGTGTCACCCTGCTGCTTCTGTCCATTATGAGCCTAAAATCCCATTACTGAAGATACATGGGGGAACTACCATGCCAGTGGCCCAAGATGGTGATGTGGAGGTCAGTGCAGATATCTTCGTGCATTGCATACCTGGGCGTACACAGTGGACAACAATATGGGTAGGCAACTACTTAAAAACCAGTGTGGCAGTTATGACAGATTTACGGCCACTAAAATGTAGACTGCGACAGGAAGCTGTGCCCTTCGGCAGCCGTCGGGGACATTTGGGTACTGATATGGGGCAGAGCAAATGCACTCTTTGTTGCCAAACCTGCAGTGATATGGGCACCCGCCACTTGCATTGTTCTGGTATCCACTAGCTTGTTCATCATTGTCCAGCTGTCTGCCTTGGCACTGATCTACCAAGCACTGCACTCTGTGTAGTGCTGCTACCTGCTCTTAACTTCTAGGGCTAGTTGATCGTGTGTGTGTGTGTGTGTGTGTGTGTGTGTGTGTGGCGGAGGGGGGGGGGGCCTTGTGCTTTTGTCAATGCCGATGTTTGCAACAGCCACCAAAATACTTGGGTAGGGGCCATTGGCAGAATGAATACTCTCACACTGTCCTTTTATGCAGGCGGCCATGTTTTTAGCTTTGTGTGCCAGCTTCTGGAGTGAAGCATTTTTATTCGCTGTGGGAATAAGTTTCGCGTTCTCCAGAAGCCTACTGAGCCATATTATGCAGAGGGCCTGTTCTGAAAGTAGGTCAGGTCTCACAGTGGCTGGGTGGGGAACATGTTTCCTAATCCATCATTTGCTGTTAATCTGTGGAGCCCGGGTTCTGGCGACTGTGCGACTTCCTTGATTAGGCAGGCTTTAAGTGGTGCATAGCTATGCATGTGTAAAGTGTCCCTTGCAATGATTGTCTGAGCTTCATTCAAGTGGGCGAAGACACAATAGAAATGTAACATGTCATCCTGCACATTGTGTTGGCAGAAAACACTTTGCACATGGATAAACCAGAGTTCTGGCTTTGAGGTCCAGAACCCTTTCAGTTTAATGTTTTGTGCATTCCTACCTTGTGAGGCACTTACTGAGGCTGGGTGAAGACACAGTGGAAATGTAACTTGTCATCCTGCACATTGTGTTGGTAGAAAACACTTTGCACATGGATAAACCAGAGTTCTGGCTTTGAGGTCCAGAACCCGTTCAGTTTAATGTTTTGTGCATTCCTACCTTGTGAGGCACTTACTGAGGCTGTCGATCTTGTGAAGTACCTGTCGCATTACTGCTGGTTGGTTGCAAAGTGTTGCCACTGTCCTTTGATTTTATGGCATCTTCATTTCCACACTTCATAGTGATGTGTTCTATGCTAAGACACCACTGTAGAGAGGTCACTGAAGGCAGAGGCAATCCAATAGAGAACAGGGATTACACACTATAACACCTTTAATATCGGCACTATATCTCAGAACAAAATACAACATGTCAGCCTACAGAATGATGCCAATAGAGAGTGAGCTAAAGACGTTCAATTACAGTTATTTCATGCTGTCTTTAGTTTGTCACTTGTTTGTCGATCTGTGCCACTACATAGTCTGTGGGACTTCTTTCATCGTGTTTTTGCCCACAACAGTTGACTGTTGGAGGACGGCAGCTGTTTTTGCTTAGTTAAATACTCACAGTACATCATTAACATAGTGGCACATGAACATAGCTGAAATGATAGTGTCTAATCAGGCACCCATGTTCTGGTTATAATCAAATTTTCTGTCATGCTGATTCTTAGTGCAGAGTCTGACATCTTCTCATTGCATGAAGTACTGAAACATTCCACTTGCTGTACTGATACTAGTGGTCTCTCTCCATTGCATTTATATATGTAATAGAAAGTCAGCACTGAGTATAATATTTATAAGAGAATACATTCAAGCTTAAGACTTCAGAGGAAGCCTTTTATCAGAACTCTCTCTCTCTCTCTCTCTCTCTCTCTCTCTCTCTCACACACACACACACACACACACACACACACACACACACACACACACACAATGTGGAGGAACATGTGTATATTTGTGAAAGACAATATCAGCTATTGCTGCCTAAAAGTTAGGAAAATAAGGTGATTTAGAAATTTCTGCTGTAGAACTAACCTCAATAAAAACAATCTTTTGCCTGAACAGAATCCAAACTCAAACATAAAAGTATTCTTTAACCAACCTGACGGTAGTCTTGACAGTATCAGGGACCTAAACAAAACTGTTATAATATGTGGAGGCTTTAACATTTACTTTAACAAAATTTCAAAAGATAGAGATGATCTTATGGCTAATTGAGCAACATTATTATAAATTCCCCTATCAGAGTTACAAGTGTATCCAGCACAACTATTGATATGATACTGATATGCAAGGAAAGCCATGAATATGCAGCTAGAAACTTCAACACGGGTTTCAGTGACCACTATGCACAGCTTCTTGAGATGTCTTCAATGCTGAACTTAATTAAACAAACAGAAACGATAAAAATAGGAAGGACCTTCAGCCATCAAAACATTGAGTACTTTAGGAATTTACTAAGGAAGGAAACATGGACGGAAATGTACAGATATAAAAACACAGATGAGAAGTTCATCTTATTTATGGATATATTTACACATTATTTTAACATGTCATTTCCAGCTAAAAATCACAAAATCAAGTGTAGTAGGCTTAACAGAAAAAATTGCTGGTTGACAACAGGTATAAAAAAGTCATGTGCTGAAAAACAAAGATTATATAAGATCTCCAAGTCTTCCATAGTATCCAAAAAATTCCTTGCATATGTCAAGAATTATAAAATGATACTTAAAAAAGTTATCAAAGAAGCTAAAGTAATGGCAAATGACTGCTATATAAATAACTCCAATAACAAAATGAAACCTGTATGGAGTATAGTGAAACAACAAACTGACAATGTTTCTCCTCAAAATTCCAATATTAAATTGAATTGTAACAGCAAAGAAATTAATGATCCTAAAGAAATAGCAAATGTATTCAATACTTATTTTAGCAATATAAGCGAGCAATTAATTGCTGTAATCAGATCTTGCAATACAAACTGCCCAGTATCATCTGGAAATACCAGCATAAATCCTACTTCACTTTCTCTTTCCAACAACTCAGAAAGAATCCTTGTCAGTTATCTGAACTTTAAAAGTGAATCATTCCACTGGAATAGATGGCATCCCAGACAGCCTTATTAAAAAATGTGGAGATCTCATCATTAAACCATTAGCTCACCTTTATAATAGTTCCTTTCAAACTGGAATTTTCAGGGCACGGCCAACTTCCTTCCCCATCCATCGTCATCCTTCCCTAACCCAATGAGACCAATGACCTCGCGGTTTGGTCTCTTCCCCCAAATCAATCCAATCCTGAATTTTCCCATAATGCCTATAAACAGCTAAGCTCAAACCACTGTTCAAAAAAGTAAAAAGGAGGAAGTGGCTAACTACAGGCCCATTGCTCTACTATCTGTATTCTCAAAAACCATAGAAATTTTTTTTCAAAGAATGGTAGTAGATTTTTCTAGAAGAGCACAAAATACTATCCACAGCACAACATGGTTTCAGGAAAGGCTGATCACCTGATGCAGCAATTTTTGAACTATTAAGTGAAGTACTTCAGAAACTAGATAATGATGAATATGGCATTGGGATATGTCTAGATCTCTCTAACGCTTTTGATATCATAGATCACACAAAACTATTGCCTAAGCTTGACAACTTGGGGACTAGAGGAACATCTAGCAACTGGATAAAGTCATTCCTAAGTGGTCAAAAATAAGTGGTTGAAGTGGAACATCAAAATTTCATCTAACTTAACACTATTCACATTATGAAACCATTAAATATGGAGTGTCGCAAGGTTCAGTTCTGGGACCTCTTCTATTTCGGTTATATATGAATGACCTAAACAAATTCTGTGAGAACATCGTCCAGTTTGCTGATGATACAAGTGTGCTAGTGAGTGGGAAAGCAATGGAAATGCTTCAGAAGTCTACAACAGAGACACTGAACAATATTGAAAACTGTTTCAGTCACAACAAATTGGTAATAAATGCAAGTAAGACAGTGGCACTAGATTTCTATAATGTGAAAAAGGTGAGCAAACTGCTTAAATTCAGATATCTGACTAAGACCCTTCAGAATGTAGACAACATTATTCTTGGGAATATGGCTCCAAGTTAATCTTAAATGGGGGATGCATATTGAAAAAGTCTGTAAAGCACTACATGCTACTTAATGAGAATATTAGAGGGATGCTACAACGAAGATTCTCTGAAAACTGTGTGGTGCCTATATACTCACAACTGAAATATGGAATTATTTTCTGGGGAAACTCTTCTCTTAGCCAAAAGCTCTTTAGGCTGCAAAAAAGAATTATAAGAATAATGGAAGGTGTAAAATGGAACAAAACCTGTAGACCACTCTTTAAAAAGCTAGAAATCCTCCCACTTCCATGTATATATGTGTATGAGATAACCATGTTTGTGAAAAAATATTCAATGGAAAATCCCACTCTCTTCCAGAAAAAATGAAAATATCCACCCCTATAACACCAGGCAAAAAGGAAACTTTCATTTAGAGCACACCAACACCACCCTGAATAAAAAAAGAACCCTGTATTATGGGGAAGTTATTTATAATAAACTTCTCTCACAACTTAAATCAATAAATGACCTGGCAAATTTCAAGTCAACTGCTAAGGCGTATTTGACTCATCACTGTCTCTATAGCCTCCACAAGTTCCTTCAGGAAGTTCACTAGTGATGTGTGTCTTTGCCTTAGTTATGTGTCATATAAATGTTACTAGAACTTTAATGATTTACCATGTGAATGTTGCTGCAATACAAATATTAATCTGCCAGTACAGAACATGCTCTTTCTGCTTTAATGTATCTACTCTTTATTTTTGTACAATATTTTCTCTGTATATTCTAACTCAATGATCATTTAATGTAGAAATAATGAAATTAATGCAAATTTAATACTATATTTTGTTATACATTGACTTGTCCTACATCAGAATGTACTATTTGTGTACTATATGATTAGCAGGACCAATAAAACTCTACCACTCTACACACACACACACACACACACACACACACACACAGTTTCATCTCTCTCAACTTCTACAGTCAACTGACAGAAACTTGTTACTTTTTCAAAAGTTTCTGGATGTGGTAACTCAGTATCTAAATAAATAGTACATGGATGCACATCTTGCATGTGAAAGTAATATTTCAGAATGAAAGTAATTTTTTGTGTGTTACTGTTTATCATTGGTAAGAGGTATAACATGTTAATGTTTAACTCTCTTTTTTTCCTCCACAAGGTAAACTTGCTCAATTGATTAAGCATCGAAGTAGTAAGCGGCTCAGATGGCAGAGTGCAAAAATCTCATCATCTTTGCCATCTACCCCCAGAGAAGTAGCTGTTATACAAGAATATTCCAACAGCAAAGTGACATTCCAGGACTGGCAGGTAATTTTATATGATATGTTGTGTGATGTTCAAGAATTATCTTCTCATTGATAGTGAAAATGATCTGCAGAGTTAGTAATGGCACATCTTGCACTAACCATTTCAAATACACTCATTTCCATATACAAATTCATGAGCTATGTTCATAACTTGCAGCAGATTTTTTAAAAATAAATTGTGGCGTCCACAACACTGATATAAATCACAAACACAGATATCATGAAGACTTGATGACATTCACATATGCATACAGGGCAGTTCCAAGTGACGAATTGGTGAACACCTGAAGCAGCTCATCTGTGTTGGCTGGGTATGGGTTTGGCAAACTCAGGGTTTGTGATTTATTTTATTTATTTATTTATCTCTTGTTCCGGTGATCCATGTTGTGACACTATCACAGGATATGGAACGTGTCAGTTTTACAAGCTTTTGGCCAGAATTTATGGTAATACATAAAACAAAACAAAAACTGTAAACAGTAACTTAGGTCCCACTACAAAAAATACATTTTAGAGATAGATAGAGAATACAAAACAAAAAACAGTAACTTAGGTCCCACTACAAAAATACATTTTAGAGATAGATAAAGATTACAAAATAATAAGTGTTACAGAGAAATAAATATTGCAAAATACATGTTTACAATAAAAATATTTGGTATTACAAATACAAATTTGGGCATACATTTGCAATTTACAATACAAGAGATGTTAAACACTGTAGTTCAGGAACTCTTCTGATGTATAAAATGATCCTTGCAATAGGAACTGCCTTAAGGTTTTTTTAAACAAGAGATCATCATCTACCAAACACTTAATTCTTAAAGGGAGGGCATTAAAAATCTTACAGCCACTGAAATGGACTCCTTTCTGCACCATACTTAGATTTGGCTGTTCATAGTGGATATCATGTTTCCTCCTTGTATTGTGACTGTGATATGCACTATTCAGCTTAAAGATGGATTTTTCTTTCCTTATGAAGCACATCAACGAGAATATATATTGTGCAGTGGATGTAAGTATTTCAAGCTTCTTAAAAAGATTCCTGCATGTGGCTCTAGGATGGACTCCACACGTGATCCTTATGGCTCTTTTTTTGTACACACAGTACTTTTTTAGCCAGTGGCTGATTTCCCCAAAATATAATTCCAAATGCCATAATTGCATGAAAGTAACCATAATACACTGACTTCATGGTTTCCATATTTCTATAAGAAGAAACAATACGCAATGCGTATGTTGCTGAACTTAGTCTTTTGCACAGATCTACGATGTGGTTTGACCAATTCAGTTTGCTATCAGTATGCAAGCCTAGGTATTTTGAGGAATCTACCCTGGTTATTGTCTGCTCACCTATCTTTACAAATATTTCCTCATCTTTGGATGTTTTGTGGAACTGAATGTAGTTTGTTTTACAGTAATTTAAAATAAGACCATTAATGTTGAACCAGTTCACCGTTTCATTTAAAACCTTATTTGCCGTTACCTCAAGTTTATCTACTGAATTATCAGTAAGTGATCTGGGGCTGATGAGTACCTCCAGTCCTCTGTAACTGTAAGCTCTGTATGTACTTCAATGATCACCATGTAGTATTGCCGAAGAACGTTGTGTGCCCCACAGAATATAAATCTTGGCCTGGATTACAAGGATGTTACAAACATCTAGGAAAAAAGCCTTCAACCTGTACGTGTGCTACATACCGATGGAGTGGATAATTGCCAAGGCAAAACAGTTGTTAGCGGGTAACTGCTGAAGTACCTGTGTTGCCCCAGGGCTCTGTCAGGGTGGACCTTTAATTCTCTTGTGACTCATTTTACTGAGATGGATCCTTTGAAATCTTGAAAATCAACTCCCAGTGTGATTGATATACTGCTGATGAATATCAACACTCAAATCAATCAGAGGGCTCAAACAAGTCATCCTAAGAACGTAATAAAATGAAGTTCAGATTTTAGTAGTAGAACACATGCTGTTTGTCAGAATATATATTTAATCATAAAGAGAATAGAAGGCAGCTTTGGGGCACTGTTACCCTTCTACATTCACAAGGGCGGATGGCATTATTGACAATTTAAAATCAGTAAAGTGTTTACATAATGCCTCACTGTTGGTTGAAATATTCATTTCCCAACAACAGTAAGACTCGAGGCAGTTCCTCAACACAGATGCAGGTAAATGACATCTACATAAACACTAGCCATTGTAAATGCAATTACGAAAGAACACCGACCTCAAAACTTGCTGCTTCCACCATACAATCAGATAAGGCTAGAATTACCAACATTATAGAGTTTCCAACACCTTAACGGGCAGACTCAAGTAAACAGGCAAGCACAGTGGCACGAAAGTTCCACAGTCTGCTCTGAAAGAAAAGCCAAGACAGAAGTGGTAAACACAGAAAAGATTGTAAACCTTCAAACCATGAAACCATGCATATATAATTCTGTCTGATTGTTCTAATGAGTCAGTATGAGACATTATGAAATATGAAGTCTGCCTGTGGCAATTGTCCACGGGCAGACTCAAGTAAACAGGCAAGCACAGTGGCACGAAAGTTCCACAGTCTGCTCTGAAAGAAAAGCCAAGACAGAAGTGGTAAACACAGAAAAGATTGTAAGCCTTCAAACCATGAAACCATGCATATATAATTCTGTCTGATTGTTCTAATGAGTCAGCATGAGACATTATGAAATATGAAGTCTGCCTGTGGCAATTGTCCAGTGTCTCAACTAAACCCCCAACTGCTGCAGGATTCCTACCCCAGTGGAAAGACAAGGGTAAAGAGAAACTTAACCAATATAGTGGCTTCCATATAGTAGTGGAATATCAGTTGCGTCTGGACTCTTGTAGAGGAACTGAAACTTCTATTACGGGGAAGAACACTGTGTTTGTGTCTACAAGCGACATATTTTAAGGATTCTGACCCCCGTATGCTGAGTGGATATAGCCTCCCAGATAGGACAACCTCAGTGAAAAGAGAGCTAAAGGTGGAAGGGCCATCTTTATAGATTGTGCATACACTCCTCAACTTTTTCCTCTTATTACAAACTTACAATCAATTTCTGCCACAGTATGTGTGCTGTGTAGGATCACTGCATGTTCTCTCTACTTGCTGCCTTATCAACCAACAGATGAAGAGGCTCTCACCAACTCCATCACACAGATCGCCTGACTGATACTTGTGTGGTGATTTTAAGACATACATTGTGCTATGGGGCTCTACTACTGCCTACCCCCATAGTAGACCTTTCAAAAACCTCTGGATGACAGGAGATCGTTGTCTTCTGAACATGGAGCAGGGCAGACACTACAGCACTCTTATTCCACAGTGTTCTGGCCATCTACAAAAGCATTCCCTGGTAGAATAATGAATGCCACTCTGCTATCAGTGACAGGTGGACAACTCTACATGGGTTCAAATATTGACCGTAAGTAGAGAACCTCACAGTCTTTTTCATAACAAGGACCAAATGCTGCTGGATTATAAAGGGAGAGTAAACTGAAATCATGGCGTCAGTTGACAAACATTATAAACCAACAGTGCAGTGTATTGGGGACCATTTGGAGGATTTGAGAGAGAGGTGGGAGGTGCTCAGTTAGTGTTGTACTGTGAAGAGGAAGTCTTCAGGCCAGTCCATGAAACATTTCCCAGACAATGGTTGAATATTTTACCAGAGTAACCACCAGTGCTAGCCACAAGCCTGCTTTCTAGGACTACAGAACTGTCACTGAGAGAGGAGGCTGGGACCTCAAGCTCACCAGTTATGAATCGTATAACTGCCCCTTCTACACTTAGGAGCCCAATTTGGCAAAGGCTTATGAAACATCACCTGCTCACTATGAGAGTCCATTACATCATGTTGCAACACCACACAGGGAGATGTAAAGAAATCATCCTAACACTTTTTTTAACTTCACCAGGACATAAGGACTATTTTCACACTTATGGAGGGAAGCCATTTTAATCCTCCTCATTAAACCTGATACGGACAGTACACATCTGAGTAACTATCATAATATTTCTCTCACTAGTTGTGTGGGAAAGACCTTGGAGCAGATAGTCATATCCCACCTTGCCTGGGTTCAGAATATATTGATCAGTCATTGATATTGTGACCCTGCTGGCAGGTACACAACAGACTGTCCAGCTCAGACACTCCTAATAAGTACTGTATCTTACCCTCAAAAAGGCATGTGATACTAATTGGAGGCATAAAATCATTGGGCAGCTCCCTAAATGGTACATCACGGCATATTTATAAATTTTCCTATGGTCCTTCCTTTCCCCACATTATTTTAGGCATAGAATCAGCAGTATCTTGTATGGGCATTTTGAACAAGAGAATGGTATCTCCCAAAGTAATGTTCTAAATGTGAGAATGTTTGCAACTGCTATTAACAGTACTCCATTAGAACTACTGACAGCCTCGGGAGAGCCAGTCCTGACAAAACTCCACCATCTGGTGAGCAAAATGTATGAGACAGGCGAAATACCTTCGGACTTCAGGAAGAATATAATAATTCCAATCCCAAAGAAAGCAGGCGTTGACAGATGTGAAAATTACCGAACTATCAGTTTAATAAGTCACGGCTGCAAAATACTAACGCGAATTCTTTACAGACGAATGGAAAAACTGGTAGAAGCCGACCTCGGGGAAGAAATATGGGAACACGTGAGGCAATACTGACCCTACGACTTATTTTAGAAGCTAGATTAAGAAAAGGCAAACCTACATTTCTAGCATTTGTAGACTTAGAGAAAGCTTTTGACAATGTTGACTGGAATACTCTCTTTCAAATTCTGAAGGTGGCAGGGGTAAAATACAGGGAGCGAAAGGCTATTTACAATTTGTACAGAAAGCAGATGGCAGTTATAAGAGTCGAGGGACATGAAAGGGAAGCAGCAGTTGGGAACGGAGTGAGACAGGGTTGTAGCCTCTCCCCGATGTTGTTCAATCTGTATATTGAGCAAGCAGTAAAGGAAGCAAAAGAAAAATTTGGAGTAGGTATTAAAATCCACAGAGAAGAAATAAAAGCTTTGAGGTTCGCTGATGACATTGTAATTCTGTCAGAGACAGCAAAGGACTTGGAAGTGCAGTTGAACGGAATGGACAGTGTCTTGAAAGGAGGATATGAGATGAACATCAACAAAAGCAAAACAAGGGTAATGGAATGTAGTCGAATAAAGTCAGGTGATGCTGAGGGAATTACATTAGGAAATGAGACACTTAAAGTAGTAAAGGAGTTTTGCTATTTGGGGAGCAAAATAACTGATGATGGTCGAAGTAGAGAGGATATAAAATGTAGACTGGCAATGGCAAGGAAAATGTTTCTGAAGAAGAGAAATTTGTTAACATCGAGTATAGATTTAAGTGTCAGGAAGCCGTTTCTGAAAGTATATGTATGGAGTGTAGCCATGTATGGAAGTGAAATATGGATGACAACTAGTTTGGACAAGAAGAGAATAGAAGCTTTCAAAATGTGTTGCTACAGAAGAATACTGAAGATTAGATGGGTAGATCACATAACTAATGAGGAGATACTGAATAAGATTGGGTAGAGAAGAGGAGTTTGTGGCACAACTTGACTAGAAGAAGGGATCGGTTGGTAGGACACGTTCTCAGGCATCAAGGGATCACCAATTTAGTATTGGAGGGCAGCGTGGAGGGTAAAAATCGTAGAGGGAGACCAAGACATGAATACACTAAGCAGCTTCAGAAGGATGTAGGCTGCAGTGGGTACTGGGAGATGAAGAAGCTTGCACAGGATAGAGTAGCGTGGAGAGCTGCATCAAACCAGTCTCAGGACTGAAGACCACAACAACAACAAAATCAGCAGTAAGGAGCTCCATCCAGTTCTGCCAATTCATGTACAAGTTTTTATTTATTTTTAATTTTATTTTTAGCTCCCATCATTGCAGATAGTGCACGTCAGCTGTAGCTGATAATGGATGGAGGAATCGGTTGATAAAACAGGTTTCAAACTTTCGTCTGGGAAATCTGTATATGTCTTTTTTAACCATTCATGCTCTTTTTTAATTTGTCTTAATTGACAATAAGGGATCTTGAATTTCAAACAGTTGGTGAGATTTCTCAGCCTCACTTTTGATAAAAAAAATAAGGCTTACTTGATTGCCATCTTAGAGATTTAAAAACAGGATGTCCCAGATGCTAAATATTTTGAAATGTGTTAGTCACTGGGCTTGGATGGCAGACTAAACTTGTCTGATCCAATTTTATCAAACTTTAATACAATCTCAGCTTGATTTTTGATCTATGATATATGGATTAATCAGAGAATCACATTTATTATATTAAATGACATCCACCTTGAGGGACTGAGGCTGGTTACTGGAGCATTTGAGAATGAACATATTACCAGGCTCCATGCTGAGTGTAATAAGCTGCTGTTGACATCATATGGCAATTTCTCATTCTGCAACAATCATTAATTCCTATCTCCTCTCTCCTACATACCACTCCATTGTTAACTGCAGCTTTGAATGGCTCATTAACATGCATCAGCAAGCAGTGAGGCTTATTGGGATGTGTACAGCACATTACGTTTAGATTTGGGTTTGGCAGAAAATGGAAGTGAGCATTTGGTGTCATTGGCCAGGAGGCCCCTTACGGGGCAGGTCCGGCTGCCTCGGTGCAGGTCTTATTACATTCGGCGCCACATTGGGTGACTTGTGCACCGGATGGGGATGAAATGATGATGAAGACAACACAACACCCAGTCCCTGTGTGGAGAATATCCCTGACCCAGCCGGGAATCGAACCCAGGTCCCTTAGGATGGCAGTCTGTCACACTGACCATTCAGCTATCAGGGCGGATGGTTTGGCAGATATTGATATTGCTGCAGAAGAAGCTGAGTGGCACAGTCACTGTGGTATAGTGCTTATGATACTAGACTGTTGCATGGAGGGTCTTGATCGGGTTTAACTGGACCTGGCCTACACCTCAATAGGAATAGGAAGGGGAGGCTGGCAAAGCTTTTAGGTGACAGTGTAGTGGGTGGTGGTGGGATCACTTATGGAAAAATTCTAGTAGTAGTTGATGTTAAAGTCAGCTGTCAGGAATAGCTGCTTAAAAGAAGTCCCCCCAACCAAGGGCTTACCTTCAGAGGACATCATGTTTCCAAGTAGAGAAGGAATTAGCATATTTTGTCAAAATGTAAGAGGTATTAGAGATAGATTTAGTGAACTGCTTATAGATGTTGACTCTGAAATTATTGGTATATCGGAGCTCCACTTAAATAATTTGACAATTCAGAGGCTTCCTTTACCAGGATACCGATTAGCTGGCTGTTTTCAAAAAGTTCCTTGCGGGGTGTGGGAGTGACCATGTACGTAAAAAACAATATTCCATTTGAGTCCATAGATGCATCATGGCACTGCGCTGAACAGATATTTGAATGTTGTGCAGGGGCAGTTGAATTTAGTGAAACTAAAGTTCTAATTGTTGTTGTTTATAAGTCCCCTAACTCTGACTTTAGGGCATTTGTACTCAAGCTAGAGATGGCTCTTGATTCACTTTATAGGAAGTATCAGAAATTATTTATATGTGGTGACTTAAATATTAATTTTGTATATGGTGGTGCAAGAAAAAGGATGTTGATAGATCTCCTAAATTCGTATGATCTGATGTAGATTGTGTTTTTTCCAACTAGGGTGCAGGGGAACAGTAGCACAGCCATAGATAATATTTTTATTCATCCTTCATTACTAGATGGGCATTCTGTTGGTGAAAGGGTGAATGGCCTTTCAGACCATGATGCACAAATTTTAACACTAAAAGGGCGTTGTTCTGAAACAAATGTCACATACAATTACAAACTATAAGAAAGTTAATCCAACAGCAATAGAGAGTTTTTTTAAACCTCATCAAGGAACAAGAGTGGCAGGACGTTTACAGTGCTGATAATGTAGATGACAAATGTAATGCTTTCCTTAACTCATTTCTCATGCTCTTTGAGATTTTCTTTCGATTAGAACATTCTAAATGGGGTACTAAGAGTAGAAGGCAGCGTGGGTGGCTGACTAGTGGGATAAGAATATCTTATAGAACATAGTGGGAAATTATATCAAAATGTTAGAAGTAGTCACATTCAAGCTACTGTAGCCCATTACAAACAGTACTGTAAGGTAGTTAAAAAAGTTATTAGGAAGGCAAAAATATGTGGTATGCAAATAGAGTAGCTAATTCACTGGATAAAATTAAAACCATATGGTCAGTTGCGAAGGAATTGTCTGGTCCGCAGCACAAGGTCGATGATATAAAGTCAGTTGGTAACCAAAATATCTCTCTTACTGATAAATCACATATATTTACAGTATTTAACACTCATTTTCTGAGCATTGCTGGTGAATTAAATGAAAATTTAGTTTCTACAGGGAATCATGTAACACTCTTAGCAAATGCCTTTCCATGATTGATGCCTGAAATACTCCCCTGTGACACAGACAATAGGGAGGATGATTCAATAATTAAATCACTGAAGACTAAGGACTCTCATGTTTATGATAGAGTGTCTAGCAGAATATTAAAGTACTGTGCTGCACATGTTAGCCCTGTATGTAGCCATATTTGTAATTTTTCCTGTAGGAATGATCAGTTTCCTGGACGATTTAAGTACTCAGTAGTAAAGCCGATTTATAAAAAGGAAGAAAGGGATAATGTAAATAATTTTAGACATATTTCTATGCCATCAGTGTTTGCAAAAGCTGTTGAAAAGGCTGTGTATATAAGGATAATTGATTTTTTTTTATCACACGATTTGCTATCAAATGTACAGTTCAGATTTAGAAAGTCATTTAACAATTGAAAGTGCTATATTCTCTTTTCTCTGTGAGGTACTGGATGGGTTAAACAAAAGGTTTTGAATGGTAGGCATATTTTTTTTATTTAACTAAGGCATTTGATTGTGTTGATAACAAAATATTGCTCCAGAAGTTGGACCATTACAGAATACAGGGAGTAGCTCACAGTTGGTTCACCTCTTACTTTAACAACAGACAGCAAAAGGTCATTATTCACAGTGTTGAGAATGGCTGTGATGTGGGGTGTGAGTGGGGTACGGTCAGGGAGGGGTGCCCCAGGGATCACTGTTGGGGCCACTCCTGTTCCTTATTTATATAAATGATATGCCCTCTAGTATTACAGGTAACTCTAATATATTTCTGTTTGCTGATAACACTAGCTTGGTAGTAAGGGATGTTGAGTGCAACATTGGCTTGGTTTCAAATAGTGCAGTTTGTGACCTAAGTTCATGGCTTGTAGAAAATAAACTAACGCTAAATCACAGTAGGACTCAGTTTTTGCAGTTTCTTACACTCAATTCAACAAAACCTGATGTTTTAATTCACAGAATGGGCATATGATTAGTGAAACTGAACATTTCAAAGTTCTAGCTGTTCAGATAGATAGTAAGCTGTCATGGAAAGCCCATGTTCAGGATCTTGTTCAAAGACTTAATGCTGCCATTTTTATTATTCAAACGGTATCTGAAGTAAGTGATCGTTTGACACGAAAATTAGTCTACTTTGCTGATTTTCATTCGCTTATGTCGTATGGTATTATGTTTTGGGGTAACTCTTCCCATTCTAGAAGGATATTTTTGGCTCAGAAACGGGCGGTTCGGGCAATAAGTGGTGTGAGTTCACGAACCTCTTGTCGACCTCTGTTCACGAGTCTGGGTATTTTGACATTGGCCTCTCAATATATACGTTCCTTACTGTTGTTTCTTATTAACAGTATTAGCTTATTCCCAAGGATAAGCAGCTTTCACTCAGCTAATACTTGGCAGAAATCAAACCTGCATTTGGATCAGACTTCCTTACCTCTTGTGCAGAAAGGTGTGTATACTGCTACATCCATTTTCAGTAAGCTACCACAAGAATTCAAAAATGTTAGCAGTAATCCACACGCTTTCAAATCTAAACTGAATAGTTGCCTCATTGGTCGCTCCTTCTATTCTTTTGAGGAGTTCCTTGAAAAATTAAGCTGATTCTTATTGTTTTGTTGATTGTGTTTACTTAAACCTATGGCTTGACATTTTTTGGGTTCATAAACATATTATTTTTATCTGTTATTACTTTTATGTTGTAATTTCATGTACTGACACGTTCTATGACCTTGGAGATTTGCTCCTCAATTTGGTCCTACAGAACTTAACGTGTAAATAAATAAATAAAAATCAAGATTGGACAGTGTTGTCTATATGGAAAGTCTTTTAAAACAAACCATGAACTTTGAAGAAATAACTTATTCTCATTAGTTGTTACAAAGTATAGCTCAAGATTACAATCCTGTCTCCAAGCTGCTGATACAGATGTTCCTTTATCCTTTGCATCAAAAAAGTATAAGCTATTGTCTTCTGCCCAATTTACAATGGCTTCATCATTTTCATTATATTCCTTTTACTTCCATTGAGTATGGTGATTTTTAAGACTCCGAGATATATGGCAGGGTGTTGTGATACCAGAATGGCCTGTGGGGCTGTGGATTTAAATAGTAAGCATTAAGAACTGACTCGATGCCTTTTTACAAGAGCCTGGCAACTATTTTTGTGGTCAGCCAGAAAGCAATGGACAAAATACTGACCATAGTTTCCAGTCTGTATGCCCACATTCTTGTCCAGCCCACTGAAAGAAATGTTTCTATTCTCTTTCTGCTTATTGGGATCAGGACTATAATTATAAATGAAGATTTAGAGTTCTAATTCATACATATATTTGGTAAAGTTTCACACACACAACATTGTGAAAGTCATTAGGCTCATATTGACAGTAAATCTTTCTACCCTAAACAGCACTATGAGCAGTTTAGAAGTGACCTTAATGCTAAGTTCCTACCAAATCGTCTTTCGCCCTGAGTACTGATACTCAGTGAAATTAAATGCTCACCACAAAAGTGGAAGATAATTGTCCCCACTTGCCACATGGATATGTAAATATCACGGATAGCACACTAACAGTTACTTAAGTGAAAATCTAAGCGTTCCAGGGTGGTGTACAGTCCTCACGAGTTCGCTGTCAATTATTACAGAAAGCCAGTGTTCTGCAACAGCCCATCTCTGATGCCATCTGAGGCAGCGTGCAATCCAGTGTTTGACAGACGCGGATCGTACACTGGCTGGGTGCAAAGTGAAACCTAGTCTTGCCTCTCAGGCTGTATTTATATATGTGGCGCAGCGGATGGCCAAAGGAACTTTTGCTGTCATCCATCTTATGCACACAGCAGCAGTCTCTAAACGGCCACTTTCTCATGCACACAATATTTAATAACAAATTTATGAATTAATGTAGAATCTTCTTAATTTTTACAAGCGTGTAGTAGGTAAGTTGGTTGAAATCACAGAAAAAGTTTCAGCTCACATAAAAACTTTCCCTTCTAGAATTTTTATAGTGGAACTGACAGTAGATCGTTACCTCTGAACTATAACTTTAAGAGACCTTGTATTGGTTGTTATTACCAACATGGTCCTAAAATTTGTTATAGCTCCATTATTTAATAGGTTTTATCAGGTGCTGTAACCAAAATTTTCTAGCATTAAAATTACAGATACTTAATCTACTACAAACGGGGATCTTTTAGTTACAAATTTAGTTTTCCTTAAATTACTCGAAAACTGTTAGAGGTAGATTAATGTTGTCCCGTAATTATTATTTTTAGCATCATACAAATTTTCACATTTCTAAGTCTTAATATTTAGCACCTTCAATTTTTATTAAAAATGTGGATTCTGACCACAATTGTTATTTTATCATGTTGCTACTTGTACCAGTTAATTTTGACATACATTGGCACATTATGACCAATTTCTGGCTTTCTAGCTTTATTATTTAGTGCCAGTTATCTTTTTCTTAAAACGATGTACTTATGAAAACCACTGATTTAATCACTCTTAAGACTTAACATTTAAAACATTATTACATTAAAGTATATGCTGACAAAGTTTGAAAAAAAAAGAAACAATTTTAACTTTTAATTTTATTCTTAATTATGGTGAAATACTTGTGCGCTATGCGCAGATGCGTTATGGTGACGTGGCGCTACTAGCAGTGAACTGGGGTAAGTCCTGGCACACTCGCTCACCTTTGTATCTCACAAATGATACAGCGCTTCTTTCACTACAAGCTAGCTGTTGGTTTGTATATATTAATTAGTGTTAGTTATCCAATTTTTACTGTAACTTCATGGATGTCATTGAGATCAGATACAGAGCATGGATGTGCATTATTGACTGACAATTGTATGTATGTTGCCAGTCCACAGTGGTGCATTGCTCGTAGTAAGTCAAAGCCAAGAATTTTTTCCCCTCTAATTTATTTGATCTTCAGTTTCAGTATGTGTTTCCTGAACAGCAGCAGCATTGATGTTATATTTTGATAAAATCTTCTGTAAGATTAAATTCTGATTTACTTCAATATTGACCTGACGGGTCTTGATAACAGGTCCAAAGATTATTGCAGAATGTCCTGAGAAGAACCAAAAAACTAGTAAATAGTCCTTCCTTTCTCTCAGGAATAATTAAATAAATTTATTTTTTGTCTGTATTTCTGCTACTGTTTGGGTGCACACTTAACCTGTTATTGCAAATGTAAGCTGAAATTACGTGGTGAACTTTTTCCTGAGGAAAAATACAAATACACAAAAAATAAAATTTGTTTCTGATTATTTGTGCAGCAAGGAGAGATTCGAGAGGTGACAATCCCGGTGAATGGAAGAATGGTCCACAATCTTGGACGACGTGCCACTTTGTCTGAAATGTTACTGGGTTTAACAACTAGTAAATTTGGTGATGGCACTCGAGTTATGGTTGCTGGATTCATCCCAAATGGTGAAGCTGCCAAACACTGTGGTATTAAAATTGGTGAGCTTTGAGTGAAGCATATAATTATTTTTTTTATTAACCTCAGATACTTCTTTTTCTTGTAGATTATTTCACACAATATATACTCTCAGTATGTTTAAATTAACACATTTCCATATTTCCTATGAAACATGTATACATTTTGAGCACTGTGTGAACAAAATACATAGTTGCAGTGTTGGAACTGTATGAACGAAAAACATCACTGATCCACCAACAGCAATTATAGAAAAAAGAAAAATAATAAAGATAAGGAGAAAATTTCATATTTGTGTAGAATCTCTGCTGGAGACTGCAATATGCATATATGTTGCTTTTCTTTATGGGTAGAATTTATGCAAAACGAGAAGAGTACAATCAAATAAAAGTATAAGAACTTATTCCTAAGTGGTAGTAAATACAGACACATACAAAAAAAAAAGACACTGGCATTGAGTTATGGGACAAAGATTTCCTTCATTTGATGAAATAGTGGAAAGGGTAGATAAATGAGATTATTCAGAATTGATGTAGCAAAATCATTCAGAACCTCAGCAACAGCGGTACAAAGCCAAAAGAAATCAGGAGTATGTTGCCATCAACACAAAAGATTTGAAGAGCTAACAAGTTTAAAGTGACACAGAAAGCAGTCAAGATGTTGAAGATTATCAAAAGACATGATGAAATAAATACAGAAAAGGAAAATTGGAATATAATTATATGTTAACAAAAAGGAGGTATTGTACTTTTTTTGGGGGGGGGGGGGGGGGGGGCAGATTACCTTCACTGACAGCTAAGTAGAATTTATGGTGATGTGGAAAGCAGAGCAAAAGCTGACCACCAGCTATTATATTGTCATATAGTCACCAAAAACATGTACCAAATATAAAAGACAGATTGCCAATGAAAGTCAGCACCTAACACTAAAAGCAGGTTTATTATGTTTGTACAACTTGTACCACATACAGAGCTAAACTTCCTTTTGAATTTGGATGGCTCCTATTCATACACAAAATTGCTTTTCTGGAATTATGTGGACATTTTATTAAGAAGCAGGTTGAAGGCTGTGGCAGTATCACATGGATAACCTTGTAGGCTTCTATCCCTTCGGATGGTCCAACCAATGATTGGGCTGGGGTGACTGGTGGTAGATGGGTACAAAGGATAAGTTTTGCATTGGGGCAGTCAGAAAGATATGAATGATACAGTTTATCTATTTACTTATCTTTTTAAAGAAAGGATTCAGTGTTCAGTTGATAGTGAACTCATTAGAACTAGAGCTCAGGATTGGATTGCATAAGGATTGGGAAGGAAATCAGCCATGTCCTATTCAAAAGAATCACCCAAGTATAGGATATGTTTCTTATTGCTAAATTAGTAGATGCAATTTTGGGGAACTGTACAATTGTATCTTCATGAGGAAGTTGCTGGCGCTGTGAAATCAATGAAGTTGCAAAACATAACTATCTTAAAATGAACAGTGACTTCCCAAAAGTTGTTTAAACTCAAGATAAATTTTTTTAAGGAATCCAGCATTATAAACAAAATTAATTTTGTTGTTGTTAAAGTGATGTTCCACACAAGGATATTGTGGAGATGAAAATCTGTGAATTGAATTGTAAAGTCATTCAAAAATACTATGTTGCCATTGTCATTAAAAAAAAAAATGAAAAAGTGAGTGGCAGGCTGATGAAAGCAACTGCCTACATTTAACATACGAATGCTCTTAGGGAAAACTGCATGAGCATCATACATTTCAATGCAATATACTTTGTAATAAAGCCAGTTTTCAATGTGGGCAGTTTGTTCACACAACAGTCATATGTGCGAAGGAAAAGAATCACATGGAAAATATGGCAAAGCCTCCCATAGACACTGTAACCATGCCTAAGTTTCTCTTGCAGCCATGCTGTTTGGTGTAAGGAGCTTTTATAAGCTTTGAGGAATGAAATATAATGACACTAATCTTTGTAAGGGAGATTCTATATGTCATAAGAATAATGGCCAATAACAGAGTGTAGCTTTGTACATGCGTAACCTCATGTGCCTTGGATCATAAAAACTGTTCTTACAAAGTTGACATCACAAATGCTGGTAGATAAAGATGCTATAATTACCTTTACTTGCAAGTTCAGCTAAATATGTACAATCTGATCCAGATGGTCAGTAAAGCCAGGAAATCAAGTGATACATTGTTCACAATATCTTCCCAGTATACAGTTCAAGGTACATTCATCAATGTGTTTCTAGTTATAAAGTCTCTGTCATCAAATGGGCAGTCACAGAGTACAAAACAAAAAATTAAGAACTAAGCATTATCAGACAGAAATTTACAATTGAAGTTATACTGTTGTGAGACTTTCTAAATGATTAAAACTGTGTTGTGGACCAGTGAGGAACAAAAGCCATTAGACTGTGCAACATTAGTTTTGTGTGACAAGTCTGATTACTATACTACAAGGGCTACAAACAATGCAAGATAATGCCCACAACAAAGAGAAACAATGTGATCTTTTCCAATTAAAAGATTGACTGTGAGCTTATGTAACCTGTCACATCATTTAAATATCTAGAGGTGACACTACAAAGCTATATGTGAAGGAAGATACATTTGAAATAAATGGCAGGGAATGCAAATGACAGACTTGTGGAGAGGCTTCTGGAAAGGTGTACTAGACCTATACAGGAAACTGCGGATGAGACCCTAACGTCACCTATTACAGAGTACTCTCTAGTATTCGAAGTTCTTATCAAATAGACATTACATAGGATGTCACATAAATGTAGAGATGTGCTACAATTACTGTAACGGGCACAGCTTGGTACAGCTTAAGAAACAGTACTGTTGTTCCCATTATGTATCTCTTCTAGGAACTATGAGAATGATATGAGTGATATTCAGATTTCTGGAGAGATGTTGTAGGAAACTTCTTGTAGAGTGTAAATACTTATGGGTTAAAGGAGACCACACACTAAAAAGCAAAAGTATTGTCAATAGGCACACACAAAAGGAAGAAAACATACTAGCTTTCAGAGTTATTCTTTGATAGGCTAGAGTAAAATACACACACTCTCCTACAGAAGCATACACACTCCTGTGCCCCCATGTGGTGCTGGATGGATTAAGAGTGGCAATGATATTTGTCAGCATATGGACTGGTTGTGGTGGGGGTATTTTTGAGTGGGGTGGGAAGAGGGAGATGAAATGCGGAGGCAGGGAGAGGGACTGGGGTGGGTGGCTAGCAGCTCAGAGGAACGCGGCTGGTTCGCCACCTAGGTATACAGGAGGAAGCGGTAGCAGGAATATGGGCTGGCACAGTTGTAGTGGCTGGTGGGAGGTGGCACATGCTGAAGGTGATGTGGGGACAAATTGGGAGGGTGTGACCAGATGGAGGAAGGAGAAGCTGTTGGGTGGAGGGTTCGGGGACAATGGGTTACCTTTCGAGGCCAGGGCGATTAAGGGAGTGGAGGATGTGTTGTAAGGGAGCATAGTTCAGAGAAACTAGTTGTGGAGGGAAGGAACCAGGTGACTCAGGCTTTGAAGTAGCCATTGAAATTGAGCATGTTGTGCTCAGCTACATGTTGTGCCATCAGGTGGTCAACTTTGTTCTTGATGACAGTTTGGCAGTGGCCATTCATCCTGGTAGATAACTGGTTGGTTGCCGTGCTAACATAAAAAGCTGTGTAGTGTTAGCAGCAGAGCTGCTATATGGCGTGGTCTCTGATAGGATAGGATAAGCCTGTGACAGGATTGGAGTAAGAGGTGCTGGGTGAGTGGACTGGGCAGGTCTTGCATTTTGGTCTGCCACAGGGATATGATCCCAGTGGCAAGGGGTTGGGAGTGGGAGTGCCATATGGATGGACTAGGATGTACTCTGTGACGTTGGCCTCTTACCTCCTACCCTGCATTTATCATGTATCACTTACCCAGCACGAAGACCCAAGGGGCTGGAAGAAAGCACAGATGACTCAGGTATATAAGAACGGTGAAAGCAAGCAAGGGTCATGCCTGCCCAAGTGTACTAACTAAATACATGAAAAAGCCACTGTACAGAAACCAAGTCACAGCTTGGTCTGGGTGATGAAAACAAGGCAGTTTTTGTGTCATTTTCAGTGGGTTTCAAGTGAAACAGAAGAGGACAAAAATATGGGAACACCATGCCTAATATGGTGTAGGAAACTTATTGACATTAAAAAAAATCTTCCAATTGTCTCAGAATGGATAACTACAGGTCCGGTATGGTTATCAAGTGAATCTAACACCATTCTTCATGCAAAATAGTGGCAAGTGTAGGTAATGATGATTGAGGTGCGTAGAGATCACACGAACACATTTCTCTCCCAAGTAGACCACAAGGGCTCAATAATAAGATTTGGTGACTGTGGTGGCCAAGGGAGATGTGAAAATTCACCCTTGTGCTCACAAAATCAGTCCTGGATGACACAAGCTGTGTGAACAGGGACCCTGTTGTCTTGGAACACAGTATCACTATTGGGAAAACAGTGTGCTGTGGGATGGACATGATGAGACAAAATGGTCACATAATCCTTTGCAGTCATGCTACACTGTAGAGTGATGATGGGGCTGATGGAATACCATGATGTGGCTGCCTAAATCATCACTGAACCCCTGCCATGTTTCACTCTTGTGATTTAAACTCGACCAGAAGTTGGAAACAGTGTTAAACAAGACTAATCTAATCAAATGACTTTGTTCCAGTGCCCCATAGTCCATGTTTTATGGCTTTGTCACCATGTTTTCTTGTTATGAGAATTTGCATCACTGGAATTTCTAGCTGATCCTGCAGTTCCTTGCTTATGGAGCCCCCTTCCTGTTGTTTTGGTCCTGACCAGATTCATGAGTGTAACATTCATTTCTGCAGTGACTTTTGCAGCTGTTGTCCTCTTATTCTTCCTCTTCAGTGATCACTCAACACACACTTTTGTCCGCATTGTGACTTAGCAGGTGATGTTTGTCCACGTTCCCAGTATGCTGTATAAGTCTTCGATATTGTGCCTCTTGGAACACCAAACTAAGGCTCCCTCGGTTGCAGTAGCTCTCGCCATATAAGCACTAACAGTTTGCCCACAGTCAAATTCACTTAGCACCTACATAACATACTCACAGCTACACAGAATTCTGTTCCCAACATCACTGACACTTGCAACGTAATGAGGACATTGCACAGGTGTCGTTTGTGGTGAAATACAGCAGCACACTCACCAGGCTTGGCCAGCTTCTACATTTATGTTCAAGCATTCATTTTGCATGGTGTGTCCATATTTTCTTCCAACCCATGAATCTCCACTGTTGATAACCTAAGCTTGTTAGAGGTAACTGCACTATAGACCACCCTGTGTAGGCAGAAAAAAAATTTCAGTATAGCTCAGAAATTACATAAATTTCAATAAAATCTAATTTTTGTTGTATTAATAGATATTGCCAAATCATACAGGATGTCCCAGAAATGTTGTATCAAATTTCTGTGGGAGGTGGGGTACATCGTAAGGATTGAGAACTGAATAGCATCCCATGGCCACAAACATCAGGGATAAGTGGTAGCAGAGGTTTAAGATTGGAAAGGGAACCAGAGAGTAATTCACTTGAAATATTTATTGAGTATAATGAGTACACATGGTGTAGACATGAGTACAGCTCTAATGTTACAAAAGATGCTTTAAGTTTGCACCATCAGATGCCACAGATGCCTGGCACTGACGGAACATTGACTACCGGATATACTCAAACACACCAGGAGTTTCTTTAGTTGTAGCAGCTGTGCAGACGATTCGTGTGACAAGGTCTGTTTAAGATTTCACTGGATTGTGATACATGAGAGATTTCATTGCTTCCCACATAAAGAAATCGAGACTTGATAAATCAGTTGGGTGTGGGGGCCAGGAAACCGGTCCACCACCCCAAGCCATCGATGTGGCTATGACCTTTTCAAATGCCTACGAACAGCCAGTCCAATCTGAGTAGGTGCACCATCATGTTCGAACCATGTGCTGTGCCTCACATATGGTGGAACATCTTCAAGCAAGCCAGGAAAAACCTGTTCCAGAAAGGTCTGGTAATTTGTGGTGATTGGACAAGATGGTAAAAGGCGTGACCCAACAAAGCAGTTGCCACCCAAACCTGCCCACATATTAAGTGTGAAACAATGTTGTGCCATGTGGTGTCACACACTGGTGGGGGGTGGGGGGGGGGGTTTCTGGTCCCCAAAAAATCTTCGTTGTAGTGACTGAATTCGACAGCCCTAGTGAATGCGGCCTCATCAGTGAACAACACACAAGCTAGAAAATGCACATCTGTGCCACTTTGTTGCAGAAACCACTTTGCAAAATGTGCACATACAGGATAGTCATCAGGGTGCAATAATAGCACACTTTGGAGATGAAAGGCATGTAAGGACTCAATGTTCAAAACATTCTGGACACTGCTATGAGACATTCTTAAGTCCTAAGCAATGGCATGTATGGTGGTTCTTGGATTAGTCTCCATAGCATCAAACACACTTTCTTCACTAGTGACTGAACACACCAATTGCAGAACGCCCTCACTAGTGCCACTTCTTAATGACCCGTAATTGCAAAAATTTCAATGCAGATTTGCAAACAATCTGTGGTGCGGTTGATGTCTGTCTGGGAAGTGTTCTTAATAAATGTTTCCAGCACCTTATCGATTACACTCAGCTATTCAGTATATTAAGTGCATGTCTGCAAGCTCACCATTTGTGTACTGTTCCATGCTTCTTATGTTGGCTAATGCACGAACTATGAAATCCTCACATTCCAGTCTAGTACTCTTGTGTATAGCACTACCTAGTGGCCTACAATGACATTTCGTTGCAATGGGTTGCTATGCAGTTCTCAATGCTTATGATTGTAAACAAGTTTGTTGCAACACATTAGGGATGTCCCGTATAAGTCAGATACTAACTTTGTCTGGTGAAGTGATTTGTTTATGTGGATTTTTTAAGTAATCATATTGTTTGGGCTCCTCTACATCTACATCTACATGATTACTCTGCTACTCACAATAAAGTGCCTGGCAGAGGATTCAATGAACCACCTTCAAGCTGTCTCTCTACCATTCCACTCTCGAACGGCACACAGGAAAAACGAGCACTTTTTCTGTGTGAGCCCTGGTTTCTCCTATTTTATCATGATGATCATTTCTCCCTAAGTAGTTGGGTGCCAACAGAATGTTTTCGCAATCGGAGGAGAAAACTGGTGATTGGAACTTCATGAGAAGGTCCTGTCGCAACGAAAAACGCCTTTGTTTTAATGATTGCCACTCCAATTCACGTATCATGTCTGTAACACTATCTCCCCTATTTTGCAATAATACAAAATGGGCTGCTCTTCTTTGTACTTTTTCGATGTCACCCATCAGTCCCACCTGACGCGGATCCCACACCACACAGCAATACTCCAGAATAGGACTGACAAGCGTGGTGTGAGCAGTCTCTTTAGTAGACCTGTTGCACCTTCTAAGTGTTCTGCCAATGAATCACAGTCTTTGGTTTGCTCTACCCACAATATTATCTATGTGATCGTTCCAGTTTAGGTTATTTATAATTGTAATCCCTAAGTATTTAGTTGAATTTACAACCTTCAGATTTGTGTGACTTATCGTGTAATCAAAATGTAGCTGTTTTCTTTTTGTACTCATGTGAATAACTTCACACTTTTCCTTATCAGGGTCAATTGCCACTTATTGTACCATACACATATTTTATCTAAATCATTTTGCAAGTTGTTTTGATCATCTGATGACTTAACAAGGCAGTAAATGACAGCATCATCTGCAAACAATCTAAGACGGCTACTCAGATTGTCTCCTATGTCGTTAATATAGATCAGGAACAATAGAGGGCCTATAACACTTCCTTGGGGAACGCCAGATATTAATACTGTTTTACTCGATGACTTTCTGCCTATTACTACGAACTGTGACCTTTCTGACAGGAAATCACAAATTCAGTCGCACAACTGAGGCGTTACTCTGTAGGCACGCAGTTTGGTTAGAAAATGCTTGTGAGGTATGGTGTTGAAAGCCTTCTGGAAATCTAAAAATATGGAATCAATTTGACATCCCCTGTCGATAGCACTTATTACTTCATGAGTATAAAGAGATAGTTGTGTTTCACAAGAATAATATTTTCTGAAACCGTGCTGACTATGTGTCAATAAATCATTTTCTTCGAGGTACTTCATAATGTTCGAATACAGTATATGTTCCAAAACCCTACTGCAAATCAACGTTAGTGATATAGGCCTGTAATTCAGCGGATTACTCCTACTTCCCTTTTTGAGTATTGGTGTGACTTGAGCAATTTTCCAGTCTTTAGGTACAGATCTTTCTGTGAGCGAGTGGTTGTATACAATTGCTAAATATGGAGCTATTTTATCAGCATACTCTGAGAGGAACCTGACTGTTATACAATCTGGTCCGGAGGCCTTGCCTTTATTAAGTGATTTAAGCTGCTTCATTACACCGAGGATATCTGCTTCTATGTTTCTCATCTTGGCAGGTGTTCTTGATTGGAATTCAGGAATATTTACTTCGTCTTCTTTGGTGAAGGAGTTTCAGAAAACCGTGTTTAATAACTCTGCTTTAGTGGCACTGTCATCAGTGACTTCACCGTTGTTATCGCTCAGTGAAGGTATTGATTGCGTCTTGCCACTGGTATGCTTTATGTATGACCAGAATCTCCTTGGGTTTTCTGCCAGATTTCGAGACAGAATTTCGTTGTGGAAATTGTTAAAAGCATCTCACATTGAAGTACGCGCCATATTTCGAACTTCTGTAAAACTTTGCCAATCTTAGGGATTTTGCATTCTTTTAAGTTTGGCATGCTTTTTTTGTTGCTTCTGCTCCAACAATCTGACCCGTTTTGCGTACCATGGGGGATCAGTACCATCACTTATTAATTTATGTGGTATATATCTCTCAATTGCTGTTGATACTATCTCTTTGAAAACATTCCACAACTTTTTTACACTTACATGATCAGATCGGAAGGAGTAAAGACTGTCTCTTAAAAAGGCGTTAAGATCATTTTTATCAGCTGTTTTTAAAATAGATATACTTCGCGTTTCTTTTTGATGGTTGTAGGTGTTATGGTATTCAGCCTAGCAGCAACTGCCTTGTGGTCGCTAATCCCTGTATTCGTCACAATACTCACTATTTGTCCAGGATTATTTGTTGCTAAAAGTTCAGGCGTGCTTTCACTACCATTTACGCTTTGAGTGGGCTCATGAATTAATTCATTCAAATGAACAATCTTGGAATGCCATGCTGTAGTTAAATTATTTGTTTTGAATGGCTTATTGTCAGTGCATAGTCATTCAAAGTTTCCTTAACTCATAAGAAATCTGCTTCTTAATTTTCATTGTTTAAGAAATAAATGTTTAAATATAAACATGCTGTATGTATTTTGAAGGTGATCCAACATGAAGATGTGCCATAAACTGCAGTCATATGTGATAACATCAAGAGAATGCACTGTATGATATTGAGCAATGGGTGATTAAAGGTATATGATGCAACTGACACCACAGGCAACTTGTAAGGAAGAGTACAGTACTTTACATGAATGAGTTAACTATGGGGGAGGCTTGAGCAAGTAAGGGTGAAAGCGAATCTCTCACCATTCTGTGGGAAGCTCCAAAGAGAAACCAACATAATTTGTGCAATAATCCGTTAGTGTTGATGAGATGTGTGTCAACCACTCAATATTAAAAATGGACTAGCAATATAAGCAATAAGTAAAAGCTAGCGACCCTGTAGCAGCAGTGCCAGAAATATGTGAACAGACAAGAACTTCTTATTGCTGGCACCTATTAGCTGCTTCAGGTATCTGTCAGTGTACATACTCACCAATAGGCAAAATTCTGGAAATGTGCGGTGCAGATGGACGTGGGTCAGTAAAAAGCAATGGTAGTGCAAACTGAACCACCAAAAAGTACAGAAGCATTTTTGGGATTCCGTTTCTGTGAACCAGGGACCATGTGGGTCGAGCTTAATGCAAGCTCCCCACTGACATGTGAGGAAGTTTGTTTGGCGCTCTCAATTTGTTTCCACTTTTGCTTCAATCACATTTCGTTTTTGTCAATAGACACTGTAATTGGATTTCTTTTTTGTCACTTGTTCATTTACTTATTTGTGCAGAATAAATACATTTACAGCAAATGTGCACTTTATCAATTACCATCACCATACTGTCACCATAGCCTGACCATAGTATGTGGGTGCGACAGTACATAGGGCTCACTGCACGACTGACATGTAAGTGGTGATACTCACGTATTCCCACTTCAAACCTGCATTGAGAAAGACAAATTTGATTTCATCTGTAGGAAAGGTTAGGGTTAATAGAATGAGACTTTCACTCTGCAGCGGAGTGTGCGCTGATATGAAACCTCCTGGCAGATTAAAACTGTGTGCCAGACCGAGACTCGAACTCGGGACCTTTGCCTTTCGAGGGCAAGTGCTCTACCAACTGAGCTACCCAAGCACGACTCACGCCCCGCCCTCACAGCTTTACTTCTGGCAGTACCTCATCTCCTATCTTCCAAACTTAACAGAAGTTCGAGTCTCGGTCCGGCACACAGTTTTAATCTGCCAGGAAGTTTCATATCAGCGCACACTCCGCTGCAGAGTGAAAATCTCATTCTGGAAACATCCCCCAGGCTGTGGCTAAGCCATGTCTCCGCAATATCCTTTCTTTCAGGAGTGCTAGTTCTGCAAGGTTTGCAGAAGAGCTTTTGTTAAGTTTGGAAGGTAGGAGACGAGGTACTGGCAGAAGTAAAGCTCTGAGGACGGGTCGTGAGTCATGCTTGGGTAGCTCAGTTGGTAGAGCACTTGCCCGCGAAAGGCAAAGGTCCCGAGTTCGAGTCTCAGTCCGGCACACAGTTTTAATCTGCCAGGAAGATTCATATCAGCACACACTCCGCTGCAGAGTGAAAATCTCATTCTGGAAACATCCCCCAGACTGTGGCTAAGCCATGTCTCCGCAATATCCTTTCTTTCAGGAGTGCTAGTTCAGCAAGGTTCGCAGAAGAGCTTCTGTTAAGTTTGGAAGGTAGGAGACGAGGTAGTGGCAGAAGTAAAGCTGTGAGGACGGGGCGTGAGTCGTGCTTGGGTAGCTCAGTTGGTAGAGCATATGCCCGCGAAAGGCAAAGGTTAGGGTTAATGTTCCCTTGGATGCAAAAGGAATTCAACTGGTTGAAAATATATATGGGAAGAGGTCTGGATTACAAAAGGGAAAAAGTCTTTCATCTGGAAAGTGCATCTGCCCCCTTTGGTACTTTGGCAGTAGTAAAACTGAGGGGTTTCAAGTATGAATTGTTAGAATATCCACCCCGTTAACCAGATCTGACACATTTCGACTTCCACTTATTTCCGCGCTTAAAGAAATATATGGCTTGCCAGTGAAAAGGTTCCTGCAATGATACCTGGGTATTTTGCAAACCTTTCATAATCACACTTCAGACAGATAGTTCATTGGACAAAATGCCTTGATGTAAAAGGGGAATGTGCTAGAAAATAAGCACTTTCTAGCCAAACTTCAAAATTTTCTCTTTGCCCATATAGAGGATATTTTTTTCTGATCTTGAGAATTACTAATATTTTACACAGAGACATAATGTTTTTGGTTCAACTTTGCAATGAAACTTCACAAGTGCCCCTCTAGGCAGTGTTAAGTGTGATAATTTTTGCAATTGTTGTTATCAGTAGAACGTCCACACTCAGAAACCTTATTCAGTTTTCCTTATTTGTGGAAGTATTATACATTTCTTACAGCCTCACAATGACAATACACCAGTTGCAGCAAGTGATGTTAGCAGACAGAAGTTTTCTGACTGACGCACAGATGCCTTTGCGCACGCTTATGATTGCAAGTGGTCTTGCATGCGTGTGCCTGTCCACGTGTGTGTGTGTGTGTGTGTGTGTGTGTGTGTGTGTGTGTGTGTCCGTGTGTGTGTGTGTGTACGTGTGTGTGTGTGTGTGTGTGTGTGTGTGTGTGGGTGTGTGTGTGTGTGTGTGAGCACTCGTTTTTATCTTTCATAACTTGGAATAAGGACATTTTAATAATATCATAAGTGTTAAACTAAGTGTCTGGAGTGATTTTTTGCAGCCCCAGTATAATGCCAGCATGATCAAGGATTTATGGTGTCTGGGTCTTCTTGACCATCATATTTAATGATATTAGGAGCAACCCATCACAACAAAATTTAGTTACATACAGGGACGTTTAAGACCAGCCTTCTTCCTAGCCTGTCTGTTATGGCTGGTTAACTTCCACCAAACATAAGAAGAACTCTCATAATGTGATAAGCACACAAAATTTATTCTACTTCTCAGATTCCATTATATGACCCTGTCATATTGTGGCAGAACAAGTTGCCCATGTTTGATATGGAGACATTAGCAACCTTAATCATATAGGTCTAGTGTCAAGTGGCAGCTGGCATTAGAGATAGGCTTGGCTTGGGAATGGGAAAATTAAGAGAGTTAGAATTTGTGATTGCATGTATGATTTTATCATAATTTTCCTATGCATAATTACACATATGCATACAATTTATGAAGGAGCAGGCAAGGTGGGTGCATGTGTGTTACTTGAAAATGATTGAGAGGGACCTGACAGATGAGCAATGACAAGTTACAAGTCACAAGTTGTATATTACTGTTGTGGTATTACAAGCTTTAGTGACCAACACAGCAACTTCGTGTCACGGCCTCTACTGCATGCAGCAACAGTTCCTTAGTGATGCAATCTCTGCAATATTGCTCCCTCCTTTGTCAATGGTGATTGCACTCCTAGACAGCGTTCAACCGGAGTGGTGGCAATCTGCTTTGACCCTTAGAGGCTGACTACTGAAATGAGATTAGACTCTTCCCATTTACTTTTGTGGAATTGACCACTAGATGTCATGAGAGGTGGATCCATTAGTATAAAAGTATATTGTCTTGCCAGTAGAGAAACAGTAACAGCAGAATGCGTTTGTCAGGAGAGCTCAGTCACTTCAAATGTGTACTAATCATTGGCTGTCACCTGAATAGCAAATCCATCAGGGACATTTAAACCCTTCTAAAGCTGCACAAGTCAACTGTTCACACATGATTGTGAAGTGAAAACATGAACAACTGCAGGTAAACCAAGACCAGGCAGATCTCATGTACCAATGGACAGGGATCATTGTGCAATGTGGAGGGTGTTTGTAAAAAATTGCTTAAGATCAGCAGAAGGTTCTGAAGTGCTACTTGCAGACTAATTAGCACATTGACTCTACATAGGGAGCTAAAAAGAAAGGGGCACAGTGGTCGAGCAGCTCCTCATAAGACACACATTTGTTTAGTCAGTGCTAAGCAACACTTGAGGTGGCTAATGAGTGATATCACTAAACAGTGAGTAACTTGAAATGAGTGATTTGGAGGGATGAATCATCCTGTATGCTGTGGCAATCTGATGAAAGGGTTTGGGTTTGGTGGATACCTGGAGAATAGAGCAACATATATGAGGTAAGGATTTGTTTACATTAACATTTCTCAAATGGACTGGCCTGCCCAGAGGCCTGAACTGATCCCAATGGAACACCTTGGGGATAAGTTAGAATGTCAGCTTCACCACGGACCCCAGGTTCAACATCACTACTTTCTCTGGTTTTGGCCTTTGGGGAAGAGTGGACTGTTTGGCCCTTGGGGAAGAGTGGACTCCTCTGCAAACATTCAGGCACCTCATTGAAAGTGTCCCCAGCAGAGTTCCAGCCTTCAGGAAGGTGAATGGTTGGACACACCTCATATTAATGTCCACTAATAGGTTTGCAGATACTTTTGATCAGATAGTGTATATGTGAACAAAAGGCTGTACAAGATGTGTCCTGTCTCACATTTGACTTTCAGTTTGTGTTGACATCGTCTCCTTGGGTGGATATGATGATGTTTTGGAGTTTATAGTTTGAGTTCTTCAATGGATGATGTCCTAGGGGTAAACTCAAGAGACAAAGGTATGAGGTATCAGCAACATTGGCAGTGTTGACTACTAGGGATAAAAGCTACTTAAATAGAACAAGAACAGAGACAGTGTAGAGGAAAGTGTCAATAACTGTACCATCAGTGGTGTCACTGCTGTTTCCATTGCATTTTGGTGGTATTATTGGGATCAATTTTGTCGTGGCAGTAGCCAATGTTGGTTTTGGTCCAGTAGTTGGTGTACCATTGCTGATGCTATGGACTTTTCCACTTTGAGATTACTCTAAAACCTAATCAGTGGTCCATATGTGGTGTTGATATTAAGCAGTTTCATGATGTCATCATATGGGGGCCATTTGATATGCATGTCATCAATCTGCTGCTGAACTAAAGCTTTGTAGCCTTGTCAATTGCTTCTCTGGCTTCGGTCTCCTCTTCTGGTGAGTAACACATGTTATTGTTCTTTGCATTGTAGCACAATATGCCCTTCTTCGTGTATCACATACAACCATTTACTATATTCAAGCTGCAGCCATCAGGTGTACAAACGATGGACGACCTTCTGCCTGCAGCTGTGGTAGATTCTCATAAGAGGTTGTAACATGTCTGTCTTGCATGTCTCCTTTTGATCATTTGAGTGTGGCTTAAAGGACTGTTTGCAAAAATGATGATGTAATCTCAGATAACTCCATTGGCATTGCATTGGAGTTAGATAATTGTACTGTCTCTTGCTATCATCAGTGCTTCATATATCGTGCTGTGGTGCTGTGTCTATTTCTCCAGTAGGTTGCCTGCATAGCAATAGGCTAGGTCAGGATATGTTAAAGATCACGGTTCTGTGAGGTGATCAGGGGTACATGCAGTACATAGCTGAGGTTATCAGTGGTAGCAAAATCATCAGCTTCTGTGATGTTTATTAGCTCAGAGTAATCAGCATGTGGTATGTGGATGTTCTTGCTCTGGCTTTGAAGTAGTGTTAACTTTTGAATTATTTGCTGCAAATGTATGTAATAAGTATCAATGATAGCTCTTTGTGCACTTCTATTGGCATTTGTGATATAGTGGAGGCCATCTTTTACCAGGCAGAAAACGGCGAAGCAGTAGCTTATTAGACTCTAGCATTATGATTAGGGTGGCTAGTGCATGTATCTGTTTGTATAAATTGTAAGGTATGACTGTAACTTCTACAACCCTATGTCTAGTGCAGATTCATTCTGTGCTAAGTGTTCTGCTGTCACTTTATCACTTCTGAGGACTTTGTTAATGGGAAAAATGCCAAGCTGCACCATTGTTCAGAGTCCATGTTAAATTGTATGTCCCTCTATAACTACCACATAACATCTCCAATAGGAATTTCAAACTATCCTTAGGGTTGACAACAATTTTACCTTTTTCACTGCTGTATTCTTATGGATGTTCTGCATAAAAAGCATCATGTACATACCAACATTCTGATATTTGTGCCTTACAAATTCTGGTAACAGAAGCATATTCCTCAAGTGTCTCTTGTCATTTTTATAGATCAGTGAAAGGAAGATATTTTACAGGGTGCCATCCAATAGAGTTTAGTTATATTTTTGCCAGGTGATTCAAGTACATGCACAGAGCAGCACTAACTGATCCTGTTGTATGTCCTTCCAGTTTGCCATTCACACCAGTGTACTGTGTCTTATTACGTGGGGATCCACAGGAGTCTGTTTTCCATTACTGTTGAGTGCTTCCTGAATAAAGCCATATTTGTGTTACTTGCACTGGACTTGTGTATGTGGTTACTACAGTCAGACTTTCAATGATCTCATCAGTGAATGGGTATACGTTGTGATTCAATATTTATCGTTGTCTTTGCTCCTTCTCTTGCTGAAATTCAGTTATTCTATTTGCCTCTGTTAATAACTTTTTTTCAGTTTTCTATAAGTTTTCATTAATAGGTTTACGTTTGTTAATGTCTCTCATACTTCTAAAAGGTACATGTCTTAAACTTCTGTTGTAGTAAGATTCTTATTATTTCAGGTGACTGGTTACAGAGCATTAATGGTCAGGAGGTCAGTGGACAAACACTTGATGCAGTTCTGTCAGCAGTGAAGCCCCCTTGTGAGGTAAGTCAGTGTTTGTATGTCAGTCAAAACTACAATGCCCTCTAACAATTAAATTTAAGAATATTCTTTCAATTTGCAATGTTATAAGAAGCCAGCCCATGGAGCAAGAGGCTGTGATGAGTGATTTGACAGTTCGCGGTGTCTACCCAATAAAGTGAGGAATACGGGAGGCTGAGTGCCGGATGTGGGTCTTTCACAAGGCTGGAGCATACAAGCTTAACTGAAGGGTTGAATGCAATGGAATGACAGCGAAGGGGGTTAAAGTGACAGATGAATATTATATTTTCAATGAAACCGTGTTACAGATCCTACAGACATGATACAGAAAAATGAAGTACACCAGAAAAATCAATGAGCTGAACTCATTGCAACTTCGAGTATGATTCTAGAATAAATACAGGGTGTCCAGCAAAGAGGTCCCTGATTACAAAATTCAGTACCTTGAAAATTAACATTGATATATAAGTGCAACAAATGGTATGTTTATTGTGAGAGCTTGTAAGAATTTTAGTCAGAAGTTTCAAAATAGTTCAAAATGCTGCTGACAGATGGCTCTGTAATCACAATATGTAATGCCTTTAAGTAGTCTGTTGCAGCTCAAAGTGAATATGAAAGAGGATTAGCATGCTGAAGGAAAAGGTTGAAATCGTGTAATCCATTGAACAACATGTTTCTCTGGTCCTGTAATACCACAGGTTAATACACAGTCCTTTGGCAGCAAGGCACAGTTTTCAAACACAATTTAATGTTTTCAAAAGGATCCGATGCAAAAACCATTTGTTAGCTCTTCACCAAATTGCAACAGACAGACTGCATGATTGATGATCTAGCGGGTAATGATGTCCCAAGGCAGACTGTAGTTACTCTTGAAAATATTACCTTGGCTTCTGGAATAATTCAGCAAAATCCAAGGAAATCCATCTGAAAAATTGCAGCAGAGACTGGTTTGAAGCATTCCAGTAGGCAGGAAATACTGAGACAGAGCCAACACATGTTTTGATTCAAAATTCAAATCCATCAGGCCATATCTTTATGTGCTAAAAGATAGATAGCTGACTTTGCAAACAATATTCTCACTATTATTGATAATGAAGGACTCGATGTTTGCTGCACCTGTTTCACAGATGAAGAACATTTCCACCAGAGTCGAGTCATGAATAAACAAAACTAGTGATTTTGGGCTTCCGAAAATCCCCATTTGTGTGGAGTGTTTGGGCTGCAATATGCAGTAGAGGCATTATTGGCTTTTTATCATGCAAGGGCCCATCACTAGTGAATATTACATTGTAGTTTTTGAACAATTTGTCACCACACAGGTAGTGTTGGAGGACTTGACTAGTCATCAAGTGGGGCGGGGGCCAGACCACATCGCACTGAACAGATGTTTTGCTTTCTCAATGAATAGTTCGGGAATAGAGCCATTGCATTGGATTAATGCAAATTTATTGGTGCAAGGGTGGATTGGCCTCCATATTCGTCCAGTGTGACTCCTTGTGACTGTCTACTGCAACCATCCCGCCATTCTGGATGGCCTTGAATTGACAATCTGTGTGGCATCTGAATCCATTTCTGTTGAGAAACTGGTGGATGTGATGGCAAATTTTATAGTTCATTTGCAGCATCTCCATACTGCAAGTGGTGGACTTCTCGAAAAAATTGTGATGTGACTGCAGAGACTTCTTGCAGAGGACAAGATTAATTACACACAATGTTACTGTACAAGATGCACAGTGTACAGTGCCATCTCTTAGCAGCTTTTTGAATTATTTCAAAACTTCTGTATAAAATTCTTACAGCTTTCATTATATATGACGGTAGTTTCTGTTCCCGAAAGAACAGTCACTGTTAATGACCATCCAGCTTTGCTAGAATGAAATGATAATTAAATGGACACCCTCGCTGCAACCAGGCATTTATATACTTCATTGGGGACATGTTGAAAATGTGTGCCCCGACCGGGACTCGAACCCGGGATCTCCTGCTTACATGGCAGATGCTCTATCCATCTGAGTCACCGAGGGCACAGAGGATAGTGCGCCTGCAGGGACTTATCCCTTGCACGCTCCCCGTGAGACCCACATTCCCAACACGTCCACATCACTACATTCGTATTGCGCCTAATAGATGTACGTACAGGACTTGGTAGATTAATCTGCCACGAGTAATGAGTATGATGGGCAAACATCTATTAGGCGCACTACGAATGTTGTGATGTGGACATGTTGGGAATGTGGGTCTCATGGGGAGCGTGCGAGGGATAAGTCCCTGCAGGCACACTATCCTCTGTGCCCTCAGTGACTCAGATGGATACAGTGTCTGCCATGGAAACAGGAGATCCCAGGTTCGAGTCCCAGTCGGGACACACATTTTCAACATGTCCCCAATGAAGTATATAAGTGCCTGGTTGCAGCGAGAGTGTCAATTTAATTATCATTTCATTCTAGCAAAGCTGCATGGTCATTAATGGTAACTGTTCTTTCGGGAACAGATACTACCGTCATATATAGTTAAAATATGGCTTCCCAGCCATTGACCATCGTGTGCGAATGCACACGCTATGCTCAAACTTGTACTGGACTTGGTAGATGAATCTGCCACGAGTAATGAGTATGATGGGCAAACATCTATTAGGCGCACTACGAATGTTGTGATGTGGACATGTTGGGAATGTGGGTCTCATGGGGAGCGTGCGAGGGATAAGTCCCTCCAGGCACACTATCCTCTGTGCCCTCAGTGACTCAGATGGATACAGTGTCTGCCATGGAAACAGGAGATCCCAGGTTCGAGTCCCAGTCGGGACACACATTTTCAACATGTCCCCAATGAAGTATATAAGTGCCTGGTTGCAGCGAGGGTGTCAATTTAATTATCATTTCATTCTAGCAAAGCTGCATGGTCATTAATGGTAACTGTTCTTTCGGGAACAGATACTACCGTCATATATAGTTAAAATATGGCTTCCCAGCCATTGACCATCGTGTGCGAATGCACACGCTATGCTCAAACTTGTACGGGACTTGGTAGATTAATCTGCCACGAGTAATGAGTATGATGGGCAAACATCTATTAGGCACACTACGAATGTAGTGATGAGGACATGTTGGGAATGTGGGTATCACGGGGAGCGTGCAAGGGATAAGTCCCTGCAGGCGTACTATCCTCTGTGCCCTCGGTGACTCAGATGGATAGAGCGTCTGCCATGTAAGCAGGAGATCCCGGGTTCGAGTCCCGGTCGGGGCACACATTTTCAACATGTCCCCAATGAAGTATATAAATGCCCGGTTGCAGCAAGGGTGTCCATTTAATTATCTTTTCATTACAGCTTTCACAATAAGCACACCTTTTGTTACACTTGTGTATCGATCTTAGTTTCAAGATATTTAATTCTGGAATCAGGGACTCCTTTACTGGACACCCCTGAAAGTTACTATTGTTTTTCATTATGATAGATTATGAAATTAATAACAACTGACTTATTTGAGAAATCTAATTGTATGAAGTAGAAGATGAACACCACAATGCACTACATTTCAAATATTGCATGGATATAAATAATTGCATATCAGTTTATTAAAAGTGTATGATGTGCAGATGTGCCAAGGCTATACATCCTCAACAGTTACGTGTAATATGGATGTAGCACAAGTTTGCCAGATCCTTACTTAATCTTAATAATGTATGTGTACCCACAATTTACTATTCCATGTGTAATTATAATTTTATGTAGGCCTTAAGTTTTGACAAAGTTTTGTCGCACTGTAAAACTGGATGTAAACATGCCTTGTGAATTTTGTCAATAACTTGTTTAATACCATGTTGTTATTTGAATGAAAGGTCACAAAATGACTGCAATAATTTTCTTTGTTTTGTGCTATCTTATATGTGGGTACAGTTACTTGAATAGTGGTCATTATTTAAGAGTCTAGCTTGGATTTAGTAGTGTGTAACATCACAGAAGGTATGTAAGTAGTTTAATTGAAAATGTAACATTCATTTTTCATTTCAATCACCTAAGTATGTTGCTTTTTGTCATCTTTGGTCAGTGTTGGTGAGTATGCTATTGTCAAAGGGCTTGCAACTGAGCAGCCATGTGAGTTACATACGTTAACTTTTCATTGGACTTGGAGTAATTGTGCAAGCACGACTTACAGACTTTAACTTTTCATGGCACTTAAATAATTTGACTTTGTTTCCTGGTGATTGATTTAGTTTTACTTTATGAACTATAACTTTGTTTGCATGATTGAGGCAGCTATGAATTATAATTATGTGTTGCACTTGATATTTTTGATAGTGTAGTTAAGGACTTATCCACATTTTTGCAGTGGTTATTTGAGATAGCAAACTTTTGTTTACAATGCAATTGATGGTGGAAAATTGCCTTTGCAAGTTTGCTGTTGATTTTTGTGAGTTACTGTGCAGTTAAATTACCTTTACTCACTCATTTCTGTATTTGATGCTCTGCTCTCACTACATACTTTAATTATTGTCTAATTTTTATTTTTTTGTTTAAATCCACAGTTTATGTGACACCACCATTCACACATATGTGAACATTATTTAATAAACATTTATTTGGTTTAAAGTGTAGCTCTGTGATTTCAACAACATCATTAATCCTGCAGAATTTATCCAATCATTTCTCATATTTTTATATTATTCACTAATTTGTCTGCTAATGAAAAGTGGTTTGACATTCAAGTCTGTGTTAAATGTAAAGTCTTTAAAGCAGTGTTGCATGGCCGACCCCTCTGCTAAGAATGAGTCAAGTCAACAAATTAGGTCATACATTGCTCACACTGAGATTGGCATATAAAACTGTGGTGTGCCCATAAGTTGTCATAGAAAATAATTTCCGTGGTAACTGTAACAGTCTTGTGATACTTCCAAGTCACTCAGTTGCAGTGTTACAAAGCAACTATAGTGAGGGCATCACAGCTTCACAATTCTCTGACTTTCCAGACTCTGAGGAAGTGACTTTTCTGTTACAGTGGTATTGGGTGCATGCCAAACCACCATGTCATGTGCATCAGCACAACAGTAATTGGTCATTCTATGAATCAGTGCTACATTTTTGGTCAGCTATCCAGAATTATGTTTTCTGTTGATTCCCTAAATTGCTTAAGGCAAATTCCAGGGTGACTGCTTTGAATAGGATATGCCCAGTTTCTTTTCCAATCCTTCCCCAATCCAAGCTGGTACTTGATGGGATATTACTCTCTGTTCTTCCTTCCCAGTTCTGAATAACAATCTGTTAACAAGTTTGTTTGATTTGAAAGCCACCACAAGCCTTCAGCTTTTTAAAGTACTCGAAACTCTATATTTGAACTCACTCTCTCTCTCTCTCTCTCTCTCTCTCTCTCTCTCTCTCTCTGTGTGTGTGTGTGTGTGTGTGTGTGTGTGTGTGTGTGTGTGTGTACTGGATGTTTGCCAGTAATTTGAATAATGTTATGTCTGGTTAAAAAAGGTTATTATTGTATTACAGGTCACTTTAATACTCCAACGTATAGCAGGTTACGAAGTCACTATAGATGAATATCAGGATAACCAGAGAAAGGTTTGTTTTAACTTTTATATAATTTAATATATTTTACCTAATTTCTGACCATGAAAATTAAACACAAATGTTAATTCTTGCTATGGTAGAATGGTAGCTTCTAATGTAGCAGCTCCAAAAATACATGTTCTTTGTTTTTGGAGACTGTTAATTATTTTTAGGATTATGCTACAAATTATTTAGTTTCTGTATGTAAAGTTTGGAGTCATTGGCATGTTTTCCCCCCACTACTTTGACATATTTGTAAGGATGTTAGTTCTTCAGGATCATTTTAAACTAAGTCATTGAGTATTTCCTTTTGATTTCATGTGTCCTTCTTACCTTCTATTTGCGTTAGCTTTGTTACTTCTAGTTGTTGGTCACTATGTGGACATCTTATAGTTTTGCCTTGATTTATGTAAATTTGCTTTTCAGTTATATTTCTCAAAAATTGGAACTTACGAATGGGTTCTTAAACCAGTCATTGCTCTACCACATTACCTCTTTATTTCTTTGTGAACAATCCTTCTCCGATCAGAAATACCTTCCAGAAATAATAGAGCAAGTACAGCATCCACATTTCTATATTTGATTCATAAATCCCTGTCTCTTTTACTCATCCAGTCTTCTTATGACACCACAAGCACTGTGACCTAATTGAAACAGGCAAAAACACATAACATATAAATTATGTAGGTGCATAATTTTTTGACCTCAGTTCACAATTTGATTCTTCATTTCAGTTTTATGCAACTAGTGTTGACGTACGGAGTGGTTTGAAACAAAGGAATGGTATAAAGAATGATGGAAAAAGACTAGAGGAAGTAGAATCCACTAGATTCCTACATGTCTCTGTGGAGAATGAGGTGAAATTTAAGCAGTGTATTAAACTGTCAAAAACTGAGCTCAACCGTACATTCATTAAGAATACAGACAAACAGCTTTTCATTAAGAATACAGACAAACAGCTTCTGCGCATATTATACCATGGACTCTGAATTATACGTGCAGTATTGAGCAACAGAACAGAGAAAGTCAAACATTCAGGAAACAAAATGGGTGGCACATTCGAAAAAAGATAGTCTTTTAAGAAAAAGGCCATTTTAAATGTGCGCAAATTGCTTCAAAAGTGTGTGCCTTTTGATCTATATATCTGTATACAAAGGTAAAATGATAATATGATATACAGGGTGTCCATAATTAAAGTTCCAGTTTCAGAATTCTGTAGAAAGAGAACCACTGCTCAGAATGACATGAAATTTGAACAGCATGTTATTGATACAAGGAGAAACACCATGGAAAAAAATAATAAAAAATTTATCAATAGATGATGTGGTAAGTGTCTTAATGTAAATGGAGTCGATCACAAATGACAGATGAATCACAATACAGTGGCTGAGTTTTGAGTTGCACATAACACCATCAACAATATTCAATGTTCATGACTGTACAAATTTGGCAGTCAACATTTGTGGCACTGTTAATAAGGTATGCCTGTCCACCACAGGGAGGTCATATCAGGTCGGGTGGGAAAAATTGGTTTTTAATTGTCATGAGGCAAAAAAACCACCTAAGAAGCAAAATGACATCAGTTTCTGTTTGTCGTGCGACTGATGCATGGCATGAAATTTATAAACAGCATGTTCCATAACAGATAGAAGTGCCTCGGGGATAACATTCAGAATATGTTGTGCAATGCATGCCTTCAGTTCAGCTACATTCTTAATTGGAACACTGAACACAACACCTTTCAGATAGCCCCACAGCCAGAAGTCACAGATCAGGTGATCTGGACGGCCAGACTGTAGGGATAAGGTGGTTGTTAATTCCAGCATTTTTTAACTGCCTTTGCAGCAGCCCCTTCACTGGCTGTGCAATGTACGAAGAAGCACCATCGTGCATACAAATTGCATACAAATGATCTCTCTCTCTCTCTCACACACACACACACACACACACACACACACACACACTGGTGAAGCGTCGGAATGACATTGGTGTGCAAAAGACTCTCATAGTATTTACCAGTTATTGGTACATGTAAGAAGACCCACAGGATTCATCTACTCGAAAAAATACAGCCATAAATAAAGGATGCCATCAACCCACACCACACAGTCATCTTTCCAGACTGAAATGGTACAAGTTTATGTGCATGCAGATTTTCTGTTATTCATATTCTGCAATTCTGCGTATTGATGTGGCCTTGGGGATGATCATGGCCTTCATCAGTGCACAGAATGTTCCATGGCCATTCATTGCCCACTTCCATGTGAGCAAGAAATTCCAGAGCAAAAAATCATCTCACTCTCAGGTCAGCAGGAAGCAACTCCAGAACATGGGTGATTTTGTATGGCTAGCAGTGCAGGAAGTTTTGTCGGATTTTACGCACTGTGCCCACAGGCATGTTCAATGTTCGGGCAATTCCTCATGCAGTTCATGTTGGCACACCACCACTTGACCCCTCATTCAGAGCTGTGGCCACATCTTTGACGGATGTAGGATCAACTGCTTTCCTCCCTCTGTCACATTGCACTTCAAAAGAATTTTGTTTTCTTTTCTCCAGACCCTCAGCAGACACCAGATGAATGTCTTTTGTCATACCCTTGAGTGTTTGGAACTTCTGCAGGGCTGCTGGTGTACAGTCACCATTCTTGTAAAAGGACTTTACAAACAGTGCAAGATCCTTCATGCAGACTGTCATGTTGGGCGTTTCAGATCAGACTAAGGAACAGCTGTGTGCCGCATATCTGTTGGTGTGCATGTTCTGATGCTTATAGCACCGTATATTGGTCAAATTTTTGTTAATTTTTTTGGTTCCGCTATGTTTCCCCTTGCACTGATAATAAGCTGTTCAAAGTTGACATCATTCAGAGCAGTAACAGTGGTTGTCTTTTTACAGCATTTTGAAACTGGAAGTTTAATTATGGACACCCTGTATACAAAATAGTCAGAGTGGAAAACAAATGCAGGTGACCACATTCACATTGAAGAACTAGTTAAGAAGCACATCTCACCAACTGACAATGAATATGACACTGATACACCTGAACTCCAGCAGCCACATTGTGGTGTATTGTACACATCACTATCATTTCTCCCATTTCCTGTTCCATTTGCAAACTGGGCAGGGAAAGAATGACTGTTAGTGAGCCCACACAGTAGCTTCAGTTTCTCTGATTTTCTTGTTGTGGATGAATGTGGGAGGAAGTAATATGTACATTTTTGGAATTTTAACAGTAAACATCTCTATGAAGCACAATGTGTAACAGCTTAGGGGGGCTATATTGCCCTCTTATTGTCTCTTACTTTTCTCTATTGTATATCTGTGTTAAGCATAATTCATAATGCCTAACCTAATATAATGTAATCACAAAACTTATGAACTATTTACTGCCTGAGGTTAATTGTGTCATTCAAGCTAACTGATAGGTCAACAGAACAAGCACTTACACAATGGACAGCAGCAACATAAGTATACATTGTCATCTAACACGACACTCTAAAGTTTAATATATTAAGTTCAAAAACATAAATTCAGGGTAATGTTCTCTTTAAGTAACAAATTTTGAATTAATTGACTGTGACCTGAAAAACCACATTTGTCAGTTTTGAGGCTGTTGTGTTCCAAGGATGCTAATATAAAATTACATGGCCATTTCTAAAGCCGTTTAGTACTGACATTTTCACTGCTTACCTGTGTAATGCTTCAGTTTGGTACTTTCTTCTCAGAACTGTAATGCCAATATTTATACCTGAGGCAGGGCACAGTGCAACTCACCTTTTAGAAATGCCACCTGTAAGTCTATTAATTTGACATCAGTCACTAGTCCAACTAGGACAGTTATTTATTTTGTGCCCTAACCAGTTGGTTATATTTTCTATTGTACAACATTTCTACTTTAGTGAATACTGAGATGGTGAAACAAGCAATAACTTCCAATGTTTATATCAGCATCAAATATTTTTCTCATTAAAAGCTCAGCTAAGCTGTTATGTAGTAGTAGAATCACTGTATTATTACATAATTTCTGCGCAAAACATTCATAAAGTAGTAACAAATATGAGCATCCCCATTACTGAAGCATTCATGACTACATTACTGTACCTTATGGCCTTGGTGGTTTAATAATAACTACATATGAACTACAAAAAACTGTTGTTTACAGTAATTGCCACATTAAAATCATGTAAGTTAAAACATTACAGTGCCACTATCACATTAGGCAATATATTGCAATTATAACTCGGAATCAAATTCTTGCTAAGCATAGTAGACTCAGTATGTGAAAAGGAAGAAATATATGGAACGTTCAAATCTCAGTGGCTACTGAGACACTTATAAGACTGTAATAAAAAACGTGTCTTGCCTACTTTAAACATGATAAACAAAAAGCAGGAAAACTGATTGCCGTTTATAAAACTGAAAGGAACGATGAATAACCTTGCCGTGTTACAGTTGAAAAAAGCTATGCAGCTTGCAGACAGTAGAATGTAGCACCTTTCAACCATTCAAAGTAAGCTGCACCCCAGCTTAGTAAGAGTATTAAATGGTTTCCAACTCATAGCATTCCCTCTATATTAAATATGACTTTTCGTTAGCAGATCGTAGCACTGAAGAGGTAAGTGAAATAAGTATTAGATACAGTGGTGTTGAGAAACAGCTGAACTCATTAAAACTGAACAAAGTTGCTTAGCCTGATGGAATCCGTACCAGACTTGATACCAAATTTGCAGCTGAGTTAGCCCCACTTCTAACTTTATCATAGCTCCCTCGAACAAAAAGCGTGCCCCATTCTTGGAAAAATCACAGGTTACACCTGTCTACAAGAAGTGTAGTAGAAATGATCTACAAAATTACCATCCAATATCTTTGACATGGATTTGTTGCAGAATCTTAGAACAAATTCTGAGCTCAAACGTACTGAGTTATCTCAGACAGAATGACCTCCTCCATGCCAGCCGGCGTGTATTCCAGAAACATCAGTCATGTGAAACCCAACTCGCACTATTCTCACATGACATACCAAAACTTTACAATAAAGCAGTCACAGAGGTGCACTATTTCTTGTTTTCTGAAAAGAATTTGACTCAGTAGATTGTAGCACCTTTCAACCATTCAAAGTAAGCTGCACCCCAGCTTAATAAGACACCTACACTTATCGTCAAAAGTAGGATCATATGGGGTGCCAAGCGAAATTTGTGACTGGATTGAGGACTTTTTGGTAGGGAAGATGGAACATGTTATCTTGGATGTAGAGTCATTGCCAGATGTAGAAATAACTTTGAGTGTGCCCCAGGGAAGTGTGTTTCGGACCCTTGCTGTTCATGTTGTATATTAATGACCTTGCAGGCAATATTAGTAATAACCTCAGACTTTTTGCATATGATGCAGTTATCTATAATGAAGTACTGTCTGAAAAGAGCTGCACAAGTATTCAGTCAGATCTTGATAAGATTTCAAAGCGGTGCAAAGATTGGCAACTTGCTTAAAATGTGCAGAAATATATAACTGGGTACTTCACAAAATGAAAAAATGTAGTATCCTACGGCTACAATATCATCGCCATTGGAATTGACCAACTCATGCAAATACCTGAGAGTAACACTTTGTAGGAATATGAAATGGAATTATCACATAGACTCAGTCATAAGTAAAGTAGGTTGTAGAGTTTGGTTTATTGGTAGAATACTGGGGAAGTGTAATTAGTCTACAGAGGAGATTGCTTATAAATCACATGTTTGACCGGTTCTAGAATATTGCTCAAGTGTGTGGTACTCATAACAAATAGGACTAACAGGAGATATTGAATGTATACAGAGAAGGGCAGCACGAATGCTCGCAGGTCTGTTTGATCCATGGGTGAGTGTCACAGAGATACTGAAGAAACTGAACTGGCAGACTCTTGAAAGCCTACTGACAAAGTTTCGAGAACCCACTTTAAATTATGGCTCTAGAAATATACTACAACCTCCTATGTATCATTCACATAGAGATCCTGAGGATAAGCTTAGAATAATTACAGCACACACAGAGGCATTCAAACAGTCATTCTTCCCATGCACCATACGTTAGTGGAACGGGAAGGTACCCTAACAATTGGTACAATGGGACATACCCTCTGCCGTGCACCTCACAGTGATTTGCAGTTTATAGATGTAGATGTAGATTGTTGAACAAGCTTCAGTATGGCTCACTTGCCTCCATATCCTTCCATCTGCAGCAGTTTAATATTTGCAGTTGGATTTTCACTACTTGTCTCGCTGCACCCATTTGAAGCTGCCTGACTTTGATGATGACTAAATGAAGGCTGTGTTTGCCATCTGTACATGCTTCAAGGCTTGATGTGTCAAAGCTTGATTACTTTTCCTATCTGATGGCAGAAGACTTTGTTCAGAATGTAATGAAATTTTTCCCCTCAGGAAAATATAAGCTTAAACGGAATTGCAGTATCTACATAGTTAAGATAAAATTTCATAACAACTTTCATATTATTTCTTTTACAGTATAGGTACAATAAATTCAAATATAATTAAAGCAAGTCTTATACACAATAAACAGTATAGAATCACATGAAGGAGAAGTTACATTGAGTATAGGTAACGGGAATGGCTGATGTTCAATATATATACGTGTGTGTAGTGTTGTTACATTATAGATGCTTCTCTTGTAGTGTCTCCTTCTGGAGTATAATGGGCTTCTTCATCATGCTTCTACACTTACTGAACAAACCTGTGCTGTAAAAAGCTCCTCTCTATTTCCTCTGTAAATTTTACATGATAAGGTATCCACACTGATGAGTGATACATAAGAATCAGTCAGATGAGTGTTTTTAAGTAACTTCTTTCATGGATGAATTACATTTCCTTTGGATTCTTCCAATGAATCTCCACCTGGCATCTGCTTTTCCTACAACTAGTTTAATGTTATAATTCCACTTGAGGTCACTACAGATTGTTATTCCTAGGTAAATAATTGTTGTTACAATTACCAAGATGCCTGCCCAAAAATCCACAGGACTTCATACATGACTAGAACTTTCCAAAGAAGCAGAAAGATTATCTAGTGAGAAAAGAGTATTATTGGGTTATTGATTAACAAACATTCGACCTGTAAATAATGTTAAATGCAGTTACACTGCCTGACAAAAAATTGAAGCATGTGGAAGACAAGGATGGATGTCATTATAACTTCCTACAAATACACACCATTGGTGGGTATGTAAATGATTAAGATTGCAACAATCTGTGACAGGTAGACTGGCCACCAAACTGTGTTAATGTTGTTGGTGTAGTGTAGGTACCAGGCCTGGTAGGGTATGTAAAGGGTACGAACAATGTCAGATGCTGAGTGATCACTGTGAAGGAAAACGAGGATACCACATACTGGTGTGAGATTGTCAGTACCTGACATAGTTTGTAGGGGCCTTGTTGTGAATCTCCATTTGGCCAACTGGTCAAATTATGCAGTATCCAGATTTGTGGAGCTATCGGGCGTGACAGTGGCTAGATGTTGGGCTCTGTGGGAACATGAGGGCAGGCATACTTGTCAAGGTTCTGGTTGACTGTGTCTGACAACCACAAGGGCAGGTCCCTGCCTGGTATTGTGCACCAAGCATATCATAACCCCTTCATGACTGTGCCCATCACCTGAGAACACTCCGTGTCATCCTGCACCTTTGGTCAGAGACTAGTAGCAGTTGGACTAGAGAATTTCTGTCCTGTGTGTACACTGATGTTAATGCCAGAACACAAATGGCTTTGTTTAGAGTGGTGCTGAGACCAGATGCTGATGAATGGTGTCGCACAGTGTTCAGCAATGAATCGTGGCTGTGCATTACCCTAGATGTCTAGTGCTTGAAGGAACACTGATGGCACAGTCATATGCAACAGACATCCTACATCCTGTAATGGATCTGGGAGATGTTATTTTTTTACCGTATTTGTCGATACTGAATTGAAAATGTTTTCTTATATTTTTGTCAGAATTTATTATAATTTGTCTTATTATATGTTAATTTACTTCTGTTTTTGAGAGTAAAAGCATATTGATTACTATTAGAAAATGTATCGAAGAATAGCAAAGAAACTGATTGTGTAAAATATCTTTGACGTTGGAGTAGTCTTTGACTATAGTCAGTCCGAGTCGGAAGCTAACTCTTGGTGTGTGTTGACGGAAGAACAATGTGAAGGTCGCAGTCATAAATAATTTTGAATTATGTTAACTATTATTTTTGTATTATCTGAAAAGAAGAAACTACATTGGAAGGAACTGTATTTGAAACACCAAAATGAGAGAAACACGTTGAACCACGTCATTTTCTGCAGCCGACAATGATGCATTGTGGAATCATACTTAGACAACTGAAGCCAAGACTTATATTTGCTTGCAAATGTCTAATGGAAAAGGTACTGTCACGAAATATGGCAAATTTAAGTTTATAAAAAATAGTGACCATATTTTCAACTTGTGTAATAGCCGGGAAGCCATATTTCAATCCTCATATGCTACCTCTCATGTGACAGTAATCATTTTGCCATTTTTCAATAGGACAGTGATCTTTGACACATGGCACATATCTCTATGAGCTGCTGTGTGATGCTGAGGTACTGACATGGCCAGAAAGGTGCTCATACCTGTCCCTGCAGAAACATATGGGTTCTGCTCAGATGTCATCTCTGTCCCAGTGCAAGGTTATCAAGGACGAGTTCCAACAGTCACGAACTGGAGAGGACATAATGACTTTATGACACCCTACCCCACTGAATCAGTACATGCATCCAGTCCAAACAGGATGCAGTGTCATACTGATAAGTGGGCTCATTCTGCCAGTTTCTTTGAAAATTTGATTCAGTATTGTAATCACTAAAATAACATCACATTTCCTGTCAAACCATGAAGTTTCATTTTATTTCCCCCTTCCATTCTGGGTGCTTCCTTTTTTTTGTCAGTCTGTGTGTTGGAATTAATAAGCAGAGTAGAATTACTGCCCCGATTAAATATGTGGTACTGAATTGTATTTCTTTGATTTGTCATATATTACTCATTAAGTTACTGTACATAATGTAATTGCACAGGATTAATTAAAAACTAAATTTCATTTGTAGCTGAAATTCACGTACTACTTTTGTTGTATTCAGTACAAATGTTTTGTCATTAATAAGACGTAGCATCTAACTGAAAGGAATTATGGTATATGTGTGTGTGTCTTTCTTTTAATTGCTCTGAAATGGATTAATTATAGAGGCATTTTTATGAATTTCTTATAGGGTCGGAGGCAGTCAGAGTTAGTGCGCCGGCTAACAGGAGTAGATCCTCCTCCACCACTTATTGGACATCCAGTAGCTGTGCTTTACATGTCTGTAACAAATGAGATGGACTCAAGACCAGAAGACACTGACAGAAGTCATGCACTGATCTATTGTTTCCCTGCACAATCATCTCCTTCACAACAGGATACATTCGTTGCAGCCCGGGGTGCCTTCATTACTCTGTGTCACCTTTTCCCAAATGCTGGTGCCTCAACACCTACCAGGTTGTTTTAAATTACCTATTATTCATTTCTAATAAGTGCTGTATTACAAGAATGAAAGTTTCAGTCTTTAGCAGAGTGTGAACTATTGTGAAACTGCTTGATGGATTAAAACTGTGCGCTTCATCTTTCTTGGGCAAGCTGTTGCTGACTGGCATATCCAGGCACAACTCATGAGCTACTTTCATAGGTACTCAGCTAGGAGAGAGGTTCTAGCAGTATTAAAACTGTGAAAGTGTGTCACTGGTTGTGCCCAGAAAGCTTACTTTGTAAGTGCATTTTCATTACCTTGAAAGACAAGATCCAGGTTCAGGTCCTGGTCTGCCACATAGTTGTAAACTGCCAGGGCATTTTGCTGTAGCAGAACTATTAAAAATGCAGAAAAATTGTTCTTTATTGTATATAATGGTTAAAGAATCTTGGATAAGATGCTCCTGCACATTCTCCTTAATTTATCAGACGTAATAATTGGATTGGCTCGGATTAAAGTGTGTTACTGTCTTTTCAAAAGTATAAGCACAGGCTGTTGTGAGATGACTTCTTCACCACATAAGAAATATGGTGAAAATGGGAGGACAGTTCCTTAGCTGTGATGAGAATATGAATGCTGAAAGTTAATTAGTGACCTTTCTATCACCTGTAACTTTAATGATAACATTTGATGATCACTTTTATGTGCCATAGCAAGCCTAGATGACAGGTCTAAGTCTTTAAATCTGGAGGTCAAGTAAATGCTACAATGTGTAATGTCCATTCGATCAGTTTCAGCAAAACACTTCACTTAGCTTTGGTAGGCAGCTATGTTCATATGAGGGATGATATACAATCATTACAATTACAGAACACAGTAATAACAGTTTATTTCTTGCACTGAGTGACAGCCAAATACCACTTTACATCTAACTATAAACTTTAGCACGCAATGACTAATGACACAAGCTTGCTCCTGGATCTGAACTACGATGAGGCTGCTATGAAAGTGGGCTATCAAAGAGTGGGATGAGCAGTGCTGTACTCTGATGTAAGTAGACATCCAGCAGTTGTGCCATATGGAACAACTTGAAGGCAATTCTTCGGCAATGTCTCTCACTTGTGGCTGTGTGTGGCTGTGACTTTTAGCTTTTTCTTCTATCATGAGGTACCAACTTAAACATGAAACCTCAGTCTTCAGATGACACCACATATCCCCCCCCCCTCCCCCCACCACCACCTCCCTGCCCCCAGACCTCTGCATCATCATTGGATAGTGCTCTGTCACTTGACGACGGTGGGGGGAGTCAAGTCTGAAAGTGGATATAGGTGAGGAGGCAAAGTATGTAGCAACAGCCAATGGCAAATCCCCTTCTGAACCCTGGTATCCACCTTGTAAGTGACCGGGAACACTGGCTGAAAAGCCAACCACAGGGTGCACACTCACACCCAGCGACACACAATCTGTGGTCAGGAGAACAGAAGGCAGAGCTCCAGGTGCATCACAACAACTGTCCACAGGTAGTGCCTCCATGGACATTGACTCTGGCTGCGGAACCAGTGGCGATGGTGGCATTGGCACGACATTGATCTCCATTGGCACCTCTATGTATGGTGCCAACCATGATGGGCAAAGAGGTGGAGGTGACTGCTGTTGCAGATAACAGTGGCATGCTGGGTTGGTGGGCAAATATTCAGCAGCAGAATCACTGCTATAAGAGCAACGCAGCTGATTCTGGTGATGCCGGTGCATCCCAGATGAACCTTGAACATCCTATAACAAATGACCCAATACTTTTGTGATGACACCATGCTCACATTGATGTTTCCTGCTAAACAGTTTTGAAAAAAACTTTGTCCTGCACGTGAAACTTAACTTTGTATGACCAGACAGAATGAATGGTTCCTGCTGCTGCCACATAAGATGGAACAGGGTATGGTGACAATGGATGTAGGTGAGGAGGCAGAGTATGTAGCAACAGCCAATGGCAAATCCCCGTCTGCACCCTGGTATCCACCTTGTAAGCGACCGGGAACACTGGTTGAAAAGCCAAACACTGCTGGCAACTTATCGACAGGTAGCAAGGAGTGGTAGTAGGAGAGAAAAATCTTTAAGGCTTGCTCCTGTGTGTGGGAGAAATTGAGTTTATCTATGTTAATTTTGGAATGGGTGAATGAATAATGGTTTGGGTTCACTGTTAGACTGAGGGTGAAAAGGTACAGTAGTTACAGGGTGTATGCTGATGTTGACAAAAAACTGTTGAAAATCAGCTGGCAAGAATTGTGGTCTGTTGCCCAAGACCAGGAAAGGTCTTTGAGACAAAAAATAGAGGACAAAGTTGATACAGTACTAATAGGAGTGGTACATCTCATGGGGGTAGGTGATAACTAGGGACAGGATGATGTGAAGGCTCCAAAAGGGGTCAGGGCTGGGGTAATAATTGAGGAGTTCGGGCTGTTGCTGGTTCTGTGGATACCAGTTAAGAGCATGCTACATTAAGCACACCCCATTTGCTTCCATGTCAAAGATCATGTGGGCCTGACTGATTGTAACAATGCCTGAAACCCATCCTAGGACCTGGCTGTTTATGTGGACTCAGTGGTGTTTGCAGTATATTCTATGCAGCTGCTGAATGTCAGGTATTATGGCACCAGCTGTGGGAGGTCCAGTATCATGTGCTGCCAGTAGCCATGTACGTTTTCAAATGTTGATAGGCCCTGGTTTGGGATGTTCCTGGAGGCTGATATAAAAGCATGCAGTGCATTTTTCTTGTTAGCAGTAGTGATGGCTTTAGTCATTTGCATTTTAAATGTGTGCATGAAGGGCTCATCTTCACCTTAAGAGGTGGGATGAAAAGGGACAGAAAACACATTGCAGATACCATTGTTTCCACAAAAGTTCATAAACTGAGAGGACTGAAATCATAAAACTGTCATTGTTGGAAGGAAAAAAGGAGAGAGAGAGAATTTTGAAACTGGAAGTTATAGTTAAGAAAATGTTGTGTGTTCCACATAATTTCACAAGAGCTCAATCTGATTCTCAACATATGCTGAAGACTTAAAATAAACTCAGTAGTGGAATGTTTGGTTTATCTTTGTACAGGTTACATGCTTAATTAAGCAAGAAGAATTACAAAATCCCTAAGAGTTTGTGCCATATAGGTTGGAATCTGTCCAATATCTCACAATATCCCACCATATTGGCATTGTCAGGTTTGCTGATGAACTGACCTCCTGAGGGCACATGGCTGACTTACATCTGCTCCCACCACAAGCCGTTCCAGTGTTAGTTCCAAGCCTTTCTGAGATTATAGCTGCAGTCTTGATTGATAAGATTTTCCCTGGTGTGAATTTTTATGGTTTCTCTAATGACACTGTCCCAGTATTTGAAAGTCTGTGCTAAAATCCTTGTACGTTTGTATTCCATCACATGCTTCTCTGACAAACAGTGCTCTTTGTCCATTGATTTGTTGGGATACATATCAAGTGTGTTGCTGGTGTTCTGGTGATCTTCAGTGGTGCATGCTGTTTGTCCAATGTATGTCTTGTCACATTGGCACAGAATCTGATATACCCGGCCTTCTGCAAACTGAGGTCATCTTCGACACTCCTCAATAATGCCCGTCTTTTGTTGGTTTGACAAAAGACAGTTGTTACACAGTGCTTTTTCAGTATGCACCCAACATTTCCTGATAGCATGCCACTGTACAGGCTAAAGGCTGTGGCTACCTCTTCCTGCATGATTTACTTTGTCTCCACTGGTTGTGCTGTAGTGGTGCAACAAGGAGTGCATGTAATCTGCCACTCTGAGGATCCATTTTTTCAGAACACAGCTCTTGGGTTACTAGCCCCTGGAGCAGACACTCTGCATCTCAGATTGTGTGATCCCTGTGCACTAGTGTTCTTAGTACCCCATTACTCTGCTCAGGATGGTGGCTCTACTGTGTGCAAATACAGGTCACCATGCATTTTCTTACAGTACACACCGTGTTTTACTCTTTCGTCATCTCTTCTATTGACTGTGATTTACAGGAATGTTAGTCTTCCTTTTTCTGCAGTCTCCATAGTGAATTTGATGTTGGGAAGTGTGGAGTTCGGATTTACAAGGAAGTAAAGGAATTTGTCTCTTCCAGGGGGCAGATGACAAATTTGTCCTGGGAATGCAGAATCTGTAGTAGAAATAAGTTGATAGAGGTGCAAGGGCGTAAGATCTGTGCCCTTTCAGGTGCAGTTACAACGCGCAAAGAAGGAACTAGATAGGTTGAGGAGGGTGAAGGGTGGTGGGGAATGGGATGGCAGTTGGCAAGAAGGCAGCCAGGAGGAGGTGGTATTCAGACAGTTATATTTTGTGTATGTGCAATAGATTTGACCAACTGTCAGGGTTGAGTGGAGAGTAACCTCTTGTAACTGTAGGTGTAGGAAACCTGCAGCAGTTCTCAGCAGTTGGGAGTCATAGGTCAGTTGCAAAGTCTAACAGAAAGAAGAAGGTTCTGCTGCTAGGTAGTTCGCATGGTAGAGGTGTGGTCCAGCAGTTGCAGGAAGTGTTGGAGAGTGAGTACCAGGTCACCAGTATTGTGATGCCTAGTGCAAGGTTGGTTCAAGTGACTGACTGCATAGGGGTGTTATGTAGGAATTTGACAGCGGAGGATCAGGTAGTGATAATGGGTGGAGCAGAAAACAGTTTTGATAGGGATGGGGAATATGATGTAGGTGGTGACCTAAATATAGCTACTCAAACTGGTGGCACTAAAGTGCATTTAGTGCAACTGTTTCAGCATCATGATCTGCCTCATCTGCATGTGGTTGTTAGGTGCGTTAACATGGGGCTGCAGAGGGTGCTAATGGCAGAGAGCATGGGTCACATCTCAGTGGTGCCAGTTGGGTCTATCAGTAGATCGGGATTCACTAGGCATGGCCTGTACCTCAATAGGTATAGGAAGGGGAGGCTGGCAAAGCTTGTAGGTGGCAGTGTAGTGGGTGGTGGTGATGGTGGGATGACTCGTGGAAAAAATCTTGTAGTAGTTGGTGTTAGAGCTGCATCTTTGTAGATTGAAGTCAGCTGATAGGTATATATGCTTAAAGGAAGTCCCTCTAAGGGCTCACCTTCTAAGGATGTAATATTTCCAAGTAGAAACGGAATTAGCATATTTCATCAAAATATAAGAGGTATTAGAGATAAAGTTAGTGAACTGCTTATAGATGTTGACTCTGAGAGTATTGGTATATCAGAGGACCACTTAAATAATTTGACAATTCAGAGGCTTCCTTTACCAGGATACAGAATAGCTGGGTGTTTTCAAAAAGTTCCTTGCGGGGTGTGGGAGTGGCCATGTACGTAAAAAACAATATTCCATTTGAGTCCATAGACGTATCATGGCACTGTGCTGAACAGATATTTGAATGTTGTGCAGGGGAGTTGAATTTAGTGAAACTAAAGTTCTAATTGTTGTTGTTTATAGGTCCCCTAACTCTGAGACTTCAGAGCATTTCTGCTCAAGCTAGAGAGAGTTGTTGATTCACTTTGTAGGAAGTACCGGAAATTAGTTGTACGTGGTGACTTCAATATTAATTTTGTATATGATGGTGCAAGAAAAAGGATGTTGGTAGATCTCCTAAATTCATATGAGCTTATGCAGACTGTGTTTTTTCCATTTATGGTGCAGGGGTACGGTAGCACTGCCATAGACAATATTTTTATTTATTCTTCATTACTAGATGGGCATTCTGTTAGTAAAAGTGTGAATGGCCTTTCAGATCATGATGCACAAATTTAAATATTAAAATACTTTAGTTCTAAAAAAATGTCACATATAATTACAAACTATGTAGGAAAGTTAATCCAACAGCAATAGAGAGTTTTTTAAACCTCATCAAGGAACAAGAGTGGCAGCACGTTCACAGTGCCAGTAACATTGATGATAAATATAATGCTTTCTTTAACACATTTCTCATGCTCTTTGAGAGTTGCTTTGCATTAGAATGTTCTAAATGGGGTATTAGCAGTAATAGGCAGCCCGGGTGGCTGACTTGTTGGATAACAATATTTTATAGAACAAAACGGAAATTTCATCAAAATGTTAGAAGTAGTCACAATCAAGATACAGTAGCACATTACAACCAGTATTTTAAGCTACTTAAAAATGTTACTAGGAAGGCAAGAAGTATGTGGTATGCAAATAGATTAGCTAATTCACTGGATAAAATTAAAACCATATGGTCAGTTGTGAAGGAAGTGTCCGTCAGCAGCACAAGGTCGATTGTATAAAGTCAGTTTGCAGTAAAAATATTTCTGTTACTGATAAATCACATATATTTACAGTATTTAACACTCATTTTCTGAGCATTGCTGGTGAATTAAATAAAAATTTAGTTTTTACAGGGAATCATATAACTTTTTGGCAAATACCTTTCTGAGATTGATGTCTGAAATACTCCTCTGTGATACAGACAATAGGGAGGTTGTGTCAATAATTAAATCACTGAAGACTAAGGACTCTCATGGTTATGATAGAGTGTCTAGCAGAATATTAAAGTACTGTGCTGCACATGTCAGCCCTGTATTTAGCCATATTTGTAATTTTTACTGTAGGAATGGTCAGTTTCCTGGACGATTTAAGTACTCAGTAGTAAAGCCGATTTATAAGAAGGAAGAAAGGGATAATGTAAATAATTTTAGACATATTTCTATGCCATCAGTGTTTGCAAAAGCTGTTGAAAAGACTGTTTATATAAGTATAATTGATCTTTTTTTATCACATGATTTGCTATCAAATGTACAGTTCAGATTTAGAAAGTCATTTAACAATTGAAAGTGCTATATTCTCTTTTCTCTGTGAGGTACTGGATGGGTTAAACAAAAGGTTTTGAATGGTAGGCATATTTTTTTTATTTAACTAAGGCATTTGATTGTGTTGATAACAAAATATTGCTCCAGAAGTTGGACCATTACAGAATACAGGGAGTAGCTCACAGTTGGTTCACCTCTTACTTTAACAACAGACAGCAAAAGGTCATTATTCACAGTGTTGAGAATGGCTGTGATGTGGGGTGTGAGTGGGGTACGGTCAGGGAGGGGTGCCCCAGGGATCACTGTTGGGGCCACTCCTGTTCCTTATTTATATAAATGATATGCCCTCTAGTATTACAGGTAACTCTAATATATTTCTGTTTGCTGATAACACTAGCTTGGTAGTAAGGGATGTTGAGTGCAACATTGGCTTGGTTTCAAATAGTGCAGTTTGTGACCTAAGTTCATGGCTTGTAGAAAATAAACTAACGCTAAATCACAGTTAGACTTAGTTTTTGCAGTTTCTAACACACAATTCAACAAATTTCACAGAATGGGCATATGATTAGTGAAACTGAACAGTTCAAATTTCTAGGTGTTCAGATAGATAGGATGATTCATCCTAACCCACAACTTCTTCACTTTTTAAGGCGAGACATACCAACAATTAAAGGGAACAGCCACGGGTATGAGGATGGCCCCCTCATACGCCAACCTATTTATGGGTCGCTTAGAGGAAGCCTTCTTGGCTATTCAAGCCTGCCAACCCAAAGTTTGGTACAGATTTATTGATGACATCTTCATGATCTGGACTCACAGTGAAGAAGAACTCCAGAATTTCCTCTCCAACCTCAACTCCTTTGGTTCCATCAGATTCCCCTGGTCCTACTCCAAATCATATGCCACTTTCCTTGACGTTGACCTCCATCTGTCCAATGGCCAACTTCACACATCCGTCCACATCAAACCCACCAACAAGCAACAGTACCTCCATTTTGACAGCTGCCACCCATTCCATACCAAACGGTCACTTCCCTACAGCTTAGGTCTTCGTGGCAAACGAATCTTCTCCAGTCCTGAATCCCTGAACCATTACACCAATAACCTGAAAACAGCTTTCGCATCCCGCAACTACCCTCCTGACCTGGTACAGAAGCAAATAGCTAGAGTCACTTCCTCATCCCCTCAAACCCAGAACCTCCCACAGAATAACCCCAAAAGTGCCCCACTTGTGACAGGATACTTTCCGGGACTGGATCAGACTCTGAATGTGGCTCTCCAGCAGGGATACGACTTCCTCAAATCCTGCCCTGAAATGAGATCCATTCTTCATGAAATCCTCCCCACTCCACCAAGAGTTTCTTTCCGCCGTCCACCTAACCTTCGTAACCTCTTGGTTCATCCCTATGAAACCTCCAAACCACCTTCCCTACCCTCTGGCTCCTACCCTTGTAACCGCCCCTGGTGCAAGACCTGTCCCATGCACCCTCCCACCACCACCTACTCCAGTCCTGTAACCCGGAAGGTGTACACGATCAAAGGCGGAGCCCCGTGTGAAAGCACCCACATGATTTACCAACTGACATGCCTACACTGTGAAGCCTTCTACGTGGGAATGACCAGCAACAAACTGTCCATTCGCATGAATGGACACAGGCAGACAGTGTTTGTTGGTAATGAGGACCAGCCTGTGCTAAACATGCCTTGGTGCACGGCCAGCACATCTTGGCACAGTGTTACACCGTTCGGGTTATCTGGATACTTCCCACTGACACCACCAACCTATCATAACTCTGGAGATGGGAACTTGCCCTTCAATATATTCTCTCTTCCTGTTACCCACCAGGCCTCAGCCTCAGTTGCCGCCGCTCGTACCTCACCTGTCATTCAACATCTTTGCCTCTGTACTTCCGCCTTGACTGACATCTCTGCCCAACTTCTTTGCATTTACATATGTCTGCCTGTGTCTGTATATGTGCGGATGGATATATGTGTGTGTGTGTGTGTGTGTGTGTGTGTGTGTGTGTGTGTGTGTGTGTGTGTGTGTATACCCGTCCTTTTCTCCCCCTAAGGTAAGTCTTTCCGCTCCCGGGATTGGAATGACTCCTTACCCTTTCCCTTAAAACCCACATCCTTTCGTCTTTCCCTCTCCTTCCCTCTTTCCTGATGAAGCAACCTTGGGTTGCGAAAGCTTGAAATTTGTGTGTGTGTTTGTGTGTTTTTTATTGTCTCTATCAACATACCAACGCTTTCGTTTGGTAAGTTACAGCATCTTTGTTTTCTTTACTGTCATTTATTGTTAACAATATTAGCTTATTCCCAAGAATAAGCAGCTTTCACTTAGTTAATACTCGGCAGAAATCAAACCAGCATTTGGATCAGATTTCCTTAACTCTTGTGCAGAAAGGTGTGCAGTATACTGCTGCATCCGTTTACAATAAGCTACCACTCAAATTCAAAAATCTTAGCAGTGATCCACTGAAACTGAAGAGTTTCCTCATGAGTCACTCCTTCTATTCTGTCGAGGAGTTTCTTGAAAAATTAAGATGATTCTTGTTGTATTGTTGATTTCATTTACCTAAACATATGTGCTGACTTTTTTCGGGTTCATAAACATTTATTTTTATCTGTTATTACTTTTATGTTGTAATTTCATGTACTGACACGTTTCTTGACCTTGGAGATTTGCTCCTCAATTTGGTCCTACGGAACTTGATGTGTAAACAAATAATAATAAATAACTTGGTGCCCTTCTATGGTACCAAGCAACTAGAAAAAAGCGCAGGTCATTCCCGTTTTCAAGAAGCAATATAGGATAGACGCACAATGTTACAGACCTCTGTCATTGACATCAGTGTGTTGCAGAATTTTGGAAAATTTTTTATGCTCAAGAATTATGACTTTCTTGAGCACAACAATCTCCTTTATAAAAATCAACATGAGCTCAGCAAACAGAGAACTTTTAAACTGAGCTTGCTCTGTTCCTCCATGAAATCCACAGCGCTGTAGCCAATGGTGCTCAGATCGATGCCATATTCCTTGACTTTAGACAAACATTTACACTGTCCCGCACTGCTGTTTAATGAAAAATATATGAGCTTACCAAGTATCAGACCAGATTTGCAACTAGATTCAGGACTTCCTTGCAGATGAAACTTAACACATCACTCTAATTGGAACAAAGTTGACAGATGTAAATGTAATTCCTGGAGTATCCCAAGGAAGTGTGATAGGACACTTACTGTTTACAATGTACATAAATGATCTAGTAGAAAGCCTTGGAAGCTCTTTAAGACTGTTTGCAGATGATGCAGTTGTCTATACGAAAATATCAATAGTAGAAGACAGTATCATTGTGTATAGTGACCTACAGAGGATTTATGAATGGTGCAGGATGTGGCAGTTGACCCATAACATAAATAAATGTAACATATTGCACACAAATAGGAAAAGAAATCTGCTTCTGTAGGCTTGTACTATTGATGACAAATTACTGGAAGCAATATCAACCATAAAGTATCTAGGAGTATACGTATGTTTTTGGATAGGGTCCACCTTTAGCAAAACACAATTTTGTTTTTTAACCCAAACATGTTTCACCGCAGTTGCAGCATCTTCAGTGGACTTTTGTTTCTCATTTGTTAAAGATAAAGAGTGTTCTTTGCTGTCTGTATACATGTAGCTATTAGTTTTTAAATCATAATTACAGATATGTGAAAAAACACACAAATTACGAATTCATACCTTTTTACCACATGGTGTGGTTTTTCTGATATGTTGTGTTTCTACAGTGACCGTTTTGTTCCATAGTTTGTTATCCGCAACCACTTATACCTTTAAAGTAGATAAATTGTTTAAGCCAAAATTACGATTTGAAAACTTGTTATGTAAGTGAAACATTATGTAAATAGACACACACACACACACACACACACACACACACACACACACACACACACACACACACACACACACGGGGGGGGGGGGGGGGGGGGGGGGGGAGAGAGAGGAGAGAGAGAGAGAGAGAATTAAATAGTTTCAGGCATAGAAATAACAAGTTTTCAAATGACAAACTGTGGAACAAAATGGTCACTGTAGAAACACAACACATCAGAAAAACCACACCATGTGGTAAAAAGGTATGAATTCGTAATTTATGTGTTTTTCCAAATATCTGTAATTACAATTTAAAAACTAATAGCTACCTGTATACAAACAGCAAAGAACACTCTTTGTCTTTAACAGATAAAAAATAAAAGCCCACTGAAGATGCTGCAACTGCAGTGAAACATGTTTGGGTTAAAAAACAAAAAAATGTGTTTTGCTAAAGATGGACCCTATCCAAAACCATACTTACTGTTAGAGCAAACACAGAAGAAAAGAGCTCCAACCCCAAGATGATTATTTCGACGCCCTGCCTGGCATTTCCAAGCAAGCTCTACAACAAATTCTGGAACACTATAGCAAAGTTATATCAAACTATTTTAAATATAAAATTCAATAGAATTTGTCTTTCAAATAATGTAATACCTAACTATATACACGTAAATGTAAACAGTATGTCACCTGCAGCTCGTCATGCCAAACACAAAGCTGAAATTGAGTGGCTGAAGCAAGAAATTAGAAAACTACATACAAAAAAGCAGGAACTTAATATTGAACTATTCAAAATTCACCTGGAACTAGGAAATCACATTAAAATCTCTGAAATATTTAATGATATCATGAATACAGTCAAACAAAACACAGAAACACAAATAAATTCAGAACAACCACCAGGAACACCTTCAACTGTTCCACTGTCAGCCACCTTGTTTTTACACATTCAATTGTTCCACTGCCCATTGTGTTTGTTTCTATATCCAGAGCAATCTTAAGTGGAATGACCGCACAAAGAAATAGTAGGAAAAGTAGATGCCAAACTGAGATTGATAGGAAGAATCTTAAGGAAATGTAACTCATCCATGAAAGAAATGGGTTACAAGGCACTTGTTCAACAAATTTTTCAGTGCTGTTCGTCAGTGTGGGACCCTTACCCAATAGGACTGATGCAAGAGAGAGACAAGATCAAATGAAGAGAACAGCATTCTACCACCGGATCGTTTAGTCAGTGCTAGAGTATTACAAAGATGTGGAAAAAAAACTTCAGTGGAAGACCCTACAAGAGAGGTTTCGTACATTATGCAGAGGTTTAGCAGAGGAATTTTGAGAGAGTACGTTCTGGGAAGAGTTGGACAACATATTACCTCCTGCCACGTACATCTCGCAAAATGACCATAATGAGAAAATTTGAGAAATTAAAGCTAATACACACAATCAGTCTTCTAATGCACCATTCAAGTGTGGAACTGGGATAGGGGGATCAGTTAGTGGTACCAAAACTAACCTCCGCCACACAACATGAGATGGTTTGCAGAGTACTGATGTACATGTAGATGTAGCTGTAGATTGTAAAAAATCTTAGAGAGACTAACGAGGTTGTTGCGTCAGGACACTCCCTCAAAGTGCTGTACAAAAATTTGTGTGCTTGCTGCAGTCTTTATGCAGAATGTAGCCTGGTACACATTAGAGAAGTAAGAATAGTAGTTAATTTAATTTAGGTTTCCTTTGCATAATTTTGAAATTCAATTTCAAGCTGTTCACTGCTTCACCAAGTATTTTTAATAGTACGTAATTGTTAAAACTGTACCATCTGAAAATTGTTTGTACCAGCATTGTCTGTTTGAAACTGAGTTATTGATGTATATTTTTATTAATACTGCTATATTTTTCAGAGTAACTAATTCCCAAAATGAATTGTTTTGTTACTTTTTAAATGTTATATTGCAGTGTAGCCCATTCAATGGGGACCAAAAAAACTCGATTAGGGGGAAAAGTCGTGTAGTTGCAAATTTTTGCACAGTGGTAGGAGGGAGTGTCAGGACACTCCCTCATAGCACTGTGCAAAAATTTGCAACTACACAATTTTTCTTCCTAATTTTCCTTCATTGACTGGACTAGTGGGGATTATTTTATGTTTGTGATTATAAAAATAATTTTACACTCAAAAACTGAAATTGCTGAAATGATAAACAATAATTTTGGAAATGATAAGGTGTGTATTGTGTGTCAAGCCAAGGGCGTTGTTTTACTGTCTCCTTTGTCCATCCTTTTTCAACTAAGTAGTGCCCTATTTCTAATTACCTTGATGCCTGCATTGTGAGATAAATGTTGCTTATTTTTGTAAGTATTCTTTGAATTGAAATCAATTTCACTTATCAAGTACTTGGTTGGTTGGTTGATCCGGGAGAGGGGGCCAAACAGCGAGGTCATTGGTCCTCGATATCAAGTAGTGTTTCTGACATTTTGTTTTCACAAAGAGTTGTTTGGG